>NC_090834.1:64443861-65067707 GCF_028021215.1 Eschrichtius robustus | reverse complement strand
TGGCATAGGATGGAAGCAAAGGAGAAAAAAGTAAGACAATTTCTAGAAGGACAGAGCATTTCTAGGTATTAGCACCACTGGAGACCTGAAATACTTTTACAGTCCTTATCTTAGAATAATCATGAATACATGTCTTCATCTCATATTCTAGGTGGTATACTCCTTGAGAGAAGAGATTGTGTTAATCAACTTTTTATCCCAACGCCTTGCAAGGTAGATGCCCAGTAAATTGTTATTGAATGAAGAATGAAGAAGATATGGAAAATAATCAGGGAAATATCTATATAGGCAGAGTGTAGGCATAGTGAGCCACATTCATAAGGAATTTAGACACAAAAGACTACATACATCAACAATACAGCCTTAGATTTAAAGAGTGATAAGAGTCATAAATTACGCTCCTCATCTTCTTCCTCCCTAACCTCCTTGCTTTTATCTACCTCATTTCAGGAAATGATACCACCTGGCTGTGTAACCCAGGAACTGGGATAAAAATCCTTTAATTCATCCCCCAAATTTGATTATTTTTCTTCCTAAACACTGATTCAGTATCACCTTCTCCATCCCTATCACCACAGCTTTCGGTTCTGGTTCTTATTTTCTTTGGCCTGGAATACTGTAGGAACCCGATTCCAGCTCATTCTCTTCAAACCATCCTTCACTTGTATGTGACCTGACAGCAACTCGGATAGGGTTATTTACCTGCTCAGTGTCTTTCAATCACTCCCTACTGTTCCTGGAATAAGTACAACCCTTGACAAGGTCTTTTTCTCTGATTTCTGCTTATTTTTCCAGTTTGAAATCCCCTACAGAGCTGATGCTCTGATCACACCAAAATACTTTCTGTTCTGTGCACACATCATATTCTCTCACCCCTCCTTGCCTTTGTGCATGTGGCTCTCTATCCTCGGAAACATCTTCCTGCAATTATGTATAATTTTTCTGCTCATCTCTCATCAGAAAAATCATTTTCTTTGTGAAGTTTCCTTGTCCTCCCTTGGCCAAATCAAGGGATTATTCTTTTACTCTCTTTTAACACTTTGTGTAAACTGCTATTGGAGCATTTTTATAATTGTGTATGTGTGCATCTATTTATGTTATATAATTATTAACATCATGAGTACAAATGTATTCATTCATCATTGTATCTTTTGCACACAGCAGAGTGCTTAACTCTAGGTGTTTAGTAATTAATGTAGCCTAAGGTTTAACTTTTTTCAAAGCAGTTTGATGATACTATTGGATCTCTAGTTGAGCCAACAGTCATATAAGATGAGTGTGTGTGTGTGTTTTATAGGTTTTATCTTCCAAGGTATATATATTTTGTTTAATTTTTTTGCTATGTGCTGAAAAGACATTTTTAAAGCTTTACTCCATTATAACAGCTTTGCATCACTCAGTGTGCCATAAATGTCCAATTCCTTCAAATATTTAATCAAAATATTTCTTAGGACAGAGCCAAATCTTAGGGGCACATCACTTAAGCTATATTCCCAAATGGTTTGACACCAATTTTTAATCTCTACTCTTTGGGCAAATAGCAAAGCTATCTCTTTTTTTCTATCAGCGACTTTAAATCATTTCAGACATGTGTTGGGTATAAATAAACACAGCTATGGGGGCTTCCCTGGTGGCGCAGTGGTTGAGAGTCTGCCTGCCGATGCAGGGAACACGGGTTCGAGCCCTGGTCCGGGAAGATCCCACATGCTGCGGAGCAACTAAGCCCATGCGCCACAACTACTGAGCCTGCGCGTCTGGAGCCTGTGCTCCGCAACGGGAGAGGCCACGACAGTGAGAGGCCCGTGCACCGCGATGAAGAGTGGCCCCCGCTCGCCGCAACTGGAGAAAGCCCTCGCACAGAAACGAAGACCCACTGCTCTACCCGGGCGATGGAGGCGCCGGCTTCGTAGCGCGCCCGCCGCCGCAGCAACAGCGCTCCTGGAGGACCCCGCCGTCGCCGGGCTCCCCGCTGCCCTTCCTGCTGCTGAACTACCCGAGCGGCGGCGGCGGCGGCGGCGGCGGCGGCAAACACCATCCTAATTATCTCATGGCTAACGAACGCATGAACCTGATGAACATGGCCAAGCTGAGTATCAAGGGCTTGATTGAATCTGCTCTGAACCTAGGGAGAACTCTGGACTCTGACTACGCACCTCTCCAGCAGTTCTTTGTGGTGATGGAGCATTGCCTGAAACACGGCTTGAAAGCTAAGAAAACTTTTCTTGGACAAAATAAATCCTTCTGGGGGCCTCTAGAACTGGTAGAAAAGCTTGTTCCAGAAGCTGCAGAGATAACAGCAAGTGTTAAAGATCTTCCAGGACTTAAGACACCAGTAGGCAGAGGAAGAGCCTGGCTTCGTTTGGCATTGATGCAAAAGAAACTTTCGGAGTATATGAAAGCTCTGATCAATAAGAAGGAACTTCTCAGTGAATTCTATGAACCCAATGCCCTCATGATGGAAGAAGAGGGAGCTATAATTGCTGGTCTGTTGGTGGGTCTGAATGTCATTGATGCCAATTTCTGTATGAAAGGAGAAGATTTGGACTCTCAGGTTGGAGTTATAGATTTTTCAATGTATCTCAAGGATGGGAACAGCAGTAAAGGTAGTGAAGGAGATGGCCAGATTACTGCAATTCTGGATCAGAAGAACTATGTAGAAGAACTCAACAGACATCTGAATGCTACTGTAAACAACCTTCAGGCAAAAGTGGATGCATTAGAAAAATCCAACACTAAACTGACAGAGGAGCTTGCAGTTGCAAACAACAGGATTATTACCTTGCAAGAAGATATGGAACGAGTTAAAGAGGAAAGCTCCTACATATTGGAATCTAATCGGAAGGGCCCTAAGCCAGACAGAACTTCAGAAGGGCAAGCACTGAGTGAAGCAAGGAAGCACTTAAAGGAGGAGACACAACTACGACTGGATGTTGAAAAAGAACTGGAGATCCAGATCAGCATGAGACAGGAGATGGAACTGGCTATGAAGATGCTGGAGAAGGATGTCTGTGAGAAGCAGGATGCCCTGGTGTCTCTGCGGCAGCAGCTGGATGATCTCAGGGCTCTTAAGCATGAACTTGCCTTTAAGTTGCAGAGTTCAGACTTAGGAGTAAAACAGAAAAGTGAACTAAACAGTCGCTTGGAAGAGAAGACTAATCAGATGGCTGCTACCATTAAACAACTTGAACAAAGATTGCGCCAGGCTGAGCGAGGCCGCCAGTCTGCTGAATTGGACAACCGGCTCTTCAAGCAGGACTTCGGAGACAAGATCAACAGTCTGCAGCTGGAAGTGGAGGAGCTCACCAGGCAGCGGAACCAGCTTGAGTTAGAACTAAAACAGGAAAGAGAAAGAAGGTTACAAAACAACAAGAGCATCCCAGGAAAGGGTTCCCAGAAGCCAGAACCCAAAACGGATGGGAAGCACAAAATTCAAGAGGAAAATGTTAAACTAAAAAAGCCCCTGGAAGAAAGCCACAGGCTGCAGTCTCACCCTGTGAATGAACAGGAACAGCCGCTGCCCTCTGAACAGCCACAGACGTGTCAGCTGTGCCAGGAAGACTGCAGCCTAACAAAGAATGTGTGTAAGAACTGCAGAGGAACCTTCTGTAATGCCTGCTCAACAAACGAACTGCCTCTTCCTTCAAGTATCAAGCCTGAGCGAGTTTGCAATCCCTGTCATGAGCATCTGATGAAACAATATTCCAGCAGCCCATTGTAAGACTGGAGGCTGAGATCTGGACCAAAATGTCTCTACCTGTGTTAGATGTCAGGATCCCCTAGAGCCCAGACTTTAGAATCAACTCAAGAATTGACAGGAATGATTTAAATAAACCGGGTCCAGGGAGAAAAGGCAGTGGTTGGCAGTGCTGGAATTCTGCTCATTTTCTCTAATGACTGTATGAATAAAAGTTACTCAGTTGAGCTTCTCTCTGCTAAATCTAAACAACCCCACTTTGGAGCGTTTGGAAGGGCTGTTCATTTTTATGAATAGTGATAATACTACTGGGGTGGATGTTATAGGAGAGAGGGTCCTTGGCAGATAAGAAAAAAAAAGGAAAACGATCATCCCTCTGTTACATTTTCAGATTCAAGAGGAAAAGATAATTGTTAACTGAGATTGAAATGACAGATGTTACATATTTTCCCAGATGCTGCTAGACACAAACATTATTTCTTCTTTACCCCCACTAACTACCTCTTCTTTAAAGTATCTCTACCAAACTGTGAACCCAAACTCAGGGAAAAGAAATTAAAGAGTAATATAAATTTTGAATGTACTTAAAACTATTATAATATATTATAGTTTTAGGACCAGAATTTTCTAGTTCTGGCCTAAATGTGTTTTTATTATCAGAATAAGGAGGAAGAACATTTGGTGTTTTTCCACTTAGTGACTTCAAAACTAAATATCTGCCCTTTTCAGAATCCCCTACTACACAACAAGCCAGCTCTTCCCCACTCCCTCTTTCCTCTCAGTCATGGAAATTATAAGGGGTTTTAAAGATAGGGTTTGACTTTTGCAAGTAGGAAGTACTGAAGCAAAGCTATGTCAGGTGTAAAGTAAAACAAATTTAATTTGTCTTGGCTGAGAATAATTAGCTTAGAATATTTATTAAATACTTTTGTGAATAAGGGATCCCTTATTCCAGGCTCAGATTCAGAACTGGTAGACAGGTTTCTTGGAAAGTAAGATACTTCAACATCTCTTAGTAACAAACCCTTTGGGGAAAAAGAGGGAAGTGCATTCAGCAGGGGAAGGAAAAGAAATGGTTTATGCTCTTTTGATTATGTTACATGTGTCTAGATTGTTTGATTCCAGTTAAGACCTAAGAAGATATGATTCTGTAAGTGGCTTAGAATTATGGGGTGGAAACATCCTGGAACCATATTTGATAAATTCTGCCTCCTGAAAAGGGTTACAGCCCAGAAAAGAGTTGTTACTGCAGAAGTCTGACCTGTTACTTGGTGAAGCTGAGTTTTAAGAGTAGTGGGGAAAAATAAAATCTAATAATTCTAAAAAAAAAAAAAAGAAACGAAGACCCAAAGCAGCCAAAAATAAATAAATTAATTAATTTTTTAAAAAATTCTATAAAAAATAAATAAACACAGTTATAGGTACTGTCATCTGCAACATATCTCTTTAACATAGTAACAAAGGTCTCATGAAAGAGTTCATCAAATGCCTTAGTGAAACGCAGATAAACCATATTAATATTCATTCTTTAACCCAAAATCTAATGTCAACTTCCTAATAAAACCTTTTCTGACCATTCCTATCCCCAACTGGATATAATTAATTACTCTCTCCCTTGTGTTCCTCCAGGATTTTAAAATACTCTTATAGCAAAGATCAATAAAACTAAAAGCTGGTTCTTTGAGAAGATAAACAAAATTGATAAACCATTAGCCAGACTTATCAAGAAAAAAAGGGAGAAGACCCAAATCAATAGAACTGGAAAATGAAAAAGGAGAAGTAACAACTGACACTGCAGAAATACAAAGGATCATGAGAGATTACTACAAGCAACTATATGCCAATAAAATGGACAACCTGGAAGAAATGGACAAATTCTTAGAAATGCACAACCTTCCAAGAATGAACCAGGAAGAAATAGAAAATATGAACAGACCAATCACAAGCACTGAAATTGAAACTGTGATTTAAAATCTTCCAACAAACAAAAGCCGAGGATCAGATGGCTTCACAGGCGAATTCTATCAAACATTTAGAGAAGAGCTAATACTTATCCTTCTCAAACTCTTCCAAAATATAGCAGAGGGAGGAACACTCCCAAACTCATACTATGAGGCCACCATCACTCTGATACCAAAGATGTCACAAAGAAAGAAAACTATAGGCCAATATCACCGATGAACATAGAAGCAAAAATGCTCAACAAAATACTAGCAAACAGAATCCAACAGCACATTAAAAGGATCATACACCATGATCAAGTGGGGTTTATCCCAGGAATGCAAGGATTCTTCAATATATGCAAATCAATCAACGTGATACACCATATTAACAAATCGAAGGAGAAAAACCATATGATCATCTCAATAGATGCAGAGAAAGCTTCTGACAAAATTCAACACCCATTTATGATAAAAACTCTGCAGAAAGTAGGCATAGAGGGAACGTACCTCAACATAAAAAAGGCCATATATGACAAACCCACAGCTAACATCATCCTCAATGGTGAAAAACTGAAACTATTTCCACTAAGATCAGGAACAAGACAAGGTTGCCCACTCTCACCACTATTATTCAACATAATTTTGGAAGTTCTAGCCAGAGCAATCAGAGAAGAAAAAGAAATAAAAGGAATACAAATAGGAGAAGAAGAAGTAAAGCTGTCACTGTTTGCAGATGACATGATACTATACTTAGAGAATCCTAAAGATGCTACCAGAAAACTATTAGAGCTAATCAATGAATTTGGTAAAGTAGCAGGATACAAAATTAATGCACAGAAATCTCTTGCATTCCTATACAATAATGATGAAAAATCTGAAAGTGAAATTAAGAAAACACTCCCATTTACCATTGCAACCAAAAGAATAAAATATCTAGGAATAAACCTACCTAAGGAGACAAAAGACCTGTATGCAGAAAATTATAAGACACTGATGAAAGAAATTAAAGATGATACAAATAGATGGAGAGATATACCATGTTCTTGGATTGGAAGAATCAACATTGTGAAAATGACTCTACTACCCAAAGCAATCTACAGATTCAATGCAATCCCTATCAAACTACCACTGGCATTTTTCAGAGAACTAGAACAAAAAATTTCACAATTTGTATGGAAACACAAAAGACCCTGAATAGCCAAAGCAACCTTGAGAAAGAAAAACGGAGCTCAGGCTCCCTAACTTCAGACTATACTACAAAGCTACAGTCATCAAGACAGTATGGTACTGGCACAGAAACAGAAATATAGATCAATGGAGCAGGATAGAAAGCCCAGAGATAAACCCACGCACATATGGTCACCTTATCTTTGATAAAGGAGGCAAGAATATACAGTGGAGGAAAGACAGCCTCTTCAATAAGTGGTGCTGGGAAAACTGGACAGCTCCATGTAAAAGAATGAAATTAGAACACTCCTTAACACCATACACAAAAATAAACTCAAAATGGATTAAAGACCTAAGGTGTCTGTAAGGCCAGACACCATCAAACTCTTAGAGGAAAACATAGGCAGAACACTCTATGACATAAATCACAGCAAGATCCTTTATGACCCACCTCCTAGAGAAATGGAAATAAAAACAAAAATAAACAAATGGGACCTAATGAAACTTAAAAGCTTTTGCACAGCAAAGGAAACCATAAACAAGACGAAAAGACAACTCTCAGAATGGGAGAAAATATTTGCAAATGAAGCAACTGACAAAGGATTAATCTCCAAAACATACAAGCAACTCATGCAGCTCAATATCAAAAAGCAAACAACCCAATCCATAAATGGGCAGAAGACCTAAATAGACATTTCTCCAAAGAAGATATACAGATTGCCAACAGACACATGAAAGAATGCTCAACATCAGTAATCATTAGAGAAATGCAAATCAAAACTACAATGAGATATCATCTCACACCGGTCAGAATGACCATCATCAAAAAATCTACAAACAATAAATGCTGGAGAGGGTGTGGAGAAAAGGGAAGCCTCTTGCACTGTTGGTGGGAATGTAAATTGATACAGCCACTATGGAGAACAGTATGGAGGTTTCTTAAAAAACTAAAAATAGAACTACCATATGCCCCAGCAATCCCACTACTGGGCATAACCCCTGAGAAAACCATAATTCAAAAAGAGTCATGTACCAAAATGTTCATTGCAGCTCTATTTACAATAGCCAGGACATGGAAGCAACCTAAGTGTCCATCAACAGATGAATGGATACAGAAGATGTGGCACATATATACAATGGAATCTTACTCAGCCATAAAAGGAAACGAAACTGAGTTATTTGTAGTGAGGTGGATGAACCTAGAAGACAGGAATAAAGATGCAGACCTACTAGAGAATGGACTTGAGGATATGTGGAGGGGGAAGGGTAAGCTGGGACAAAGTGAGAGAGTGGCATGGACATACATACACTACCAAACGTAAAATAGATAGCTAGTGGGAAGCAGCCACATAGCACAGGGAGATCAGCTCGGTGCTTTGTGACCACGTAGAGGGGTAGGATAGGGAGGGTGGGAGGGAGGGAGATGCAAGAGGTAAGAGATATGGGGAAATATGTATATGTATAACTGATTCAGTTTGTTATAAAGCAGAAACTAACACACCATTGTAAAGCAATTATACTCCAATAAAGATGTTAAAAAAAACAAAAAGATTTGGGGTTTCAGTGGCCATTTCTTTAGTGGTCGTTTTTTAATGTTTTGATTAAAAGCTTGGAGTTTTTTGTTGACTCAAAACACTCAGATGATGGAAAGCATGTCTGAAGGGCAGATTGTAATGGATGCTGTTGGAGTTCCTCCTTAATCCTCTTGATTCATTTTGCCCAGCTCAGTGCAACCTTCTGTGTCAGCTTCTGCAATCTTAACTTCTAATAGCTTGTAAGTGAGACCTTCAGAAGAATGCCCCCGGGCACTGGCGACCTGGCTTTAGTTCTCCCTCTTCCCTACAACTGGGAGTATGAAAAGGCCTCCTTCCTATGACCTGAAGCAGAACAAACTCTGTGATTTATTTATGCTCTGGAGATCCAGAAGGGAACTGGGATTTCCCCTGAAATTATTTTGCTTATCTTGTTCTCCATTCCCCTTTTACTTTTCCCACTCATTTAATGGTTTCTCCTTAATAAATCACTTGTACTTGAATCCTTGCCTCCATATCCGATTCTGGGGTAACCTGGCCTATGATGGAAGTATCTGGTCACAAGGGAAGATCAGTTACTGCATGTTTTGGTGGATGTTCCTAAAAAGTGAAAGGGGACTCATAACAGGGATATGAAGGAAAAAGCTTTAGGCTTGACTTTTCTGGAAAAAAAATCTCTCTTGTACCTCTTTTATGGATCTCCCCTAGACTTTCAGAACACCTGTACTCTACCATAGGAACTGGTCTAGCTCTAGAATCAACCCCCCACTCTTGAGTGGTATATTTCTCCACATGCAATCCACCATCAAGTCCTATCAATTTTTCCTGTAAAAGATATTTTGAATTAATTTCTACTAATACCACTCTATTACAAGTCATCATCATTTCTCAGCTAGATTATCCATTCACTTACTTATCTTGCATACACTATTGAAAAAAAGCGAAATAATTTCATTGTATGTAACTTTTAATTGGGCAAAGCAAATCAGAATAGATTGAGTAAAGTGATAGTCTTCAATATCTAAGTAAATGTCCTGAGATCTTGACATCAGGAGCTCTCTTAGCTGTTTTTAAGAGAGTTTTAAAGGTATGCCTGTACCTTAGGCTTCATCCACAGAAAGGGGCACCCCTTGCTCTGTGTAGCTTGTGGCTCCTGGAAAGTGGTACTGACTCCTGTGGCCATATAAGGGCTGCCCCACTGGTTTAGAGCATCACATCCATCTGCATTGTCTCAGCACCAAATACTCTTTTTCTAAATAAACCATCGTTGGCAATTTTATTCTACTGTTTGTGCATGTTGACTATCTACTGTGGCAATCTCCAGCCTCTCTGAGCTGCATGCCTGGACAGTCTATGTTGTCTCTCCATGTACCAGTTATTCTTTCTGTTAATGCTCTGGCTTCAAATTTGCATATATTTTGAGTGATTTGCCTTAACCTTATTTCTCCATAGTATTTTAGTGTGAGTTTTGCAGAACATAAGGTTTCCAGGAATGCCTATGTTGTAGTAAAACAGAAACATTTATGCAGCATTCATTTTCAAAGAGTTACAGGTACATTGGGGGAAGACAAACATGTAAAAATAAGTAGAGGATAGTAGACACAGAATTTAACTTGTGTATTGACAAACTTAGAATAGATGCATGTAGGATGAGCATTTATGCTGCTTGAGGAATTGCAGTAGACCATGAAAGATGAGATGGATTTGGCTAAAATGAAGGTCAAAAGAACCTTTTGAGTAGAGAAAATAGAGTACCAAGACATCACCAACTGCTAATCATCTAACCTATGAACTCAGAAGTCTAAATGAAATGCATGACTTTTCTCTGATTTACTCATGTATTCCCTCTGTATTCTTCAAAATTTATTCAAATTAAAATTTAATTATGTTTCTTTACCTATTATATAAGCAAAATTGCAAATGATTGATGACAAATATTATTGATGTGGCTGTGAGGAAACAAGAACTCTCATAAATTGCTGTTGAGAGTATAAAATGGTACAATCAATTTGGAGGGAAATGTGCCAATATAGCAACACTATGTATGTATTTACACTTGGCCCAATAAATCTAATTTCTAGATTTCCATATGTCAGATACACTGGCAAAAGCATTAAAAGGCACATGCATAAAGCTATTCTTTGTAATTGTAAAAGACTCATTAAATAAACTATGGTGTATCTACAAAGCAGAGTACTATGAAGTTATAAAAAGAATGAGGAATCTTTTTGTGGTTAAAGAAGAGCTATGCTGGAGTTAGCTGGATCCATTTTAATCCTTAATGAAAGCAGCATCATGATTGAAATTTATGATATTACTTCAACAAGGTGTAAGAACCTAAGTTAATGATTAAGAATGATCATTAAACAAATAACCACTGAAACCCCAAATCTAGAGAGAGAGCCTGTGGAAGCTCAGGTCATTCTTCCTGGGATAAATAGAATGAGGAATAAATCATTGTTGGACCTATAAAGGTATAGGTATGGGAATTATTGACCCACTTTCTTATATCCATACAATACATACGAGTGAGCTTGAAAGAACTAACACTCCCTCAAGGACATGAGAACTAAAATAAGGCAGTGAGGAGAGTTATGCATTGGGAGGACTCATAGGGTTTCCTATCTGATGAATGCAGTCAGATTTGCCCAAAGGAAGACAAAGACACAAGGTGATTTTTGATGGGTTGTGCCCTCTTTTATTATGTGTGTCCCCATGTTAGGCTTATAAGCAGTTTCATACTGTTCACAGTGTGAACACAGGAATGTGAATATCTGGAATTACTTGGCCACAGAAGTGTTAAAATGATGATAAGAAAAAGAATGTAAGTCCATAATGGGCAGGCAGAGGAGGTTTCCAGGTGGTAGTGACAGGTCTAAACTACCTCTGTGTTTTCACTGAGCTTTCCAAAGCTTTCCAATAGTCATTTCAGCAGCTGGGTTTCATCATAATGGAGATAGGCAGAGGCAGAGGAATTCTAAATATCAAACTGATTGTTCCCTATTCGAAAGACTTTAATCTTTTTCTTAATGTCTATGGGATGCAGTCTCTAAGGCCTAGGGCCTTGTAGAATGTTCGGCCAAGGGCATTCTTCACCTCATTATTTCTCAGGCTGTAGATGATGGGGTTCAATATGGGAGTCATAACAGTATAGGACAGTGATAGCACCTTCTTGCTCTCAGGAGAATTATTGGACTTAGGACGGAAATAGATGAGGCTTAAAGATACATAGAAAAGGGAGACAACAAGGAGGTGGGAGGAGCAGGTAGAGAAGGCTTTGTGCTTCCCTTTAGCTGATGGAATCTTGAGGATGGCAGCAATGATGCAAGTGTAGGAACATAGGATCAGCAAGCAGGGTATCATAACGACCAGAATGGTTCCAACAATGGCATAGATCTCAAACAGTGCTGTGTCTGCACAGACCAGCCTCAGCACAGGTGGGCTGTCACAGAAGAAGTGGTTCACCTTGTTGGTGCCACAGAATGGAAAGCTGAAGAGCCACGTGGTCTGCACAGTAGCCATGGGAATGCCTGGAAACCAGGAGGCAATAGCCAGTTTTGCCCGTGTCCAAGGGTTCATGATGACTGGGTAGTGCAAGGGATTGCAGATGGCTACATAGCGGTCATATGCCATTGTGGCCAGGAGGAAACATTCAGAAACCCCAAAGAAGAAGAAGAAATACATCTGAGTGGCACAGCCAAGAAAGGAGATGGTTGTGTCCTGAGCAATCAGGGTCCCCAGCATCTTGGGCACAATGACTAGGTTGAAGCCAATCTCTAAGAAAGACAAGTTCCTGAGGAAGAAGTACATGGGGCTGTGCAGCATGGGGTCAGCCAAGGTAACCAGAATGATGAGGCTGTTTCCCAGCAGGGTGACCAGGTAGACGATTAAAAATGTCAGGAAGAGTAATGACTGTATTTCAGCAGGTAGGGAAGAGAAACTCATGAGGATAAACTCACTAACTCTTGTCCAGTTTCCTTCAGCCATTGATATAGGAATGAATTCCAAGCTGTGGTCATAGAGAGAGATTCTTGATTGGAAGAGTCAGATTCTGGATTTGTGTTTCAGACTCCTTCTTAGTGTCAGGGAAAGAGGCAAGATCAGGATTTCAGTTGCAAGAGAAAGGGCCTTGTGTTGTCTAAGAATAAAGACACAAGGAAGAAAGGCCAGAGCCTGAGCTCTGAAACGGGCAATGGCTTAATGTTCCCCACTCTTATTCTTTGTGATCCATTTTCCACTTTGTTACCATATTTGCTAAAACAACCTGGATCATATTCACACACATCCATTTTCTGCTGCACACTTAATACCTTTTTAGCAGGGTTAAATGAAAGGTGTCCTGAGGAAATGGAGTGGAGTTAGATGGAAAACAGTATAAATTTTCCATGTATACCTATTTTGTATCCCCCTGCTTCAAAGATTCATGGTGTTTATCTTCTCCATCTACTGCCCAAAGCTGTACTTACCTTTTTTGTGTACATTTAAAGACTTCAATCCTAAGATAACTTGAGAGTGTATACAGTAGAAAAAGTCGTGTTTTTTCATGTTTTGTTTTGAGGTGACTCAAATAGGAGAAAAAGTGGCAAGGGGGTGCGTAGGAAGAATGTCTATAGAATGTAGTCGTTTTAATGCACTTTTTTCCCTCCTTCCCATGTAAGAGCTGTATAGTATTTTACATCATATAATGCCTATTCCTTCTTGCCTAATCAGATTATGAGGTAACAACCTTAGGATCTTTCTCCTCAGTCCAGCAAAGCTGTAATTGACATTTCATTGTCAGGACCCAGAATATCCACTGGCTTTCAAAATTAAGATCTGAGAGGAGTACTGTAGTACAACTAAGTAGATAGTGAGTGTGTCCCAGGAGATTCCAAATACTTCTCTTTCTAAAGTGGACAAATTGGAAAAAAGAAACATATTCCCACAAAAATTCTGTGAAAAATAAGAAGAACATTAGAGTGAATGTTTGAAAGATAATACTCATGAATAAACAATTAACTTGGACTATATTAAATAAGAGCTGGAATCTTAAATGCTATGAAAAAATTCAATATTTATTCCACTTCTGTTGAGGTACTGGCAATGTGATGATTGATTTCTCTCTGAAGCTTAGAATCTAACGGAGGAGTTATTTAAATAATCAATTATATTAAATCACAATGAAGGTCTTGATACAGTAAGTATACGGTATCTTGTTGGGGGGAATGTATAAGGAGTAGGGACACCTAATAAATTCTCTGATGGCTTTCTAAGCAATAGGGATGAAAATGAAGTTGGCTAAAGATGTGCAGAACATCTAGCATGTACTTTATTATGAAAATATAAAATTGAAATTGTGAAAATACCATAAAAAATAAAAATCACTGAGCTTTTTTTTTTAAACTGAAAGCATTCCTTAATATACACACACACAGAAAATAATGGAAATATACCAATATGTCTTGATCTTTGTGTTATTTATTTTAAAAAAATTTTAGGATAGGGAAAATTTCCTTTACGCATTCAGGCAGGAAACAAATAAAAAGAAAAAAGCAAAACCACGTAACACAATCAAAAGACATTTCAGGCTCCCTGCTAGTCCCTCCAAAACTTCCAGAAGAACATTCTTCTGTTAATCATTAGCTGACTGTCCCAGGAGGAGGAACCCTGTCTTCTAGGCTTTCTGCACCCATAGAATTGTCCTAAAGAAATAGTGTACTTGATGTGATCTACCTTGTGCATGTTCCAGTGAGGCAAGTCTTCCCTGAGTTAATTAGAGGACAGTCAAGACTTCAGGAGGTATATATTCTGTCAAAGCTGCAGAGACTGGAATTTTTCTGAGCCAGAATGCTTTACAGTCAGAACTGGAAAATAACCTGGGTAATCTCAATCTTCTTGTGGTCTCAGATCTCACTTATCTTATGACACAGAAAGTGGAAACTGAGGCTCAGGAAGGTGAAAAATGATAAGATCTTTCCAGTGTGGACATAGGAATAGAATTAGGTGTCATGACAAACCCTGCCAAACCTTGTCTAGTTGAGCAACCGAATCTGGAGAGGGGTCCCTGGTTGATTCATCCCTTGGTAAGAGCCTTGCCTGTGCCCAATAGGGAGATCTGCCTTGTTCAGCTCTGCCTGACACCTATGCTTCACACACGCCCCTGAGTGTTTGAGGAACTCTGGTTCTGCTGTCAGAAGGACCAGAAGAGGAATCAGGGAGGTCTTACTTCCTGTCCTGGATGAACAATTAACAGCTGTGAGACAGGAGGGAATGGAACAGGGCACAATCCTTAAAGAATAACACAGCCATTGAGAAAAATCGGTTATGACAAAAACTGGTTAGAACCAACCAAGCCCGAGGTGGCAGAAGATACGACTTCCAGTGGACCTTGAGCCGTACTGTATTACAATGTGCTCACTGTACTACGTTAGCATATGCTAAATGACACTCCACAGGCACTATGACAGTTCTGAGGCCGACAGTAAAATGCCAAAAAGTGGGTGATGACCCAACTCCTGGAATTCTCTGCCCCTTTTCCAAAATAGTCGGAATAATCCTCCCACTTGTTAACCTATGAAATTACTCAGCCCATAAAAGCTAGTCACCCCATATTTCAGGACCATTCTCGCCTTCTGAGTTGGACCTCATTCTGCCTATGGAATGTGTATCTCTCTCAATACACCTGCTTTCATTTTACTATAGATCACTCTTGAATTCTTTCCTGCATGAAGCAAGGACCCTCACTTGGTGGCACATCCCAGGAACTTGCCTGAGACCTGGGACATGACCATCCTCTTGTGCCCCATTTTCCTGAAACATCTTTACAAAGGAAGAGGAAGAAGGTGGTCTTCTCCCCCTCCCCACTTTTCCTTTGATTATAAAAATGTAGTCCACTTAGTTCTGGGGGCAGAGCCCTCTTGCCTGCCACAAGCATCTTATATTAATAAATCTACTTCTTACCTATCACTTTGCCTCTTGCTGAATTCCTTCTGTGCCAAAACATAAAGAAGCTGAGCTTCATTAAGTCCTGAGATGAGTTGTGATGTTGCAGCCCTAAGATTGTGGATTTGAGTTCCATATGAGGTGCAGTTGCAGTTGGACCTGAATTCAGGTCACTGCTGCCTTCTCTGTGTCAGGCATGAGTGAGCAGACTAGATGGGTTGGCCATGCTCCCGGTCCTGACTTAGGAGATATAGTCCCAGCTGTGCCTCTTTTGTCCTCAGGGCCAGGTGAAGGGCTGGCATCTGTATTTTCCCCCAGGTGTTTCTGGGCTCACCTTAGCTCCTCTTCCTTCCCTTCCTCAAGGGTACTGACCTTTCTTGACTCCACTGTCCTTTGGGACCCTAAGGAACGTCAGATGCAATTGGATGAAGTTCAAGAAAGGAAAACCATACTCTAGGAATGTAGGATTGTGTAGAGAAAAGCACACACATTTTGGATTCTGAGTGACCTAAGTTAACCCCAGCACTAGAACTCTCTGGTTTGTGATGCCTAGCAATTTTATTAAACTCTCTGAGTTTCTGTTTCCATATTGCTTAGGCAAAGATAATATGCTTATTTTACAGGGTTGGTATGATGGGGTGGGATATATTAACAAGGATGTTAATGTACTCTATTACAGCATATATATTACTATATCATGAATATCATGTTATAATAACTTTCCCAATAGCCAGTAATTGTTCAAAACAACTACTGACTAATTACTACATGACAAGCATTGTTATAGACCCTTAGAGAGAGGAATGAACAAAACAAAGTCTCCGTGCTCATAAAGCTTACATTCAAATGGGGGAAGTCAGGCACTGAACAAATAAACAATTAAGAACTTAAGACTAAGTAGTTGCTATACACAAAATCCAGGATGGAAGAAATAGAAAACTGCTGAAAGAAAGGGCTCAATTAAATAGACTTCCTTTATTACAGGATCTTTTTGTCTTTTTGTTAATAGTAGGCTGGTCATTGTTAAGGAAGTTGTACAAGCAGAAGATATAAGCCCTTGTCCAAAGGTTGATCAAGTGACTTGAGGCTACTGGCTTTTGAGAAGCCTAGAGAGCAGTACGGGATAGAGCTAGTGATTCAGGCTTTAAGAGTCATACAATTTTAGACACAGGAAAGGTTATACTGTTTCTTATTATAGTACAATTTTTAACAGTAAAATATTGTAAAAATTGTCTTAATTCCATCAATAGGCAACTGATTAAAAATTGTAGGTTTTCCACTGCAATACTACACAACTGTGAATATATTAATGTGGGATAAACTCCAAGATAAATTTTTATTTGAAAAAAAGCAGGGTGAAGGATATTGTATACACATTACACAAATTACATCTATTTAATAGAAATAAATATTATAAACCTACATATAAAATATGTAAACAGTAAATTTCTCAAAAGATACACAAGGAATTGATAATAGTTGTTGCCTTTGGGCAAGGAAAGTGGGGAAGAACAGAGGTCAACCCTGAGAGGGAGATATTTTGATTGTATATTATTTTGTACTTAATTTTATGCACATTTATTAAATTTTTAATAAAAATAAAAGACACTTGAAACAAAACAACACTTTTATTCTGGTTCCTCCCCTATTAATTTCTAGCCTTATGACCTAGAGAAAGATATTAAAATTACTCCATGTCCCAATACCTGTTGTGAAAAGGAAATGCGATTAAGTATAGAAAACATTCCAAGCCTTGGTGTATGTCATACAAAGCAGGTTTCATCAAAGTACTGTTTGACTTGAGACTTGAAGGTTTCCATCAGGGAGAGGAAGGGGCATTCCAGTTGACTGTAAGATGACCACATCACTTTGATTACTGCTATCATCACCGTTTCTGCAATTACACTTAATGTTTGTCAGATTGGCTTCCTTCTTTTCCACTAATTCACTAAACTTTCCTGCATTAGGATCTTTGCATAGGTTAATTCATTTGATTCTAATGTTTTTCCTCCTAATTTTCACCTGGTTAACTCCTACTCAATTTTCTGATACCACTTTCCGATTTTCTGTTGTTACTTCCTCAGAAAAGAGTTCCCTGACCTCCTTGTATTAGGAGTCCCATTTATTCTTCTTCAGAGAATTTTATTAGTTTACTTCATAGCAGTGGTAGCATTGTATAATTATATATTTATTTGTGAATTCTTTGTTTAATCCTCTCTTAATTGAGGGATTCTGTAAATCAGTACTTAGCAGTGAGGGTAAAGGACGATTGGGAAGAAAGAATGCAAGCCATGAGAATAGTGAGGAAGCTTATATAGTAATAATTCAGGAACAATGGCCTGGCTAGGCCAATGGCAGTGGCAATGTAAATGAGAATTGAAACAAAGGATGTGGAAGAATTTTGCCAAGGAAGAATTAGCAGGATTTAGAGACTGGTTGAATAGTTCCATGATAGCACTTATCAAAGTGTAGAACTATTACACAGTAAAGCACTTTGCATAGGAGCTCTTAGAGGGCAGCACCTTGTTCATTTTTTGTTGTACCTTCAAGATTCAGTGTGTAAATGTTCACTGATCAAGTGAAAGAATGTGGCAACAAAAGGGGGAATCAAAAAGAGGAATAAGTAACAAGCCAATGGCAATGGCAATGGCAATGGGAATTAACAGGGATGAATAAAAAGTGTTGCCAAGGAAGAATTTGCAGGAGTTGAAGACTGGTTGTATACTCCTATGATACCGATTATCAAGTTGTAGCATTAGAGCAGAGTAAAGTACCTTGAATGATGTTTTAATTTCATAATCATCTGTTTACTTCTCTGACCCATTTAGTTGGATGAGCACTAACTAAACAGCAGCACGTATGTTCACCACTGTACTCTCAGAACTCGGTATATACATGTTCCCTGATGGAATGTAAAAATAAATCAATGAAAAATTAAATAAAAAAGAAGGGTAAGTAATAAGAAAAAAATTGACTAGATGTAGTGACTGGAGAATGAGTTTGTGTTTTATTCAAAGTAACCATGAGTTCAGAATTTCATCATGTAGGCATACCACACAGGGGTTGGAGTTGACTTACCATCTGTAGGTAACCCTCCGCTAACCAGCTCAGCACGCTTTCAACAAGCTCCGATGCTTAATCCATGTTCTGCATGGTTTGGACTTTTATGCTGAGTAGGGTGCCTGAGCACTCAAGTGCACCTCTTTCTCTTTCTATGGACTCATGGGTACATCATTCATCCTTGATTGTTGGTACTCAAAGTGTCCTCATACGTTACGTTATGGGTAACATAAATTGTTTAAAACTTTGGAGTACAGCAGATAGTTATCACTTTTGGGTGAGTTGTTTATATCAGTGTATGGAAATAAACCCTCACAAACAACGTATGTTTACTAGTAAAGGGATAGTCATGTTTACATCTTTTTGTGGACATCTTGGATAACAGTTCTGGTGGGCTTTGGGGGTTAAAATTTGGGGGGCTTTTGAGGAAAACATATTTACAAGCAAAAGAACATTTTGGGGAGAAAATTAGTGGAAAATATCTTTGCTGTGTTTATTGTCACTGTTATTAGGGAGAAGGAAGCATCCTTCATAAAAGTTTATTTCATACATTAGTTTGAGAGCATTGTGCTAGATAGATACCTTGCTGCCTAAGCAGAAATGTCTTGGAGGCACGTGGAAACATGAAACACATTTGGGTGAGAGATCACTGCTAGAGGTAATGATCTGGGACTTAATCATTCATTTCGACATTTATTGAGTATTAGTGAGTGCCAGGCAAAGGAATTTGAACATAATGAGAGGTTGTCCTTATACTCACCTGATAGATATGCATGTAAAATACAATTAATTACATTATCTTAAATGCTTTAGTAGTAATATAAGACCAAGATATGTATGACAAAGGCAAGTGACCTCAGCTTTATCTAGGGGAATTAGAGAGTGTTTCTAGAAGAAAAACATTTAGAATTGTATTCCAAAGAATAAAATTAGAGCTGAATCTTGAAAGATAAGTATAAATTAACTTAGTACGGGGAGGAGGTGGTGAGACGGAGGAATTTTAGACAGAAAAAACTGTGTAAAGATACAACAGGTTAGTAATAATTTCTGCCATTTATTGAACACTTACTCTGTGCCACGTATCTTCTTCATTCAGAAAATAAAAGTAATTTTATAAGTACTTCTAGTTCTCCCAGAGAAATAGCTCATCACACAATAGATCAGATAATTTCCACTGAAGTTGATCTCAACATTGTTCTTTGTTGTGTTTTGTTTTCTTTGCTAATTTTCACTCTCCTAAGAGCTCTTTTAATCTCCGTGTAAAACATTATTTTATTTACTTATTTCATATAACTTCTTTTGAGCTTCTACCTCTGTATTTTAGAAGAAGGAATATGCAATATTTTTATTTTATTTTATTTTTTTGAATTTTTTGAATTTATTTTTTTATACAGCAGGTTCTTATTAGTTACCCATTTTATACATATTAGTGTATATATGTCAATCCCAATCTTAAAGTACATGATATTTTGGACTCATACCTAGATTAATATTCTTGCTGACACTTAAATTGCTGTGACAATTAAACAAGTTACTTGCTTTTTTGAAACAAGTATCCTATTTTAAAAATTGTGATGAAACCCGTGAGAAATAATTAATACTTTATTTAAAAATATGTAACATATTTTTCTGTCAATAAATGTTACTTAATTCACCCTGCTTCCTGGGAGGAGATAGAATTTAAGTAGATTTCTCATGTTACAATTACAGCAAACATTCTTGAGAATTCTACATAACCAATCCCCCCCTTTGAATTGAAAGAGATACTACAGAAAGATCATACAGCTCCATGAGTGGAAGTGGTTGGCTCATGTAATTTTAATTTTATTATATATTATTATGTTATTAATTTGGGTTATGAATGTGCTATATAATTATATTATATCCCATGTACAGATTATGAAATATAAGGATAGATATTTAGAGTTATTTTTATGAACTTGCATAGCTGTTAAGTACCAGACACAGGATTTGAATCCAGGTTTTTCAGACTCTAAATTGTTGAGGAGAATAAAAAAAGACTATGCTTAGAGAAACTAGAAATGCTTGGTATAAGGGGAAAGAAAATAGATCAGTGTGACAGTTGTTGACTATGCATTCAACTGCAGGGTTGGGGTATGGAAAGAACGAGATTGGAAAGATAAGCTTGAGCTGGACTATACATGGGCTTGTATGACATGCTAAGAACATAGTTTCATTGTGAAGATGAGGATGAATTGTAAGGATTTAAAGCATGATTATGACAGATCATCACATATGTATTTAGAAAGAACTCTGGAGATGGTGAGAAGGATGAATGAGAATGGGGCGTATATAAAAGTCTTCAGTATGACTGGAGGCTGGGAGACCAATTAGGAGGCACTAGTAATAATCCTGGTGGGAGATATAAGCCAATACCGAAGTTTCATCTCACAGTAGTGATTTGTTGAAACCCTGGCAATGGTGGGATCTCTAAGAGATAGTACACAAGGAAGAGAGAAGAGGGTCAACAACTGAACTCCTAGGACCAGTATAGTTTAAAAGGACTTGGAAAATAGCACAAAGAATCTGCCCTTGGGCATGTAGGGGGTAGCAAAGGAATCCATGATTATGGAAGGCAAGATGATAAAAAGTTTCAAGAGGGAAATTCCCTTTACACAAGCATCAAAGAAAACCTGAAGAGTACTTGATTTCCTCAAGTGTCTCTCTAGACCAAGAGCTGGTCCAAGCCTGGGGTCACTGGACTCTGTTGAAATTCCTCCCACCCCTGTCCCTGGTCCCTGCAGACCTCAATCTGCAGAGTCATAGTCACTGAGAGCTGGAAGGGACCCTGGAGACCCAAGAGTACAGGGCTGGAATCTCTCCCTAAAGGGAGTTAGTTCTCTCTCCCTCTCCTCAGCTCTAGCTGGGCTGAGCTCTGTTCCCCCTGGCTTCTATCCTCAGTCTCTTCCACCCCTGGGGTTGCAGACTAACCAGCCTATTAATGAGCAGTCACAGACCATGACCTCATTAAAAAGCTGTTAATGAGACACACTGCTGTTCAGGGAACACACTTGAGGGAGGCTCCCAGTGGCCTCCTCTTGGGGCCTGGAGGGAGAGCTTAGGTGAACAGACAAGATCAGATCTGGGGAGAGGGCTAATGACCTCAGGCTGCAGAGCCACACTTAATGAACTCCTGCTGGCAAGCAGGCCAGCTTTGAAGCTTAAGTCCTCACTGGCCTGCAGGCTTACAGGAGTGGGTGGGATCCAGGGAAGCAGTGACTTTCCTCTTATCAGTCAGGTCTGCTTACTGCTTTCTCTGCTGACCCATTTTGATGGAGGACTTCAAGTTCTGAGATTAAGAAGTAATTTTGTGTTGCCCTGAGTTTATGGTTCATGGACAATTGTATAAGCCTTTTGACTGGTCTCCATCCCACAGACTTTGTCCCCTAGCCACCCATTCTCCACAATACTACCAGGAAAGTCTTTCCAAACACATAGCTGATTGTTACTTCATGCTTAAAACTTTTTAATGAAGATAGTTCACAATAAGTTTCAGAGTCCTAGCATAGAAGACTCTTGAATATTTGGCCCCTGCCTATCTCCCCACCCTCATCTCCTCCAGACATCTCTCCCATGTTATTTTCATCATTATTACCACTGCTATCACCATCGTCATTATCATGATTATATCAGCATGTTGAACATTTCCACAGTGCTTCTTAAGTGTCCAACAGTGTTTTACATATATTAATTCATTTAAACCTCATAGCAATGCAATGAAATAGGTGCTGTGATTATCTGTATTTTATAGATGACACGGAGTCAAGATATGCTGTTATTTGTCCAGTGTCTTACAGCTACTCAGGAAGAGAGTCAGGATTACAACCCAGGCATTTTGGCTTCAGAGTTTACACTTTTTACACATAAGAAGACTTACTTCTGTACCCTTTGCACTTACTACTTATTTGTCTTGGAATGCCTATCTCACATACAATCTTAAACCTTGGCTCCCATTCCTTCTTATACTTCTTACTTTGCTACTACTTCTAACCATTATGCATGTATTATTACCTATTGTCCTAATGTTTATATGTCTGCTCCCCACTGGACTGAAAGTTCTTACACTTGGATTGAGCTGGGTTCAGTAACTGTTACTGCGGTTTTACCGAATCTTTCAGTATTTATTATATTACTTTAAATATACACTATATTGTATTCTCTTTGAGAAACTGGAAACTAAATTCTTGACCTCTCTCACACAGCCATGCCTCTACAGCCATATACGCTTGTCTTCCTTACTTTACCATTTCAGTGAAAGGTATCTCTAATCAACATGATTGCTCATGCAAGAAATATGAGTATAGGCCTTGACACCTTTTCAATCCTAAACCATCATCAGCTTTTACCTGATCTCCTGCCATTCCTATACTAGTCTCTCTTTACATTCTTGCCACTTAACAATAAATTATCTACCCAGTAGACATAGTTATCTTTTTTTAAAAATTGCCCCTTGCTTAATATGCTTCAATGGTGGTCCACTGCATTTAGATTAATATCTAAAATCTATCACATGGTTAAAAAGAAGTTCTGAACGGTCTGACCTCTTCTTACCTATACAGTCAATTTTTACCTCTCTTGTCCTTATTCACAAACATTGTTTTTCCTGGTTTCGGTGTCAGGGTAATACTGACCTCACATGAGTTGGGAAGTGTTCCCTCCTCATATATTTTGTAAACGGTTGTGAAGGATTGGTATTGATTCTTTTTTAAATGTTTGGTAGAATTCACCAGTGAAGCCATCTAGTCCTGGACTTTTGTTTTTTGAGGTTTTTGATTACTGATTCAATCTCCTAGCTGGTAATTGGTCTGTTCAGAGTTTCTATAGCTTCATGACTCAGTCTTGGTAGACTGTATGTTTCTGGAAATTTATCCATTTCTTCTTCTACCCATTTGTCCAATTTGTTGGCATATGAGTGCTTGTAGTAATCCCTTATGAGCCTTTGTATTTCTGTAGTATCAGTTGTAACATCTCCCCTTTCATTTCTGATTTTGAGTCCTCTCTCTTTTTTTTTCTTGGGGAGTCTAGCTAAAGATTTGCCAATTTAGTGTTTCTTTTCAAGAAACAAGTTCTTAGTTTCTTTGATCTTTTGTATTCTCTTTTTGTCTCTATTTCACTTATTTCCACTCTGATCTTTGTTATTTCCCTCCTTCTACTAACTTTGGGCTTCATCTGTTCCTCTTTTTCTAGTTCCTTGAGGTTCAAAGTTAGGTTGTTTATTTGAGACCTTTCTTGTTTCTTATTATAGCCATTTATTGCTATGAACTTTCCACTTAGAACTTCCTTTGCTGCATTCTGTAAGTTTTTTTATGTGTATTTCCATTTCCATTTGTCTCAAGGTATTTCTTAAAAATTTGTCTTTATATTTCTTTTTTGATCCATTGGTTGTTCAGTAGCATGGTGTTTAATCTCCATATATTTGTGAATTTTCCAGTTTTCTTCTTGTAATTGGTTTCTAGTTTCATACTACTGTGGTCAGAAAAGATGCCTGATATAATTTCAATATTCTTATATTTATTAAGACTTGTTTTGTGCCCTAACATATGAAGTATCCTTGAGCATGTTCCATGTGCACTTGAGAAGAATGTGTATTTTGTTGTTTTTCGATGGAATGTTCTCTATGTGTGTGTTAAGTCTATCCAGTCTATCATGTTATTTAAAGCCAGTCTTCCCTTATTGATTTTCTATCTGAGTGATCTATCCATTAATGAAGTTGGGATATTAAAGTCCCCTACTATTATTGTATAGCTGTTTATTTCTCTCTTAAGGTCTTTTAATTTTTGCTTTATATATTTTGGTATTCCTAGCTGGGTCCATAAATATTTACAAATATTGTTAGATTGAGCCCTTTATCATTATGTGATGACCTTCTTTTTCTCTTATTACATTCATCTCTGGGGAGATTCCTATAATCCAAATGTTATTCTGCTTGATGTGCCCTTTAAGTTCCTTAAGCTATCTCCATTCTTTTTCATTCTTTTTTCTTTTTGCTGCTCTGACTGAACAAATTCCACTAACCTATCTTTGAGTTCACTGATCCTTTCTTACATTTCATCTAGTCTGTTTTTGAGTTCACTGATCCTATCTTTGAGTTCACTGATCCTTTCTTACATTTCATCTAGTCTGTTTTTGAGACCCTCTAGTATATTTTCCACTTCAGTTAACGTATTCTTCAGTTCTGTGACTTCTGTTTGCTACTTTTAAAATTCTCTTTCTCTTTGTTTAAATTCTCACTTTGTTCAGCCATTGTTCTCCTGAGCCCGGTGAGCATCTTTATGACTATTATATTAAATTTTATCAGGTAAATAACTTATCTCCATTTCATAAGGTCTTCTTTTCTGAGGTTTTATCTTGCTCTTCATTTGGAACATATCCCTCTTTTTCTTCATTTTCCTTGACTCTGTGTGGGTTTTTATACATTAGATAAAACAGCCACCTCACTCAGTCTGAAGGAGTGGCATCATATAGGAGATAAAACTTATTGTTCAATGCTGCCCTAGCTCTTGGCTGTCTCTCAAACCCTTGTGATTGTCCAAGCAACCTACTTTATTGTTAGTGGGCTCCCAGTAGTTGAGGGTATGCCAAGAGCCATCAGTGTCCCAAAGGGGAGAATCCCTATTAGCACCTAGATTCAGGTTAATTGGAAGTCAGACCTGTAGGCAGCAACTTTTAAAGTATTCAAATATACATCTTTCAGGAGAAGACTGGGAGATTGAACATTTCTATCTGCTCCCTCTGCATTGAGTTTTGGAGTGATAACCAGTTCAGAACTGTTTTTTGTTTATTACCATCCCATTGAACCCATGAACACGAGTCTCACTGGCCACCAGAGCCAGGCTATCAAGGGATGTATCCTCTGGGTGGCAGTCACAAATGTCAATGTACCAGATGTGTATACAAGTTTTCTCAGAGACACTGATGGCCTGCGGGAGGAGCAGAGGGAGAAGGCATAGATGACACCTGCTAGATTCCCCAGTCTCTGGAGAGGACTATAGTCAGCCCTTCAATATGTGTTTAATTAGAAGCCTATCCCCTAAGTCACAGCTATGAAAATAAGCTTATTGTCGTCTTTCCCAGAAAGACAGGGGTGCATTTCAGTCTGCTGTCTCTGTACTGTGCCCCAGGGGGCAGTAGCCAGTTAAGAAATGTTTCTCCATTTTTTATAGTCCTAGGGACCCATGAACATAAGAACTACTGGCCAGCAGAGCCAGGCAATCCAGGGGCTTTCCCGGGGTGGCAGCCATAGCAACTGGGGCAACAGACATGCGCAGAGACTCCTTTCTGGGAGATACTGGTGACCTGGAGTGTGGTGGATGGAGAGTGTGAAGATAGTGCCTGCCCTCCAAGGTCTCTGAAGAGGATCACCGTTGGCCCTTAAAAGTGTTTTTAATTAGAAGCCTGCCCTTCAGTTCAAAGCCTTAAGATAAGCTAATAGGCTTCTTCCACAGAAAGACTGGGTGCCTTAGTCTGTTGACTCTCTGCTGTGCCCTGAGGTGTAACTGGTTAAGAACTGCTTCTTTGTTTGTTACAGTCCAATGGGACCCATGAACCTAAGCCCCACAGGCCACCAGGTAATCAAGGGGTATCTCCTGGGCATCAGTCACAAAAACCAGGGCACTAGACATGTGCACTCCTTTCTGCGAGATACGGGTGATCTGGACTGCAGCAGAGGGAGAGCTCAAAGATAGATCCTACTGGCTGAGGTCTCTGAAAAGGATTACAGTGGGCCTTTAGATGTGTGTTTAATAGGAAGCCTGCCCCTCAGGCTGCACCTATGAAGATAAGCTAACAGGCTTCTTTTACAGAAAGGCTGGGCACATTAGTCTATTGCCTTTCTGCTGTGCCTTGGGAGGTAGCCAGTTAAGAATTCCTTCTCTGTTTACTACAGTCCTATGGGACCTTAGAGCGTAAGCCTTGCTGGCCACCAGAACCAGGTGACCAAGAGGTGTCCTCTGGATGACAACCCCCAAAAATCAGGGTACCAGACAAGTACATAAGCTCCTTCTCAAGAGAAAGCTGTGAGCTGGAGTGAGGCAGAGGGAGAGTGCAAAGATGGCACCCGCTGGCCTCCGTCTGTCTTTGGAGAGAGATGTGTGTTAAATTACATGCTTGCCCCTCAGGCTGATGCTTTAAGATAAGCAAATAGGCCTACTTCACAGAAAGCCTGAGCACTTTTCAGCTGCCTCAGTGTCTCTGAGCTCTTTTCAGGGCCCTTTTTCTGGGCCTTGGGGCTGTGGGGTGGGTGAGTCTGCATGAGCCTTTTAAGAACTATTTCTCAGATTGCTATTGCCTTGTGGGTCTCATGGACACAAGCCCTGTTGGCTTTTGAAGCTAGATGTTTTGGGGGCTTGTCTCTCAGGTGCAGGTCTTAAAATGGGATGCCTGGTGTGGAGTTAAAACCCTTCACTCCTCAGGGAGAAACTTGGGGTTGTGAGTTCCCTCCCAACTGTGGTCACAGTGCTGAGGGTGGGGTTGATGGCAAGATTTTGTCTCAGCTGCTCCTAGCTTTCCTTCTTCCTTTTTTTCTTTCTTTCTTCCTCCCTTCCTTCCTTCCTTTTCTTTCTTTCTTTTTCTTTCTTTCTTCCTTTCTTGCTTTCTTGCTTGTTTTCTTGCTTTAATCTAGAGTAACAATCTCTGTCTCTTAATAGGAATATTTACTTCTGTTAAATATTTATTCTAAATATTGGAAATATTTTAATCTACAAGTATTTTTTGTCATGGTAGGCGTCATAAAGTAATACTATTCATTTATCATCAGTAACCCACAAAGTAAATTCTGTAGACATAAAGATCACTATATAATGATTCCTAATTACATTCAAGTAATTGCTTATTATTGTGAAATTTTTTCAGTATAAAAATCAACTTCTGTTAAAATAGATTAAACTTACAAATTTTGATATAGTTGGGTGTGTGTCTGCCAATTTTTTTCTTCTCTTTTGTTATTTCACCTATGGCTATAAATTATTTGTTTCTTTGTTTATGTGTTTGCTCTAGGGTTTACCATATGCATCCTTAACATGTAGCAATCTACCCTGAAGAAACATAACTGTTCATGTATAATGTAACATTATATAAAAGTGAACTTCCATTTACCTCTCTTTCTTTTGTCCTAGTGCTGTCATACATTTTACTCATACATTTTCTATGAATTACACAACACATTGTTATTATTTTCGCTATGAAAGTTGATTGCCCATTTTTACTGATTCCACCAAACACAACTAAAAAATCCTGGATATTATATATAAAACGAACATAAGACTCTGAAAGGTAGAAAAAAGAAGGCGAGTAGGTAGGAACATTGTGGACCAAGGAATGAAAAGGTAGTGGGTTCCCTGGGTTTGTTTTTGGCTTCATATATCCTAGGCCTCTTATTGGAGAAGTCAGAAATCTGAAAATCTAACACGTACAAACAAAAAAGCCCAAACCAAAATGTGCTCTCTCTAGCCAAATAACCCAGAAAGGGGGCAACCTAGCAAGACAGAAATGTTTAGATGATAACCACTCTACTTCATCCAAACACAACAGGAAAAACTGTGGTTAAATCCAGGGGAGCCTAGACTTCCACCCTCACCAGGCTGGGTGGGAGCCAGGAATTTCATCCCCACTGCCACCAGGTGTCAGTGGAGAGCCTAGACTACCACACCCATTGAACAGTAATAAGGTGCCTGTCTCTTTAATGTTTACGTTGTCAGAAGATGCCTAGTGGAGAATCAGAACTCAGAAATCAGAATCAACAAAACAGTCTAGAACAGTGGGTTCAGAAAGATCACAGGATACAAAATAAACATATATAAAAATCTAGTGTAGGGCTTCCCTGGTGGCGCAGTGGTTGAGAGTCTGCCTGCCAATCCAGGGGACACGGGTTCGAGCCCTGGTCTAGCAAGATCCCACATGCTGCGGAGCAACTAGGCCCGTGAGCCACAACTACTACTGAGCCTTGCGCGTCTGGAGCCTGTGCTCCGCAACGGGAGAGGCCGCGATAGTGAGAGGCCCGCGCACCGCGATGAAGAGTGGCCCCCCGCTCGCCGCAACTAGAGAAAGCCCTCGCACAGAAACGAAGACCCAACACAGCCAAAAATAAATATAAAATAAATTTTTAAAAAAATCAAGTGTAATTCTATGCAGTTGCAATGAACACACAGACACTGAAATTAATAACACAATATTTAGTTGGTGTACATCTAAAAATATATTTATAAGACTTGCGTGCTGAAAAATACACAATGCTGACGAAGGAAATGAATGAAGATCTAAATAAAAGGAGAAACATACTGTGTTCATGGACTGGAATGTTGAAGTAGTAATGACATCAATTCTCCCCAAATTGATATACAAGTTTAATGCAGTTTATCTCAAAATCAGAGCAAGATTTTTTTTGCCACATGAAAACTTCTGCATAAATGTTTATAGCAGCTTTATTCATAATAGCATAAACTGGAAACAACCCAGATGTTCTTCAACTGGTGCATGTTTAAACAAACTAAGTACATCCAGCATGTAGCATTACTCAGCAACACACACACACGCAAAAAAAGAACTATTGATACACACAACAAACTGAATGAATCTTCAGAGAATCATGCTAAGAAAAAAAGCCCATTTCAAGTGATTATATAATGTATGAATCCATTTATAGAACATTTCTGAAATGCCAAATTATAGAAATGGAGAACAGATAGTAGTTAACAGGGCTTAAGGAAAGGATATGGGCAGGAAAGAAATGGGTCTGCCTGTAAAAGGGCAAAATGAGGACTCTTGTGATGAAGATATTCTGTATCCGGCCTATTACCATGTGAATACCGTGTTTGTGATAATGTACTATAGTTTCATAACATGTTACTATGTGGGAAACTGGGCAAAGTGTACATGGAATCTTTCTGTAGTATTTCTTATAACTATTGAATAGTTTTTAGTTTAGTACTCTTATTTTTCTTAAGTATAATCATATATGCAAATAATATTTTGCATCTACCTTTTAAATATTTATTATTCACTTTTTTCAGGTTGTATCTTATTGACAAAAAGTACCAAAGCAACATGAAATAATGGGGATAAAGAATATTTTTGCCATCTTCTGTTTTAATAACATATCTAGTATTTTTTCCCTTGGCATATGCATTTGGTTATAAATAGGTATGGATTCCATAAGCCCTTATCTGTGATTCAAAAATCCAAGCAGCTTTGGAAACAGCATTTTTTCCTAAGTTTGGGGTCTTAACACATTGGATGAAAAATCTGTTGTGAACTGATTATTTATAGTCTTTATTTATTCTACATTGTATAGTCATACATTTTGCTATAGAGATATTGATGCGTTTGATTATAGAATACTGCTTCAGAACTCTCTGGAGGTGATAGGAAACGTATGGTGTATGCAGCATATTATCTTTCTAAAACCTGAAAAATTCAAGTGCCCCATTTTTTTTTGGATAAAGAAATTTAAACCTGTATTTTTTTTTATCTTAAGGACATATCCCCTTTATCCTCATGAGTGTTTATCAAATGGATTTAACAGTGTATATATTGAATGATTATAGCTTTTTACATTTAGCCTATTGGTGTGGTCAGTTGGCTGACAATAATCACCAAAGGCAAACTGACATCAACCTCTAAATCTAAATGAGGTTTGCAAACATTCCTCATTTAAACAATACTACCACATCAACCAAATCAATGTTAATTCAAACAGCTGCTGGGTTTGATCGTTTTTCAACTAACAGCATAGTATGGCAATAATATTTATGTACATACATATTTTCCTTTGTTCAAAATAGGGTTTATGGGACTTCCCTTGTGGCCCAGCGGTTAGGACTCAGCGCTCCCAATGCAGGGGGCCCAGGTTCAATCCCTGGTCAGGGAACTAGATCCCGCATGCTGCAACTAAAGATCCCACATGTGGCAACGAAGATCCCACGTACCACAACTAAGAGCCGGCGCAGGCAAATAAATAAATAAAAACAACAACAAAAAACAAACAAAACAGGGTTTACTACAGTGTCTATGGCGCAGGATTTCACTCAAAATCAGGTTTTTATTTTAAGAGCATTTGTAGATATTTTATGTTCTGCCCTTCTTCACTGCTACATCATTTTCTTATGGTAACTTCCTCTTGACTATCTCAGTATTTTTTTCTGTTCCTGGAGAACTGAGTTCTGTTCTTATCATGGGGTTAGTGAGGCTTATATGGACAGCACACTAATCCAGACAATGAAAACTGCCCAATCATACTCATTTTGTTCCGATTATTCAAACTTTAGGAACAGCTTCCTCCCAGTTACTGATGAGACTCTCTTAAACTCAGAATCTCAAAGAACCTTCTCTTAATCTCCAGTGTTCCCACTGATAATTCCACTCCAGCTTCAACAGACTCAGATTCAACAAATATTTCTTGAACACTAGTTAACATTTTTTGAGGAAAACTGTGTTCCAGGTGCTGTTCTAAGAAACTTCCATCCATATATTTATTTAATCTTCACAATTCTGTGAGATGGATATTAGAATTATTCCCATTTCATAGAGAAGAAAACAGAGGCACAGAGATGTTAAATAATTTTTCCAAGTCTCATAGTTGAACACAAGCAGTGTGATGGCGGAGCCCACATTATTTTAATTTTTTTTCCTTTTAAAAAATTTTAAAAAATTTTTATGCAATCTTTGGATATGTACTATTCTATTGTATATAAATACCACATCTTCTTTATCCATTAATCTGTTGATGAACACTTAGGTTGCTTCAATATCTTGGCAATTTTAAATAATGCTGCTATGAACATTGGGGTGCATGTATCTTTCAAATTAGTATTTTTGGGGTTTTTTTCGGATATATACCCAGGAATGGAAATACTGGGTCATATGGTAGTTCTATTTTCAGTTTTTTGAGAAACCTCCATACTGCTTTCCTCAGTGGCTACACCAATTTACATTCCCACCAACAGTGTACAAGTGTTCCCATTTCTCCACATCTTTGCCAACATGTGTATTTGCATTCTTTTTGATGATAGCCATTCTGAAAGGTGTGAGATGATATCTCACTGTGGTTTTGGTTTTCATTTCCCTGATGATTAACGATGTTGAGCATCTTTTCATGTGCCTGTTGGCCATCTACATTTTTTTCTTTGGAAAAGTGTCTATTCAGTTCTTCTGCCCATTTTTTAATCAGGTTGTTTAAACATCCTGGAATAGATAGTTCAGAACAAAAACTTTTAGAAGATGTGCAGAAATGGAAGATGACTGGGGACAGTTGTCTCCCAACACAGGAAGCCAAGCCTGTGCTACACACACTTGTGAAGCTATTATAATTTCAGCATTCGTGTAAATGTTGTCTCTATTAATTTTCAGGGTAGTGTTTTTTCATTTTCAATTATATATTTGAGGGTTATTATAGAGCTTTTTCTTTTTAATTGTTTACTTTTGTCAATTAAATATGTACACAATATTTTTAATGTTTTTTTTTATTGGGGTATAGTTGTTTTACAATGTTGTGTTAGTTTCTACTGTACAATGAAGTGGAGTTCCCTGTGCTATACAGCAGATTCTCATTTGTTATCTATTTTATACATATTAGTGTAATATTAGTGCATATATGTCAATCCCAATCTCCCAATTCATCCCACCCCCCAATTTCCCCGACTTGGTGTCCACACGTTTGTTCTCTACATCTGTGTCTCTATTTCTGCCTTGCAAACCAGTTCATCTGTACCATTTTTCTAGATTCCACATATGAGTTAATATATGATATTTTTCTCTTTCTGACTTAACTTCATTCTGTATGACAGTCTTGGTCCATCTGTGTGTCTGCAAATGACCCAAATTCGTTCCTTTTTATGGTTGAGTAATATTCCATTGTATATACGTACCACATCTTCTTTATCCACTCGTCTGTCGATGGACATTTAAGTTGCTTCCATGACCTGGCTACTGTAAATAGTGTTGCAATGAACATTGGGGTGCATGTGTCTTTTTGAATTATGGTTTTCTCAGGGTATATGCCCAGTAGTGGGATTGCTGGGTCATGTGATAATTCTATTTTTAGTTTTTTAAGGAACCTCCATACTGTTCTCCATAGTGGCTGTATCAATTTACATTCGGTGGAGCCCACATTATTAACCTCTACTTACACTGCTTACTAGGGACTGAGATTGTGCCAAACCTTTTCACAAATGTTGTTTTATTTAATCCTCAAAATATCTGTAGTATATGTTATTATCACTTTATGGAAAATCAACTGATATATAACAAAATCCTTGATTAAACAGAATATCAATTACAAACGTGGAACTAAACCCCAGAAACTTTCAATTCAGTGCTCCTTCTATGACATCATGGAATTAAGGGATGTTACCCATATGGGTTCAGGAGATAAAGGAAGAAACTGGGTAGCACTGTTGAGACCCTATCATGTTCCAAGCTCTGTATACATATCACTTCATTTATTCCTCTCAACAACTTTGTGAGGTATATTTTTCCCATTTTACAGGTTAGGAATCTAAGGTTCAAAAAACTTAAGTAAATTGCTTAAGATTACATAACTGAGCCAGAATATAAGCCCAGATTGGCCTGGCCTAAAGTCAAAGGCTTTCTTTTGAGCATGAATGTGGCAGGATGGAAAGAAGGAAGAAGAAGGCAAGGGAAGAAGCTACGAGGTAGTAGGGGTATTGTGACACTCTCTGCTTCATGTAACTTTTCTGATAAACTTCTATTTCCTACTTCCCAAACACACCTTTTCCTGTCTTCTTCCCCAGTCTTTTGTTTTTTCTTCTTGTATCTCTACTGGTCTCTTGGGCTCTGGATTTAGAGTCATTCTAAAACATCAGAAGGAGGAGGGCAAAATGGGGACTACAGGAGGGAGGTGCAACATAAAAGAAACTTTCCTGGTGTGGCAGTGTTCTCTGATCACAGGAGGAAGAGAAGGTGGAGTCTCTGCAGCATCTTTCTTTGTCTTGATGCTTCAACTTTCTTTCATATACACTCTCTAAGTCTTTTCCTCACCAACTGGTCATCTTGGGAGGACCCGGAGTCAAAGACATCTGAATAAAGTAAGTGGATTCTGTTATCTGCTTCATTCCTCTTCAACGGTCAAGTCTCCCACGTTTTCTTTCTGTCCAATACACCCATCTTCCTAGTCCCCTCTACACCTAATAAAACCCAAACCCTTACAGCATTTCTCATGTCTGGTCCATTCTGATACTTAGACCAATATGACTTTCTTTATCTTTTCCACTCATAGCTTGTTTTTGTATCCATTCATACTCTGCCTAGCCTCCCTACAGCTTTTATGATCTCCCATTCCTAATTCTATCCTTTCTGTATTATACTTATCTTCTCTCATTGAATCTCTTGTCAATATAGCACATTTATTTTACCCAAATATCATCCATTTTATCAACAGAAGTTCCAATTTCTTTGCTCTTACTCTAACTTCCTTACATTTTATCTTGTCCCTGTGGGTCTGCTGATTCTTCTATATTCAATGTCTGTTTTCCTTACATATTATTCCAATTCTGTCATATTTTCTGGTAACTCATTTAAGTTCTCTACTCTTGATCATTTCCACCCAACTCCTTTTTACATTTTGCTTTCTTTATATTTGATTCCTATCATTTGCAATTCATCTAGTCTGCCCATATCATTCCTTTCTCAATTTTCCCCTCCATCCATGCATCTATGCAACCATTATAATACCTTTACTATTTAGTTGCTAAAGCAGACCCTAAAATAAGAACTATTGTCAAAAGAAGAGATGGAAATACCAGTAAATAATCTATATCGGTAGAAATATGGGTAGTTTTGGAAGGTGATAACCAAGAAATTGAAATGTGAAAGATAAATAATTCCTAGGTGCAGTTTTGACAGAAAGAAGAGTATGTGCAAATCATAGAGTTAGAGAATATCACACCATGTTTAGAAAAAGGAAAACAGTGGGCAATGACTGGATTACTGTAGGACAGTTAAAAGGAAATACACATTTGACACATTATTGAGGGATTTTGTATGTGTTCCCCAAAATCAAATGCTCTTGGAGTCAAATTTCTACATAAAATTTCACTCTAGAAACAAGTGGAAATTAGATTGATAAAAGTTGAGGTTGGGGGAAAAAGACCAGGCAATAGCCTATTGAAATAAAGTCAAGAAATAACAAGGACATGACTGGTATAAAGTACTAGGGGGAAGGCAGTAGAAATAGGACAGGAGAAAGGGGACAAATTTAGGAGATAATTAAAGAGGAAGTTTAGATAAAACTTGGATTAGTTGTGAGTGGGATGTGGGGTTGGGGTGGGGAGGATAGGTATAGACGATATAGGGAAATTCTGGATCTCCAGTACAGTATATACTGCAGAGAAACTAGTATCATTCATTGTGATAGAGGAAGAACAGGCTTAGACAATTTTTTCTAGACATATTGTATTTGAGGGACCCATGTGACATCAAGGGAATTATATCCACTCTTTGCTATACAATTAAGGATGTATGTGGCCACTTTGGCATATAGTACCTCTTTTATATCTACCTGAGCAGTAGCAGCAGTGATACAGCTAGTAAATGATATATGGGCTTTCACGGGCTCTCGTGGGAACAGTAATGGGAGGAACCCATTACCAAATCAGTGCAAAGGAAAAGAAAGAAAGGACAACTAATGGTTCTATGAGGAGATGCCACACGAGTCAAGATTTGAAGGTCAAGGAGGAGTTAGGTGATACACATGCTGTATGTCAAGAGCTGCAGGTATAAGATATAATGTAGGTTGTGACAAGAGATAAGGTTTTGATGACAGCAGTAGCAGGTCATGAAGTACTTATGCCTTGTTAAATAGCTTGAACATGGTTGTGTAGACAATGTGGTACTATGGAAGTAGGTTTTAAGTAGGGTAGTGAAATGCTCAGATTTGAGCATTAGGGGAGATACTACAGGCAGTGAGACCAATTAGGAGGCTAATTTTTTTTTTCAAGTGTGCAGAACATCAAATGTGAAGGCAGAGGCAGAGAAGATTAACAGATAAGCAGAAAGGTCTGAGGCCAACAGGGTCAAATGCACAGTTAATGGCATATGAGGCAGGTATTGAGGATAAAGGATCAAAGCTAAGGTTATGAATGACAATTGTAGTTTAGAGGTTCCCATACGAAGCTAGTATATGGTGTAAGAATAGGTGTGGCAGATTAAGCTTTCAGGGATGAGAAGACAAAGATATGTCTCTACCACCAGACTATGAGCTCCTTGAAGACTTAGTACATGTGTTATTTACCTTTTTCTGTACCACAACTCTTAGCCTGTGGTCTGGGCCATATTTGATCCAGCAATACTTTTGAAATAAATAAATGGTGGGTGTGGAAAGTAAGGTTGGGAGAGATGGGAAATGTAAGCCAGGGATATGGCATCTTGTAATTGCATTAAAGTACTCTAGTACTGAGAGGAATGCCAAGGTCTCAAGTACTGAGTAATGCTCAAGTTTTGCTCACAGAGCATAAAGAGAAGAGGAACTCAGGTATAAAGTCATCTGTAGTTTTGATGTTTTCAGATTCCATATATAACTGAGACACACAGTATTTGCCTTTCTCTCTCTGGCTTATTTTACTTAACATAATGCCCTCAAGATCCAACCATCTTGTCACAAATGGCAGAATTTCCTTCTTTTTTATGGCTAAATAACAATGCATTGTATATGTATATATTTTCTTTATTCTTTCATTGATTGATGGACACTCAAGTTGTTTCCATGTCTTGGCTACTCGTAGAAACAGAAAGTAGAATGGTGGTTGTCAGAGGCTGAAGGCTGGGGAAAATGGCAGATGTTGGTCAACGGGTACCAACTTTGAGTTGTAAGGTAAGTTCTGGGGATCTAATGTAGAGCATGATGACTATAGTTAATAATACTATATTGCATATCTGAAGGTTGCTGTGAGCGTAGAGCTTTAGTGTTCTCACCGTAACAACAAAATGGTAATTGTGTGAGGTAAAGGATGTGTTAATTAATGTGGTAAAGACTTCACAATATATACTTCTATCAAATCATCACATTGCACTTATCCAATGTTATATATCAATTATATCTCAATAAAGCTGGGAAAAAATCATTAGCAAGTTGAAGCTTGATGTGTGAGCACATTCTGTCCCTGTTAATCTCAAAGGAACAGGCCTAAGACTGAAAAGTAAGGACTCTCCTGAGGGAAAGTAGTCCCCAGTTGTTCATCTGGTTCTCCCCCATTCTTTCTAATCTTTATACTCCCCATCCAATGCTATGATCATACAGGGACACCAGGGTGACAATAACCCTTTCTTCATACCAACTCCCACATGGATATGTCAGATCCACATCTGATCCAGTAGAGGCTTGAAGTTTTGAAAGGGCAAATTATATTTTTGATACCAAGGTAAACAAAGAGAGTACTCTACTAAATGTATGCTTTTGTATTGATCTTGTTACAGTCAAAGTAACTAAACAAGGAGGCTGTTGGACTGAGGTGGTTCTCATGCTTTAGTAGCCTACATGAGCAAACCAAAACTTAAGCCAGAGTCAACTGCAAATGCACTCATATCCAAAACAACAAAATTTAAGAACTAATCACAAACATCCAACTAGGCTTTCCCAAATAAGGCAACCACTCAAGCTATAGCCAATCAAATAATGTCCTTGCATTGCTTCAGCCTCTGCTCTATGAAAGCTCTGCCCCTAGCTTTTGGCAGTGGAGTGCTCCTAACCATTTTCAGTTAGGCACTGCCCGATATGAATCGATGTTACTCAAATAAACTATTGAAAATTTTAATGTCACTTGGTTTAGCTTTTAGGGATACTAAATGAAGGTGTTCTACTCTCATTCCAAGATAGTTAGCACAACCTTCAGAACTGAAGGAATTCTCAGTTCTTCAGAAATCCAGAATCCACTTCCTAATATGATTTCCACGTGGGTCCCACATCCTCCTCTTAAGTACAAGGTTATGTAGGACTTTCATTCTATAGGTGCCATGACCTCCTTGGGTTCTACTTTTTCCCTCTTCCTTGCAGGAGGAAATTGCATCCCTAGCTGAGCCCCAAAGACCCTCCGTTCTGGGTGTAAATACAGGATGTATCTTGCAGTCCCTCCTTCATGTTGCCTGAATATTTTAGAAGCTCTGAGGTTCTGGCTTCCTGCTTCCATCTCTTACTATCTGTGTGAGCTGGAACAAGTCACTTAACCTCTCTATGCGTCAGTTCCCTTAGGTGTTAAGTGGGGTTAATAACAGTACTTACTCATAGGGCTCCTCTGAAGATTAGGTGGATTAATATATACAAATTTTTCAGAAGAGTTCCTATACTAATAACACATAGTAAACACTTAATTGTGTTATATGTTACTGTTATTCCTCCACTGTGTAACTTATTTCCTCAAAACAGAGTCATAATCCAGCTCATAGACAAACTCTCACTTCAGGGCAGCCCAGACTCTTAATATTTTGGTTTTGATCTGTGTTTTTTAGGGACCAACTGGTGCTTATCAATACATACTTCTCCAAGGGCCAGAATACACTCCTGTCTTATCCCAATAGAAAGTAGTTTATTTTTGTCCACTTTTATCTTAGCTCATTCCCAGATTACAGACGAGAACAACGGCCTCAGCTCAGCGATGAATTATATGCACTACACACGTTGCATTCTACTAATACGAATGAGCAACATCGATTCATTCTACTAATTCTTCCAGCGAGAGGAAGGCTGGGTTCTTGCTGCTGCCTCCTGAGGACACTATTCTCTTCTGAAGAGCAGCAGGCATGACTGACACCATGGAGAGGAAGAACCAGAGTGGGAGAGTGAGTGAGTTTGTGTTGCTGGGCTTCCCAGCTCCTGTGCCACTGCGGGCACTGTTATTTGCCCTTTCTCTGCTGGCCTATGTGCTGGTGCTGACTGAGAACATACTCATCATTATGGCAATCAGGAACCACCCCAGCCTCCACAAACCCATGTACTTCTTTCTGGCTAACATGTCCTTCCTGGAGATTTGGTACGTTACTGTCACTGTTCCCAAGATGCTAGCTGGCTTTGTTGGGTCCAAACAGGGCCATGGGCAGCTGATCTCCTTTGAGGGCTGCATGACACAGCTCTACTTTTTCCTGGGCCTGGGATGCACTGAGTGTGTCCTCCTCGCAGTTATGGCTTATGATCGTTATGTGGCCATCTGCCATCCTCTCCACTACCCTGTCATTGTCAGTGGCCGGCTGTGTGTGCAGCTGGTAGCTGGCTCCTGGGCTGGAGGTTTTGGCATCTCCATGGTCAAGGTTTTTCTCATTTCTCACGTCTCTTACTGTGGCCCCAACACCATCAACCACTTTTTCTGTGATGTCTCCCCATTGCTCAACCTTTCATGCACTGACATGTCTACAGCAGAGCTTACAGACTTTGTCCTGGCCATTTTTATACTGCTGGGGCCACTCTCTGTCACCGGGGCCTCCTATATGGCCATCACCAGTGCTGTGATGTGCATTCCCTCAGCTGCTGGGTGCCATAAAGCCTTTTCCACCTGTGCCTCTCATCTCACTGTTGTGGTCATCTTCTATGCAGCCAGTATCTTCATCTATGCCCGCCCAAAGGCAATCTCAGCTTTTGACACCAACAAGCTGGTGTCTGTACTCTACGCTGTCATTGTACCACTGCTCAACCCTATCATTTACTGCTTGCGCAACCAAGAGGTAAAGAGAGCCTTACACCGTACTCTGCGCCTATACCAGGGCCATGATGCTAAGCCTGGGAAAGCTAGCAGAGTTGGGTAGAAGGGATGTGTTAAATCTTAGATAATGCTCTTAAACTTAGGATCTATGTCTTCTATGAAGTCCAGAGGAGCTCTTAGAGCTTAAATTAGGGACTAGAGTTTCAAAGGTACCACCAAAGAACTAGTTCAGAAGGAGGAAGAGAGGTGGATTACAAGCTTGAAATTGGATTTCTTCAAGACAAGGTCTTAACGTACAGGCTAGAAGTTGATCCCATGTTGTCTGCTCTATTGTAATTTACGTAGAGCAGGTTTATGAATCATGCATCCTGGTGGGGTGGAAAGGGATGACTATGAGCACAAGCAAAAGCAAAAAAGCAAAAAAAAAAAAAAAAAAAAAAAAAAATGCAGAACTAGCATCTCTCTAAATGGCTCTTCCTGGGTTTGTTACTGGGTTTTAGTTCTGAGGCAGAAGATACAGAAAAGGGAAGTGGAAGGAGGAAGCCATTCAAGGAAACACAGGCTTCATTATGGAAAAGCATGAGGAGACTTCTGGATGAGATCTCTTCTAGCCGGAGGACACCAACTGTAGCCTATGAGGTAGTGGGGCCCCATGTGATCACCTACTGTGAATTACAAGGCAAGGAGATAGGAAACTGTGAATTTTTGTATTGGCAACATATCACCTCCTGGACTACAGGGGTTTAGAGCTTCATTTCCTGATTTACCGAGGTCAGTGCCCACACTGAACTAGTGGAGTGGCTGATTGCAGCTGTTTATTTAATCTTCAGTCTCTCTAATTAGACTATAAGCTCCATGGAACTAGGGATCACATTTGTTTGTTCATCATTTTATTACCAGGGCCCAGAATAGTATCTACCACATGGTAGCTATAAAGAAATATAATAAATGAATATAATTTGGAGCCATGTAGGCAAGGCATGTGTGTCACACCTGTAGGTAGGACTGGCAGGTTCAGGAACTAAACCCCTCACACTTTGCTAGGGTATGAGGAGGTACAAAATGACTCAGCCTTGTTAGAAGAAAATTTGGCAATATATATCACAAATGCTAAAAGTATTGAAAACATTCTGATTAAGAAATATTTGTGCAGACAGACATTTGTATTTACTATAAGAAAAATATGGAACTATGCTAAATTTCCACAGAGGACTGGTTAAATAATTTGTAGTTTATACATTAAATGGAATGCAGACATTAAAATACCATGATCTAAATAGAGCTAATGACAGAAAAATATTCCTAATAAATGAAAAATTAGATTATGTAATAGTATCAAAATACTATACTATACAAAATAGTATCAGTCTATTTGTTCATTTATTTAAATAAGACTAGAAGGAATTTGACTGAAATAGTAGCAGTAACTATGCAATGAACCCCTTGCTCTTATACATTGCATTCTGCGACAAAGGTATTATTACCAGCATATTTATTTAAATAAACATTTCTTAGCCAATAAAATATGCCCCTTTATTCATCTGGACAGAGAGATGGTTAGAGGGTATGTCAGTATGATTTTTGGAAATTTAACTCCTTACAGTCACCCAAGACCCAGAACAACAGGCTACATGAAGCTTCTCTCTTTAGATGTGGGAGCCTTCTGCTGTTGCAGTTTATCTTCCTATAGTTTTCTACAGTTTAAGAAAGGATATGAAAGGCTATAATCTATATAAAATATTAAATCACTGTCTTGTACACATGAAAGTAATATAATATTGTAAATTAACTGTATTTCAATTTTAAAAAGTATGCAAAGTCTACTAGCAAGGTTATCAGGCATTATTAGCTGGTCCCTATTTATTTAATGTAATATTCACATTTATTCGTGCCAAAACAGTTACATAAACTTATAAGTGTCTTGCTATTATAATTTATAAATGACGGGATATACAGTTCATCAAAAATCTATCTTCCACCTTCCCCCATAGAATAAGTTTCTGAAAGGGGGTAGTGGTCTGGGATGGGAATGTCTTCCTCTGGGCATCAATAGTGTAGCTGTTTTATGAATCTCCTTATCAGGAAGTAAATATGTGATGTTGATTTCCTTTACTGTGCTTTTCTTTATTTTCCAATAAAATGCATTATTTTTTTTTTTTGAGTTTAAAAAAACACCTCTAATTCTGACTTCAAAATTTGAAACCAAATACTTCAGGTATAGGAAAAGTGTTTAGCACAGTCTCCTGCACTTATATATCTTTCAACAACAAAAATGAGATGAGTCCATGTGAACTCTGGTGGGATTGACACTTCTCTTGACTTGAACTGCATGTTCATAGTCATATTATCCGCATGGCTGATATTGAATTTTATATTCCAAACCTAAGATTTTCAAATGAACTATTAATTATCAGATTATTTCTCATAGTCCATTGATATAATTATTTTGTCTATAAACCTAGATAGAGGACTTTTTTTTACCCTATTACATTTGATCCTGTTTCTTTCAAATCATCTTTATAATCTGCCAATCCTTCAAAATACTGCATAAATAATGTTACTCTTTTGTAATTCCCTTTTGCCAGGGTAGTGTCTGGGGGAAGTCTCCAGTCTCCTTCATCATTACAGGAAATAGAAGTTCTGGATCCATACAGGGTCTTTCAGATAGGAGAGATACCCAGCGTGGCCAGAGGCAACTAACATCTACAGAGCAAGTGAGGATCAACGTAGACAGCTTCTGTGCTCAAAAATATCTACTGGTTCCCATCAACCTTGAATAAACTCCAAGTTTCTTAGTCTGTCCTTCAAGTTTCTTCATAGTATGATCGCAATTTTCCTTTTGGTTTTTATTATAAATTTTTGCGCACTACAACCTTGTGCAGATGAATTTTAGACTGTGATTAACATTTTTTTTCTTGAACTTAATATTCCAATATCTTTTACTATTTCCTAACATTTCGTATTGAACAGCGTCAGAAAACGTCCAAAAACCTTTCTGGAAAAGAGCATTAAAAAAAAATAACATTCTTCTGTAGTACTAAAACCCCTATTCTGCCTCATTAAAAAACCCTTACAGTTGTGAAATACAAATAAAGACAAGAAACTGTCAAATATATGGGACTTAGGGACAAGATACCTAAATGGAATGTGGTAACTTAGACTGGATCCTGGAATGTAAAAAGGATATGGAAAACCTGGTAAGATCTGAACAAATCCTGGAGTTTAGTTTAAAAATGTGCAAATCTTGCTTTCTTGGTTTTGAAAGTATACACAGTAAGGTAAGGTGATAATATTAGAAGAAACAAACTGGGGGAGGAGAATGTGAGAACTCTCTTTAAAACTTTTCTATAAATCCAATATTATTCCAAAATAAAAAGTTTATTTTAAAAAGAAACATATTGTCAGCCTTTTTATGCTAAATAATTTAATAGAACTCAATTGATTTCAGTGACTTCATATTAACTTTTTCAAAATTTTCTGGATTTTTAATTCTCATGGAATTCATGCATTGATGTTGTTTTAATCTAGCTGATTGATAAGGGAGAATTAAAGTATACTTGACACATTTTTTTCTTATTTTATTAATTTTTATTGATTATTATTAATAATGTATCATTGATGTGGGAGTTACACTCTTTTTTTCTTCTGGTTTCTTTTTTCTTTTTTTTCTTTCTTTCTTTCTTTAGACACATCATTTTTGCTTTATATATTTAGCAACTCTAACCAACAATACCAGCTCTTTCAGATGTCACCATCTGGTGCAGGCAAGCATGAGTGGACAGCTCCATGCATTGCAGAGAAGAGAGAGGGCTTATAGCACAGGTGTTTTCATTTTCTCTTACAGTCATTCCTTAGGAAGCTATTACCTTCCCTGATTTTCGTGTTCCATAGTCTCATTTCATGAAGACCAGTGGTCCAGGCTTTCCAAAATAGTGCCAATACACCATATGCTTTTAGACAAAGAATACGAATGGATGGCGTATGGGAAGAGCTAAATCTATCCTTCTCCATCAAATTCTAGCCAGTTTTTTAAAGAACAAAACAGGTATGTTTCTATTGGACTACCTGATACAGAAGGTAGTGTGGTATGAGTACATAGTATAAATGATAAATAATACAAATATATTTTATTTGAAATAAACAGAAGTGTTTACACTGCTCAGTGGGTCACTTGGAAACAAACTCCTGTTTGACTGCATTTCTGAGCAAAAACAAAGCTAAACTACAAACACCCATCTTTTTTGACATGTATTTGGAGATATGTAGGAAGACACTACTGTACTTGTTTTTTTTTTTTTTTTTAAAATAAAACTCGGGGCTTCCCTGGTGGTGCAGTGGTTGAGAGTCCCCCTGCCAGTGCAGGGGACACGGGTTCGAGCCCTGGTCTGGGAGGATCCCACATGCCGCGGAGCAACTGGGCCCGTGAGCCACAACTACTGAGCCTGAGCCTCTGGAGCTTGTGCTCCGCAGTGAGAGGCCCGCGCACCGCGATGAAGAGTGGCCCCTGCTCTCAGCAATTAGAGAAAGCCCTCGCACAGAAACGAAGACCCAACACAGCCAAAAATAAATTAATTAATTAATTTTAATAAATAAATAAATAAATAAATTTTAAAAATTAAAAAAAAACTCATCTCCTGGTCATAGAAGTGTAAACAATGTAAATGAATCCACCACTACCAGTTGTCACATCCTATTTATGTCACTGGTGTATTCTGAGATCACACATATACCTGCCAATATACCTAGGAAGGGTTGATACATCACAGTTTCATTTGAGGTCTTCTCAGGCAGGACTAAAGCAGAGTATTTTGGAACAAATTTTACATCCTATTTACAACAAATCACTAGCATTCCCTTAAATAACAGGTTACAATAGACAGATACTGCCTGGAAGTTATCCTCTAGGATCTTTAGGAGTTTACCTCTCTTGAATCTAAAATCTCTCTAGAATTTCTCACTTTTTCAGGCCCCTGTTTCACTCCCTTCATCCACCTTTGGCTACTCACAGAGACACAAGTATATCTCTTGGTCCTTTGCTCTTGCAAAACTTTTAGCACTTGATTCTCGATTTTATGGTTACTGAGGCACGATTAAGAGCAGAGATACTGTAGGCTCACCACTCTCTTGTGGATAACCTGACAGACAGAAGGGATTGCCATTTCACACTATTCTCAGCTCATAGTACATACTCCACAAATGCTCGTCAAATGACTCAGTGCTTCCTGGAGTCCAAGGCAGAGGACTCTAGTCACCTGTCTCACCTTCTGCTGTCATTATGCTGCATTCTTTCTTGTGCTAGTCTCTCTACACTGAAAGCCCTCTCACATCATTTCTTCTGATCAAATCATGGCTGTGGTTCATATTCCAACACAGGTAATATTTTACATTTGTATACTTATCACTAGACAGTTTTAGAACTGTTTTCCTATACATATTACTTTTGAAACTAATATTAATAATATGATGTGACAACGGAATTATTATTACCATGTTTTATGAGATAAAAAACTGAGGAATAAAGACAATTTTTGAAGGTTAAATGTCTTCAGAAGGATGGAACCTAGATTAAAAACCAGATCTTCTGATTACTGGACCAAAATTATTTCCCATCACGCTATTTTCACGCTACCTTCCTGCCATGAGTCTGGAATGACACCTCTTTGATGAAACCTTTTCTAGATTCTTATGTTAGAAACCATTTCTCTCTCATTGGTGTTCCTAGAGCACTTTGCACCTCTCTTTTGGCCCATGTCACATGCTACACTCATTACAGTGTATACTTCTAATTTTAATTAGAATACTAGAAGTTCCTAAAGGGCAGAAACCATGATCTACATAGTTTTACTCCAAAGAATGTATAGCACAGTGCCCTGTACGTAAAAAGAGCTCAATAAAAGCAGGATGTGATTTTTTGTAATGAATGAACAAATGAATGTATTAATTACCTTATTAACTGACTTAGGGTTCTCATCCTGGTTTTTGAGTAATTTGGTGCTGCATTACCTTGCATATGGTAGTAAGAAAAAAGGGCTACACCCTATCCACACGTATAGTTAAACATGTCCCGGTAGAAAGAGGAATAGGTAGGTGGGTGGAGATTCAGCTTCCCTGTCCAGGTCCCCGGGACACAGTATTGGCAGCACACAGAATTTCCCCGGAGCCAGGAGAGACTGTGTGTTAACAAGCCCATGGGAGGAAGGGACGGTGAGCGTTAAATATACCCTCCTGCCCCGGCTCCAGTCTTCTGGGCTCAGTGCAGCAGCACCAACCATGCAGCCTAAGCAGAGACCAGACATGGATCTCCAGGAAACACAAAAATAGGCAAACCAGCCTGCTTTCCCTTGATTAGTGCAAATGTCTGCAGAATTTTTCACTCTTGAAGAGAGGGCAGGTGGACCCTGGTAAGTGGTTGAAGGTACCAGGTGAGATTCGTTGATCCCTGAAGAAAGTTCCAAGGAAGATGAGGAGCGGCTTGGGGAAAATGGCTGCAGGCACCGTCTTGGGGTGGGAGAAAGGGTATTGTGGGGAACGAACGGGGAAATGAAGATCCAGTACATCTTTACCGAAGGTTGGGGAACTTTGGGCAGCTGTGATGTCGTTTGGATGTTGGACTAGGGCACAGAATATATGTTTCTTGCTCCAGAAGAAGCCTGTTGGTGTCTGTGTTTTCTCTTGAGAACAAGCACACAAAAGACTGACAAAAAGTTCTATAGTTTAATGAAAGGATTTCTTTCCTCAGGTACCATAGAGATCCTGGAGCTCAGTGCTGTTAGTTCTGAAACAAGGAAAACAGAGAGAATTCTGCGTCTCTCCACGATACAAAATAGAGCCTGCTGAGAGGTACATTCGTAGCCAAAACCTGGAGGAGGATATGACGTAACAGGGGTGTGATTGAATACACAAAAGCAACATGTTAGAGAGGATAAGAAAGGAAGCATGAGTGATCTGCAACTCAGAACTTTTCAAAGATGCTATAATCCTGTTTCCCAGGAAATTGGGCTTACCACATTCCCCCAGAATATAACATTAAAAAAGTAAGAGAGTGAAAATGAAAACAGCTGCGTGTTTAAACAAAGACATGTGAGTATCATGTATGAGTCTAGTGCATTATCCGTGCATTATCACATTGATTCTCACAACAAACCAGTAAGGTAGGCATTAGTAACATTATGCTATTTTACACCAGTGGGTATTGAAGTACCTAACTGTTAAATATTCTGTTTAGGATGTCACAGCTAGTAGCCTTGTTCTGACACTAAAGTCAGTGCTGGTAACTAGTATGCAAAGGTAAGTGTGTGGGAAATTGTGTGGCTGATAGGGAAAATGTGGACTGTTACACACGTCCTGAAGGGAAGTCTCTACATTCTTCCTCCTGGGACAAGAACATGGGAAAACTCACTCCTTTCTGCTACCAGACCCAGTTGCTTTTCCCAAAGAAAAGCATTAGGTCAAAGGCATTGAGGAACAAGGCTGGGAACTGCTTATTAAGGAACTATGATACATAGGGGTGAAAGGTGCTGGTTGGAGGCCTGGGGGTGAGACATAATCCCTTTCCACCCAGCAAGCAGTGTGGAGCTCTGCTGATGTGTGCAGCTCTGGAAAGGAGGTGGTAGTGCAGTAATATGTATGTCAGCATCCCAGTCTTCAGTCTCTTGCCACGAGCCGTGGCCAGAAGATCTCTAGTCCAAAGGGATATCAGGATGATCCTTGATTGGTCTCCCACCCTCTGTGTGCTAAGTGAACAGTACAGTGGACAAATTGTTTGGCCAAAAGAGTGAGCAATATTCTGAAGGTGGGACCTGAACTCAGTCTTTGTAGATGAGTGTAGTATTTAATTTACATTCATTTACATTTTTTCAAGAGATAAGCCTGTGGTAACCTCTCTCCTTAACCACAGATTAAAATAATTGGGCTAGTTCACAAATAATTCTTCCTTCCAGCCTTGCAAGAGCGGCTATCCTTATACCGTATTCATGTATGCTCCTGCCTCCCTTTTCCTTACCCCTCTATGCAGATCCTGCAACAATGGCTCATAGATAGAGAGTCTGACCTACCAGGTGACCAGACACCAAGGATCATATCCAGTGTTCTCAGATATGGTGGATATGTTTGTTATAAAAGTACCCTGAGTGTGCAAGCTGAGCGTATGTCCAAAGATGTGTAGCCTGATAGGTGCCTCCTGCCAGCAAAGACCCTGAGATCACAATCCTCTGCCCCTGAACCATTTTCTGGGCAGCTCTAAGAGATTAATTCACTTGTTAACCTATATTCTTTTAATATTTATGTGTTTGCCAGTCACTATCCTAGGCCTTGTGTTCACAGTCTTGAAGAACAGTCTTTTTTTTCCCAGTTCTATTGAGATATACTCAACATATAACATTGTGTAAGATTAAGGTGTATAATACGATGGGGTTTTTTTTTGCTATTATTTTAACATCTTTATTAGAGTATAATTGCTTTACAATGTTGTGTTAGTTTCTGCTGTATAACAAAGTGAATCAGCTATATGTATGCATATATCCCCATATCCCCTCCCTCTTGCGTCTCCCTCCCACCCTCCCTATCCCACCCCTCTAGGTGGTCACAAAGCACCGAGCTGATCTCCCTGTGCCATGCGGCTGCTTCCCACTAGCTATCTATTTTACATTTGGTAGTGTATATATGTCCATGCCACTCTCTCACTTCGTCCCAGCTTACCCTTCCCCCTCCCCGTGTCCTCAAGTCCATTCTCTACATCTGCATCTTTATTCCTGTCCTGCCCCTAGGTTCTTCAGAACCATTTTTTTTTAGATTCCACATATATGTGTTAGCATACGGTATTTGTAAATCAACTATACCCTCATAAAATTTTTTTTAAATGCTTTTTAATTTTAGATAAGCAGCCATAGGGTTATTTATTATTATAACCTAGCTATCATCTATATTTATAACTTGACATTCCTTTTCTGGTTTAGACCACCTGATTTAAAATTTTTCTGCATAGCCATTAGGTCATTTGTTATACAACTCCTCTGTATCCTTAGTTATCTTCTATTTTACTTGATGAATTGGATTTCCAAGGGAGTTACCTTTTTGTCTATACAACAGTGCATTTTCCTCTCTCCTTTTATTGTATTTTGCTTTTAATATTTCTTTTACTTAGTTTTACTTACAGAAACTAACACAACATAGTAAAGCAATTATACTCCAATAAAGATGTAAAAAAAGAAAAAAAAAAGAATGAAGCCATCTGGGCATCTGGTTCCCCTTTGGGAGCCTTATTAACATCACAAATAAACATGTCTTTCAATTTTCAAAAAAAAAATTTAAAAATAATACAAATGAACTTATTTACAAAAAAGAAACAGACTCACGGACAGAACAAACTTATAGTTACCAGGGGAAAAGGGTGGCAGGGGGAGGGATAGATTGTGAGCTTGGGATTGACACGTACACACTGCTATATTTAAAACAGATAATAGATAACCAACAAGGACCTATTGTATAGCACAGGGAGCTCTGCTCAATATTCTGTAGTAACCAAAATGGGAAAAGAATTTGAAAAAGAATAGATACATGTATATGTACAACTGAATCACTTTACTGTATACCTGAAACTAACACAACATTTTTAATCAACTATACTCCAATATGAAATAAAAATTTAGAAAAACAAATACATGTTATACTACAAAAATAAGTATACATACAAGCTGTGAAAAAAAAATGCTATTAATTTTATCAAAAAACCCAAAAACCTAAGAGTCAATCCACTAAAGACGTATAAGAACTTCCCTAAAGAAAATTATGAAACTTTACTGAAGCACATAAAGAAACATCGTAATAATAGGAGACAACCACATTTGTGGAAGAGAAGTTGCAATAACAGAAAGTGGCCATTTTCCCCAAAATTAATTTCTAAACTCATTGAAATTATAGCCATGAACCTAACAAAGTTCCCACAAAACTTTAAAAGTTTACCTTAAAATAATTATGAATTTCTAACTAAAGAGCCAAAAATAGCCAATACTGCTGGAAGAAGAAAAATTAAAAGATACTTACCCAACCAGATAACCAAGTCTTTTAAAAATCCATATTATATAGAATAACCTAACAATGACAGAGAGTAGACAAATATAGCAAAGGCACAGAACAGTAGCCTAGAAAAAAAAAAAAACCTTGCATATATACAGATTTGCATATATAGTGGTAGCATTACAAACCAGAAGGGGAACAATGATTAATAGATAAATTAGGCTGGAAAAATCAACCATCTAGGTGGAAGAAAATAACTTAGGTGTCTACTCATCTTAATGAATTTAATGACTTCTTATGACGAAGCAGTTACATTCCTATGCATACATCTTTTAGAAAACTCTCAAACATCTTCAAATAGAAATATGCACAATCATTGCACAATCACTGAAATAGCAGAAAGAGAATTAGAAACTATCTAATCAACTCCCAATGAGACACTGGATAAATATGATATGGTATGTTCATATAATGAAATTTAGACACTGTATTTTCATACAGAGAAAATGAACAAATTAGATCTGTGTGTATGAACACAGAAAAATCTCAGTAATGTAAAGATGTTCCAAAGATAAGCTGCAGAAGTATGTATATAGTATGTAGATTTTGAAACATAAAAGTAATGTTATATTTATTATAGACAATTACATATGTAGTAAAATTATATAAACTTGGACAGAAGACACATACAAACTTCATAACAATGGCCATTAAGGAGAGATGAAAGGAAAGGAACTCTGAGGTTATACAAAAGGTTTATAATAGTATCTGTAATGTTTAGTTCTATAAAAAATCCATAAAACAAACAGCAAATGGTTAAATTTCTTAAATGTATGTATTGCATATTCTATTATAATACTTTTGAAAATATACAAAATATTTTATAATTTCTAAATTATCTTACAATATGGTAAGAGATGGTATGTATATTCCATTAAGTGAGGGATCTGGGCTGCCCCATCTCACCCCACCACTCACTGCTGTATTTCCAGCACAAAGAATAATTTAAGACATATAATTGATACTGAAAAATATTTGTTGAATGAATGTATAAATGAGAAATTATATAGGCTGCCAGAGCAGAAAAAGGAGCAACTAACCAACTAACTCTGCTTGGGGCAGATCTTCAAGACTACATTTTTTTTTTTTTAATTTATTTATTTTTGGCTGCCTTGGGTCTTTGTTGCTGTGCGTGGGCTTTCTCTAGTTGCAGCGAGCGGGGGTTACTCTTGGCTGTGGTGCGCGGGCTTCTTATTGCGGTGGCTTATCTTGTGGAGCACGGGCTCTAGGCGTGTGGGCCTCAGTAGCTGTGGAACGTGGGCTCAGTAGTTGTGGCTCCCGGGTTCTAGAGTGCAGGCTCAGTAGTTGTGGTGCACAGGCTTATGGCATGTGGGATCTTCCTGGACCAGGGCTTGAACTCATGTCCCCTGCATTGGCAGGCGGATTCCCAACCACTGTGCCACCAGGGAAGTCCCCAAGACTACATTTTGTGAAGCTTTTCCTGGTCACATCCAAATGTCCTCCTTGCCATCAACTTCCTCCTCCCCCTCCTCCGCCCCCCCTTCTTCTTTTCTCCCTTCCTCCCTCCTTCTCTCTCTCTCCCTCCCTCTCTCTCTCACTCACTCTCACTCTCCCTCCCTCCATCTCCCCACCCCTGATCTTCCTTACACCTTCAATTTTCCTGGGTTAACTGCTATGTTCTACAGAGGTCTATGTCAGCATCTCATTTCATCATGAGACTTTAAACTCCTGGGGCATGGAATCTGTCTATTTTATTTGGTCCTGGATCCTGGAACAACATTGGGCACTGTGAAAAAGATGAAGAAATATGAGTGTGAAATAATGGGTTGAATCCATGCCAGGCTTTAATGTCTCTGGCAGTTCTACCCTGTTGTCCCCAAAGGAGATCATTTCATCTAACCTCCACCACCTGCCCCAGTCCCACGTAAGAGCAATAGAAATAACATAGCTTGAAAGATTAGCTCATGTCACCACTCAGTTAAGTTTTCCAGAGACAAGTTGAAGTCATGGAATGACTGACAGAGACAGATTAACAAAGAAGTAAATATCATTCAGGGTAATCAGAGCCGTATTGGGGAGAAGTTCAGAGGTCTATTGGCACACGAATTAGGACCAGCTAACTTACATTTTGGAGAATCAGGGAAGTGTTTTTGGAGAAGATGCCATCTAAACTTGCAAATAAATAATGGTAAAAAAGTAAGAAGAAGAATTAGAATAAAGAACTGACAGAATGAACAGGTAAAACTTCCAGAGGCAAAAGAGAGCATGGCAAGCATAAAAGTCATTAAGTATGGCTGGTGTCTAGAGGAGAAGGTGGAAAGTCACAAGAGGTAAGCCTGGAGAAAGAAACAGAGATAATGCAGGATGTCAGGTACAGAAGGAGGAACAGGCTTGGACAGGAGTTTTGTTTTGGATGTATTGCAAACACATGTGAAAGACATCCAAGTGTAGCTATTTAGTAGCTTCGGGTGTGGAGGTCCAATAGGTAGCCCAGTGAGTATCACCTAGTCACTCAGTATAGAAATCTGGTGTAGTCCTGACCCCTTCCTCTTTTTCATCCCATCCCAATATCCAAACATTATCAAACTTGATTATTTTCCCTCCTAAATATCCTTTAATATATCCATTACTCCCATTTTCATTGCTCATGCCCTAGTCCAAAGCACCATTATTTTATGCCTAGATTAACCCCAAAACCATGTAAATGATTCCTCTATTTCCATTCATGCATTCCACCCAATATACTATCAACACTCTGTTCTTTTTTTAAATTTATTTTTTATTGAAGTATAGTTATTTATTACAAAGTTGTGCTAGTTTCAGGTGTACAGCAAAGATACATGTATCTATTCTTTTTCAAATTCTTTTCCCATTTAGGTTATTACAGAATTTTGAGCAGAGTTCCCTGAGATATACAGTAGGTCCTTGTTGGTTATCTGTTTTAAATATAGCAGTGTATACATGTCAATCCCAAACTCTCAATCTATCCCTCCCCCTGCCACCCTTTTCCCCTGGTAACCATAAGTTCATTCTCTTTTTCCCCTGGTAACCATAAGTTCATTCTCTAAGTCTGTGAGTCTATTTCTGTTTTATAAATAAGTTCATTAGTATCATTTTTTTTAGATTCAGCATATAAGTGATATCATATGATATTTGTCTTTGTCTGACTTACTTCACTTATTATGATAATCTCCATGTCCATCCATGTTGTTGCAAATAGCTTTATTTCATTCTTTTTAATGGCTGAGTAACAGTCCACTGTATATATGTTTTTTTATAGGATATTGAATACCATTCCCTGTGCTATACAGTAGGACCTTGTTGTTTATCCATTCTATATATAATAGTTTGCATCTGCCAATCCCAAACTCCCATCATCCGGCCAATGTTGGCAACCACAAGTCACTTCTCTATGTCTGTGAGGCGTTTCTCTTTCATAAAGAAGTTCATTTGTGTCACATTTTAGGTTCCACATATAAGTGATATCATATGGTTATTTGTCTTTCTCTTTTTGACTTACTTCACTTAGTATGATAATCTCTAGGTCTATCTATGTTGCTGCAAATGGCATTATTTCATTCTTTTCTTTTTATGGCTGAGTAGTATTCCATTGTGTATATATACCACATCTTTATCCATTCATCTGTTGATGGACATTTAGGTTGCTTCCATGTCTTAGCTATTGTAAATAGTGTTGTTATGAACATCGAGGTGCATGTATCTTTTCAAATTAGAGTTTTCTCCAGAAATATGCCCAGGAGTGGGATTGCTCAATCACTCCTGGAGGTTTAAGGAACCTCCATACTGTTTTCCATAGTGGCTGCACCACTTTACATTCACACCAACAGTTTAGGAAGGTTCCTTTTTCTCCATATCCTCTCCAGCATTTATTATTTGTATTTCTCTAATATTGGTAATGTTGGGCATTTTTTCAGGTGCCTGTTGGCCATCTGTATATCTTTTCTGGAGAAATGTCTATTTAGGTCTTCTGCCCACTTTTTGATTGGGTTACTTGTTCTTTAGATATTAAGCTGTATGAGCTATTTGTATATTTTGGAAGTTAATCCCTTGTCAGTTGCATTGTTTGCAAATATTTTATCCCTTGCTGTAGGGTGAATTTTCATTTTGTTTATGGTTTCCTTTGCTGTGCAAAAGCCTTTAAGTTTGATTAGGTCCCGTTTGTTTATTTTTGTTTTTATTTCCATTACTCTAGGAGATGGAGCCATAAAATATTACTGCGATTTATGTTAAAGAGTGTTTTACCTATGTACAGATGAACCTATTTGCAAGGCAGAAATAGAGACACAGATGTAGAGAACAAACGTATGGACACCAAGGGGGAAAGTGCACAGGTTGGGGGGATGAACTGGGAGATTGGGTTTGATATTTATACACTAATATATATAAAATAGATAACAAATGAGAACCTGCTGTATAGCACAGGGAAATCTACTTCACTTCACTGTACAGTAAAATTAACACAACACTGTAAAGCAACTATACTCCAGTAAAAAATTTTTAAAAAGTGTTCTGCCTATGTTTTCCTCTAGGAGTTTTATAGTATCGGGTCTTACATTTAAGTCTTTATTCCATTTTGTGTTTATTTTTGTATATGGTATTAGAGAATGTTATAATTTCATTCCTTTACATGTAGCTGTCCAGTTTTCCCAGCACCACTTATTGAAGAGACTATCTTCTCCATGGTATAGTCTTGCCTCCTTTGTTGTAGATTAATTGGCCATAAGTGTGTGGGTTTATTTCTCAGCTTTCCATCCTGTCCCGTTGATCTACATGTCTGTTTTTGTGTCAATACCATACTGTTTTGATTACTGTAGCTTTGAAGTATAGTCTGAAGTCAAGGAGCCTGATTCCTCCAGCTCTGTTTTTCTTCTCAAGATTGCTTTGGCTATTTGGGGTCTTTTGTGTCTACATACAAATTAAAATTTTTTTTTCTACTTCTGTGAAAAATGCCATTGGGAATTTGATAGGGATTGCACTGTATCTGTAGATTGCCTTGGGTAGTATAGTCATTTTGACAATAGTGATTCTTCCAATCCAAGAACATGGTATATTTCTCCATCTGTTTGTGTCATCTTTGATTTCTTTCATCGGCATCTTATAGTTTTTGGAGTACAGGTATTTTGCCTCCTTAGGTAGGTTTATTCCTAGGTATTTTATTCGTTTTGATGTAATGGTAAATGGGATTGTTTTTTAAATTTCTCTTTCTGATATTTTGTTGTTAGTGTATAGAAATGCAACAGATTTCTGTGTATTAATTTCGTACCCTGCAACTTTACAGAATTCATTGATGAGCTCTAGTAGCTTTCTGGTAGCAGAAAACTATGTTTCTATGTATAGTATCATGTCATCTGCAAACAGTGACACTTCTACTTCTTTTTTTTCAATGTGGCCTCCTTTTATTTCTTTTTTTTCTCTGATTGCTGTGACTAGGACTTCCAAAACAATGTTGAATAAAAGTGGTGAAAGTGGGCATCCTTGTCTTGTTCCAGATCTTAGAGAAAATGCTTTCAGCTTTTCATTGTTGAGTATGATGTTGGCTGTGTGTTTGTCATATATGGCATTCATTATGCTGAGGTATGTTTCCTCTATGCCTGCTTCTGGAGAGTTTGTATCATAAATGGATGTTGAATTTTATCAAAAGTTTTTTCTTCATCTACTGGGATGGTCACATGGTTTGTATTCTTCAATTTGTTAATGTGGTTATGTCACACTGATTGATTTGTGGATATTGAAAAATCCTTGTAACCGTGGGATAAATCCCACTTGATCATGGTGTGTGATCCTTTTAATGGATTGTTGGAATTGGTTTGCTAGTATTTTGTCAAGGATTTTCGTACCTATGGTCATCAGCGATACTGGCCTGTAATTTTCTTTTTTGTGATACCTTTGTCTGGTTTTGGTATAGGGTAATGTTGGCCTCATAGAATGAGTTTGGAAGTGTTCCTTCCTCTGCAACTATTTTTTGGAATAGTTTCAGAAGGATAGGTGTTAACTCTTCTCTAAACTTTTGATAGAATTCATCTGTGAAGCCATCTGGTCCTGGACTTTTGTGTTTTTGGGAGATTTTAAATTACTGATTCAATTTTAGTACTGATAATTGGTCTGTTCATATTTTTTAAATTTTCTTTCTGGTTCAATCTTGGGAGGTTGTAACTTTCTAAAAGTTTGTCCATTTCTTCTAGGTTGTCCATTTTATTGGCATATAGTTGCTTATAGTGGTCTCTTACGGTTCTTTGTATGTCTGTGGTGTCAGCTGTGATGCCACCTTTTTCTTTTCTGATTTTATTGATTTGGGTCCTCTTCCTTTTTTTCTCAATGAGTCTGGCTAAAGGTTTATCAATTTGTGTTTAGCAGCATATTGTTTAGCTTCCACGTGTTTGTATTTTTTTTTTTTTGCCATTTTTTCCATTCGAGTAAGCTTCATAAAAGCATGAACAAGTCTGTTTTTTTCATAAATTTATTTCCTGTATCTGATACTAGTAAGAGTTCAATAATTCTTTTTTTTTTTTTTTTTAATAAATACATGGTCTTTTCACTCCCATGTTTCTGGTAAACTTACATCTAAAACACATCTGGAATCTTTCTTTCTCCTCTCCCAAACGTGTATCTAATGACTAAGTAACTGCACTTCACCCACCTTTATCTCTCTGCCATCAGTAGTGCCAGCTGTTGAACTTCACTATTTCTATAGCCTCCAGGCATCTCTCTCTCTCCTATAACAATCTCCCTTAGCTTCACCACTTTGGAACGCAGTGTCTCCGTTTTTCAGCATCAGCACTTAGCAGATCAGATGATGTCAGAATATTTTTAAAAGAAGTAGCTCTAACAATAGCCCATGCCCTCAAACTCCACAAGTAATTTGGAGAGCTCCTCTAAATCTAGCTCTCTCACAACAATTCCTGATTACCAGCACCTAATCTGAAACACTTTCCTGAAAAAGGACTTACTCTTTGTTGACTATTGACTAACTTCTTTATCTTCACTCACCATCTTTTCTATGTTCTTCTTTTGCCTATAAAATATATTCTGAAGGGCTTCCCTGGTGGCGCAGTGGTTGAGAATCTGCCTGCCAATGCAGGGAACACGGGTTCGAGCCCTGGTCTGGGAAGATCCCACATGCCGCAGAGCAACTAGGCCCATGAGCCACAACTACTGAGCCTGCGCGTCTGGAGCCTGTGCTCCGCAACAAGAGAGGCCGCGAGAGTGAGAGGCCTGCGCACCGCGATGAAGAGTGGCCCCCGCTTGCCGCAACTAGAGAAAGCCCTCGCACAGAAACGAAGACCCAACACAGCCAAAAATAAATAAATAAATAAATTTAAAAAGAAAAAAAAAGAGTGGTAGAAGTATATTTTGTTCTAATGAGGCAACTCTGGGTGGGCTCCTGGATGGGTGATGGTCACCAGAAAGACAAAGCCATGATTAGAAGTTTCATATTTTCAGGCCTCCACCATCCATTCTCCAGAGAGGGGAGAGGGGTTGGAAATGAAATTAACAATAGATTAATATTATGTGTGATAGCCTCCATAAAATCCCAATAGCATGGGGTTTGGAGAGTTTTCAGTTTGGTGAACACATCCAGATACCAAGAGGGTGATGTACCCGAACTCTACAGAGACAGAATCTCCTGCACTCAGAACCCACCCAGACCTTTAGTAAACATAAGGAAGTGTTCCCTGAGTTCTATGAGCCGCTCTAGCAAATACATCAAACCTGAAGAGGCGGTCTTGGGAACTTCTGATTTGTAGCCAAGTCAGACAGAATTTGAGGGGAACCTGGGGACCTGCTACTTGCAGTTGGCATCTGAAGCCAGGGGCAGTCTCCTGGGACTGAGCCCTTAAACTGTGGGATCCAACAGTATATCTAGGAAGATACATAGTGTCAGAATCAAGTTAAATTGTAGGACAACAGGCTGGTGTTGCAGAATTGCTTGCTGTGGGGAAAACCCTCCATGCATCTGGCATTGAAACAAAGGAAAACTGTGTTTTTACTAAAACACCTAGGTTATCTGATTTTTCTTCCCCTTCTTCCTCTCTTTTGATGGGATTCAGTGAAGGCTGCCCCAAGATGTGCCACTCTGGCATGCAGATTATTTCCAGCTGAAGACAAGCAAGGCCCAAAAGACTCAGGAAGAACCTTGGAACTTCCACGTAACTGCCTAAGATAATTTAATATAGACAGACTGTTCCAGGAGGGAGATATCACTATAGATAACTATATAACACTATAGATAACTACAGTATATTATGAACTAGGAGTGGTAGACAGGGAGGAACTTAGCAAGGCCAGTTTGATCCAAGTCCTTCTGTGTCCCATTCTCTCTAGATGGCCCAGCAAACATTTGTTTAACAAACATTAAATCTCTACATTTCCCTGTGAATCACCTTACTTCCCTTTGAAATCCCAGACCCCTACCTCCTTCTCCTTAGTCCTGTAAGATAAATAAATGTACCTCATCTTGCCTTACTGTCTTTCAAATTTCTCATGCTTATGTTAATCCTCCATATATATGTATTAAATTTGATTTTCTACTGTTAATCTGCCTGATGTCATTTTAATTATTTGACTAGGCAAAAGAAAGAAGAGGGCAAGAGGAGAAATACCGCCCACCCCCTTTCTTCGTTGGCAAGTATCACCCACCAGATTTCAAAAGACACCCTCAAAAGACATTTTCTCTTAGCTAAAGATGAGCCAGCTAAAAGGAAAGGATCAGGGGGAAATGCCAGGCAAGACAGACCCAGTGATCTCAGCTGCCCTCCTCTCTGTAATCAATGGATTAGAGATGGACTGGCCCATTCCTCAGGATTTTTAGCCGAAGCTGAAAGTAGGGCTGAAATTAGGGTGAAGCAAGTGAGGCACCTAGAGTACAAAATTTATGCACTCTCTCACTCTCAATTTCCATTCTACCCTGGGTTCCTCTCTTGCCTCACTCTAGTTCCAGTCCTGGATGGAACCCTGGGTGGATTATTGGCTCTCTCTAGTATCACTGCAGAGGTCTGGGTGAATTCCTTTTCCCTCAGTTTATTCAGAATAAGGCTAGAATTTTTCAAAGAGAACATAAGTTAAAAACTGGCAGTAAAAAAAGAAACAAAAAAGCCTGGAGAAAACATCTTTCAAAAAACATTCACTGGGGCCTCCCTGGTGGCGCAGTGGTTGAGAATCTGCCTGCCAATGCAGGGGACACGGGTTCGAGCCCTGGTCTGGGAAGATCCCACATGCCACGGAGCAACTGGGCCCGTGAGCCACAACTACTGAGCCTGCGCATCTGGAGCCTGTGCTCCGCAACGGGAGAGGCCGCGACAGTGAGAGGCCCGCGCACCGCGATGAAGAGTGGTCCCCGCTTGCCGCAACTAGAGAAAGCCCTCGCACAGAAACGAAGACCTAACACAGCCATAAATAAAATAAATAAATAATTAAAAAAAAAAAAAATATATATATATATATATATTCTGAAGACCTTCTCTCTCCCCATATTTGTTACTAAGGACCAATATCCATCTTATAGTTCTTATAAATCTCTAGACATTGACAAATCGATGCTACCATACAATTAAATCTGTGCAGCTGCTTTTGTTATATAATTTAGATTTTAATAACCTATGACTAAATTGATAATTATGACCATCACCCATCATTACCGTAAAAGAAACTTTTACTTTAGGTCTTATTTTGTAATCCACGTCCTTAGCTGTCGCTCCTAGACTTGTGACATCTACCAAATGTGTTAACATGAGTTTTTATTTTATTTACATATAAGTAGAAATGTTATGGATGATGACATTAAGGGCAAAATAATGCGGTAAGTAACCAAATATCTGCATCCAACCAATATCACTCTGTCAGTCAATAATAATTTGTTTCATCTATTGATACTGAGCAGGGCCCTGTGGGGCTCCTAGGCACAAAGCCTTTCTGTGTTCCCGGTTTCTCTGATTACAGGAAATAGCCTTCATTCAGCTCCCATGACCTTCCCTGAGTTCCAACAGGCAGATTCAAGCAGTTGCTAATTAGGGAAGGCAGCGGATGTGAGACCAGGGAGAAACAAACAGTCAAGAGAAACAATTGTGCAGCCTTGGACAAGGTCCTGTTTCCCCATGAAAGGATACACACACAATGTCTTTGAGCTATTTTGCAGATGCTGAAACCTCCTCCAGGTGGGAGAAGTTAATGATTAACAATAGTATGCTGCCCCCAAGCATGTAGACCTCAGACAAGTTGGAACCTGAAGGCTGATGATGATGACTCCTTCTTAACTCACCCCCAACGCATCAGAAGAATGTCCATGAGCTGACCATGCCCTCTTTGAACTATTACTATAAAACTTCTCACTATCCTCTCCAAGTTGGGACACAGTTTTTCAAGGCAGGAGCCCGCTCTGTCCCCCTTTGCCTGGCAAAGTTATAAAGCTATCCTTTTCTATTTCACCCAAAACTCTGTCTCAGGTTCGATTCTGCACCAGTGTACAGAGAAGCTGAGCTTTCGGCATCAGTATCAGCTACCTTCTAACCACACCACCATGAATTCCACATTTCTACAACCTCTCTCTAAACATAACAGAAGAGAGTCAATTCTTTGACGAAAACAAGTTATTTGTCTACACATATCCCTCTTCACTTACCTGATCTAGCCATATCAGTATAGTAAAAGGTTTGAAATCAGTTTGGAAGCACTGTTGTCTAGTCAATTCTTTCTAATTCCAGAAATCATTACTTTTCTAAAAAAATTAATAGACAGAAACCTCAATTAAATAGACCAGAAGGGGAAGCTCTTATGTCTCAGGATGATAACAGAGTTCAACAGGATGAACAATTCTCTTAGTTCCTGTCAAGGACTTGTACAATGAAAAGCCATGGACTCTTTGTTTACTATAGCACTCCCAACTTCCTTCCTCCCTCTGTAAAAGCATTCTCCTTCCCTTGCTATGTGGGGAGATGCACATGGCTTGCCATGGTTGCCAATCTCAAATTGCAATTCTCTGCTAATCCTGAATAAGCCCATCTTTGCTGGAGAAATATCTGGCAGTTTATTTATTTTAGGTCAACATTTTGGTGGCCCGTATAAGGACCAGAGAAGACCCCTGAAGGCTGTGGAGATGGTGAGTAAACAGGTGCCATAGCCACAATTGACCCCATAGGCTCACTGCTTTTCTCACTGACCCTGGAGTTTGAAGGTATTTCTTTCTCCTACATCTGAGCTCATGCTCTCTTTGCATTTGAAGCTCTCAAGGCATTGTTCAGGATTTATGTTGAGGTTTAACATTTCCATTAAGGCCTTGTTCTCTATGCCAGTACTCATTTGGTACTTTGTTCTGATTTGAGATTAGACAGTTTCAACTGAAGCTGACTGTGAAGCCACGGTCCCATTTCTTCTTCTTATTGATTTGATAACAAGAGAAAGTTCCACTTTGGACTAAATAAAAACCCAGTGTAACTGAGCAGGACCCTGCCATGTCCCCTGTCACTTGTTTGTAGAAAAACTTTAGCCTCCTAGGCCTTGCCCAAGTTCCAAAGAGTAAATTTAATCAGAGAACTGAGAAAACACAGAAATGAAGGGAAACAGTCAAGCAAGACAAAACAATAATAGTTTAGCCATGCAACAAAGTCAAGGACTTTAGTTCCTCTCAAAGGCTATATATAATATCTGAGCCATATCTTGAGCTGTTCTGCAGATACTGAAACCACAACCAGGTAGAAGAAGTTAACTGCATGCTGACCACAAGCACACAGACCCAGAACAGTTGGTACCATAAGGCTGATGATGTTGACTCCCAATTACCTCACCACCAACCAATCAGAAAAAAGTCCACAAGCTGATCAGGCACCCTGCAACACTCTCACTCACCCTGTCTTTAAAAACCCTTCCCTTAAATCCATTGGGGAGTTCTGGTCTTTTGAGCATTAGCTGACCATACTCCTTGCTTGGCCTTGCAATAAATGCTTCACTTCTCTTCACCACAGCCAGGTGTCAGTATATCGAGTTTACTGTGCATGGGCAAGCAGACCCAAGTTTGGTTCAGTAACACCAGTCCTCCTGGAGACTCTAAAATGCCCATTCCTCACCACTGTTGGTCCACTGACAAAATGATGGCACTCATAAATCGATATTGGTGGGAAAGAGTAACAAGGTTGCGAAGAGTGCCTACCTCACTTGTTCCACTTGCCCAAAGTGCAACGCAAGGAAGCCTGTTTGTACTGTTCCTAAACAATTTAAACTGCCTAATGGATCATTTGAGGTCTGGTCAATATATTTCATACAACTTCCTCTGTCTAATGGGTATAAATATGTTTTAGTCATGATCTGCATATCTTCACACTAGACTGAAGGCTCCCCTTGCAGAAAGGCCTTTTCTCTGGCCAAAGTCCTTCTAGAAAAGATAATCCCTACCTAGGAAACTCCTCTCAAACTTAATAATGACCAAGAAACCCATTTTACTGGCCAGATACTTCAACAACTATGCTGGTTTTACAACATATTCACTTTGCTTATCACCCTCAATGCTCTGGTTTAGTCAAACATACTAACAGCATTATTGAGATTCAATTTGCAAAATTTGTACAGGCCCTCCAAATACCTTGGCCAGTATCATTGCTGTTGGTCCTTCTACATTTCAGATCTACCCTTTTTGGAACTCATAAGCTCTCACCCTTTGAGAGAGTCACAGGATGCCCCATGCACTTGGCTTCTGCTTCTTTTGATCCAAAACTGATAAAAGGAGAGATACTCTGATATTGCAAAGGCCTAATTGCTTCTATTAAAAATAACCGTATTTTGGTACATCAATCATTTCACAGTGCACTCTCAAGAGACAAAGATCTTAAGCATCAAAGCTTGCAACCTGGAGATTTCATCTTTTGGAAAAGATACCTCCAGAAGAGGTCTCCTCAACCTAGTTGGAGAGGTCTCTTTCAGGCACTGCTAACCAATCCTTGTGTCACCAAACTCCAAGGAATAGATAGACTCTTGGATTCACATGACATATGTAAAGAAAGCATCAAATCCTGATTGGACAGCACATCATCTGGTGACCTGAAAGTAAAGATTTCACAGAACTGAATCAGATGACATTGGATGAGAAGTTTTCCCAAGATATCCAGATTAGGTTTGTTGGAAGTTTGTCACCAAACCTCTGATGATGACGTAAAACTTCAGATGACCTCCAGTGTCTATGATCTTGATAACATATGGGCTTCAGATAAAAAGTGCCTGAGAGTTCTCCCTCTTACCCCTCATTACTCAGATGTGACTCCAATAGGTTTCCAATCTGTGCACTTTCCCTCCAATGTGAGACCTACACTCACAGTACACTTACAGGAAGAAAGGCACTTCCTGGCACAGATGGGCAAAAAAGCCACTGAAATTGGAAAACCTGACTTGATCAGCAATGCTTTCAGAGAAAAGTCTTGATAAAAAGGGGAAAAGTGTAAAAAAAATAATAAACAGCAACCTCAATTAAATAGAGTCAGGAGACCAAAGAGGAAGCTCTCACACCTTGGGACAATAGCAGAGTCCAAAAGGAAGAAGGAAGATTCCTCTTTGTTCCTGTCAAGGACTCAAACATGAAAAGCCATGGACTCTTTGTTTACTATGGCCTTCCCAACTTCCTTGCTCCTTCTATAAAAGTATTCTCCTTCCCTTACTGTGTGGGGACTTGCATGTGGCTTGCCAAAGATGCAGACCCCAAACTGCAATTCTCTGCTGATCCTGAATAAACCCATCTTTGTTGGAGAAATATCTTGCAGTCTATTTGTTTCAGGTCAGCACTTTTTAATAGTTCATTTAAGTTATTATTAGGTGTTTATATCAATTTTATACAACACCCTATTGAATTTTTCCTTCCAAACAAAATAAATTATAAATTACATTTTATGGTGAAAAGTGCTAAGGTAAAAAACACATCAGGGATGAAAAGGGTAAGGGATTAAGAGATACAAACTCTATGTATAAAATAAATAAGCAAAAAGGATGTATTGTACAGCAGAGGGAAATATGTCTATTATTTTGTAATAAGTTTAAATTGAGTATAATCTATAAAAATATTGAATCACTGTATTGTACACCCGAAACTAATATAATATTGTAAATCAACTATACTTCAAAAAAATACATCAGGGAAGAGAAATAGAAAGGGAATAGCAAGCATATGATGGCAACTTCACATAAGGAGATTAGAAAGGCCTTTCTGAGAAAGTTATATTGAATTAAAGACCTAAAGGAATTGAAAGAGGGAGTCATTCAGTTATCTGAGAGAAGAGCATTCTGAACGAAGATAACAGCAAGTTTAAAATTCCTTAGAAGGGAATGTGCCAGATGTATTTGAGATGTCAGTACAGGAAGCTTTGACTTTACAGGAAAGTCTGGTTTCGCTCTGCTGTCTGACCTCATGTTCCACAGGACACAAGAAAAAGATTTCAGATTTAGACAGGGGCATGAGATATAGTCAAAAGGAGGCTGTTTAAATCATATGAGAATTTAACATGCAGAGGTATATGCTGAACTGTACGCCGTGGGTTTCTTGTATCAAGCATAAATAGAGATGAAGGACATAAGCACATACCATGTATATTAGTTGCCTAGGGCTACAGTAACAAAGTACCACAGACTGGGTGGCTTAAAACAACAGAAATTCATTGTCTCAAGTTTCTGGAGGCTAGAAGTTCAAAATCAAGGTGTCAGCAGAGCCATCCTTTATCTGAAACAGGTAGGGAAGAATCTTCCTTTGCCTCTTCAAATTTTTTGGTGATTTGCTGGGAACCTTTGGCATTCCCAGACTTGCAGTTACAGCACCTCAATCTCTGCCTCCATCATCACATGGTATTCTGCCTGTGTGTCTCTTTCTCCTCTTCTGACAAGGATACCAGTTATATTGGATTAAGGGCCACCCTACTCCAATATGACCTCATCTTAACTAATTACATCTGGAATCACCCTATTTCCAAATAAGGTCACATTCTGAGCAACTGGGGGTGAGGATTTATTAACGTATCTTTTAGGGGACACAATTCAACCCGTAAATCTGGGGTTAATTGTTTAGGCTCAAGGCAGAGAGTGATGGCAGAGTTGTGAGTTTGGGAAACTACTGAGAAGTAAAGGGATCTTGCCAAGATAACACAGAGCTCTGGGGTTCCTTCTCCACTTGTGCAGGTGGAAGCACTGAAGTCAAGAGGACAGAAGGGTTTTCTTCACATACTTGGTAAATCTGACCACTCTTAGAAGTAACAGTTACTCCAAGATCTAGTCTGCAGGAAAACTATTGCTTCAAGTTATATTTTTAATTAAGAAATATTTATCATTTCAATAATTTATACTTCCCAAGAAAGCTAGTAATGATATTTATTTGTGACAGTTTAAAGTGGCTACTTCTCAATGTTATTCAAAGACATGACTTCCTCTTATGCCAAACATGTCTTTGAATCATACTGTTGAATAGGTCACTTCTTGGTTATTTTCCTGTTTGTGTTGACTCCATGCATGGAATACAGATTCAACTGTGTTCTACTTCAGACCATGGCTCATCTTACATTAGTCTGTTCCTGATCTGGTTCCCTCCTCTTCTTGGACTTTTCCTCCAAGTTTTTAGGTATCCTTATTTCTTAAATGATCACTATAAACATAAAGCAGTCATTTGAGACAAATTTTCTAGCATTCAGCCATGAATCTTTGCTTTCCTATCTGGCTTTTAATTCCTTTTTAAAATTTCTCCCATTTTCCTGAGAATGATGGAATATTGACTCATCAAGGAGAACATTTTGAAGAGAGAGGACAATCTTGTTTAGCAAAGGAAAAGATCCACTGAACCCGGGAATTTCCAATCCTCTATCTCTGTTCTGAAAAATATTTTAGGCGGGATGCTCCTCTGAGATCAAAAAGTAATGAAAAACTTTCAAATGTGAATTTGAAAACAAATAGGCTTTTAATCACCAAATGAATTGATGTAGTTTAGACAAACTCCTGCAATTATGGTGCTCCCCAAATTAAACTACAAGGCCATTAGTACATACACAAAGCCCATATACTAATTTAGAAGCAAAGACAAAGAAGCCAAAGTTTAAAACTCACTTAAACTGAGAAGATTCCATGGGGGAAAAAAGAGGAAGTAAATGGAAAATAGGAAAACAATATATTTAGAGCGCATTATTAGAGAGACCATCATGGCAGGAGACTGTAAAGGCCAGGGAAAAAATTTTGGTTGCCATAGAAATGTGTCTCTTTAATACAACTTAGCATGATTACAGCAAATAAGAGTAAAGTTGACTAGCGTCAGAAACCGCACTTAGAGGAAATACTTTGAGAGGTCCACTCTAGAGTAGATGATTTGCAGGCTTAGAGTATATGTTCTGAAATAGATGGCCTGGATTGTTGTGAGGATTGTAGCATTTGCCCCATCATGTTTCACTCTCTAAAGTGCCCCATTTTAAAAGCAAACTATGTGGTCACCCTAGTTTTATGGGCCTGGAACTCAAGACTTGTAGCGGAGTTGTCCTGTGTCTACTTAGTTAAACTGAAACTACATTTTCTACAACTTCCTTCCCTTTGTAGTTCAAGGTTAGTGTAGACCACAGAGATATTCTGTGTGAGATTTAGAAGGCAGAGGTGAAGCAGCTATATTCTTTGTATTCCATGTAGAAAGTTGATTAGGGACACTATTGCAGCTCACAGATGTTGTCACTGACTCACCTTGTAGATGTGGGGCAGTGGTTCAGGTGACACCTCCATCAGCTCCCATCCAGCTTCCCTCTTTCATCTTCTCCAACTTGTGGGCTAGGTAGGAGTTTAATGTTGTGACAAAGGGCACCAGCTTCTTTTGCAGATCACCTGAATTATCAGAGTTAGGTGACTGGATGACTGGAGGCTGTAAGAGACCAAAACAGTCTCAGCTCATCCTCATGGATTCCAGTTTACCATTATCCTCCCCCATGTCATGTTCATCTTACCTCCCCAAGTGCCTGTCCTGGTGACTTCAGGCCCAGCACTAATCACAGAGGCAACAGTCATTTTATTGCATGAGATCACAACCCTGTAATAAATCCCTTGGATAGAACTCTGATACAACGCTTGACAGACAAATAAGAAAATAATTTGCATATGGTTGACCAGTGAAGACAAGGGGTCATTTAGAGTGAGAGTACAGAGTAGATGAGGAAGGTTTTACAACGAGGCCATAACGAAATACAGTAGTGCATGTCTCTGCAAAGTGCAATGAGCTTGCAAAGCCAGCAGAAGAGAAGTGCAGCCAGATTCACAAAGAGGGACTCAAGAAAAGTGCTGTGTCATGAAAGTCAATGGTGGTTTCAAGAAACAGGAACACTGTCACACGCTCTGTTAAAAACAAGACAACAGGCCCAAAGTTGAGCCTGCTAACCCCACATCACTAAACTGAGACTTAATTATAGTTTTGGCTTTCCCAGAAATGAGTCTGATACCAGTCAATCAGTAATTGCCTGATCAGCATTGGTTAGGTAATCCGCCTGATAAATCTTTGCCATTCCTATAAGGAAATAACCAATCTGCCTTTTTGCCTAGTACAGCTTCCTTGTTCCTCTTCCCTACTGTCTATAAAATTACTTCACTGTAGGGCTTCCCTGGTGGCGCAGTGGTTGAGACTCTGCCTGCCAATGCAGGGGACACGGGTTCGAGCCCTAGTCTGGGAAGATCCCACATGCCGCGGAGCAACTAGGCCCATGAGCCACAGTTACTGAGCCTGCGTGTCTGGAGCCTGTGCTCCGCAACAAGAGAGGCCGCAAGAGTGAGAGGCCCGCGCACCGCGATGAAGAGTGGCCCCCACTTGCCGCAACTAGAGAAAGCCCTCGCACAGAAACGAAGACCCAACACAGCCATAAATTAATTAATTAATTAATTAATTAATTAATTAATTAATTTTAAAAAAATTACTTCACTGTATAGCTCTCCAGATATCTCTTCTGTCTACTAGATTGGACTCTGACCCGCACATGAATCACTGAATAAAGCCAAAGAGATCTTTAAAATTTACTCAGTTGAATTTTAACACCTCCTAAGGGTAAGGAGAACACTAAAACAAAACACCCTGCCTCTTGAGCAATATGGAAGCTACTGACGGCCTTATCCAGAGCTGTTTAAGTACACTGACACAGCAGATATCAGCCAGGAGCGGGTAGGAGAGAGTAGAATGTGAGAAAGTAAAGAGAATGAGCATAGATAATTCTTTCACAAAGTTTCTGAGAAGCCAAGGATGAAGGCAGAGTGATAGGTGAAGGTATACGAGGTGGCAGATGAAGGGATTTTTGAAAAAGAGAGAGTCGTTAGCCTGTGTGTGTGTGTGTGTGTGTGTGTGTGTGCGTGTGTGTATATTTTTTAATTTTTTTGGCCACACTGTGCGGCCTATGGGATCTTACTTCCCTTACTTCCCCAACCAGGGATTGAACCTCTGCCCTCAGCAGTGGACGTGCCAAGACCTCATCGCTGGACCACCAGGGAATTCCTGATATTAGCCTGTTTAATAGCCAATAGGGTTCCAAGGAAAGATGACAGACTGAACTCACATATTTATTCCCTTTCCCTTCAGAGACTCTGCTAAAATGATAGTAACAAACACAGAAACCTTTTTAATGTAAATGTAACGATGAGAACAGAAGAGGGTCTGTGAGGGGATGGGAGATTTTGAAAATGGATGCAAGACTGATAGTGGATAGAGCAGGCCAGGGTAAGCCACAGCCCGAGCTGCTCACAGAAGATGAGCAAATTCACCCCCACGTAACCATACACAAGAGAATCAACTGAGTCAGAAACTCGAAGACAACCCATACAATGAAGAACATGCTCCCCTGCTCAGAAAGCCTGGAGCCAGGAATTCCACGATGTGCATTCTATCTCCTACCCACCACAATCTTCTAAGCCCCAGTGTCCTGGGGGTGGAGTGGAGGGAAGATAGAGGAAGAGAGACAGGTGAAAATCCAGGGAACCTAATCAGGAGACAGCTCATTGCTGCAGCCTTCTAACATCACCAGATACTACAAATAGGAAATGAGTAGACTACTTGGTGACTCAAATATCACAATTTCTATACTTCATACTTAGAAAAATAGGTCAACTGCAACTTTTTCAAATGCTATAGCCTTTATCTTTCCAAACTCTAACTTGGTTGAAAGGCAGCTGTCACTGGATCAATGTTTGAAAGTTTGTTTCCTTCTCAGAGATGTCCTGGGGTTTTTCAATTATGAAGTAAAGAAAAGAGTACAATATCTATTCACTTAAAGCCATATTTTAGACAAATGTTTTCTGCTCTAGCCGAGATCCCTACTGACAGTAAAAGTCGGCTTATTTCTGGGAACTGAGAAATGAAACAGAAATCCTGCAATGATTAACAAGGAAGAAGCCAAGTAAGAAATGTGAACATTTGTGGAAGACTGTTTTTGAATCTATGGATATTTTCGCCATTAAATGATTTAAATGACTGAGACAAACAAACATTACTTGCAAAGCCACACTGAAGTTTCATTTCGGGGAAATGAGAAGCAGGGCAACATCTGGTCTGGTCCCACCCCCTGCATCCTCCCAGCACAGAGGGACAGCAAAGACATATTCACAGATTGGAGCACAGTTAAGCACGAGATAGTGAAGAAAAGCCTGAAAGGCACAGAACAAGTTATGTGGTCTCTTCCTTCTGGAGGGTCACAGAAGCTCAAATTACAAATAGAAGAAAAGGGATCCTGTCTGCCCAGATTTGATCTTCAGGATTACAACCTGGTTTGAGTGTAGACTAAGATATAGACCATAAAATGAGGGATATATCTGCATTAACCCATACAGTATTGAACCAGGGAGGTTCAATAATGAAGCTAGGGACAAAGTGAGAGAGTAGCACTGATATATATATACACTACCAAATGTAAAATAGCTAGCTAGTGGGAAGCAGCCGCATCGCACAGGGAGATCAGCTCGGTGCTTTGTGACCACCGAGAGGGGTGAGATAGGGAGGGTGGGAGGGAGGCTCAAGAGGGAGGGGATATGGGGAGATATGTATACATATAGTTGATTCACTCTGTTGTACAGAAGAAACTAACACAACACTGTACAGCAAATATACTCCAATAAAGATGTCAAACAAAACAAAACAAAACACAGCATTCCCATTTACTGTTATTTAACCAAGAGACATGAAAACATGTCCATAGGAAGAGTTATAATCTAATGCCCATTGCAGCTTCTTCGTAGTAACTTCAAACTGGAAATAACCTTCAGCTATCAAGAATTAATAGATAAACAAATTGTGGCATAACCATACAATAGCACACTCAGTAATAAGCAAGCAAACAAACAAAAAACCAAACAGGTGATTAGATAAAGAAACCACTGCTAAATGAAACCATAATGTCAAAAACAAAATGACAGAAGCCAGACACCATAAGATATGCACTATACGACAATTTAAATGAAATTCTACAACAAACACAACTATGGTGATGAAAAGCAGATCAATAGTCTCCCAGGGCTCTGGGTTGGGAGAGGTGATTCACTGCACAGGGGCAAGAGGGAAATTGTGAATGATGGAAATGTTCTATATTGTTATCCTAGTGGTGATTATATGATGGAATATACTCATTAAGACTCATCAACTATGTACTTAAAATTGGTGAATTTTAGGCTTCCCTGGTGGCTCAGTGGTTGAGAATCTGCCTGCCAATGCAGGGAACACGGGTTCGAGCCCTGGTCTGGGAAGATCCCACATGCCGCGGAGCAACTAGGCCCGTGAGCCACAACTACTGAGCCTGCGCGTCTGGAGCCTGTGCTCCGCAACAAGAGAGGCCGCGAGAGTGAGAGGCCCGCGCACGGCAATGAAGAGTGGCCCCCGCTTGCCGCAACTAGAGAAAGCCCTCGCACAGAAACGAAGACCCAACACAGCCAAAAATAAATAAATTAATTAATTAATTAATTAAAAAAAAAAAAAAAAGAGTGGTAGAAGTATATTTTGTTCTAATGAGGCAACTCTGGGTGGGCTCCTGGATGGGTGATGGTCACCAGAAAGACAAAGCCATGATTAGAAGTTTCATATTTTCAGGCCTCCACCATCCATTCTCCAGAGAGGGGAGAGGGGTTGGAAATGAAATTAACAATAGATTAATATTATGTGTGATAGCCTCCATAAAATCCCAATAGCATGGGGTTTGGAGAGTTTTCAGTTTGGTGAACACATCCAGATACCAAGAGGGTGATGTACCCGAACTCTACAGAGACAGAATCTCCTGCACTCAGAACCCACCCAGACCTTTAGTAAACATAAGGAAGTGTTCCCTGAGTTCTATGAGCCGCTCTAGCAAATACATCAAACCTGAAGAGGCGGTCTTGGGAACTTCTGATTTGTAGCCAAGTCAGACAGAATTTGAGGGGAACCTGGGGACCTGCTACTTGCAGTTGGCATCTGAAGCCAGGGGCAGTCTCCTGGGACTGAGCCCTTAAACTGTGGGATCCAACAGTATATCTAGGAAGATACATAGTGTCAGAATCAAGTTAAATTGTAGGACAACAGGCTGGTGTTGCAGAATTGCTTGCTGTGGGGAAAACCCTCCATGCATCTGGCATTGAAACAAAGGAAAACTGTGTTTTTACTAAAACACCTAGGTTATCTGATTTTTCTTCCCCTTCTTCCTCTCTTTTGATGGGATTCAGTGAAGGCTGCCCCAAGATGTGCCACTCTGGCATGCAGATTATTTCCAGCTGAAGACAAGCAAGGCCCAAAAGACTCAGGAAGAACCTTGGAACTTCCACGTAACTGCCTAAGATAATTTAATATAGACAGACTGTTCCAGGAGGGAGATATCACTATAGATAACTATATAACACTATAGATAACTACAGTATATTATGAACTAGGAGTGGTAGACAGGGAGGAACTTAGCAAGGCCAGTTTGATCCAAGTCCTTCTGTGTCCCATTCTCTCTAGATGGCCCAGCAAACATTTGTTTAACAAACATTAAATCTCTACATTTCCCTGTGAATCACCTTACTTCCCTTTGAAATCCCAGACCCCTACCTCCTTCTCCTTAGTCCTGTAAGATAAATAAATGTACCTCATCTTGCCTTACTGTCTTTCAAATTTCTCATGCTTATGTTAATCCTCCATATATATGTATTAAATTTGATTTTCTACTGTTAATCTGCCTGATGTCATTTTAATTATTTGACTAGGCAAAAGAAAGAAGAGGGCAAGAGGAGAAATACCGCCCACCCCCTTTCTTCGTTGGCAAGTATCACCCACCAGATTTCAAAAGACACCCTCAAAAGACATTTTCTCTTAGCTAAAGATGAGCCAGCTAAAAGGAAAGGATCAGGGGGAAATGCCAGGCAAGACAGACCCAGTGATCTCAGCTGCCCTCCTCTCTGTAATCAATGGATTAGAGATGGACTGGCCCATTCCTCAGGATTTTTAGCCGAAGCTGAAAGTAGGGCTGAAATTAGGGTGAAGCAAGTGAGGCACCTAGAGTACAAAATTTATGCACTCTCTCACTCTCAATTTCCATTCTACCCTGGGTTCCTCTCTTGCCTCACTCTAGTTCCAGTCCTGGATGGAACCCTGGGTGGATTATTGGCTCTCTCTAGTATCACTGCAGAGGTCTGGGTGAATTCCTTTTCCCTCAGTTTATTCAGAATAAGGCTAGAATTTTTCAAAGAGAACATAAGTTAAAAACTGGCAGTAAAAAAAGAAACAAAAAAGCCTGGAGAAAACATCTTTCAAAAAACATTCACTGGGGCCTCCCTGGTGGCGCAGTGGTTGAGAATCTGCCTGCCAATGCAGGGGACACGGGTTCGAGCCCTGGTCTGGGAAGATCCCACATGCCACGGAGCAACTGGGCCCGTGAGCCACAACTACTGAGCCTGCGCATCTGGAGCCTGTGCTCCGCAACGGGAGAGGCCGCGACAGTGAGAGGCCCGCGCACCGCGATGAAGAGTGGTCCCCGCTTGCCGCAACTAGAGAAAGCCCTCGCACAGAAACGAAGACCCAACACAGCTAAAAATAAATAAATAATACAAATAATAAAAATAAAGGAATTCCTTGAAAAAAACAAACAAACAAACAAACAAAACATTCACTAATCATTTAACTGAAGTTCATGTTAAAAACAAACATTTCTTGGAATTGAGAGAAAACTAAAAGATGAAACCAAGAGTCTGTCCTCTGTATTGGGGGTTGACCTGGAGGAACAGGAGGTAACTGTGTGGTGAAATGAACCTGTTTGTGAATCTGATTTTGATTCTACAGGATTGTTTTAATTCCTTCATTAATTTATACATTTACTGAAATCTTAATCAAATTAAACACTGGAAGGAGCACTGCAGCTGAAGACACTCCACTTGACGTTTCTTGTTCTGACAGATTAGATCTTCAAACAAATTATGTGCTGGGGAAAAAAGAATTCATATTTGAATGTCTGCTGCAGGCCAAGCACTGGGTGGGATTATTAACCTATCTCATTTTATCCTCATTAATGTATATGAGGTGGGTAGTGCTACTGGCACAAATTCATTCCACCACCTGGGTGCTTCTCATTACTTAGGTCGCCCTCTCCACACTCAAGACAAAAGCAAACATAGTTAGTCACTGTTGGATCCCGGACTCAAATTAATGACTGACATTTAAACTCTTGTTTACTAGAAAATACCTACACTCCTATTCTAAAAGTAGGAAAAGTAAAGTCTTATTGGAAGGACACCATGCCAGCTGCCCTTATACCTTCTTTGTGCCTCATGTCAACTCACTGAAATAGCTATTAATATCCTCACATATAACTTGAGGAAAAAAGCTCTGACAGATATGGTAATTTCCTTATTCAATCATCACACATTTTGTTCATCTATATGTTTCATGCACTACATCTGGGATATAATGATGAAGAAGACAGATCCCCCACAACTGGGACAAACACAGGGAGGTGGGATGTTTCAGGTTTGGGGGATGGGAGAAATCAGATAGACAGCTACAGTGCAGCACAATGTGATAGGAGCATCATTAAGAGTGGTATAACTGCTCTGAGAGCACAGTGCAGAAGAGCTCAGTATAGGTCCATGTAGTGGAGATGTGCAGGTGTACTGGGAGTGGGAAGGGGAAATATGAAACAATGTGGGTAGAATTTCTAGAGGACCTGGGAAAAATGAGTATGAGGTTCACCTCCAAGAAGACGTGTGTAGACACATAAAGCTTGAAACAGAAGAAGAACACTGGAGCAGGAGGTACTGATCTACAAGCAAAATTATAATGAATTAAATCATGGAGTAAGATAATAATCAATGAAACAAAATGCTTTACATGGGATTTAGGTGTGAGAGAAAACAGTCAGATTTTTAACATTACTAAAAAGCGCTAATATAAAATATAGACAACTGTAAAATTCTCTTTCTCACCATAAACACACAATATGCTGTTAAGAATTTATCTCGCGGTAGTGTTGAATCATCCAAATCAGCTAATACAATGTTGGAAACCTGGTTAATTTTCAAATCAACCACAAAAAACAAAACAAACAGACAAACAGCTAATTCTAGTGAGATCTTTTATAGGAAATAAAACCTAAGAAGTTTCATTGGCACTGAGAGCATGCTTCTTCTTTGTCCTTGGGTGACTTGAGAGCTAGAACAGTAAAGCAGTTAAAGCAACTTCCCTGAGGAAGACACTCGAATGTGCCCATGTCTCTTCTCCTGAATTCTTTCCCTATCCTGTCTCTCCCATGTTCTTTATCTGGTGCTCAACCCATTCCACCACTGATACACACATGCATGCACACAAATATACCAACATTAGTCTTCCATTTGCAGTTATTTTAACACCCAGGAATCACAATATAAACAAATAAATGAATTAATTAATGAATAAATAAATAAATAAATAAATATAAGCAGGATTCCTTTAAATCAGCTGATTTTTTTTAAACGGGGAAAAAAAACAAAAAAGTGAAACCAGTTTTTCTCTTCCTGTTTGGAGGACAAAATAAGGCCCTTTTACCACAGAGGCAGCTGAAGTCTAGGCTGAAGATTTCAGTCAGCTTCAGTCAGCAAACTACCAGACTCCGGGAAAGAACCAGCTCTACTTTCTCTCGAGTATCTCTGGAGCAACCTGAAGACAGGAGCTTGGCCTCAAGAAGACAGGTAGGTGAAGGAAAAGGAGGGAAATGGGATAGACAAAGAGATACAATGACATACTCAGAGACTAAAATAAAAACAGAAATTGATGGAAACAGGCATAGGGACAGTCAGAGACACAGGCAGATTAAGGCATGCTAAGAACACAAATAGGAACCTGGCTTTCTCATTGTTCCAATAAACAGCTCCGAATCTGGGGGAAAGGGAGTACATTATCAAAACAGACAAACAACTTGGTAATTTTTATTGTCAACTAAAAATAAATCTAGACTTAGGTAAAAAGAGACTATTTGAAAGGATTATTGCAATAAGGGGAGACTATTGTAATAGAGAAAATAATCCAAACATAGAGCTTCAGGAATCTCAAAGGCCAGGCAGAAGGGAATATTCTTTCAGAGGAAAGGGTCAGCAGGCTAAGAAGAACACAGTATAGAGGGAGTGGGGTAATCAGGGAATATTTTATCCTTAGGAGGGATCATTAAGGAGAGGTTGTATGCAGGGTCAGGAGGAGGGTGGGCCAAAGTTAAGGGGACTGAAAAGGAGAGAATTTTAACTAATGTTTAGTTTCAAACACTTTCCAATTGATCAGGGGGACAAACAGCTCAGTGAATCCTTTATGAGGCAAAGAATGGAATTTAAAGGGTCTGTGTCTGCTGCTATATTTAAAATAGGTAACCAACAAAGACCTACTGTATAGAAATAAATAAATAAAGTTAATTTAAAAGGGGGGGGGCGGTCTGTGTCTGGCGTCCCTATAAGTAATAAAGGGACACACAGATGAGTTTATATAAGTCATATGGGGAAAGGTGGCTCTTTGCAGTAAACTAATTCTCAGAACACAAAAGGGTGGATGGATTTCTTTAACCATCACTGCTTCCAGGAGTAAAGGACTCAAGAAAAGTTTAACTTTGTTATTATGATTCATGTAAGTAACAGGTGCTATGGTAAGCACAGAGGAAAGAGGAACTAACTCGACCTGGAAGAATAAAGGAAGCCTTCACAAATAAGGAGAAACCTGAATTGGGTTAGGAGCATAGTGTCCTGGGAAGTGCTCATGTAACATAATATTTTAGGGGAGGAAACAATTTCCCTTCTAGATTTTTTGGCTGGTCTAATAATTGAATTGACATAAAACAGATTAACGGGAGAAAATTAAGTTTAATTACATACTTACAAGATCCCCACCAAGACATGAAGACTCAAAGCAATCTGGCAATTGAGGCATATATACCATCCCAAGCTAAGGAGAAGAAAGTAGGAGTGTAGGGCTTCAAAGGCAAGGAAGACACTTCACAAGAAGATGAGAAGAGCAAATGATTGGTAAGCAAATGTTTGCCATGCCATGCAGGTACATCTTTCTGATATAAAAAGTTGTCTCTGGTAATAGCTCTCTCTGGTACAGGCCCTCTATATGATTCTTCTAGGCAGTTCAAGGAGAGGTAAAAAGTTTTCCTGAGTCTGCTGGGTCTTAATTGCCTTCAGCTCAAAACAATCCACATGCCAAAGTGGCAGATTTGGAGGTGGCATATTCTGCTCCCCCTCAACATACAGGGTTAAGAAAACTATGAGGCTGAGGACAGACGACGGAGTATAGTTTCTAAGAGAAGTAAGTGAACTAGATGTTAGGAAAAGGAAAAAGAGTGGTTGTAAAAGGAATTGGGTTAATTGTTGCCAGATTGTGAGGGGTCTTGAATGCCAGGGCCCAGTAATTTGATATCATAAACCAGTGAAGAGTTTTCAAGTTCTGTAAACAAGTAAATGATTTACCTACAAGTTTCAGGATGCAATGTGAAAGATGGACCACAACAAGGATAGAGATAACAGATTCAAGAGCTTCTCATACAGAGCAGTCAAATAAATAGGGCAAACTAATGCCGAGCATTTAGTAAGTAACTAACAAGGACCACAGTTTAGGGGAAAAAGTAGGGAAAATGGGCTTCCAAGAAATAAAAGGTGCCCACATCACCATTTCCCCATCAAAAAGGAATGGATACCCCCAAATGGCTAGACTTAGGAATTCAGGATGAGTTTCTAACTGGATAAGCTGTTCAACACAGTTAATCCAACAAGTCCAAAGAGGAGCTAAAGGAATAATAAAATCTATAATAGGAGGCAGAGACTAAGAGGCAAGCTAAAATTTTATTACTTTATTGAGCTGTAATTCACATATAATATTATCCTGTTGTGCAACATGATTCCATATGTGTATATATTGCAAAACGATAACCAAAGTCTAGTTAACATCCATCACCACACAGTTATAGTTTATTTTTCTTTATGATGAAAAATTTTAAGGTCTTCCTCTTAGAAACTTTCAAATACATGGTACAGTATTATCAACTATAGTCATCATGCTGCACATGAACATCCCCAGGACTCATTCATTTTATAACTGGAAATTTCAGCCTTTGTCCTTCACCCATTTTGCCCTCCCTCTCCCCCACTTCTGGCAACCACCAACCTGTTCTCTGTATCATTTAGTTTGTTTTTGGTTTTGTTTTGTTTTCATTTCCATATGCAAGTAAGATCATATGGTATTTATCTTTGTCTGACTTATTTTACTTAACATAATGCTGTCAAGGTCCAACCAGGTTGTCACAAACGGCAGAATTTCCTTCCTTTTTTTTTTACTGCTGTATAATATTCCATTAGAAATGTACCACATTTTCTTTATCCATTCATCCATCAATGGACATTTATGTTGTTTCCAACTTTGGTTATTGTAAATAATGCTGGAATGAACCTGGTAGGGGAGAGGGAGGATTTTTTCAAATTAGTATTTTCTTTTCCTTTAGATAAATACTCAGAAGTGGCATTGGTGGATCATTATATTTGACAGAAACTGGGAAAGGCTGGACACTGCATAAAGAGCCAAAAGCAGCTCACGATTAGCAGCAGAGTCTTTGAACACACATTCTCTAACTACATATCGAAAGCAGCCTCAAGTTACTCTCCATCCCATTATCTGCTTGTTTCTTTCCTAGCACTTAAAATAATCTGAAATTATTTTGCTTATTCAAATACTTACAAGTTTATGGTTTGCTTCCCTCCACTAGGGGTAAACACTGTAAGGGCAGGTATCTAACCTGCCTTATTCATCAATCAACACACAGCACCTAAAACATTTCCCAGCATGATGATAGCCCTCAATAAGTATGTGTGAAATAAATGCTGAAATTTTTTAAATCTTTGCCAAACTTCCAATCCATGGTACTTGTATGATCTAGTTCACTCAAAGGCACATTATCATGATGGGTACAGAGAGAAGAGATGGTCAACAAAGAGGAGCTCCCTAGATTCTTCTATTGTTTCTCTGATATCAGTCTGCTTTAAACTTATCTGTAAATAAACCAGATTTTTCATTTGTTTAATATTCAAACTCTTTACTCTTTATTCTAAGAATAGGAGAATATTTCCAGGATATATTAGAGTTGTTGTTACTGTTGTTGTTATTAATTCTGTACAACATTTGATGTATATTTTCATTATGGAGAATCAGGCCATACTGCCGCTCTGGGAAATATTCTTCTATTGTTTCTTTGATGATTTTTCTCAAACATCCTTTCTGATCTCTCCTTCTGAAAACCATATTAGACTCAGTCACATGTTGGCAGCATTTCTGGATCTAGCCCGCCTGTCTCCTTAATGAGCTTTATAGCTCTTCATAGCCCTTTCCGTGTCTTTATCCTTTGAAGTTAAATTCTTAAAGATCCCTCAGTTGAACATTCTAGCATAGTAGTTGAACCTTCATGTGTATTCATGCAAATACTGAGACAGAAAGAACACCTCAGTTGGAAACTAAGAAGTAAAGAGTCTCAAAGGAGATATCTTCATGTTCAGGCCAACAGGAATGGCAAATTTAGTTTTTACACTCCCATCTTTTCTCCATTAAAAATGTCTCCTTAGAATAGGGTTGGGTTTTTTTCAAAATATGATTGAACACTTGGCAGCATTTATAAAATTAAAGTTGGGGGGTTTATAAAAACCACAGTTCCTGAGCAATAAGCTAGACATCCCATGTCAGATTCTCTGTGAGTGGGGCTGGGAACCCACATTTTTAAGATGTCCTCAGGTGATCAATATCCAAAATAAAGACTGAGAACAACTACTTTGAAAGATTAACTCATACTTTTAACTTTAAATTGGTTTAAAACCAAGTCCAGTTCGATCAGAGGAGTGAGGACATTACAATCCTTAACACCTCCATTAATTTGCTGCAATTTCTGCCTTCTTTAAATCTATCTCTATAATCTGGCATTCAAATAGACCAAAACTGTATGATAAGCTAGGTGGAGAAATCATTGTAAAAATCTTTCCAGCACCACAAAGTATGGGCAAATAATCTACCTCTAGGCCACAGGTCCTTCACTGTAGGCAACACTGAAGTAGACAAGAACTAAAAGACATCTTTTCTTCTCCTCATCCTTCTTCCTACTACCCATATCTCTACTTCTCTTTCATTGACACAACCCTAGTATCAGCTCTGAGGCACACAAAGCTACAAAGAATGGCTTGTTGCCTTGGGAAACTATTGGAACAAGTGCCTTATACACAGCACTCAGATATACACACTATTTTACATGTATTTTTCTTAGAGAATAAGTCAGTGAAAAGATACAACATGGTCTTGAACAAGGATGTAAGTCTTTGACTGTTAATAGATCCTTGCTGGAACTCACAAAGTTGAATTTTTATGTGACTTCAAAGGATTTCTTCCCAGACACTCTAGACAGGGGTGGGAAGGAGGGATCCTGGTATACACCTTAACTGTAAAACTGATTTACTCCTGAGGAAAATACTAGTGTGTCTGGACCTACATACACCTAGTAAAGGCCACTGCATTAGTCTTCAGCAGAGATCATTTTGTTAGGTTACATAAATACCAGGGACTCAGTCTTTAGCAAGGACTAAATATATGGATTGATTTCCACAATACACTTTCTCTAGTCAATATGAAGTCTTACTTGTACCATTCTGCTTTGTGAGCAAAGGTTGTGTCCACTGTGGTATAAACCAATGCTCCCGAATCACTGGCAGATCATCTCCTAATGTGGGGATATATCCATGGTCTGCTAGCTCCCTTCAGGGAAGGTCATCTTGAAAAATGTCTTCTGACACATTCAACTCCTACCCAATGCCCAGCAGACTTACTCATGCAGAGTGAGAAGAGCCTGACAGTGTAACAGGACACACAGACTCCCCAACTCCAGTGTCAGGACAATATCTGTCCAAATCTGAACCAGCCTGTCCAGTGGAGACAATCATTGAGGAGTCTACCCTCCTCCCTATGTGCCTTTGTCTGTGCCCTTGAACTGACACCCATGAGAATTCTAGCTCAACAGGCTTAGTCCTAAGTCTTAGAAAGAAAAAGCAGCTGCAGCTACTGTCCTACCCTTTTGGTTCCTTCCTAACCTATTTGGAGGTCAATGGCTATGGGATTTCAAACGCTGAAGAGGCTTTCTTTGGGTTACAGTCTCCCACATTTCCTAAAGGAAAGAGACTCCTCGTTCTGAGACAACAAGAAAATAACTAAAACATTAGCAGAAAAGAGACACAGCACCTCCCTTAACTTTCAGTCTACACCAAAATGATGAAAGTTATTTTCCATGTTGCAGCAATTTCTATGGCTAATATTTCCCATTATCTCATGGCAGAAGCACCAGGAGACAGGAAGCCACCTCTGAAAGTTAACCTTCAGGATCAGCATTCCTGACTGCAGCTGTGGTATGTAGTTTCTAGTTAAAATTTAAAAAAGAAAAAAAAAAAGCATGGCCTTAATTTAGACCCTTCTGTCTTGACTGATCCTTTCATTCCCCAATGTATATAAGCTTCCCAATCTTTATTGTACTTGATATATTGTCATCAAACCCTATATTTATGCTCCCTGGAGTGGTGGGTCTGCCATTCTACTTTCAGTTTTCATGGTCTCCCGCAGATTGGAGCCTGCTCCTCTACCTTGGGGAGCTTCTCGTTTTCCTACATGTCCATTCCTGGTCCTATAGGATCCTATGGCCCTTGGGCCTTATTCATCCCATTCGAGCAGCCCTTGTCTCTTTTCATGATATTTCCCCATTACACTTGCCACTTTTCTGGTTACTTTGGTTCCTAGGCCAATCTTAACTAGATATCCTCTCTGAAAATTTGCCTCTACCACCTGGAATAGGTGTAGGCACTAAAATGAATTCCATGTACAGAATAGCTCAGCTACAATCCTGAGCCACCTAAACTCCAAGTCCCTTTGGCCAACTAAAAGGATGTCTTGAAGGTTATATGTCTCCCCAGATAACAGCCATCCTACTTGTTTCCATGGCATACACTCCCTGGGCTATGCTTCCCTTAATTCCTTCCTACTTTACCTTGAGGCACTGAAAAATTCCCTGGAACCTAATCTTCATACGTATTCCTTCTAAGTTCTCTGGTTTAGCTCTTCAAGTCCCCACCAACAGCTCCTCTCTCCAGATTTTCCTAAAGTGTGAGGCATGCTCTTATTACTAGGAGAATCAGATTCTCCCTTGGCTTAGTGGTGGAAACCTCTTTTAGGTCCGCCTCCCCTTCAGTGGGATTTACCTCATTGAGTCCCACATCCCTCTGGGCACTGAGATTGTGGTTCCAACAGGGCTTTAGAAAAATTAAATGATAGGAGGAGTTAACATTTATTGAACCCTTAGAATAGGTCAAACACTGGGCTGAGCATGTTAAATATTTTGTCACTTGGCACACAGATGAGGGTAGCTCCATGATTCGAGGCCTATGTAATGCCCTCGCCCTGCTGCTAGCCAATAGAATGTGGCATAGATGAAGGAATTTTTCAGATGAAATTAAGGTCCCAAATCAGTTGATTTTGCGTTAACCAAAAGGAATATTATCCTGGGTAGGCTTGACTTAATCAGGGAAAAGACCTTAAAGAGCGACTCGGCCTTTCTTTAGAGATAATTTTCCCTCCCGCTGGCTTAAAGAAGTAAGCCACCATGTTGAGGGAGGGCCTACAGAAAAGATAATGTGGCAAGGAACTGTGGACAGTCCTAAAATCATAAGGAGATGAATTCTGTCAACATGTATAAGCTGAAAGCAGCTTTTCTCCAGTTGAGACTAGATGAAAATACAGCTCAGTCAACACCTGGAGTGCTGCCTTGTAAGACCTTGAGCAGAGGACCCAGCTAAGCCATGCCAGACTCCTGACAGAAATTGTGATATAGTGTGTGTGTTTTCTAAGATACTAAGTTTGTGGCAATTATATGATAATATAAAAATAATACAGATTTTGGTGCCTAGAAGTGGTACCTAAAACTTGGGAACAGCTTTGGAATCAGGCAAGTGAGCAGAAGCTAGAAGAACTTTGAAGAGCATGACAGAGAAAGCCTATATACCTTCGACAGACTGTTAGAAGAAATCCAGACTTTAGGTATGCTGCAGTGAGGGCTCAGAAGAAATTGAGGGACACGTTATTAGAAACAGAAGGAAGAGAATTCTTGTTATGTAGTGATAGAAAGCTTAGCAAAATTATGTCCTGGAGTTATGTACAAGGAAATACTTAAAAGCTGGTTTTATACTTAGGGAGACTTCCAAGTAAGGTGTTAAAAGTGCCTCCTGATTTCTTCTTGCTGCCTATGATAAAATGTGAGAAAAGAAAGATAAACTGGGGAAAGAACTGTTAAACAAAAAGGAGCCAAGGCCTTAGAATTTTGAAATTTCTCAGCCTCTGCAAAAGGCAAAACCCATTAGAATAAAGAGATTCAGAGTCTTGAATCTCTGTTGATTATGATTGTACAACCTTTTCCTAAAACCTCAGAAAGATTAAAAGGTAAAGGAATCAGGCACAAAAATGGTCCTTTCAAGAAGATAAGGGCTTGCCTCACAGATATCAACCAAATTAGAAGTCCTCTAGGAAGCTTAAGGTCACTGCTCCCTACCATCTCAGCGGGAGGCCAAGGCTTTTCCAGAAGGGTTTGTCTGGAAAAGAACCATAGAAGTGGCTTTTGTCTAAAGGAGTGAACCCCACTGAAATCTATAGAAGATCCACAAAGTTCTTGAGAAAATTTGTTCAGCAGAAACACTGCTAGCTGTTGTTGGATGGAGAGTCTGTTTACGTCTGTCAGAGCTAGCTGGTTTACAGTATTGTTCAACTACCCTGTTTCCTTACTGATCTTCTACTAGTTGTTTTATCCATTATTGAAAGTACAGCAATGAAATCTCCAACAATTATTTCAGAACTGTCTATTTCTGTCCTCACTTCTCAATTTTTGCTTCCTATGGTTTGGAGTTCTGTTGTTAGGTTCATAGGTTTATAAGTTTTATATCTTCTGGATGGGTTGACACTTCTATCAATATTTAGTGTTCTTCCTTGTCTCTTGTAACAATTTTTGACTTAAAAGTCTATTTTGTCTGACCTTAGCGTAGATACCTCAGTTCTCTTTTAGTAACTATTTGCCTGGAGTGCCCTTTTCTATCCTTTCACTTTTGTCCTATATGTCTTAGATATAAAATGAGTCTTTTCTAGATAGCATGTAATTGCATTTTGTTTTTCAATCTATTATGAGAATATTTACCTTTTAATAAAAGAGTTTAATCCATTTACAAAAATTACTGATAAAGAAACACTTATTCTGCCATTTTGCTTTGTCTTTTATATGTTTCATATCTTTTTTGTTTCTCAAGGTCTCCATTAACTGTCTTCTTTTGTGTTTGATTTTTTTGTAGTGTATGATTTTGATTCCTAATTTCCTTTTCTGTATATTTTAAAAGTTATTTTAGCATTGGTTGTCCTGGAGCTTACAATTAGCCTCTCAAACCTGTAACAATCTATGTTGAATTAATATCACATTAGCTTCCATAAGTATATAAAAATTCTGATCCCACACTGCTCCATCCCTCCTCCCCTTTATGTTGTTGTGTCACAAATTACATCTTTCTACTTTGTGTCCTCATTTAACATAGATTTATCATTATCATTTTATTCGTCTTTCAATCAAATTGGGAAAGAAAAAGGAGTCACAAATGAAAAATACAGTAATACTGGCTTATATATTTCTTTACCTTTGTTATTTTTTCATGTGGCTTCAAGTTACTGCCAAGTGTTCTTTCATTTCCACCTGAAGGACTCCCTTTAGCATTTCCTGTAGGACATATCTACTAGTGATGAACTCCCTCAGCATTTGCTTATCTGGGAATGTCTTAACTTCTTCTTTATTTTTGAATGATGGTTTTGCCAGATATAGGATTATGGGTTTTCTCTTTCTTTACGTACTTTAAATATGTCATCCCACTGCCTTCTGGCCTCCATGGTTTCTGCTAAGAAATCCAGTCTTTTTCTTACTGAGTCTCCCTTGTATATGACAGTCACTTCTCTATTGCTGCTTTCAAGATTCTTTCTTTGTCTCTGGCCTTTAAAAGTTTTATTATAACGTGTCTCAGTGGACCTCTTGTGTTTTTCCTCCCTAAAGTTCATTGAGCTTCTTAAATGTGTAAATTCATGTATTTAATCAAATTATGACTTTTTGGGCATAGTTTCTTCAAAATTCTTTTACATCATTTCTCTCTCGTCTCCTTACGCAACTTCCATTATCTGTATGTGGTATGCTTGATGGTGTCCCACAGGTCTCCTAGGCTCTCTTCATTTTTGTTCACTCCTTCATCTTTATGTTCCTCAGACTGGATAATTTTTTTTTAATTTATTTATTTATTTATTTATGGCTGTGTTGTGTCTTCGTTTCTGTGCGAGGGCTTTCTCTAGTTGTGGCAAGCTGGGGCCACTCTTCATCGCGGTGCGCGGGCCTCTCACTATCACGGCCTCTCTTGTTGCCAAGCACAGGCTCCAGAGGCGCAGGCTCAGTAATTGTGGCTCACGGGCCCAGTTGCTCCGTGGCATGTGGGATCTTCCCAGACCAGGGCTCGAACCCGTGTCCCCTGCATTGGCAGGCGGATTCTTAACCACTGCGCCACCAGGGAAGCCCCAGACTGGATAATTTTAAATGACCTATTTTCAAGTTCTCTGGTTTTTAATTCTGCCTGCTCTAATCTGATGTTCAAATTCTTAGTGAATTCTTCATTTCAGCTATTGAAATTTTTAACCCCAGAATTTGTTTGGTCCCTTTTTATAATTTGTATCTCTTCAGAGGTATATACTATTTGGGGCACATCATTCCCCTGGTGTTACTGAATCTCTGTCCATGATTTACTTTAGCATTTTGAGCATATTTAAGCCAGATGAATTAAAGGCCTTGCTGAATACATTCTATGACTTGATTCCTCATGATAGTTTCTATTCATTTTTCTGTGAATGGGTCATATTTTCTTCTTTCTTTGCACGTTGTAAAATTTTTTTTGTGGAAAACTGAACATTTTGAATTTTATAATAAGGTGACTCTTGAAATCATAATCTTTCTCGTGCTCAGGGTTTGTTTTGGTTCGTTCCTGTGGGTTTTGGTTATATGTTTAGTACTTTTCTACCTTTTTCTCTAAAGATATTTGTGGTTTGTGCTCTCTGAAATGTGTTCTTTAGCTTATCATGAGCTTATGTGTTGATTGAGATTTTTTTGCCTAAAGACAAAACAAAAAACCAACAAACAAAACAAAAAACACCTCGCTTTGCATACTGGCTCAGTGTTTAGCATTCCTCCAATGCTTAACCTGGCCCTTTACAACTCTGCCTTAGCCTTCACTTTCTGCTTCTGAAACTAAGGATCATTTAGAGGTATAAATCCTACACACAGGGAACTTTTTACTGTTCCACTTCCACACAAAATCTCTCTCCAGTCTTTCCTACCAAGTTTCAGCATGTCTATTATTTGTCTCAACCTTAACATCTTCCCCCAGACAGTAGGGGTTGTCCGTTTACCTTTCTTGTTTGCAAGGAATGCCCTCCACTTGGCTGCTTTTGTGCCCTGAAGAAGCCCTGTGCTACGCAAAATAAAAACAAAACTGCCTTTCGTCAGTCCTTCAGATAGCCCCCAGAGGGCTCCAAATAGACAAACACAATCCTCTGAGATCAAGGTCTGCTCTTCTCCCTTTGAAAGCAGGGACAAGGGTCTCACAATGGGAATGTGGGCTGATATCTTCAAGATTCCCTCAAGCAGGGGAGGAAGGTGGCCCAAGGCAAGTAAAAATGCCACAACACTCCCCTACCATTTTTAAGTTGTCTTTTTCTTGATCAGCAGATACTTGGTTACTATAGACCTTTGATTATTTTCCAGATTTCCAACAAAGTTGATTCTGATGTTTTTTCTCTTGCTTGTTTATTGTTTCAGTAGAAGGATGTGCCCTTGGAGCTATTTATCCCTTCGTATTTGCGGATGTGCTCCTATATAATTTATTTTTCATAACGGCTGTGCTTAATAACTGCCTTACAAAATTCCTGTACATTTGACATTTGGTTCTCATGAGTCAGTATAGGCTGGTTCCAGCATACCATGAAATATGGTCACTGAAGGCATAACAGAGGTTTACAGAGGTCTCTGAGAAAGCATTGAGAGCATGTCTATAAGAAAGGTCTCCCAACCCAGCCAAGAACTGAAGGCCTATGATTGAGATTTTATTCTTCCCTAAATACGCTCTTGGATTCTTTTCTAACCCTTTTATCAACTATTCTTCTCCCCTACACCTAACCCATTTCTGATCTCAATGAGAGCTTCTCACAAAAGATAGACCCTTAGCCACTCTAACTCTCAGTTATCAGAGCTCCAGAAGATTTTAGGCACCTTTCAGCAGGCAAAGTAATAAAAGACTGCAGTATCACCATATGATAAATGTCAAATAATATTCTAAATCAAGCCTTTTAGAAGAAAATGCATGAACCAAAATTTCTCAGGCTCAATTATAATTTTAGACATCATAATTATAGTTATAATTAGGGTCACAGTATGTAAAAACAGCACTGGCCAGGCAGAAATGTTTATTTCTAGGAAGTTAAAGAAACTTAGATAAAATTAAAGTTTTGTTGCAAGAATGAAGTTGAGACAGGATCTACAAGACATGGCAACATTTCTTTATGTGGAAAAGTTTTACTATCCTTGCCAAGGCACTGCTGACTTAAAAAGAAAAGAAAAACTGTTGTTTCTGGGAAATGAGAGAGAGAGAAATAAAACTGAAAGCCTTTCCACAGCAGTTGGTAGAAATAAGGAAGGGCTGACCCTGACAGCTGGGTGATGAATAGGGCTTATGTGTGTGATGCCCCACCCAGGGGCACTCACACACATACCCACACAGGACAACTCACCTTATAATCAGTAGTCCTCTTATGATAATTTTTAAACTTGAGTCATTATTAAACACATAATTCAAGATCCTTGAGCCTTTGCAAGATAATAACAAATGTTAAAACACAGTAAAAAGTTTTTCTTTTTTTTTTTTTAACTTCCTTATCTCATTTTAAAATCAGGCCTGGTGCTACACAGGAAGCCAAAGCCTAAACTAAAAGCAGTCAGCCTTAACTGTAAGAGACTCAGGGAAAGAACCCACTCTATATGCACATATCTCTGGAACAACTTGAAAACAGGAGCTTGGCTTAAAGAGACAAGTTGGTAAGAAAGAAGGGAAATGGAAGAGAAAGGTGTATAAGAATTGACACAGAGACTGAAAAAGAAACAGTGATGAAAAAAGTCAAAAGGAGCAGAGACTAAAAACAGAGACACAAGGATAGACTATAAGACTTCTTAAGAACAAAACATGAATTTGACATGGTGGTTGATGCATAATAGCTACAAGTATGGGAAGAAGGGGAGTACATGATCTAAACAGGTAATTAAGAAACAGTTGGAGGGCTTCCCTGGTGGCACAGTGGTTAAGAATCCGCCTGCCAATGCAGGGGACACGGGTTTGAGCCCTGGTCTGGGAAGATCCCACATGCTGTAGAGCAACTAAGCCTGTGCGCCACAACTACTGAGCCTGCACTCTAGAGCCCGGGAGCCACAACTACTGAGCCCACGTGCCACAACTACTGAAGCCCGCGTGCCTAGAGCCTGTGCTCCGCAACGAGAGAAGCCACCGCAATGAGAAGCCTGCGCACTGCAAAGAAGAGTAGCCCCCGCTTGCCACAACTAGAGAAAGCCCGTGTGCAGCAACGAAGACCCAATGCAGACAAAAATAAATTTAAAAAAAAAAGCTTTAAAAATAAACAGTTGGAAAATCTATATAATATATATAAGTACAAGGTACTATTGATAGCTCAGAAAAGAGAGCTATGTACTCAACCTAAAGATTAATGAAAGGTTTCACAAATAAGGAGAAACTTGAATTAGGGCAGAAGGAATATAGAACCCCAGGCAGAAAAGATGGGGAGGAAAGGCTCATCCAGGGTAATATTTAGAGTCAAGAATGCCATGAGAATGAAGGAAGATGGCAGAGTGTGGTTTTTAAGGGAGAGAGTGAGGTAAGTATTAGGAAAAGGAAAAGGAGTGGTTGTGAAAGGTACGGTAGAGTATGATTCTTGTTAAAGTATAAGGGCCTTGAATGATAAGTCATTTTAATTTTATCACAAGACAATGTAGAATTTTCAGTTTTCTAAACAAAACAATACATGATTTAAATTTGGATGTCAAAAGGATGACTCTGGATGCAATGTGGAAAAGGAATTATAAGAGAGGAAAAAAATTACTGAATATACCAGAGCAAACATGAAGGCCCAGTGGCAGTGTGTATATGGAATAGGTAATAGACTCATGAGCAAATTGATACAGGTGATATATAGGATAATCTATGCCCTATAGTAGATGCCCAACAATGAAAAGTTATAGATGGAAAACTATGAAATAAGGTGTCCAGAAAACAAATGTGCCCATACCACTATCCCTCCATTATCATTGGGGGATATATGTGGTCTGAAGGTGAATCCAGACAGGAGCCAGAACTGGAAGTGAGTCTGTAATTAGTATGAGACATATTCCTACCCACAGACGTTAATCCAACACCACCAAACACCAACACCAAGTACAAAGTGAAAGAACTGGATCACAGATAGAAAGTGGGTACCCAAAACCAAATACAACTCTAAGAGAAACTAGAAAAGTTAGAAACAAATGAGGAATGCCTCAAAAGATTCCCATGATTAGCATCAGAACTATCAGTGCATTTCACGACACCTTATGCATTCTCTAGAGAATCAAGAAGTAAAGTCATCTAATGAGGATTAGAGCTCCAATTAAAGCTCTGTTTCTCCCTCCTCCTAGACTCTCATCATTTCCTTCCTCCTAGACTGATGCAGAACCCTCTCTGACCATGTCTTATTCATGCCTATAACCCCATTTTTGAGCAGACCACCTGGCACATAGTCTATGATATGTACATGGGTTTGAACTGGATGGAAGAATTTGAGAATATGATGTCTGATTGTAGTGAGCTAAAGAGAGACAGAAGTCAAAGGTGACTATTTGGAACCTGAGACACTGGAAAAATTAAAATAGGATGAGTGTGATGGGAAAACAAAAGGAGGGAGAGGTTTGGAAATCAGGTGATGAGTGCAATTGGGACATCCTGTTTTGATCCACCTTCATGGGGAGTTCTGGCTGGTGAAGACCACATCTCTGTCTTAGGCTGATCCCTAGATTGGCTCTCCAAATGCATGTCTTCATGCCCTCACCCAGGTATTCAACTTTCTTCTCCTCTCCCCTCAACTATCCACCAACAATCCCCAAACACGTGGCTGTCCCCTGCCCAGCCTAAAGGCTTTCTACAACTCATTAGAGACACAATGAAAACATGTTGTGAGCAGTGTTCTACATGGGGACATTAGGTTGGGTTGCTAATCATATTGTTCGAGTTCTCTTTGTATTTACTTACTTTTTCTTGGTTTGTTTTATCAGGTACCAAAAAACATACTAAATACTAAACCTTTCCTAAAGTAGTTGTGGATTATCAATTTCACCAAGTAATTCTGTAAACTTTGCTTTATTTTTATTGAACTTATTTTTTAGAGCACTTTTAGGTTTACACATAAATAAGCAGAAGTTACAGAGATTTCCCATATACCTCTTGCCCCCGCACGTGTCATCTCCTGCATTATCAACATCCCCCAACAAAGTGGCACATCTGTTACAGTGATGAGCCCACATTGAAAAATCAATTATCACCCAGAGTACGTAGTTTACATAGGTCTTGCACATTCTATGGGTTTTGAAAAATGTCTAATGAAGTGTAACAAACCCTTAAATATACAGAATAGGTTCACTGCCCTAAAAATCCTCTGTGCTCCTCCTACTCATTCTTTCCTTGTAACCACTCATCTTTCTGCTGACACCATAGTTTTGTCTTTTCCATAATGTCATACAGTTGGAATCATAAAGTATGTAGGCATTTTAGTCTCACTTTTTACGCTTAGAAATATACTTTTAAGTTTACTCCATGTCTTCTCATTTCTTTTCATTTAATTTCACTTCATTCTTTTCATTTTTTTTAGAACTGAATAATATTCCATTGTCTAGATGTACCACGGTTTATTTATCCATTGACCTATTGAAGGATATCTTGGTTACTTCCAAGTTTTTGAAATTATAAATAAAGCTGCTATAGACATCTGTGTGCCAGCTTTTGTGAGGTATAATTTAGGTAAATACCAAGGAGCATGATTGCTAATCATATGCAAAAAGAATATTTGGTTTTGTAAGAATGAACCAAACTGACTTTCAAAGTAGCTATTCCGTTTGCACTCCCAGAAGCAATGAATATGAGCTTCTTTCATGCCAGACCCTTGTCAGCAATTGGTGTTGCCAGTGATCTGGATTTTGGCCATTCTAATAGGTACATAGGCATATCTCATTTTATTGCACTTCACGGGTATTGTGTTTTATTACAAATTGAAGGTTTGTGGCAACGCTGCATCAAGCAAGTCTATTGGCACCATTTTTTTCTCTCCACAACCCCTGGCATCCACGGATCTTTTTACGGTATCCAAAGTTTTGGCTTCCACTATTTCATATAGTTGGAATCATAAATTATGTAGCTTTATCCGACTGATTTCTTTCACATAGCAATGTGGTTTAAGGTTCTTCCATGTCTTTTCATGGCTTTATAGCTCAATTCTTTTTTTGCTAAATAATAATCCATTGTATGGATGTACCACAGTTTGTTAATCTATTAACCTACTGAAGGACCTCTTGTTCGCATCCAAGTTTGCAAATATGAATAAAGCTTCTATAGACATCATGGGAAGGTTTTGTGTAGACTTAAGTTTTCAACTCATTTGAGTAAATACCAAGTAGCTTCGTTGCTGAATCATATAATAACAGTACAGGGTTTTGTTTTTTTTTTGTAAGAAACTGCCAACCAGTCTTCCAAAGTAACTGTAACATTTTGCATTCCTACCAGCAATGTATGAGAGTTCTTAGCCATCCTAATTGGTGTGTAGTGGCATCTTGCTGTTTTAATTTGCAGTTCTCTAATGACAAAGATGGTGAGCATTTTTTCATGTTTATTTGCCATTTGCATATGTTTTTGGTAAAATATCTGTTCAAAAATGTTGCACCGGCTTCCCCGGTGGCGCAGTGGTTGAGAATCTGCCTGCTAATGCAGGGGACACGAGTTCGAGCCCTGGTCTGGGAAGATCCCACATGCCACGGAACAACTAGGCCCGTGAGCCACAACTACTGAGCCTACGCATCTCGAGCCTGTGCTCCGCAACAAGAGAGGCCACGATAGTGAGAGGCCTGCGCACTGCGATGAAGAGTGGCCCCCGCTTGCCGCAACTAGAGAAAGCCCTCACACAGAAAGGAAGACCCAACACAGCCAAAAATAAATTAATTAATTAATTTTAAAAAATGTTGCACCATTTTTAATTGGGTTGCTTGTTTTCTTACTGTTGAGTTTTAAGGATTCTTTGTACATTTGGGATACCAGCCTTTTATTAGATATATATTTTGCAAAGACTTGCTCCCAGGCTTTGGCTTATCTTTCCTTTTTTTTAAAACAGTATCTTTCATACAACAGAAGTTTTAAAATTAATGAAGTCCACTTATTAACTTATTCTTTCATGGATCATGCTTTTGATTTTGTATCTAAAGTGTCATCGTCAATCCCAAGGTCACCTACATTTTCTCCTATGTTTTCTAGGAGTTTCATAGTTTTGCATTTTATATTTAGGTAATACGATCCATTTTGAGTTAATTTTGTGAGGAGTGCAAGGTCTGTACCTAGATTCATTTTTTTGCATGTAGATGTCCAGTTATTCCAGCACCCTTTGTTAAGACTATCCTTTCTTCCATTGGATTACCTTGACTCCTTTCTCAAGATCAGTTGACTATATTTGTGTGGGTCTATTCCTGGCTCTTCTAGCCCATTCATCAATTCTATTTGTCTCTTCTTTTGCCAGTACCATACTGTCTTTTATTTTTTTTTAATCTTTATTGGAGTATAATAGCTTTACAATGGTGTGTTAGCTTCTGCTTTATAACGAAGTGAATCAGCTATACATATACATATATCCCCATATCTCCTCCCTCTTGCGTCTCCCTCCCACCCTCCCTATCCCACCCCTCTAGGTGGTCACAAAGCACCTTCATAGCTTCACAGTAAGTCTTGAAATCTGGGAGTGTCAGTATTCTGACTTTGTTCTTCCCCCAATATTTTGTTGGCTATTCTGGGTCTTTTGCTTTCCTTGTAAACTTCGGAATCAAGTTGTTGATATCCACACAATAACTTGCTGGGTTTTGGCTGGGATTGCATTGTCTCTATAGATTAAGTTGGGAAGAACTGGTCTTAATATTAAACACAAAATATCTCTCCATTTATGCAGATATTCTTTGATTTCTTTCATCAGGGTTTTGTGGTTTTCCTTATATAGATCTTGAACATATTTTATTAGGTTTATATCTAAGTATTTCTTTTTTGAGGGTGCTAATTTAAATGGTATTGTGTATTTAATCTCAAATTCCAATTGTTTATTGCTAGCATATTAAAAAAACAGTAATTTTTGTAAGTTAACCCTTGTATCCTGCAACCTTGCTATATTCACTTACCAGTTCCAGGAGATTCTTCTGTTGTTGATTCTTTGGCATTTTTTACATAGATGATCATGTATGTCATCTACAAACAAAGACAGTGTTATTTATTTTTTCCCAATCTGTATATTTTTATTTCCTTTTCTTATCTTATTAGCTAACTCTTCCAACAGGATGTGTGATAGGAGGGATGAAACGGGATTCCTTTACCAATTCCATTTTAAGAGGAAAGCTTCTAGGTTCTTACCATTCAGTGTGATGTTAACAGTAGGGTTTTTGTTAGTGTCTTTTATCAAGTTCAAGAAGTTCCCCTCTATTCCTAGTTTGCTGAAAGTTTTTATAATGAATGGGTGTTGGATTTTGTCAAATAGTTTTTCTCCATATATTGGTATGATCATGTGATATTTCTTCTTAGTCTGTTGTGGTGTTTTACATTAATTGATTCTGAATGTTGAATCAGTTTTGCATACCTGGGATAAAACCCACTTGGTTGTGGTGGATTATTCTTTTACATATTATTAGATTTGTTACTTTTTTTTTTCATGAGAGATATAGGTTTATAGTTCTCTTTCTTGTAATGTCCTTGACTGATTTTGGTATTAGGGTGATGTTGACCTCATGAATTAAATTAGGAAGTATTCCCTCTGCTTCTGTCCTCTGAAAGAGATTGTAGATATTTGGTACAATTTCTTCCTTAAATGTCTGGTAGAATTCACCAGTGAATCCCACTGGGACTGACGCTTTCTGTTTTGGATGGGTTGTTAATTATTGATTCAATTTTTTTTAATACACACGGGCCTATTCAGATTATCTATTTCCTTTCATGTAAGCTATAATAGCTTGTTGTCTTCCAAGGAACTAGTGTATTTCATCTAGGTTATCAAATTTGAGAGCAAACAGTTGTTCATAGTACTCTTTTCTTCATCCTCTTAATGTCTATAGGATTCATATTCATAACCCCTATTTTATTTCTGGTATTAGTAATTTGTGCCTTCCCTCCTTCTTTTCATAGTCTGAATTATCACTTTTGTTGGTATTTTCACAGAATCAAATTATGGTTTTATTGATTTTCTCTATTGATTTCCTGTTTTCAATTTTATTGGTTTCTGCTTTAGTTTTCATTATTTCTTTTCTTTTGCTTATTTGAATTTAATTTTCTCTTCATTTCCTAAGGTGGAAACTTAGATTATTGATTTCAGATAATTTTTTCTTATATATGCATTCAATGTAAATTTCCCTCTAAGCACTGTTTTCACTGTAGCCCACAAATTTTGATAAGCTGTATGATCAAGTGTTTTTGTTATTTCATTTTTTCTCTGTTAGTTTGACAGTTACTCTTCTGTTTGACATTATATTAGAAATTGCAACATATATTCTACTTAACAAATGGCACCAAAATCAATAGAATCTTTGACCCTCCTCTCAAATACCGCAAGGACCTGTTGGTGATATTTTCCTTCTCCTGAAAAACATGCCTTAGTAGTTCATTCAACGTGCATTTCCAAGTAGCAAACTCTGTCAATGTGTTCTTTTCAATCATGTTTTTCTTCCACTGTAACTCTTTAAGGATATCTAACTCTGTACAGAATCCTAGTTTGTCAGCTATTTTCTTTCAATAAATTTAAAATTCCATTCCACTGGCTTCTGGCTTCCATCAATGCTGCTGAGAAGTCAGCCCTCTCTCTAATTATTAGTTGTTTGGAGATAAAATCTGTTTTTCTCTAAATGCTTTGTTTTTGCTGTTTTATTTTCTGCAGTTCCACTATGATATGTCTGATTGTGAATTTATTTGCCCTCCTTGGTGTATGCCAAGGTCTTAAGTGTTGGCTTTAATTTGTAATGGAAATATTTCAGTTGCTTAAAATTTATTTACCTCTTCCATCAGATATTACTTCACTATCCAGTAAATTCCTTGAGGCTCCAAAGAATTTGTCTTAAAAATTTATCTAGATATTTTAGATATCTTCAGTTGAAAACGTTGTTCTGAGTTTCTGAGTCTGCCATAAATCTAGATTCAAATTTTAGTGACATTGGGGAAGATGGAAAGCACAAAATAAGAATGAGTGTAAGATGAGATGAAAATTATAGAAATCCAATAAAGACAAGGTGAAGGCAAAATCTTTTGGAGAGCTGGTAGGGGATTAAAAAGAATTGAGATTGAAGAGAGATTTAAATGGATAAATTGAAAGGACATGGTGAACTGCATTCATGTCAGCAGGAAGAAGGATGAGTAGGACACCCATTGACCTGGAAGTACGATAGTGACGTTCAGTAGGACAGGAATTCCAAAAAGAGGGGAAACCTGAATAATGTGTGAAGTTGTGACATGTAAAATCTCATCTCATCTTCTGCCCAAAGATATGTCCAAAGGCATTGGGGGGAAAAACATAACATTGAGGAAACACTGAATACTAGAACATTTGGTCCTACATACACGCATTAAGATGGCATCAGTAGAAAAGAGATCTTCATAATCCATATACAGTTCATAATATAAAACAGTTATTCATAATACAAAGATATTATTAACTAGTGTCAGATGAAGAGTAAGAAGTGAGTGACAAGTATAAACCAGGTAAGAAGTGCATTTTATTTATTTACTGAGATATAATTAACATATAACATTGCATAAGTCTAAGGTATACACCATGCTGAATTGATACATTTATATATTGCAATATTACCAACATAGAGTTAGCTAACACCTTTATCGCATCACATGATCATTTCTTTATTGTGGTGGGAACAATTAAGATATAGTCTCTTGGTAACTTTGAAGTTTATAACACAGTATGTTGCTTATAATCACTATCTGAACATTAGATGTCTAGGACTTATTTATCTACTGGTTGCACATTTGTACCCTTAAACAACATCTCCCTAATTCCTACACCTTCCAACCCCTTGTAACCAGCATCCTACTCTCTGTTTTTACTAGTTTGGCTTTTTAGATTCTACATATAAGTGATATTATACAGGATTTGTCTTTCTCTGTCTGACTTATCTCACTCAGCATAATACGCTCAAGGTCCATCTGTGTTGTCACACACACATGGCAAGATTTTCTTCTTTCTCATGACTGAATAATATAAATATTCCATTGTTTGTGTGTGTAGTAAATCTTTATCTGTTAAGCCATGCACTGACACTTAGGCTGTTTCCATATCTTGGCTATTGCGAATAATGCTGCAATAAACATGGAAGTGCATATATCTCTTCAATTCCCTGTCTTCACTTCCTTTGGATATATATCCAGAAGTGGATGCTGGACAATATTGTGGTCCTGTTTTTAATTTTTGAGGAACCTCCACAATCTTTTCTATAGTGGCTGAACCAACTTATATTCTCAGTAATAGTATACAAGTGTTCCCTCTTCTCCACACCCTCTCCAGCATTTATTATTTGTAGATTATTTGATGATGGCCATTATGACTGGTGTGAGGTGATACCTCATTGTGGTTTTGATTTGCATTTCTCTAACAATTAGCAATGTTGAGCATCTTTTCACATGCTTGTTGGCCATCTCTTCAGGGAAATGTCTTTTTAGGTCTTCTGCCCATTTTTTGCTAATCTCATTCTTTTAACGTAGCTGTCCAGTTTTCCCAGCACCACTTATTGAAGAAACTGTCTTTTCTCCATTGTGTTCTTACTCTTTTGTTGTAGATTAACTGACCATAAGTGTGTAGATATACTTCTGGGCTCTCTATTCTGTTCCATTGATCTATGTGTCTGTTTTTAGGCCAGTACCATGCTGTTTTGCTTACTGTAGCTTTGTAGTATAGTCTGAATCAGGGAATGTGATACCTCCAGCTTTCTTTTTTTCTCAAGACTGCTTTGGCAATTTGGTCTTCTGTGGTTCCAAATAAATTTTAGGATTATTTGTCCTACTTTTGTGAAAAGTGTCATGGGTATTTTGATAGTGATTGCATTAAATCTATAGATTGCTTTGTGTAGTATGCACATTTTAACAACATTAATTCTTCTAATCTAGGAACAGAGGATATCTCTCCATTTCTTTGTATCATTTCCAAATTCCTTCATCGGTATTTATAGTTTTCAGAGTATAGGTCTTTCACCTTCTTGATTAAGTTTATTCCCAGATATTTTATTCTATCTAATGTGATCATAAATGGGACTGCTTCCTCAATTTCTTTTTCTGATAGTTCATTATTAGTGTTTAGAAAAGCATCAGATTTCTGCAAATTAATCACAGAGTTCTGTATATTAACATGCCAAAGGCTAACTGAGTGTCTTTTCGTCCCACAGCCATGGACACAGAAGAGTCTACCCCTAATGAGCTCCTGCTCAGAGGCAAAAATGGGCAAGATCTCCAAGAGATGTTGAGAGAAGCAGGATTGGCAGTTGAGTACTGGTTGCCCAAGCTGCAGGAACACCTGGGTGTGACCTGTGCCCAAGCCTTACAACACCTAGAAGAAAAAGAACTCCAGAAGCTGCAATCCCAGGCACAACATCCCTGGGAGAAAAGGGCCCTGGAGAAGCTGCTTAACCTGTCATACTCAAATACTCTTTCAGAGTTACAGGAGTCTCAGGTGGAAACAATAAAGAAAAGGCAGAAGCAGGCAGAACAGGCACTGCAGGAGCTAAGAGAGATGCTGGCAGAAGGGAGGCAGCGACAGGAAGAGGCAGTGAGGAAAAAGGAAGCAGAGCTGATGCAGGCAATGGAGATCCCCAAAGAGTTCTGGCCACGTCCCGAAAAGTCCCTAAGAGACATCATGGAAAACATGCTGGGACAACTCAAACTTATGGAGGGGACACTGTCTCACAGGAAGAACCTTCCAGATAGAGAGCTGGTGCGACATGCATCTGGAGGACTAGCCCTTCAGGGAATTTACAAAACCAGTAACCAAAGGGGCCTGATAGAGAAGAAAGAGGAGCTACTCAGTGTCCCCAAGGAGTTCTCACTCTGTGGCCCTGAGCAGAGTACACGGATGGAAACAAAGGAATTTACATCTTCTCAAAAAGAATCCATGTTCACCCAGGCTGTAGAGAAGCTGGGCTTCAGTGTAACTGCCTCAGCAAAGGGTGGAGGTTGGGGATTTAGCCTGGAAGCTGCTATGAATCAGAGCAAACATTCAGAATCCAAGGAAACCCAACAGTCACATTCTAAGCACTCTTACTTCTGCTCAACCAAGTTCAACTACATCCCACTGGCCTCCTGCCAATTTCCCACTGACCAGCTCCAGTTCTCCAAGGCAGCTCTACAGGAACTGAAATGCATTGAAGACCTTTCAGGTCAGCCAGAAGACCCAGACAAACTTCCCTTGCTGAGGCGCAGGACTGAAGCCTTCTTCCACAGGTTTGGCTCTCATGCTAACCAGGGCCCTCTGCACCTGGGAGGAATCTACTGGTGGAAAGCCATTTCAGAGGGCTTCCAAAGTGAGCAGCTGGCAGAAGTGAAACAGCAAGCTGCAGAGGCCCTGGATATTTACATAAGGGGCAGCTACAGTGGCTTTGGAGTGAATGTTGCTGCAGGTGTGGATGTGTCAGACTCTCATTCAAAAACAGCCTCTCAGGGAACAACCTTCCAAAATCTCCAAACCAAAGTCCAATTATCTGTGGCCCAGACAGGTGGCCCACCAGAAGCAAATGGCCTTTCACAGTGGAAAGCTGGCCTAATTGCCAATAATCAAACCTGGTGTGTCATTGACCGGGGAATTCAGCTGGTGCCCGTTTGGGACATCATCCTCACCAGCCACCGAAGCGATTTTAAGGATCCTTATCAGGTAGCTAACTGCCTGAAAGACAGCTACACTGCTCTGACTGGTCTTACTGCCCAGATCCAGGAGGGAGAAGAATTACTGAGTGTTCAGAAGGAGGCTAGGCTTTTCCTAGAGGATGTGAAATCCTGGGAGGTATCTGATCCTGAAGAGCAGCTTAAAAAGCTGATAAATTTCATGCAAAGATTAAGTGAAAAAATAAAAAGTTATAACGCTTGGACTAATATATGCCTCACAGATAGGAGTCTGCAGAATTTTCTGGTAGACACTGTCAACTTCTGCAAACAGTATTCCATTTATGAAACTAAATTTATTAAATCTCAGTTGTGCAGCCTTTTGGATCCTCACATCTACAAAGTGACAAACTTTCCTCAGGCTCATTCCATCATGCAGTGGATATTTCAGTCAGAACCAGAGGAAGAGAATGTCAATATCACCCAATTTTCTGAATTAATTAAAATCTTTAAAAAAACCCAGAATGACCTTATGGAAGTAAAGGCCAAGTCTGAATCCACAGAATCAGTGGAGGAAGCTCAAAGCAAGGCGACTTACGAGGTCAGCTTGTCTCTTGGCTGCTTCTTGAGATACCTCCAAGAAACGGGGCAGCCAGACACACACATCTTGCTACTTTTGATTGCAGCTGGTGCAGGATATCATGTGGTAAACAATACATTTCAGTATCTCCTTGGGTGTGATGAGTTAGACTTCCTACTGGATAAAATGCAAACTGCCCTAGATAAATACCAAGAGCTCAAAAATATTTGCAACTACAAGGCTCAGGCATTCCTGGTGCTCACAGGTCTGACAGCTACACTTGGCATCAAAGTTGCTTCTCCAGAGGAGAAAACAGAACGCTTGGCATTAGTAAGACGTCACATGGGACAATCTTTGTCTAAAGAAGTTGTACATGTCCTCACCAAACTTGGGGCAGATCATGATTGGGAAAACCTAGAAAAAGACTTGAGATTGCTCATTGATGGGGATTATGAGGCCACCGTCTCTTCGTTGCAAATGGAGGATGTGAAAAAACAATTGCAAAGTCTTTTCCATGGAAAGAAAGAGCCCCATGAACCACATGATAATGAAAGTAAAAAACGGGAGGTCATAGAAAATAGAGCCTTCCTAGAAATACTCCAGCGTCTAGGCCTAGAACATTACTACCCAAAAACGATGAGCAGAGCTAACTTCCATGTGATCTCCAAGAATCCTGTGTACAACACCCAGCCCTGCTCTGAAAGAGAGCTTCCCTACTATTTCCTACAGAAGCTACTGATGCTGGATTATGGGCTGAGATACCTGATCATCAAGGATGATGAATACACAGAGAAGCAAGTCTATCCAAGCACCTCAAATCAAGAAAAGGAGGCTTTTGATCCATATGAAGATCTATTTGAAGACAGTAATAGCACCACTAATCCTTCAGCAGCCACTAATGCCAGGCCCTACATTCACCCTATGGATATACAGATGGCAATTCTTCACTGTGCAGATGATTTTGCCAGACAATACATTTTGGCCAAACTTTCCATTTGTCAGTTTGCCCTCCCCCTTCTCATACCTAATCCTTGCAATGCTCAAATTGAATTCTGTCTCTGGTCTCTCAGTCAAATTAGGAGGAGCTGGCAGCAAGCAGGGAAATCAATAAAAGAGGAGAAGGACAATTACAAAAATCAGCAGATGTGTCGTGTCTCTACCCCCATTGTGTCTTTCATTAGAGTTGGAAACGGCTTCTCTGCCTCCAAATCTCAGATCATGAACTGTCTTCTCAGTAAAAGGAAACATGATGTCTTTTTTCACCGACATTGCAAAGGGAGCAGCACAGACTGTCTCTTGATGGGAGGTGTGGTGGAAGTTGCCTGGTTCTGTCCTGGGGGTGAAGATCAGGACAGGTTTGACAACTGCCTGACCTTCATCAATCTTCATGGAGATGCAAAGGAACATGAGAAGCAACTTGCCTTTTTGCAGGAGGTCTCTTCTCTCATTGTGGTCCTCATGTCAACTTCTGATGACAATAAAGAAACCCGAAAAATTGTCCGTGACCTGTGTCAGAAATCAAAAACTTTAATCTGTTTGCTTGATGATAAAGAAAAAACCATGGCAAATAACTCTGGCCCAAGAGTGAGAATTGGGATCAGAAACAGAAATGAGGCAGAATTAATAGAGGAGCTCATAACTACAATCAGACGTTTGTTAGAGCTTTCTGACACTGCACTCAGCTTGGAGAACTGTGCCCAAATTGCTCGCAAGCAAGGATTGCTTATTGATGAAGACCAGAGAGAATGCAAGGAAGCCAAAGAAAAGGCAGAGATTCTAATGGCCCTACTGGGAGAGATGGAAATACCTCAGATGAAGGAAAATTTACTACCCCTTCAGGGAAAACTGTGGCAACTTTGGTGTAAAAAGGACAAAGAACTCTATCATCTGAGAGAAAAAGGGAATCGAAGCATTGAACAACACAAGAGTGAGATTGAGACAGATAAACAAATGATACGATGTCAACAGTTGAGAAAAGCCTTTCCTCTCAACGATTTAATGCATTCTGTCCTTGAAATTCTCCAAAATCATTCAGAAACTGACACCAAACTCTACTTCTTGCAATGGCTGAGTGTGTTTTTAGACAATTTGACTGCAGGACACTTGGAAAAACTAAATGAGAAGAAAAAGGCATTGTGGTCACTGGTCCAAAAAGAAAAGCAAGAGGCACCAAAGAGCAACTCTCTGAAAGGCTTGCAAAATGAGATAGAAGTTATCTCCAGAGAGATTAGTGACTGCACCTTGGGAATTGAGCAACTTCTCAGAGAAGTTGGCCAGATCTATGAAGCTCTGGAAGAAGCTTCATCCATGAAAGATACCCTATTTCTCTCCCTTCCCCACATTGCTGCAGATCTGATGCTATCTGGTTTTCCCATTGAGCTGATGGATGGGGATGCTTCTTATGTGCCCCTGAGGTGGGTGGCAGCTGTTTTTGACAAGGTCTCTGAGAAACTTGGAAACAAACGGCTCTTTGTTCTCTCTGTCCTTGGCCTGCAGAGCTCAGGGAAATCCACCCTGCTGAATGCACTTTTTGGGCTGCAGTTCACTGTCAGTGCTGGGAGGTGTACCCGGGGGGCCTACATGCAGCTTCTGAAGGTGGAGGAGACATTCGCAAAGGAACTTGGCTTTGACTTTGTGCTTGTTGTGGACACAGAAGGACTTCGGGCCCCAGAACTCAGCAACAAGTCCCAGAATCGTGACAATGAGTTGGCAACCTTTGTCATCGGACTTGGAAACTTGACTCTGATCAATATTTTCGGGGAAAATCCATCAGAAATGCAAGATATTCTACAAATAGTTGTCCAAGCTTTTCTGAGGATGAAACAAGTAAAAATCTCTCCTAGTTGCCTCTTTGTGCATCAGAATGTGGGAGAAGTTACAGCTAAAGACCAAACTATGGAAGGACGAAGGCGGCTAGAGCAGAGACTGGACGAAATGGCAGCAACAGCAGCTGAAGAAGAGCAGTGCTCAGATGTAACCCACTTTCGTGATGTCATTAAGTTTGATGTTAATACCCACGTCTACTACTTTGCTCACCTCTGGGATGGCAATCCCCCAATGGCCCCTCCCAATCCTCGTTATAGCCACAATGTCCAAGAACTGAAAAGCAGAATTCTTGTGACTGCCCAACAGGAATCTAGGGGAAGCATCATGAAGATATCAGACGTAAAATTCCGAGTTCAAGATTTGTGGAGGGCCCTATTGAATGAAAACTTTATTTTCAGTTTCAGGAATACCCGAGAGGTCATGGCCATGAGCAAACTGGAAACCATGTATAACTACTGGACATGGGAGTTGAGGAGTCATGTGCTGAGCATACAGGACCAGCTGATCAACCAGATTCAGAATGAAAAAGTACAGACACTCGAAACACACACAATTGAGGCTCCAGTTACAGAGAAATATGAAGCCATCATGCAAGAACTTGAAAAATATTTTAATGAAGACCCAGATAGTGAAGTGCTGGTACAGTGGAAAGGAAATTTTGAAAATAAGCTAATAATCCTTAAAGAGGCATTCATTTTAGACAGCCAAAGAAAAGCCAAAGAACTTCTTAGTTTTAAAAAGAATCAAGAAAAACTGCATAACAAAAAATCAGGTTATGAAAAGGAATTATTGGAAAAAAGCCGAGAGTTGGCTTTAACTGTAAAGGGCACCCAATTGAGTGAGGAAGAGCTACATGAGAAATTCAACCCACTTTGGAAAAAATGGGTCTATGATTTGTCCTCAACTCACCCTCCAATCACAGAGCCTAAAATTGAAGTGGATTCTGAAAACATCCTTTTGGATTATTTCAAAAAGGAGAAAGACATGGCAAGCATACTGAAGAAAAATTCTGGAGAAAAGTTTGAAATCAAATATGACAAACATATCAAAATGAACAAGAAATATTTGAACTTAGTTACAATGACATTAGAGGCCCAGGATAAGGAGTCCATAAATATGACTACTAACGGCATTGTTTCAAAAGTTAACGAAACTATTAACAACATTTGTAGGCAAAAGCATGATTACAATCCAAGTTATTTCTATGAAATCCTGAGAATAATAGATGAGGAGGTGAAATCTGCACCCACTAAGGAAAGATACACATTTACAAGAAAATATGAAATAGACTTATCCTTGTGTTTATTCCAAAGAGCATCAATGAAGTTTCATGATATGCACAAGGCATTCAAGAGAGCAAATGATCCTGTAAACTATCTGGAAAGCAAGAAAGATGATTTCTTCATGAGTTTTAAGATCTCTTGTCAGGGAGCAACCTCAATTAAAACATTTGTTGATTTTCTGTGGCACAAACTCACCACTGCTGTCTCCAACACCATAAAGAAAAACATGGCCCGCAAAATTGCCGGGGACATGCAAGCCACCTGCCCGGCATTCAATGGAAATAGGGCTAACCTGGAGAAACACATTCTCATCTCTCTGGCAGAAGAGGAAAATTTTGATAATTATTGGCAGTACCTTCATAATCCGGAATCATTTTTTAAGAATTACATTGAAAACCACATTAAAAGATATTGTTCTGACAAAGGAAGTGAAAAAATGAAGACATTTTTAAAAATAAGTTCAGATGAAATCAAGAATGCCATCCTCTCAGCTATTCAGGCATCCACAGCAGTAGCTAAAGATAAAAGCAGCACTGTGTCTGGGTGGTTGGATTTGTTCTGTGATCACCTGGGGAGTAACTTGATCTTTCCACGAAAAGACCTGATAAGCATTGAACACCAGGAGATAAAAGATATTGACTTTCTCAAAGAAGCCATGAGTAAAGCTTTGGATCCTGAAATGAAGAGAGTAGAAGAGAATGACTTGTATATGCTTATAGAAGAAATCGTTCCTGAAATCCAGAAAATAATCGCTGAACATCTCTCTGGCTGCTGGAAACAGTGTCCCTGCTGTAGAGCAATTTGTACAAACACAATCCCTACGCATGATGGAGACCACAGTGTTCCCTTCCATCGTCCACAGGCTGTCAGTGGAAGATGGTGGTACACAACAGACCATTTTGTCATTGATTGCTGTACCAGTCTGGTAGCAAGTGATTGCTTTTTGGTTTTGGGAGATGGCAGGAAAGTCCCATATAAGAACTATCGACAGGCAGGAGGGGAATATGCCAGGTGGAGTATCACCCCAGACACATCCACCCAGCCATACTGGAAATGGTTTGTCTGTCACTTCAGATTAAAGCTACAAGAAAAATATCTCAAAAGATTTATAGATAAAGGTAAAATTCCTGATGCATGGAACAAAATCAAGAAACAGGATGTGCTTAATGACTTGAAAAAAAATTAATACTCAATGACCACAAAACAGCCCCAGTATCTGAACAAAGGAGGCACATTACCTGAGGAAGCCTAAAATATCACCCACTCATAAGGAAAACCTCCCTTATATCAATTTTTTCAATTGAAACATCTAAAACTAAATCAGTTAACAGCAAGAGTTGAAGACTTGCTGAGAAAGAACCTTCATTTTTCTTTGCCTCAATTCCTTTTGCTTTAAAAACAGATTACTAAAATATATGAGTACATGATAAAATTTTTAAAAATCCATTTAAAATACCTACTTCATATTTTAAACTATCATTCTGAATGTTATTTTTTATTTTTAAATATATAATGTTATTTAAAGTCACAAGAAAGTCATTTTCATAGAGGGAAGTTAAAATCATTGCAGACTGCCACAAATTCTATAGAATAACTACATAGTTTAACCAATATACAGTTCTCGACTGGAATCTACAAATTCTTTTCATTTCTAAGTGTATTTTTTTTACCCTCAGAAATTTGTGAGGAAGAGTTATTAATGCTTGAATGCAAAAACATTCATGGAAAATTCATGATTCCCAATCCCAAATATAGTGCTTTTAAGGGATATCCTGTTATAGGAAATGAAAAAACAAAACAAACCAGAAACTTGACCAGGATAGAGCCTGCATCAATTCTGGAAACATTATTCAACAAATATGGAAAATAGAAGTTAAATAACTTTTTCTTATTTAACCATCATCCTCTTCTTCCCTGGTGCCTTGGCACTTGCCTGTGCATGTTTTTTAAAAAAGGAAAAGAAAAAATTCACAGGAGCTTAGGTATTCAAAGCCTAGAGCTATGTACAAGTCTGAGAAGGACTTGTTAATGGAACAAGATTCATGACCAGGTAAAAAGGGCCATTTTAATCAAGGCTGTGGACAAGGTCAAATTTGATTAAGCCATGATCATTTAATCATTAATGATTTAAAAAAACTATTCCTTCAAGACTAAAATATCAAAAAATATATAGTTTTGTGTGGTGATATTTCAATAAGAGATGCTTTTTATGTATTAAAAGGTAAGAAAATGATTATCTCCAAATCAGGCACCCTTGTGACTTTTCACAGTATTTGAGCCATAGGGTCATGATCAGAAGTAAAAATGAAGAACATGCTGAAGCCAACCAAGGATCTGAGAGGGGAAGGAAATCTCCATTCTGCAAACTTTTACCTTCTAAAGCAATGACTTTTGCTAGGTTCTCAAAGCTGATGATCTGAAGGAATCCTGATGCAAAGAAAAAAGATTATTCATGCCTGACATAAGGGCATCCATTGGCTTCCATTTCAGGGTTCACTGTCTACCCCTCCATAGCCAGTGAAAACAGACAGTACAAAGAGCAGTCAAAGGACTTGGATCTTCAGAGCTGGGAGACAGGAGTGTTCACTCTGCTATCTTTGTGCCCCAAGGCTTCAAGCATACTCTCAGTTTCAGGTCAAATGACCATGTTTCCAGAAGAAATCCTGGAACAGAAAAATCATATGGAAAACAGATGTTCTTGGACAGTAGGGTTTCCCTTTTGTTCTCTAAAAAAGTAGCCTCACTGAGAGTTGGAACTAATAGGATAAAGTTGAAATAGTGATAAAAACAGAACCCATGCATAATATAGCACCTGTCTCTGACATAGCTGCATCCTTGATAACTGTGCAATGTTAACATTCGCTGAATGCCTTTCATATTTGTTTAATGAATCCATTAAAACTTTTAACTAAAAAGTATTATATATCATATATTAACTTTGATTTTTCAAGCCGAATTGTTGTGCATGAAAAAATAAATTTTTGGATAAATTCCTCAGGCATTTAAGTAGAGTGATTATTAAATGAAATTCAGAGGCTGTGTCAAGAACCCAAAATGGCTAGACTTAAGTTGGGAATGAGAGAAGATGGCTATGTGTGAATGTGGTTTTCTGTGATAGCAGTGGAGAGTAAAGTGCCATCAACGTGGGGTGAGGATTAAAGGGTCAGTGGGTTGAGGTCACTGAGGGAGATCTTAGGAACAGTGGAGTAGGGTGAATGGAGTCAGTAGGGATGAGAATCATATGGTCATCAAAAATGGGAGATGATGGGCCCAGTGTAGGTCACAGATTAGAGATGGCCAGAGTTGTAAGGTCAATAGAGGTATGGTTCACATGGTCAGTGGAACAGGTCTCTCAGAGTCACTGAAAGTGGGGATCATGGAAACACAGAAATTGGGTGTCACCACATCAATAGACTTCAGGGATTTCCAGAGTAAGTTAAGCAAGAGAGGACAAGGCCTGCAGGGATGGGGCTAGGAGGGTGTTGGATTCTAAGACAAGATCAAATAACATGAATAAGAGGTGAGTTGCTTAAATGAAGCTGGAAATTTGCACTAAAAAGATTTTCACTTAGGTCTCTCTCCCTCTCTCTCTCTCTCTGAGAGAGGATATAAATACGGGAAGGTCAATTGAATAAGGTGTGTTATGGACGAAATATGTCTGTCATCCATAAATTCATATGTTGAAGCCCTAATTCCCAGTGTGATTTTAGAGGGGGCCTTGGGAGATAATTAGGGTGAAATGAGTTCATGAGGGAAGGGTCCTCATGATGAGATTAACATCCTTATAAGAAGAGACATCAGAGATATCTCTCTCCCTCCCCAGGAGCATGAATCAAGGAAAGATCATATGAGCACACTGCAATATGTGTAATAACGCAAGCCAGGAAGAGAGCTCTCATCAGGAACCAAATCAGCCAGCATCTTGATCTTAGATGCTCTAGAACTGGAAGAAATAAATTTCCATTGTCTAAGACACCTGGTCTGTAGTGTTTTGTTATGGCAGCCCAAGCTAAGTTCCTAGGAAGTTGCCAATAAGAAATTAGAAGCCTTTGGGTAGAGCATGTGCATGGACATACAGCAGTGGGCACAAAGTGTGAAGAACTTTATATCACACATGCCCACCAGAAAGCACCCACCACTGAAAGGACACTGAACAACCAGGTTGGAAAAATGACTTGACCAGTTCATATTATCTGTTCTTCCTCATCAACCCCCCAAGAACTGGCATAATAGGCACATAAATGAAATGGTAAGGACAGTAGATATATAGGCTATGCATGGATGCAATAACAGGAACCAAGGCTAATCTAGCTAACGTTGCCTCTCAATGTCCAACTTCCAACAACAGAGACCTATGCTGAACCACCAATATGTCATTATTCTCAAAAGTCCAAATAGACGCTTGTTGGCAAGTCAATTTCATTTTACTCCTTCCATCCTGCAAGGTCCAACACTTTGTCAACATGGGGATTGATACCTATTCTGGGTGTGCGTTTGCCTTTCCTGTTTGCAGAGCCTTGATTAGCACCACTATCTAGAGATATACAAAATGCCTGATCCACAGGTATGGTACCCGGACAGTTGAGGATAAGGGAAAGCTAGAATTCATAGTGAAGGAAGAAATTGCCTTTGGTTACACCCCCCAAGACCAAAGGAAGCAATCTAGGCTATAGTTCACTTCTAACCTTCCTCTTCTAAGTTTCTCCTCAGGAAGAGAGGCCCATGGACAACAAGGAGGAAGTGCCCTCCAAACATCTTTGGAAGGTAAATCTATATGGCATAAGAACTAGACTCTGCTGGTCATGAAGATGCACCACTTTCAATAAAAACTTCTGTGAGTAGAGGTAACTGAGAGCCTCCACTGCCCACCTGTTTGGATCTATCAGGGTGTTCACACCGAGGCCACACCTCCCCCAGGCTACCCTCAATGACTCAGCATGGAAAAGCCCAATCCTGCTCATCATGGAGTTCCTTTAACTAGCAATCATTGCTCAGGATTCCCTATAGGCCTGGCCAGGATTTGTTCTAAACTCACTGTGGTCTGAGACTCTTTTTACCAAACCCTTCTTTCCCTCTCTCCTTTCTCAGGTGTCAGACCAGCATTGTGCTCTGAAGGATTCCCTGGCTTTCATTGCTTTCTCCTCTTATACCTTTCACACAGGCATTTCATCCAATAAATCTCTTACGTGTCTAATCCCATCTTGGTATCTGCTTCTTGAAGGACCAAACTGATGTTAAAACCCCCTCACACTTTTATTTACTTAAATTATTTTGGAAATCTTTCGTTACCAACACATATGAGCTGCTTCATTCTGTTCACTGATTTCACTGATGCACAATATTTTATTTAACCAGATGCTGATGGTCATTTAGGTTTATATCCTAATTTGACTATTACAAAAATAAAAATGCTGCAATGATGAATATATCTGAAGAATAGTTTTCATTTAAGTTGTAGAAATTGTTGAATCATATAATAAGTAATTTTGGGGATTTCCCTGGTGGCGCAGTGGTTAAGAACCCACCTTCCAATGCAGGGGACATGGGTTCAAGCCCTGGTCAGGGAAGATTCCACATGCCGCAGACCAACTAAGCCCATGTGCCACAACTACTGAGCCCACGTGCCACAACTACTGAAGCCTGCACAGCACCTAGAGCCCGTGCTCCGCAACAGGAGAAGCCACTGCAAAGATAGACCTGCGCACCACAACGAAGAGTAGACCCCACTTGCCGCAACTAGAGAAAGCCCGTGCACAGCAACAAAGACCCAAAGCAGCCAAAAATAAATAAATTAAACAAAAAAGTAATTTTTAATTTTCGTAGATACTGCAGTATCTAACACATCCTTTGTCTTTGTTTTCACACGCTCACCAACCCCTTTGAATCATCAAGTTTTTTAAAAATAGTATCTCACATTTTAAAATTTCCTGTTATTTCGTTGTTAGTAACATTAGGATCCTTTCACTTATTTACAAGCTATTGATACTTTGTCATTCTTTCTGCTTACTGTTGTTGTCATTTGCTTCTTTCTCTCTTGAATTGTTCATTTTTTTGATTATTTATTTGTAAGACCTTTCATATGTTAAGTAAATTATTACTCTTTCTCACATAGGGGTTGCAAATATTTATTTTACAGTTGACACCTTTCTTTTGACTTTGTATAATGCATTTCTTAACTTACAGAAATGAGTTTTATGTAGTCACAGGTACATATCTTTTCCTTTCTGGTATATGGTTGTTTCTTGCTTGGAATGGCATTCTCCATATCAATAATAATAACAACACCAACAAGAATAATAAAACATTTCATTTTCTTCTAGTATATTTATCAATTTTTGGACTTTTTTGAAATTGTACTTTTTTTAAAATTTTTTAATTTTTTGGCTGTGTTGGGTCTTCATTGCTGCGTGCGGGCTTTCTCTAGTTGCGGTGAGCGGGGGCTACTCTTCGTTGTGGTGCACGGGCTTCTCCTTGCGGTGGCTTCTCTTGTTGCAGAGCACTGGCTCTAGGCACGCAGGCTTCAGTAGTTGTAGCTCACAGGCTCTAGAGCACAGGCTCAGTAGTTGTGGCACACAGGCTTAGCTGCTCCACGGCATGTGGGATCTTCCCAGACCAGGGCTTGAACCCGTGTCCCCTGCACTGGCAGGAGGACCCGTTTCTACTGTGCCACCAGGGAAGTCCTGAAATTGTACTTTACTGTAAGTTATTTTGGTAAAATAAATAAGGTAGACGGTCAATATTATTTTCTTATGGCCATGTAGTTTTTGAATAATCCAATTTTTGTCAGTAGTTTTAAATAAAATTTTAATCATAAACAGAGTCAATATGACTCCTTTTATGGACTTTCAAGGATTAGTACCAAACCCTTTTTAAATATGACGTTTCCTTTATTTGTGAATATCTTGCAAGAATAGTATAAGCTTATATCTTCTACTAATTTCTTTGACTTCTCATTCATGTATTTCTCTGAATATATCAACTTGACTAATTCCAAACATAAATGTTACATATTTATTGAGATTGACTTAAATGTATACTTAAATTTAAGAACAATATATTCCTTTACAGAAAAAAAGCTTCCTCAGAAAAATGTATCTCATTTATTCAGTATTTTATGCACCAGCCAAAGGCTTTAGATATTTCTCTAGAACAGTAGTATGTACATTTCTCATTAAATCTAGTCCAATTTGTTATCTCTTTTCAGTTACCACTGCATACGAAATCAACTTTTCTATTATATTTACTGACCACATATTTTTTACATATAAAAAATCATTTATAATTGATATTGATAAAAGCTTTAAAACATTGATTTTTAAATATTAATCTTATACTAAATAATGGAATGATTTTATTATACTTAGTCTCTGGTTCTCAATTGATTACACTGGTTCTCCAGGTTTGATATTTCATCATTTGCAAACAAGCAGGCACCCACTTTCTCAATTTGTATTAAGTCTTTTTGTTCTTATCATGTCTCATTAATTTGCTTAGATATAACAATGTTAAGTAAAGTGGATGTAGTATCATAGTAAAGTGGTGAGTATCTTTGTTTTCTTAGCCTTAGTGAAAATACTTTTGGCTTTTCACCATTAAAGATGACATGGGTTTCTTATTTGAGATATGTATTTTACCATGCTATAGAAGTATCTACCTATGCCTACATTATTAAGAATTTTACTCATAAATGGACATGTATTTTTATTATATGCATTTTCTGTATCCACAGAAAAGATAATATTTCCTAATAGTGAACAAGCCATACTTCGCACTTGTGTATTTTATTTTGTAATGTTTGTGTATTCTGTTTGCTAACTGGAATTAGAATGTTGACCCAATTATTTATAAGTGAGATTAATATGTACATTTATTTTGAATATTTTTGTCAGTTTGTAGTAGTAATAGTAATAATAATAATAGCAACAACAATAACAGTAGCATATATCTCTTACTCACTTACTCTATACCAAACATTCAAAGAGTTTTAGGTGTATTAACTCACTTATACCTTACAACAACAACATGTAAGCACTGTTTTTATCCCCTTTTTAACAGAAAGAAACTGATGCAAAGGAGGTTAAATAACTTGACTAACATCATACTGCTAGTAAATGATGACGCCAGAATTTGAATACAGGTGGTCTGATTCCATAGCTGTCACTTTTAACCACAATAGCATGTGTAAAGTAATTTAGAGGATTTCCTTCTCTCTTTAAGTTTGGGAATTGTTCTTATATCATTAGCATTACTTTTCTTTGACGTCTAACAGAATTCCCTTTTTAACTATCAGGGCCTAATTCATTTATCTCATTCCACTCTGTAAGGAAAGAGAGAAAGACACAGACAATGTTTTGACACCTTTCTCAATTACTTTCATGACAATTTTTTTACTTAGGTTTTCTATTCCTTTAATGTAGATGGCTCAAACAAATTGTGCATTTCAAACAAAATTTCCAGTGGACTAAAAAGGCTGAGAAACTTCTAGGCAATGTAAAGTACATGGCCTCTAACTGACAGCAATATATATATATACATGAAACCTGATACATATATATGTAGAGATATAGATAAATTATACAGATAGATATAGATATAGACATGTGAAACTTAGCATATGTGAAAGAGGAAGTTTGTTTTTAAGTAAATTTTTCCAACAATACCTGAAAAATCCCTAAGACCACAGACAGCTGGATCAGGGAACTGGAGTGCTCATGCTATGCTCAGGGTGAAAGTTAAAGAGCTACAGAACAGCTGAACCAGTCCCAGGAATCAGAGCTGTGGCCTTCCAGTCTAGGATAAAGCCACAAGAAAAATTCTCTCACTAAAGAGAATAAGAGAGTCATATGAAAAATTCCAAAGGCAGCATCAGGGACTGACACAGAAACAGACTGATGCTCTCAAATAACCTCCAGCCTTTGCAACGGCCATGGATTCCTCACACAGAGAATCTAAGTACCTGGGTAACCAGCAGAGCAGCCCATCTGATGAGTATACTTGCCTTCTCATAATTAGCCTCTGCAACTGCTATTAGGAGAATCATAATTTTCACATTCACTGGGGAAATTCATGCCATCTACCGGTACAGGCCAATCCAACTGAAAACCACTAAAACAGCTGAAGAAGAAGGTAATGTTAGCATCATGGTAGCATGAGACACTCCCTCTCTCTCGTCCCTTCAATCTACAACCAGTAAAATATTCACTAACTCAACAAAGTTTCCTCTGCTTAACACACTAGGATGCCAAAGGGTTCCACACATCTGTACATCTAAATGTGTGTGAACTAGAAAACATAGAGGAGGCAGACCAGGTTAACAGTGGAGGTGGTGCCTATAATCCTGGATGCCCAGATACAACAACTGAGCCCATAGCCCCAGAGAACCCAGTAGCAAGAGGGGAGTAGTGCACATGACTCCAGCTTCCCAGGCATGATGCCCACAGCCACAGGGAACTGGGCAGAAGCAACAGCAGAGCCTGACACCCTGTCTCTCCAGCAGTGGAAGTATCCATGACTCTGCACCGCCCCCCCCCCACCTGCAGTAGTGGTACCCACAAACCTGACAACGTGGACATGGCAGAGGCACCCACAACCCCAGCTTCTCCCCACCTTTCCTTAGTATGACAGAGCCTATGAACCAGATGACTCCAGGTAAAACAGAGGTAACTGCCATCTGAGTGTCCCATGTGGCAACACCAGTGATAACAGCAGTACTGGCAGCAGCACGTCACTGGCAACCCTGGAGGCACAAACAACAACAAAGGCACAGGACAAAATCTCTGACAGAGATAGAGGGTGGAAAGTGTAGACACTCATATTTAACCAGGGATAGTTCAGGTAAAAGAAACCAGAAACCTCTGCTATAGTGCCACCTACTGAAAAACAAAAGGAAGTGCTCTAATTACTCATCTGTTGAGTAATTAGAATCAAGTGAAAAAAGCTCTGCCTAAAGAAAGGTATTCACTACTTCAAATGCACCAGCAGAGAAACAGCTCATCAAGCACCATGAAAAACCATGGTAACACAGTATAACAAAAAAGAACATGACAATTCTTCAGAAACCAAACTTAAGGACACAAAATAATGTGTTCTGACAGAGAACTCAAAATAGCTGTCATAAAGAAACTGAATGAGCTACAAGAAAACTCAGAAAGGCAGTTCAATGAGCTCAGGAATAAATTAATGAACAGAGGAATAATTTGCCAAAGAGACTAAAAATCTGCAAAACAACCAAACAGAAATCCTGGAACTGAAGAACTCAATAAATGAGACAACACACTAGAAAGCACTAGAACAGACTGTACTGAAGAGAGAACTAGCAAGCTCAAAGACAGAAATCTAGAAACGATACAGGTAGAAGAGGATAGAGAACTAAATTTTTTAAAATGAAGAAATTCTACACGAACTATCCAACTCTATTAGGAAAGGCAACATAAGTATAATGGTATCCCCTAGGAAAAGAGAGGGAAAAGAGTGCACTTAAAGAAATAATAACTGAGAAGTTGTCAAATCTGGGGAAGGAACTGGATGTATGAGTCCATGAAGCTAAGAGAACACCTAATTACTGCAATGCAAAAAGACCTTCTCAAAAACATATTAGAGTAAAACTGTCAAAAGTCAATAACAAAGAAACAATTTTTAAGGTAGCTTGGGAATAAAGAACTTATATAGAACAAACCAGAAAACAAAAGATAAAATGGTAGTACTAAGTCCTCATTCATCAATAATCACCCTAAATATAAATGGGTTAAATCACCAATCAAAAGACACAGAGTAGCTGGATGAATTAAAATCCAAGACCCAGCTATATGTTGCCTCCAAAAGACTCACTTCAGCTCTAAAAATAAACATAGTTTCAAAATAAAGGGCTGGAGGAAGATACTCCAAGGAAATGGCCTGCCCCTCAAGCCAAGGCCTCCTCCGCTGGTGCAGACTCCAGGGTCCTGAGCGCTGCCACCATCAAAGCCTCCTTTAACCACACACAGGGCCTGCATGCACTGCCCACACCAAAGCCTCCTCCAGAATCATCCCTGGGTGCCCCAGCCTGAGACAGCAAGATGCCAATGTTGGCGGGGGCTGAGTTCTAAAAGGTGGGGTTAGGATAGTGGATCCAGGGAGAGGACTGCTGTTGGCTACGCAGAGACAACCTAAGGGGACAGGAGTGAGGGGCTCCACGGCTGGGAATGCTCCAAAAGGAAATGTAGTCTGTCTTGGAAATGAGGCATGACTGTTGAGTGGCACCCAAGGGGTGGGGCTGCCATTGCAAACCCCCTCCCCACCCGATGACCCCTGCCTCCGCAGGCACTGGGAGGAACTCCCACCAGAGTAAGCATGTCCCAGTCTGTTGCATCTTCCTGCCAGTCTCTGCCATCACAGGAACTTCACGCATGCCCCAGCTGTGTCCACCTTATCCCTCCCTGGCCGGAGTGATTAAGTGCCCCAATCAGCAGCTGCTTTTGCCCCCTCTCACCTTGGTGGGGAACAGACTACTGAGGGGAGCCTGCATGCAGAACTGGGGCCAAAACCAAAGCTGAGCCCCAGGGGCTATGTGACTAAGGCAGAGGAATGCAAATCTCTCTGTGAAGCTGCACAAGCTGCAGAATAAATCCTCGTGATCTTCTTAGTAAACCCTGCGTCTGTGGAATATCTGAATGGATGAGAACTCCCACAACTGAGACTGGTCTAACTTGGGAAGCTGTGGACTTTGGGGAAAGTGCACATGAGAGTTGGGCCAGGTCAGAGCCTGAGCTGCCCCCACAGTGATCACAGTGGGTCCAGAGACCTACCTAGAGGTATTGGTGGGACTTCTGGGGAGGTGGGGTTTGGATGTGGCTGACTGGGGGGTCAAGGACACTGACAGTGGATGCCTCAGGAAAATATAATTATTATTATTGTTTTGTTTTGTTTTTTCTTTTTGTTTTTTGTTTCATTTTGTTCTCTTGTCTTCTGTTTTCCTTTTTATTTCTTAGTTATTTTTTTTCAATTTTTTAATATATATATTATATATTTTTTATTTTTCTATTATTACTTGACTTTTCTGCTGTTTTCTTTTTTTTTCTTGTTTTTGTTTTTGTTCTTGGGGGTTTTATTTTGGATGGATTTTGTGTGTTTGTTTTGGTTTTCTTTTTTTTTAGTTTGCTTTCTGGTTTTGTTCTGCTTTTTGTTTTTCATTTTTGTTAGTTTTGTTTTTATTGTTTGTTTTTGTTTTGGGGTTGTTTTCTTTGTTAGATTGTTCTCTTGATTTTCATTTTCTTTTTCTTTTTTTCTTTTCTTTGATTGGTTTTGTTTTTATCATTTGATTTGGGTTTTCTTTGTCTGTTTGTTTTCTTTACTTCTCTTCTTTTTTCTTTTTTTGCCAAACCATGCAACTTGCGGGGTCTTGGTTCCCAGGCCAGGGGTCGGGCCTGAGACTCTGAGGTAAGGGCACTGAGTCCAAGACACTGGAATACCAGAGAATTTCCAGCCCCAGGGAATATTAATCAACAGGAGCTCTCCCAAAGGTCTCCATCTCGACATCAAGACCTGGCTCCACTAAACTGCCTGCAGGCTCCAGGGCTGGATACCCCATGACAAACAACCAGCAAGACAGGAACACACAACCCATCAATAGACAGGCTGCCTAAAGTCATACTAAGCTCACAGACACCCCAAAACACATCACCTGACACAGCCCTGGCAATCAGAGGGACAAGATTCAGATCTACCCACCAGAGTGCAAGCACCAGTCCCTCCCACCAGGAAGCCTACACAAACACCTGGACCAACCTCACTCACTAGGGGGCAGACACCAGAAGCAACGGGAACTACGATCCTGCAGCCTGTGAAAAGGAGACCGCAAACACAGTAAGCTACACAAAATAGGAAGATAGAGAAATATGCACCAGATGAAGGAGCAAGGCAAAAATCCACAAGACCAAAACAATGAAGAGGAAATAGGTAATTTACCTGAAAAAGAATTCAGAGTAATGATAGTTAAGATGATCCAAGATCTCGGAAATACAATAGAGGAACAGATGAAAAAGATACAAGAAATGTTTAACAAGGACCTATAAGAACTAAAGAACAAAGAGTGATGAAAAACACAATAACTGAAATTAAAAATACACTAGAAGGAATCAATAGCAGAATAACTGAGGCAGAAGAACGGATAAGTGAGCTGGAAGATAGAATGGTGAAAATAACTGCTGCAGAGCAGAATAAAGAAAAAAGATGGAAAAGAAATGAGGACATTCTCACGGACATCTGGGACAACATTAAATGCACCAACATTCGTACTGTAGGGGTCGCAGGAGAAGAAGAGAAAGAGAAAGGCTCCGAGAAAATATTTGAAGAGATTATAGTTGAAAACTTCCCTAACATAGGAAAGGAAATAGTCACCAAGTCCAGGAAGCACAGAGAGTCCCATACAGGTTAAATACAAGGAGAAACACACTGAGACACATATTAATCAAACTAACAAAAATTAAATACAAAGAAAAAATCTTAAAAGCAGCAAGGGAAAAGCAACAAATAACATAAAAGGGAATCCCTATAAGGTTATCAGCTGACTTTTCAGCAGAAACTCTGCAGGCCAGAAGGGAGTGGCAAGACCTATTTAAAGTGATGAAAGGGAAAAACCTACAACCAAGATTACTCTTCCCAGCAAGGAACTCACTCAGATCCAATGGAGAAATCAAAAGCATTACAGACCAGCAAAAGCTAAGAGAATTCAACACCACCAAACCAGTTTTGCAATAAATGCTAAAGGAACTTCTCTAGGCGAGAAACACAAGAGAAGGAAAAGACCTACAAAAACAAACCCAAAACAATTAAGAAAATAGTAATAGAAACATACATATCGATAATTACCTTAAATGTAAATGGATGAAATGCTCCAAACAAAAGACAGAGACTGGCTGAATGGATACAATAAGACCTATATATATGCTGTCTACTAAAGACCAACTTCAGACCTACAGACACATACAGACTGAAAGTGAGGGGATGGAAAAAGATATTCCATGTAAATGGAAATCAAAAGAAAGCTGGAGTAGCAATACTCATATCAGACAAAATAGACTTTAAAAATATAGATTATTACAAGAAACAAGGAAGGACACTACATAATAATCAGGGGAACAATCCAAGAAGAAGATATAACAATTGTAAATATTTACACACCCAACATAAGAGCACCTCAATACATAAGGCAAATTCTAACAGCCATAAAAGGGGAAATTGACAGTAACACAATAATAGTGGGGGAATTTAACACCTCATTTACACCAATGGAAAGATCATCCAACAGAAAATTAATAAGGAAACACAAGCCTTAAACGACACATTAGACCAGATAGACTTAATTGATATTTATATGACATTCCATCTGAAAGCAGCAGAATACACTTTCTTCTCAGGTGTACACAGAACATTCTCCAGGATACATCACATCTTGGGTCATAAATCAAGCCTCAGTAAATTTAAGAAAATTGAAATCGTATCAAGCATCTTCTCTGACCACAACACTATGAGAGTAGAAATCAATTACAGGAAAAAAAAAACTGTAAAAAACACAAACACATGGAGGCTAAACAATATGCTACTAAATAACCAATGGATCACTGGAGAAATCAGTGAGGAAATAAAAATTACCTAGAAACAAATGACAAAGAAAGACAATGATGCAAAACCTATGGGATGCAGCAAAAGCAGTTCTAAGAAGGAATTTTATAGCAATAGAATCCCACCTCAAGAAACAAGAAAAATCTCAAATAAACAACCTAAACTTACACCTAAAGTAATAAGAGAAAGAGAACAAACAAAACCCAAAGTAAGTAGAAGGAAACAAATCATAAAGATCAGAGCAAAAGTGAATGAAAAAGAAACGAAGAAAATAGGGACTTTTCTGGTGGCACAGTGGTTAAGAATCCTCCTGCCAATGCAGTGGACATGGGTTCGATCCCCGGTCCAGGAAGATCCCACATGCCATGGAGCAACTAAGCCTATGCGCCACAACTACTGAGCCTGCACTCTAGAGCTCACAAGCCACAACTATGGAGCCCGTGTGCCTAGAGCCCGTGCTCTGCAACAAGAGAAGCCACCACAACGAGAAGCCCACGTACCGCAATGAAGAGTAGCCCCCGCTCGCCGCAACTAGAGAAAGCCTGTGCACAGCAACAAAGACCCAATGCAGCCAAAAATAAATAATGAATTAATTAATTAAGTTTTTAAAAAAAGAAATGAAGAGAACAATAGCAAAGATCAATGAAACTAAAAGCTGGTTCTTTTAGGAGATAAACAGAACTGATAAACATTTGGCCAGACTCATCAAGAAAAAAAGGGAAAAGACTCAAAACAATAAACTTAGAAACGAAAAAGGACAAGTTAAAACTGACACCACAGAAATACATAGGCTCATAAGAGACTACTACAAGCAACTATATACCAAAGAATGAACAATGTGGAAGAAATGGACAAATTCTTAGAAAAATACAGCCTTCCAAGACTGAACCAGGAACAAACAGAAAATATGAACAGACCAATCACAAGTAATGAAATTGAAACTGTGATTAAAAATCTTCCAACAGGGACTTCCCTGGTTGTACAGTGGTTAAGAATTCGCCTGCCAATGCACAGGCCAGGGGTTTGATCCCTACAGGAAAATCCCACATGCCGTGGAGCAACTAAGCCCGTGAGTTACAACTACTGAGCCTGCATGCCACAACTGCCAAAGCCCGTAGGCCCCAGAGCCCATGATCTGCAAAAAGAGAAGCCACCAGAATGAGAAGCCCACACACCACAACAAACAGTAGCCCCCGCTCATCACAACTAAAGAAAGCCCACAGGCAGCAATGAAGACCCAACACAGACAGAAATAAATAAATAAATTTATTTATTTATTAAAAAAATCTTACAACAAACAAAAGTCCAGGACCAGATAGCTTCACAGGCGAAGTCTGTCAAACATTTAGAGAAGAGCTAACACCTATCCTTCTCAAACTCTCAAAAATTTGCAGAGGGAGGAACACTCCCAACTGCATTCTATGAGGCCTCCATCACCCTGATACCAAAACCAAACAAAGATATCACAAAAAAAAAAGAAAGAAAGAAAATTACAGGCCAATGTCAGTGATGTACACAGACAAAAAAAATCCTCAACAAAATACTAGCAAACCAAATCCAACAACATATTAAAACAATCATACACGATGATCAAGTGGGATTTGTCCCAGGAATGCAAGGATTTTTCACTATATGAAACTCAATCAACGTGATATATCATATTAACAAATTGAGGAATGAAAACCATATGCTCATCTCAATAGATGCAGGAAAAGCTTTTGAAAAACTGCAGCATCCATTTATGATAAAAACTCTGCAAAAAATGGGCATAGAGGGAACCTACCTCAACATAACAAAGGCCATATATGAAAAACCCACAGCAAACATCATTCTCAATGGTAAAAAACTGAAAACATTTCCTCTAAGATCAGGAACAAGACAAGGATATCCACTCTCGCAACTATTATTCAACATAGTTATGGCAGTTCTAGCCACAGCAATCAGAGAAGAAAAAGAAATAAAAGGAATACAAATTGGAAAAGAAGTAAAACTGTCCCTGTTTGCAGATGATATGATACTACACACAGAAAATCCTAAAAATGCCACCAGAAAACTACGAGATAATCAATGAATTTGGTAAAGTTGCAGGACACAAATTTAATGCACAGAAATGCATTCCTATACACTAACAATGAAAAATCAGAAAGAGAAATTAAGGAAACTATCCCATTTACCACTGCAACAAGAAGAATAAAACACCTAGGAATAAACCTACCTGAAGAGGCAAAAGACCTGTATTCAGAAAACTATAACATACTGACGAGGGGCTTCCCTGGTGGCGCAGTGGTTGAGAGTCTGCCTGCCAATGCAGGGGACACGGGTTCGAGCCCTGGTCTGGGAGGATCCCACAAGCTGCGGAGCGGCTGGGCCCGTGAGCCACAGTTGCTGAGCCTGCGCGGCTGGAGCCTGTGCTCTGCAACAAGAGAGGCTGCGATAGTGAGAGGCCTGCGCATCGCGATGAGGAGTGGCCCCCACTTGCCGCAACTGGGGAGGGCCCTCGCACAGAAGCGAGGACCCAGCGCGGCCATAAATAAATAAATAAATTAATTAATTAATTAATTAAAAAAAAAAAAGATACTGATGAGGACTTCCCTCATGGCACAGTGGTTAAGAATCTGCCAGCCAATTCAGGGGACACGATTTCGATCCCTGGGAAGATCCCACATGCCATGGAGCAACTAAGTCCATGCGCCACAACTACTGAGCCCATGTGCCACAACTACTGAAGCCCGTGAGCCTAGAGCCCATGCTCCACAACAAAAGAAGCCACCGCAGTAAGAAGTCCACGCACTGCAACGAAGGGTAGCCCCCACTCACCGCAACTAGAGAATGCCCACGCACAGCAACGAAGACCCAACTCCGCCAAAAAAATAAAATTAATTAATTAATTAATTTTTTAAAAAAGATACAGATGAAGAAATCAAACACAATGCAAACAGATGGAGAGAAATACCATGTTCTAGGATTGGAAGAATCAATATTGTGTAAATGACTATACTACCCAAAGTAATCTACAGATTCAATGCAATCCTTATCAAATTACCAAGGGCATTTACAATTTGTATGGAAACACAAAAGGCCCTGATAGCCAAAGCAATTTGAGAAAGAAAAACGGAGCTGGAGGAATCAGGCTCCCTGATTTCAGACTATACTACAAAGCTACAATAATCAAGACAGTATGGTACTGGCACAGAAACAGAAATATAGATCAATGGAACAGGATAGAAAGCCCAGAGATAAACCCATGCACCATGTCACCTAATCTATGACAAAGGAGCCAAGAATATACAATGGAGAAAAGAGAGTCTCTTCAATAAGTGGTACTGGGAAAACTGTACAGCTACATGTGAAAGAATGAAATTAGAATACTCCCTAACACCATACACAAAAATAAACTCAAAATGGATTAAACACCTAAATGTGAGGCCAGACACTATAAAACTCTTATAGGTAAAGATTGGCAGAACACTCATTGACATAAATCGCAACAACATCTTTTTTGACCCACCTCCTAGAGTAATGGAAATAAAAACAAAAATAAACAAATGGGACCTAATGAAACTTAAAAGCTTTTGCACAGCAAAGAAAACCATAAACAAGATGAAAAGACAACCCTCAGAATGGGAGAAAATATTTGCAAATGAAGCAACTGAAAAGGAATTAATGTCCAAAATATACAAACAGCTCATGCAGCTCAATAGCAAAAAACAAACAACCCAATTGAAAAATAGGTGGAAGACCAAAATAGACATTTCGCCAAAGAAGACATACAGATGGCCAACAGTCACATGAAAAGATGCTCAACATTGCTAATTGTTAGAGAAATGCAAATCAAAACTACAATGAGATATCACCTCACACCGGTCAGAACTCCCATCATCCAAAAATCCATAAACAATAAATGCTGGAGAGGGTATGGAGAAAAGGGAACATTCTTACACTGTTGGTGGGAATGTAAATTGACACAGTCACTATAAAGAACAGTATGAAGGTTCCTTAAAAAACTAAAAATTGAACTACCAGAGGACCCAGCAATCCCACTCCTGGGCAATACCTGGAGAAAACCATAATTCAAAAAGATACATGCGGGACTTCCCTGGTGGCACAGTGGTTAAGAATCTGCCTGCCAATGGAGGGGACATGGGTTTGAGCCCTGGTCCAGGAAGATCCCACATGCCGTGGAGCAACTAAGCCTATGTGCCACAACTACTGAGCCTGCGCTTTAGAGCACACGAGCCACAACTACTAAGCCCACGTGCCACAATTACTAAAGCCCGCGCGCCTAGAGCCTGTGCTCCGCAACAAGAGAGGCCACTGCAATGAGAAGCCCACGCACCACAACGAAGAGTAGCCCCCACTCACCACAACTAGAGAAAGCCTGCGCACACCAACAAAGACCCAATGCAGCCATAAATAAATAAATAAATAAATAAATAAATAAATAAATAAATAAATAAATAAATAAATAAATAAAAGATACAAGCATTATTTACAATAGCCAGGACATGGAAGCAACCTAAACATCCATCAACAGAAGAATGGATAAAGAAGATGTGGTACATACATACAATAGAATATTACTCAGCCATAAAAAGGAACAAAATTGTGCCATTTGCAGAGATGTGTATAGACCTAGAAACTGTCATACAGAGGGAAGTAAGTCAGAAAGAGAAAAACAAATATCGTATAATATCACTTACATGTGGGATCTAGAAAAACGGTACAGATGAACTTATTTGCAAAGCAGAAATAGAGACACAGACTTAGAGAACGGACATATGGATACCAGGTGGGGGAAGGGGGGTGGGATGAACTGGGAGAATGGGATTGACATATATATACTACTATGTATTAAATAGATAATGAGAATCTACTGTATAGCACAGGGAACTCTACTCAGTGCTCTGCAGTGACCTAAATGAGAAGGAAATCCAAAAAACAGGGGATATATGTATACATACAGCTGATTCACTTTGTTGTACAGCAGAAACTAACACAACATTGTAAAACAACTATACTCCAATAAAAGTTAATTTAAAAAATTATTTTCACAGATTTGAAGTTACATTTTGGCATTTTCTAGAAATAATTTACAGGGGTTTTATTTTTTAAAGCATTACATGTACACCACATAAAATTTTTAAAATTAAAAAACGCATCATCCTAAAAAAATTAATTTAAAAAAATTAATTAAAAAATAAAAGGATTATAAGAGAATACAATGAACAACAAATTGGATAACCTAGAAGGAATGAAGAAATTCTTAGAATTGTACAACCTTCCAACACCGAATCATGAAATTACACTTTTGGAGGTGAACACACTGTATACAGAAGTCAGAATATAATATTGTATACGTGGAATTATACAATTTATATAATGTTATAAACCAATTTTACCTCATATATATATGTATACACACACACACATATGTATATAATGTGCTCTGATCCCATAATGTCACTTCTAAAAATATATTAGTAATTAGAGATGGGCAAAAGATGTTTCAAACAGCATTATTAATAAGGCAACAATTGGGAGCAATTTAAATGACCAATAGCAAAGAAAATGGTTCATCAATTATGATATATTAACTCAATGTAAATACACAGGCAGCCAGGAAAACTGTTTTCAAAGACCACTTAGTGATGTGAGACAATGCAATGACAGAATGATAAATTAAAATGGCTAAGAAAAAAAAACGTGTTGAAGAAACAGAAAGACAGAGAAACTAAGCTGAACACAGAACTAAGTCCAAGGAAACAGTTAATGCTGGAACAAAAGAAAATTTTTAAATAAGTAAAATTAATGTAGTGTTCCCACAAAAGTTTAAGAGACTATCCAAAAACAAGATGCTTCCACAGAGTCATCTTTGACATGTTCCTACTTTCACCATTCATATTTAATCTAGAACCATGATCAGTCAACTTTACTTCACAAATATCTTTCAAATCCACTCATATTTGCCCATCACCAACATCCTGGTACAAACTACCATCATTTGTCTCCTGGACTACTAATTAGTCTTCCTCATTCATTCTTGCCCATCCAATCCCAATGTGCTAGGGATACAATGATGAGCAAAAGTTCATAATTTATGCCATCATGGAGTTTATAATTTTGTGAGGCAAACAGAAATGATTCAGTTACATAAGAAAGCAGCAATTAGCACTGTATAAGAAAGCTATAGAGTGCTATGAGAGTATCAACTTCCCAGTGGCCTCTGAAGAAAGACCAAAATCTTTAACATGGTTGACAAAGCCCTCCGTGGCATGGATTCTGCTTATCTTTCCAGCCTCATCTTCTACCACTTTCCCACTTAATCATTATTCTGGAAGCACACTGGCTCCCCTTTTCTCCCATTTGCTTGAGTGCCCTATGCTCTCTCACTAACCTTGGGGCCTTTGTTCACACCATTTGTTCTGTCTATAATGTTCTTCTCCACACTTCTCTCTTTTCTAGTTGGCTTGAGACATTTCAGCTTAAGCCACTTCTCCAAGGAAGCCTGTTCTGACCTGCCAGAATTAAGTGAGCACCCTCACCCATTTGAACACTCTGATAGTACCCTATAGCGTTCTCACATGTTCTCTAACTACAATGGAATTAAATTAGAAATCAACAACAGAAAGAAAATGTGGGGAAAAGAGACACCTGAGTGGTATAAGAAAACCAGAAAGAGGTGGTAGGGAATGGTGGTGATGATGATATGATGCTTATGTCTTGTAAGCCAAAAGGAAGAGACCGGTTCAAGTAATAGGGACTTGTCAAAAATGTCAAATCCTACTGAGAGGTCAAATAAGGTAATGCTGAACATTTTCCAGTGGGTTTGGCAACATAGAAGATTTTGTTGACCTTGGTGATTGGTGTCTCATTGGAGCTATGGGGGAATAAGTCAGATTAAGTTGGGTTGACGAATGAATGGAAGGTAAGTAAATGGAGACAGCAAGGGTAGGCAATTCTTTAGATAAATTTGTTGTGAAGGGAAAGAAACTGAGAAGGGGGCAGAAGAATATGGGATGTAACAGGTTAATTGTGTTATTTTAACTTTTCCCATCTTTACTAATTTTTGCCTTTGCCTTTGATCTACCTGTTTCTGAAAGATATGTTAAAGTGCCATTATGAATTTTTATCTTTTCGTCCCTGTATATCTAAAACAATGTTTGTTGCTTTATTGCTATTAGCTCTTCTTGTTGGATTTTCTCTTTAATTAATTTTAATTTCCCCCTGAAATAGTATGTCTTTTACCAGTTACTTGTACTCAATCACCTTTATTGCCAGAATTCATAAGATTGATCACATTTGGACAACTGTATTTTATGGTTGGTTTCTTTATGATGTTTATTTCTTGTTGTTTCTTTTCATTTCTTTCCTGATCTGCTGGATGAAGCAAAGTTTCTTTATCTCGTTGTTTTCTGTGATATGAATTTTCTACTTTTATTTGTACCCTAGAAATGGTTTTCCTTTTTTATGACAAATATAACTGGTTTACTGAATTAGTTGGAATCAGTAAGGTGCAAGCAGAAGGCAATTTTAGTTTTCTCATGACTGCCTCCTTCAGGCTGTTCTGCAGACTCAGTTCTTACCAACCCTGGATGAAATATCACTAGGATGAAAAAATATCCTAGTTTTTTCAGTGAATCTTAGTCTTTGTAAATTTTTATACAGTCTAACCCAATCTCTTATCCAATTGAAAGCTTATCTCTTCCTCCAACTCCAGATGTGCCTCAGTCTGGCAATGGAGAAAGGAAGTGAGGTTAGAGTCTTCACCATTTTCTCACCTGTTGCTTTACTCTTCCTTCATTGCTGTGCTGTCTCTTGCTCCTTTGGGATTGAAAGTGGGAAGATATACAAGTGTCTAGTAAGCATACAAAAAGATGCTCAACAGCACTAGTCATTTGAGAGAAGCAAATCAAAACCACAGTGAGATAACACTTCACACACTGGAATGGCTGTAATCAAAAAGACAGACAATAATAAGTGGTGATGAGCTGTGGAGAAATTAGAACCCCCATACGTTATGGGTGGAAATGCAAAATGGCACACATTTCCGCTTTGGAAAACAGTTTGTCAACTTCCCAAAATATTAAACAAAGAGCTACTGTATGACCCAGCAATTTCACTCCTACATATATACCCAAGAGAAATGCAACCTATGTCCACACAAAAACTTACACACAGCTGTTTATACTAGCATTAATCACAGTAGTCACAAAGTGGAAACAACCTAAATGTCCATTAACTGATAAATGGATGAAGAAAATACAGTAGATTCATACAATGGAATATTTGGCAATAAAAAGGAATGAAGTACTGATACACACTACAAGATATATGAACAACAAAAAAATTATACTAAGTGAAGGAAGCCACACACTGAGACCACATATTGTATGATACTATTTATGTGAAATGTCCAGGATATGGAAATCTATAGAGACAGAAAGTAGAATAATGATTGCCCAGGGCTGGGAGGTGGAGGTGGGGGGAAGGCAGGAGTGAATGCTAATGAATACAAGGTTTGTTTTGAAGGTGACAAAATGCTCTAAAAATAGAGTATGGTGATGATTACATAACTCTGTAAATACACTAAAAACAACTGAATTGTGCACTTTAAATAGGTAAACTTTATGGTATGCAAATTATATCTCAATAAAGGTATTTAAAGAAAAAGTGATTCATCATAGGCCAACAAAATGTAACATGCCCCAAAATGTAGAAACTGTCTAGGCTACATTATCTAAAATTAATAATGAATCCCCCAAAACCATTAACAACTTGGAAATTTTTAAGTATCATTTTATATAAAATAGAAATCAAAACTGAAATCAGACTATTTACAAATTATTGACAACTAAAACAGTTTACAGTGTATAACAAAATATATGAGTTACAGGAGAAGAATCACACAGAGGAAATTTGTTCCAGTAGGTATATAAAATACAAGACAAAATAAATTAATAAAAATAAAATTTTCAAATAAGAAAAACATATACTTATTATAAAAAATGTAAAGTAAATAAATAGAACAAAAGCTGGACTGTTGAAAAGAACTAAACAAACAGAAAAAATCTTTTAGCAAGTCTGAACAAGACATAAGGGAAATACACATAAACATTAGGGATGAGAAATAGGATATAACACTATATGTTAGAATCTTCTGGAAATATTTTTACATTTGAAGGAAATATAAATTATGAAATATGTATTAAAATTGGTTTTAAAAAATTAATGAGAATAATAATAGAGAAAAAAATGGAAAGGAAATCAAAGATCACTTCACAAAAAAGGCAGTAGCCTTAAGTAGTTTTTAAAGCAACTTCTATCAGACCTAAAAAAAAAAAACAGATAATCTCTTCACTAGTTTTATGTGTAAGAGCGGAGAAGAGAATGGAAGCCTCCAAATTCATTCCATAAGCTTGAATTGATACCATACTGGAATAAGGATGTCTTGCAAACAGTATCTCACACACACACACATACACACACACACACACACACACACATACACACACACACACACACACACCCCACCTCTCCCTTATAAATATAGAAAAATTTTCCTTTAAAAAATTTGGCAAGCAAAATATAACAGAATTTCAAAACAAGAATGGGGTGCTTTCATACAAATTCCTATGTTAAAAGATTAAAAATGGAAAATCCATACAATTATCAAAGTAATGATAATAGTAGTGTTACAGGACAAATTGGAAACTATTTCAAAACTTTTACAATAAATGATACTTTTATTATTAATAACTTCTTCAAATCCTATTCCTTTACCCAATCTTATTTAAAATGACCCTTCACTGGATATTCCAAAGGCTTATTTTGGAGTCAAATGTAGTTCAGATTTAAGTAGTTTAAATAAACATTTGCACTTTTTTTTTTTTTTAACTACTCAGCATCTGAATCTGAATCCTCTTCCTAGGCTTGGGGATTTCTCTATCTCAGTATTTTGTGCAAGACCAAGCCTGCCTTCCATTATAGAAAAGGAAAGTGTCAGATATTAACTTTCCTACTTCCCCTGCCACCTAGGGCTTGGAAACATGGATAGGATTGGCCAGTCAAGAGCCCCCACCAGAATTTTTGTATCAGGACCCAGTAACTCAAAGAAGCAGAGGCAGTAGAGAATGCTTTCTTGCAACAGTATCAACAGTGGAAGCCACATCTGATTTTCAAGGGCAGCAGGTTGCTGTGGTGCCAAAGGCAACATCCACAGAGCAAGATAGCGTCTCATATTCAGAAGTAGTGATAGAGCTGTTGTCACCTGACCAGTTTTTTTGCAGTTTTTGGCTGTGATTCAGGCTGCACAGCAACCTAGTTTTCTGACCATTTCTGCTTTTCCCATACTCCTTGAAGATTCTATGAGTTTCTCAAGATCCAGTCAATAGATTTCTTATCTGCTTGAATCACTGAGTCAGTTTTATTGCTTGAAACTAAGAACACTGAGTGACACAAAGTGACACAATGGTTTACTGTTATAACATGAAATTCTAGGTTGGATTTTTGTGTTTAAGAAAATCCCTATGCTTAACTCATGTAAATCCTTCCAGACAAACTCCTTGCCCACAAGTAACTGAAATCACCTATATCTACCTATTGTGCTAATAAGAGGGAGACATAGGCTCAGTCTACTGAGCCAGCACTAAACTTGCTACTCATTGACAGTTTTTTTAGAAGAGAGGGTGCATAGGTGAGAGAAAGAATATAGATACCTTGAAGTTCATAAACAAAAATAGTGAAATTAGAAAGACAAATAGAGCCCTTGTCCGGAAGAACACCACAGTCTACTGAGAACAACAGATGACAAATACTCCAATACTCCAAAGAAAAGTTGCTAGGCACATCCATGAGACTTACTAGGAGATAGCAAAAGTGGTCCTGTGAGGAGATCACTCTCCTCAACTATATATTTATAAAAGGATATATGTAACAAGATTTTTAGATGAGACTCTCAACTTTGCTACAATGTTCTTCCTCCTACCCCAAAGACTAGGGTAGGAGGAGTACTTTCCCCCATATTCTAATCAAGTGAAAGGAGCTTCAAAAGAACCACACATACAGACTGGGGTTTTTTTGCAAGAGGTGAGACTGACATTCTCCCTTCTCCCTTGCTTACTAAACTATAGAAACTCACAAATCCATTCTGTTTTGTTACAATCATAGAAGGTAAACAAATTATTGGGAGAAACACACACTCAGAAATTTGTTCAGCAAAGATGCTGAGTTTCTCCAAGGTCCAGGGGCTACTGATTGGATCCTTTTGAAAATTCCTACCCAACAGTTGCCTGGTGAGGTGAAATGACTTCAACAGAAAGAGACAACTGGAAATGTACTGCCAGAAGCAGGAATTAGGGGAAAGTCAAAGAGGTTACCCTGGGATGTCAGCAAACCACATCAGCAAACAGTGCACTGTCAGGTTATTAAGTGTATGGGGACATTGAAGACTCCAGAAAAGCATACCACAAGAAGCAGCAATTGCACACCCAACAGCTAGTAGCAGAAAAATCACAAACAGCACCAGCTACCCTTTAGCTCTCATCCCTCAAACCAAATAATGAGGTTAGGAGGAGGAAAGGAAGTAGAGAAATGAGAAAAAGAAAACAGGCCATGACATACTTACCCGCTACTGTCCTATGAAATTGTAATCGGGGGACTTCCCTGGCGGTCCAGTGGTTAAGACTCTGTGCTTCCACTGCAGCGGGTGTGGGTTGGATCCCTGGCCGGGGAACTGAGAAACTGTATGACACGCGGCACAGCAAAAACAAAACAAAAAATTAAAATTAAAAAATTTAAGAGTCTCCAATAAACTCAGAGATTGCCTTTAAAAAAAAAGAAAAAGAAAAAGAAAAGAAATTGTAAATCGGGCCTGAACTTGATGGAGGTGGTGAAAGGTAGCCAAAGAGTCAGTTTAGGATTTGATGAGAGATAGAAGTTTTGATAGTAGATTGATTGGACTGAACTTTTTTTTTTTTAGCATATTATCAGTACATTTTAATTTTTATTTATTTATTTATTTATTTATGACCGTGTTGGGTCTTCGTTTCTGTGCGAGGGCTTTCTCTAGTTGCGGCAAGTGGGGGCCACTCTTCATCACGGTGTGTGGGCCTCTCACTATCGCAGCCTCTCTTGTTGCAGAGCACAGGCTCCAGACGCGCAGGCTCAGTAATTGTGGCTCACGGGCCTAGCTGCTCCGCGGCATGTGGGATCTTCCCAGACCGGGGCTCGAACCCGTGTCCCCTGCATTGGCAGGCATTTTCTCAACCACTGCACCACCAGGGAAGCCCTGGACTGAACTTTTTAATGCCTAAGACTTTAGATATTCTAATACCAAAAGTGACTAGGAAAGTCATTTTCCCAAGAATATTTAGAGGAATGGGGAAGGGGAAAACTAAAATAACATGGTGGCAGGCAGAGGATGGAGATAAATAAAGGAATATCCTGATTATACACCACAGAGTCCAGCTCATTCAATGAACAGGTTACACAAAGATGAAGAAAAAGGAGGAAGAGGGCCAAGAGGAGAAAGAAACTGACAACAAAGATGAGTCTCTTCTAGAAATAGGAAGGGGCATTTGAGATGCCTCACAGGCTGCTTCCAGGAGATGCTTGCAGTTACTTCTCGTTATTAACTACTGCGATATTGTGATATAATAAGAAATATATATCCAGTCTGTGTCCAGGTTCCTGGCACAGAGCTCCTAAAACTCTTGGAACTTCATGAGTTACAGGGATGAGAGGAGCCTCTTTTGTTACTCATAATAAGGCCCTGTCAACCATACTGAGTTTATGTAAATGAGATAACTCTGGATGGGCCACCAAGATAGCTTCAGGATGGAGGCTGGTTGCCAGAGAAACCAGCCATGTGATTAAAGGTTTGGAACTTTCAGCCCCATACCCCCTCACACCTCCAGGAGGGAAAGGGGCTAGAGACTGAGTTAATCACCAGTAGCCAATGATTTAGTCAATCATGCCTATGTCATGGAACCTCCATAAAAACCCTAAAGGAAGGGGTTTGGAGAGCTTCTAGGGTGGTGAACACATCCACATGCTAGAAAAGTGATGCACCCCAACCTCCACAGCTGCAGAAGCTCCTGTAACCAGGACACTTTCAAACCTCACCCTATGTGCCTCTTAATTATATCTTTTATAATGAACTAGTAAATAAGAAAAGTCCCTGATTTCTGTAAGTCGTTACAGCAAATTATCAAACTGGAGGAGAGAGTTGTGGGAATCTGCAATCTTTTTTCTGTTTTTTTTCTTTTTTTGGTCACAGGATCTTAGTTCCCCAACCAGGGATCAAACCCATGCCCCCTGCAGTGGAAGCACGGAGTCTTAACCACTGGACAGCCAGGGAAGTCCTGGAATCCCCAATTTTAAGACAAGTCAGACAGAAGTGTGGGTAACTAGGGACCCAATATTAGCAACTGCCATCTGAATTGGGAGGGCAGTCTTGTGGAACTGAGCCCTTAGCCTGTGGTGTCTGCACTAACTCCAGGTAGTTAGTGTCAGAATTGAATTAAATTCTGGGACACCCAGTTGGTATCCACACAGAATGAGAGAACTGCTTGGTGGGGAAAACCCACATTTTTGGTGTCAGAAGTGTTCTGTGGTTGGGAGCAGATCTTAGTAATTATAACTAGTGATCATTATTAGTCCCTTCTAATCAAAATAAAATTATGGGTAAGACTCCTCATGATGTTAGCACTCATAGATTATATGATATAGACAATGTGATTTAAAGGTGATTTCAAGAGAATTAAATGAAATCAGGGGAAACACCTGTTTCAGTGCCTGGAATTCATTCAGTCAACATTTATGAACAAAAAGCACCATGGCAATGGGTAAAAGCACAGAATCTGGCATTGGGTTGTCTGGGGTTGAAATCTGGGTCCTATATTGACCAGTCTTGTGATATGAGCAAGTTTTACCTCCAGCTCTATATTTCTTCAACTGGAAGATGGGGATTATAATAATGAGTTGTTAGGAAAATTAAATTAGATAATACCTCTAATATCGAGTAGAACAGTTCCTGGCTCTGAAGTAGACGTCAATAGTATTAGATATTTTGGTGGAAATAGAGCAGAAAAAAAAGTGGCAGCTGGTGCTACCCCCTTCAAGGGTCTTACAGTCTAGTGTGAAAACCAACCCACATATAAGTTTGATATAGTGCTGAAATGTTGTGATTGAAGAATAATCAGGGATACTACGGACCCACAGGGAGAAGTGACTGATGAGACCTAAAAGATAGGGAGTCAAGAAGGATAAGTAGATGTGGAATGGTTTCCAGACCAACTGTGGAGGTTAAGGAAGATCATGAAGCAGTCAGATAGTTACAGGTCAGGAATGACAAAGAATTCAGTGCCACAGGAACACAGACAGCGAGGATCAGCTGGAAGAAAGGGCTGCAAACACAGGCAAAGATCACTGGCAAAAACGGTTGATATGACAAGATTTAGGCCTCTGTGCAGGAGCAGATCCAGGTTTCATGGAGCCTGAAGCTCATACAATTAGGAAAACCATCTTTAAGAAAAAGAAAACATAATTATAAATCCAAAAGTAGGTACAAAACAGAATATTTTTTAGAAAAAGAAATATCTTTAAAAGAAAAGGAATTATAAAAAATTATAACACTGACAACTATAAACCACAAAATCCAGAAAGATAATATAAATATCTATATTAACTGATTGATAGATCTGTAAAACTTTTTTCCTACATTTTTGTCTGTATACTTTCTTATGTCAATGATTTTGTATTGCTTTCTGTAGCGAGGATAGAAAAATAGTTTAGTCTTTCTTCTAACATGGTATCTAAATTTGTTACTATTTGATAGTTGAAAAGTATAAAAACATGTGACTTCACCATGCTGTACCATTTGTAGTACTTACATGTGTGCCCTACAAACACAGGAATTCTGATGAATTCTCTTTCGCATGATTCTCACCCAAAAAGGGGGAGAAAAGTTTGATGCATTTAAAATGGTACACACTACTTTATCAAGTATTTTCCTGACAGAAGAGAACTTCCATTTTGACAAGTATAAGTGAAAACCAAATCCTGTACTATTCCACATTGGAAGAATTTTCCAGAGATCAGCTTCTGGCTCTGTATATTTCAAATCTTCTTTCTCTGCCATTAATACGCTCTTCAAGTGTCAGCACTATGGGTCAGGTTCATATTGCACAGTGCCCAGATCGTGGTGTTGAAATATCAACTTCCACTAAAAGAAACTAGGGCTTTTTCAAGAAATGTCTGATTCCAAGTCTAGGGCAGAAAATATAGTCTAGAGCTTCTTCGCATACTAGATAGCAAAGAAGTTAGGGTCATATCAAAAGAACTCAGAAGCCAACTTTAAAGGGCTCTCACAATTAATGACTGGACAATTTGAGCTTCAAAGGGATGAAGATTAAAATTTACTGAAATCCATCTGACAGGTTTAAAGTTGATCACTTTCAGAAAATGCCAGGGAACCAATTCATTCTTTTGAAAATATTACAATAAACTATTTAATAATTAAATTATTATCAATAAGTTAAATGAAGAAAAAGAATCAACCATTTATCCTTCTTTTCCTATTTGATCTCTACCACTGGGTTACAAAGTAGTAGATGAGGGGAAGTATCTCTTTAGAAAAGTATTCTTGCTTATAAATACTAAAAAGAAAATCAGAATTTCACCATTTTGCATCCTCCCATAAATTATTGGATCTAAGCCTTGAGCATGAACAACCACTATCACAAAAAGAGAGACAATCAGACTTTATGTGCCTCCTGACTGAAAGAACACAAAACACTGAAAGCAGCAAAAATAAGTCTAGTCCAGTCTGGATCAAGCTGCCAATTTATAGGAAAATACAGAAGACAGAGGCGTTGACACTACCGAGAGTATGCAGCTAGCAAAATGCAGGCTGTAGGAGTAGGTCAAACATCCCAAGTTCCTCATCAGATAAACTTAGATAAGAGAAAGGGGAAGAGAGGAAGGAAGCCTTGTAGAGTAATAGAAAATTGAAAGACATATCATATTGTTTTTCAATGGGTAGGACTAAACTATAGTGACTAGGAATGAACATGTGGGCAAAAATAAACTAAAAAGAGACATAAGGTAGTGTATATATGTCCATGCCACTCTCTCACTTTGTCACAGCTTACCCTTCCCCCTCCCCATATCCTCAAGTCCATTCTCTAGTAGGTCTGTGTCTTTATTCCCATCTTGCCCCTAGGTTCTTCATGACTTTTTTTTTTCCTTAGATTCCATATATATGTGTTAGCATACGGTATTTGTTTTTCTCTTTCTGACTTACTTCACTCTGTATGACAGACTCTAGGTCCATCCACCTCACTACAAATAACTCAATTTCATTTCTTTTTATGGCTGAGTAATAGTCCATTGTATATATGTGCCACATCTTCTTTATCCATTCATCTGTTGATGGACACTTAGGTTGCTTCCATGTCCTGGCTATTGTAAATAGAGCTGCAATGAACATTTTGGTACATGAGTCTTTTTGAATTATGGTTTTCTCAGGGTATATGCCCAGTAGTGGGATTGCTGGGTCATATGGTAGATAGCTAGTGGGAAGCAGCCACATAGCACAAGAGAGATCAGCTCGGTGCTTTGTGACCACCTAGAGGGGTGGGATAGGGAGGGTGGGAGGGAGGGAGACGCAAGAGGGAAGAGATATGGGAACATATGTACAGGTATAACTGATTCACTTTGTTATAAAAGCAGAAACTAACAAGCCATTGTAAAGCAATTATACTCCAATAAAGATGTTAAAAAAAAAAGAGACATAAGGAAGCAATTACTATAAAAGTCAGGAAAGTGTTTACTATTGAGGGAAGGAAAAGGGTTAAAGTTGGGATAGGGAATTTGAAAGACACAGAGAGAGGTAGCTGTTGAATTCTATAGTTTGACTCAAGTAGTGGTTACAAATCTGTTTGTCTTATTGTTTCCTGTCTCTGTATTTTATATTCTTTAAATAAGATTTTGAAAATGAAGGAGGGTGAGGTATAAGGTGGGGTGGTGAAGTGGTTAGGCCAGGGTAGAATTAGAGCATTGTTGGCTTCCCTTGGTAACAGCTCCCTGACAGCAAGCAATGCCAATATTATTTCTAATACGATCTGAGGGATTTGCACTTATTCTAAGCTGGAGAAGGTGTGAACCAGGGCATGTTTTCCTGGGACCAACCTCCTTAAGAGTTTAATTATCTTTAGTGCTTTACCTTTGAGGTGTGGGAACAATTATGTTTATATTGTAGTTTACATTGTGATTTCCATCAATTCTTCTGTGGCAGACGCAGAAGTGTGCCACCCAGATCCTCCTTCAAGAAGGCACTTGCTGACCAGCTGAGGGGAGTGAAGGGAACAGCCAGTCTTCAGTGGTCAGATCCTTCAAATCAGCCTCAACTGCAGAGTGGCTATTCACCTGAGGCCTTCCTGGGACAGCCTGGAGCCCATGACTGAGTGACACAGAATATGAAACAAGACCTCGGCACTGTAGCCTGACACAGGATGCTCTGAAGGGCTACACTCACAACAGAGCTCCCTAGTTGTTGACGAAGGTTTGTGGGGCCTGTATCACAGTTCAGCTTCATCCTCTGCCAAATCTGGCTCACGTCCCTTTCTTTCTCAGGTGTTGATCCCTAATAAACATCTTGCACACCAAAATTTTAGCATCTGCTTCTGAAGAAACTGATCTGCGACATCCTTTAAGGCCTTGGTAAAGACTGCAAGATCTAAATGGATTTGAATAATGGAGTGGTGAAGAATAAACAGCACAAAAATAAAATAAGGGCTGCATGACATTCCTACACTGGTCAGAAGGGAGCAGCATCCTTTCAAGGGTGAGAGAATGCAGGCCTTCTGGAAGTGACCACCAGGCAGGAAACTAAGCAGTGGCCAATGGCTCTGTTGAGAGCAGTGGAGAGGAGCATGAGACATAGCTGTCAGCTGGGCAACTTGTTAGTAAGTGATAATTAGAAAACAAAACTGGAGGATAGGGGCTTCCCTGGTGGCACAGTGGTTAACAGTCCGCCCGCCAATGCAGGGGACACGGGTTCGAACCCTGGTCCGGGAAGATCCCACATGCCGCGGAGCAACTAAGCCCATGAGCCACAACTACTGAGCCTACGCTCCAGAGCCCGCAAGCCACAACTACTGAGCCTACGCTCTAGAGCCCGCAAGCCACAACTACTGAGCCTGTGTGCCACAACAACTGAAGCCCATGCGCCTAGAACCTGTGCTCCCAACAAGAGAAGCCACCACAATGCGAAGCCCGCACACCACAACGAAGAGTAGCCCCCGTTCTTCGCAACCAGAGAAAAGCCCGCGTGCAGCAACGAAGACCCAAAGCCGCCAAAAATAAAATAAATAAAATAAAATAAATAAATTTATCTAAAAAAAAAAACCTGGAGGATGAAGAAAAGGGAGGTAAAACTGATGAGCAGAGCAAGAATAGATATTTCTTCCACATGGCCTTGGGGGTAGAGGTGAGAGGAAAGGGTTTAAAAAAAAAAAAAACAAAAACCCAAGGTCTTGCAAATGGATTCCTTAGGGAAATGAGATGGACTTAATAATTAAAGTGAACCAAAACAAGAACCCCTGCCTTAGTCCCATGTGCTCCAGGCTGGAATCATTCCTGGAAGAGCAGCCTTATCATTCTATGTACTAGGGAGGCACCTATGCATGCAATTGCAGATCACCCCTCTTCTATTTGACAAGTTATATCTATAAAGCTTACCCAAAGCCTTTCTCATCTCAGCACCTAGTTATTCTGGGTCACTGAAGTCACAATAAACTGGGAAACTGGGAATCTTAATGTAAGGTTTACAAATACAGGGTAGCAGCCTCACAAGCAACTGCTGGTCTTAATAAGAGTATCACAGACTCTCTCAAACACACATTTTCCTTGCTCTTCCCCCGCCTGCCATTCTAACAGAGCTATCTTTCTTATGCCCTCCTATCTTACAATATTTTTAAGGCCCTAGTTCAATCATCCAGATTCCCACTAAAGGTACATGGAAGTTGTAGGCCCTTCTCTTACCACTGGATGGTGCTAAAGAAACTGATCAGATTAATTCTGATAAGTTCTCAACCTCTGCACTGTTAACAATAGAGACCAGATAATTCTTTTTTATGGAGGACTGTCCTATGCATTATAGGATGTTTAGTAGCAACCTTGGACTTTACCTATTAGATGCTAATAGCACTCCTGCAGTCATGAAAACCAAATACTTGTCCAGACATTGCCACATGTTCCTGGGACATTTGGATTTTCCTAGCTGAGAACCACTATAAAATGAGAACCTGAAGCGTTTTGAATAGGAGGGAGAAGGAGAATTAGATTTTGATGGAATTTTTTAAAAGCTTTGTTGTTTTTTTTTAAAATGACATTTATTCATTGAAAAAATCCAAAATGTGGAAAAAACATATAAAAGTAAATTAAAAACACACAAAATCCCACCACTCAGATTAACTTCCATGAACATTTTATTGACCATCTTTCTAGGAATATGGACACATAGTTAAACATGTATAATTTTGCATACATGGAAATGTGTACTATATTCTCCTATAACTTTTTCCACACAAATTCTACTATGGACACTGTTCGAGATCAACAATACTGGTCTATTTAAATAATTAATTTTAATGCCTGCATAATATCCCTTCGTATGTAATTAACCAAGTCTCTACTGGTAGACAACCAGGTTCCTAAATTTTTGTTATTATAAATAGCACTGCAATTAACATCTCTGAACAACCTGAAACTGTTGACTGAAATTGTTTCACGTGCAATATTTCTGCATATCTAGAATTTTTCCAGGACCCAAAGCCTTAGCAAAGTGAGTTAGACATAGATACTTTCCCAAATATGTACACAGACTAGTACAGAAAAATGAGCACAGGACAAAATAAAATGTAATAAGTGGCATGGAAATGCAAAGTAGAAATGTGGGCAAAACATGAAGAAAATATAACTGACTAGGGATCAGGGATGGCTTCACAGACGTGGGCCCAGAAAGAGTCAGTATAAAAGTTAGTCTCAGCTCCTTTTTATTCATAACAACCATTTGTTTAAAGGCCTATTTCCCTATTTCCCCTACACCCTATGCACAGGCCAGGGCTAGCATTTTCTTCTTTATATACCCGGTATTTATCATAGCGTCATGAACTTACTGAATCTTCAGTAAAGGTTTGCTGAATGGGGGTACTTATTGGAGATTTTCCTGCCTGGAGAGCATTGTCCTAAAAAGAGAAAGAAGGGAGAATCACACAGAAGCAAGTGGGCTATGAATACAAGTTTAAAATCACTCCCAACTTTCCAAACTCAAAGACGCACCAGGAAACAGTGATGGTAAAGAGAGAAGAGAGGAAGAGAGAAAGGTAATTTGATATGTACTTCTCTGATCCCCTTTCTTTCCTCTTCAGAAAAGCTTCTCCAAGAAGAAATCTGAATGATCTTGCAGAAGGCAATTTGAACGAATTCTAAGGCTTATACTACAATTCAGATGAGGTAGAGAAATATTTTATTCTCCTTATGTTAGTCTATAATCTAATATCCCTCCCAAATCCCCCTCCACTGGTTAGCAGGGGAAAAAAAGAACTAAAGTTTCAATCTACTTTAAACTTAATCCAATCTGACAATTTAAATATACTTTTAGAAAGTGTTTGGGTCTATTGGATAAAATAATGCTTAATCACTCAGAGAGCCTCTCCTACCACTGAGTCTCTCCCCAAAGGAGGGTGGGAAGAGTGTGCTCCTGCAATCTCCTGGCAGGAGATTGAGAAGGGACTCTAGCTGCAAGCTGGTTTTTCCTGATGTAGTGGCTAGTGGCTGCCACCTGCTGGTCTCTGAAGCACTCATCTTTGTGCACCTAATCGCTAAACAGGCTGAAAGATACCACTCCTGAATTGGCTAGTTAACAAAGGGTCTAGATTTTTGGCAGGGACAATGTTCCTGAATTGCTAACACCGTATCAAGGATTCTGCTGGCTGCAGAACCTGAGTTTACTGCCACATACTCCACCCGGAAAGCTGGCCCAGCAGTCCACACCACTTGACGGTTCAGTCAACTCACTCTGCTATGGTAGGCCTATGGCAGCCCACTGGGTTTCAAGTGAGCATCCACAGCACACAAAAACTCAGGGCATCTTTGTCAATCTTAACCCCAGCACTTCTCTCTACTTGACCACGACGTGCTACGTTTCTGTGACTGAGTCCTAAAGTTGATACATGGCAAAATCCATTCGGAATATCAAATACCATTATTACCTCTGTCTTATTTCTTTTTACATTTCTTTTGTAAAATATTCTAGTCTCCCTCTTGACAAATGAATACTTTTCATAGACTAAGGGAAAGTCCTAATCATGCCATCTTCATCTGCATCCTCGTCTCCAAATTTTGTTGTGCCTGATAACTATAAAACCTGTTCTCTTTTTACTTCACCTCCAGACCTTTAGCCTGGAAAATTTAAGGAGGTCTGAAAATTAGAGGGAGAGAAGCTGGCAGAAACTGCCTGGTCAGATCACATCAGACTGGTCTTGAATTATCAAAGAAACATCCTATTTATTTTGAAAATCCCTTTACCATACTTAGGAATCAGACATTTTCAAAGCTTGACCATCCATTCAGTATATATTTACAAAGCATCTATTATGTGCAGTGTACTCTGACAGGTATGATGTCAGAATACATTGCACATAAACTACCCACTGTTAGTTTCCTATTGCTGCTGTAAAAAATTACCACAGACTTGACGACTTAAAACAACAGATTAATTCTCTTACAGTTCTGGAGGTGATATGTCAAAAATTGGGTCTTCTGGGTCTAAACATAAATTATTGGCAGAGCTGCATTTCTTTTGGAGACTCTAAGGGAAAGTCTGTTTTCTTGCCTTTTCCAGTGTCTAGAGGCTGCCCTCCTTCCTAGGCTCATAACCCCTTTCCATCTTCAAAGCCATCAGTGACCAGTCAAGTTGTCCTCATGCTACATCACTCTACCTTTGATCCTCACACCTCTCTCTCATAAGGACCCTTCTGATTACATTGGTCACAACTGGATAATCCAGAATAATCTCCCAATCTAGAGATCTTTAATTTAATCACATCTGCAAAATTCTTTTTGCCATGTAAGGCAACATATTCAAAGGTTCTGGGGATTAGAACATGTATATGTATTTTTTATCATACCTACTCACAGAGCCAGAGAGAAATAACTCTTGTTATTTCAGAAGGCTATAAAAGATGTGATGAATATTGTTTTACTTATTTTTAACTGAAGTACAATAGTTATACTAGAAAAAGCAGAGACTGCATGTGTCCAGATCATGGAATTATCACAAAACAAACACACCAAGTTAACCACCATGGAGGAAAAGTTACAAAAGATCACCAGCCTCACAGAATCACCTCCCCTACAACATGCCCTCTTCTAATAACTATACCCTCTCTATTCCAGAGGTCCAACACCACAGATTAGTTCTGTTTTTGAACAGGTAAATTGAATGATTCAGTGTAATTGTTTTGTGTCTGACTTCCTTCACTCAACATTGTTTAGGAGATTTATATATGGATCTATCTAAATGGAACTATATAGTTAGTTCATTTTCATCATTGTATAATATTCCATTATATGACTATATAACAATTCATTTATCCATTATACCACTGACAGACATTTGGATTTTTTTCAGCTTGGGTGTATTTTAAATACTGCTGCTGTAATCATTCTTACACGTCTTTTGTTGCATTTATACATACATTTCCGTTAGGTTTGGCGTTGGCCAGAAAGTTCGTTTGGCTTTTTCCATAAGATATGGAAAACCCAAACGAACTTTCTGGTCAACCCAATATATACCAGGAGAAGAATTTCTCAGTCATCGTATATCTATATATCTAGATATGTCTTCAACTTCAGGAGAGAATACCAGCCAATTTTTAAAGTAGCTGTACAAATTTATAACCTTACTAGCAATATGTGAGTGTCCCAGTTGCTTCACATGCTTACAAACACATACTATTATCAGTCTTTTTAATTTTAGCCATTCTGGGGTATGTAGTACTATCTCGCTATAGTTTGCATTTCCCTGATTACTACTGAGGCTGAGCCTCTTTTTTTTTTTTTTTAAACATCTTTATTGGAGTATCATTGCTTTACAATGGTGTGTTAGTTTCTGCTGTATAACAAAGTGAATCAGCTATACATATACATTTATCCCCATTTCTCCTCCCTCTTGTGTCTCCCTCCCACCCTCCTTATCCCACACCTCTAGGTGGACACAAAGCACTGAGCCGCTTCCCAAGGCTGAGCTTTTTTCATTCCTTATGACTATCTGAATACTCATTTTTATAAAGTGCCTGCTCAACTCTTTCATCCATATTTATTTTGTGGTGGTTTTATGGTTCTTTCCATATTCTGCATGTAAGCATTTTATCAGATATATGTGTTGCATACCTGGCTTCTCTGCCAAAATAAAACGTGTACATAAAATTGAAATTTGAATGTCAATTGATTTCTTATGGACCAAAGCTGAACCTCAGAAGCTGTGTGAACAAAGAAGAGAAAGGGAAATTTCTCTGTGCAGCCTCAGGAGCAGCAGATTAAATCCCCACAATTGGCTTAATAAACCCTGCATCTGCAGAATACATGAATAGACAACAAATGTTCCCAAAATTGAGCGGTGGACTTTGGGAGCAACTGTAGACTTGGGGTTTGCTTTCTGCGTTTGATTTTTTTTGGGTTTTATGTTTACCTTAGTTTAGTTTTTAGTGCTTGTTTTCATTGGTGGGTTTGTTTATTGGTTTGGTTGCTATCTTCCTTTTTTTTTTTTCTCTCTCTTTTTGTGAGTGTGTGTCTGTATGCTTCTTTGGGTGATTTTGTCTGTTTAGTTTTGCTTTCACAATTTGTATTGGGGTTCTGTCTGTTCATTTTTTCCCCCCTTTTCTTCCATGCCACGCAGCTGGCAGGGTCTTGGTGCTCTGGCCAGGTGTGGGACCTGAGCCTCCGAGGTGGGAGAGACGAGTCCAGGACACTGGAACACCAGACAGCTCCTAGCCCCACGTAATATTAATCAGTGAGAGCTCCCCCAGAGATCTCCTTCTCAACACTAAGACCCAGCTCCACCTATCGGCAAGCAAGCTCCAGTGCTGGATGCCCCATGCCAAACAACTAGCAATACAGGAATACAACGCCACCCATTAGCAGAGAGGCTGCCTAAAGTCATACTAAGTTCACAGAAACCCCAAAGCACACCACAAGACATGGCCCTGACCACCAGAGGGACAAGATCCAGCCCCACTGCCCAGAACACAGGCACCAGGCCCCTCCACCAGAAAGCCTACACAACCCACTGAACCAACCTCACCCACTGGGGGAAGACACCAAAAATAAGAAGAACTATGAACCTGCAGCCTGCGAAAAGGAGACCCCAAACACAGTAAGTTAAACAAAATGAGGAGACAGAGAAATATGCAGCAGGTGAAGGAGCAAGGTAAAAACCCATCAGACCAAACAAATGAAGAGGAAATAGGCAGTCTGCCTGAAAAAGAATTCAGAGTAATGATAGTAAAGATGATCCAAAATCTTGGAAATAGAATGGAGAAAATACAAGAAACGTTTAACAAGGATCTAGAAGAATTAAGAGCAAACAAACAATGATGAACACCACAATAAATGAAATTAAAAATAATCTAGAAGGCATCAATCGCAGAATAACTGAGTCAGAAGAATGGATAAGTGACCTGGAATACAGAATAGTGGAAATAACTGCCACAGAGCAGAATAAAGAAAAAAGAATGAAAAGAATTGAGGACAGTATCGGAGACCTCTGGAAAAACATTAAATGCAACAACATTCAATTTACAGGGGTCCAGAAGAAGAAAAGAAAGAGAAAGGCTCTGAGAAAATATTTGAGGACATTATAGTTGAAAACTTCCCTAACATGGGAAAGGAAATAGTCACCTAGTCCGGAAAGCACAGAGAGTCCCCATACAGGATAAACTCAAGGAGAAAGACACTGAGACACATATTAATGAAACTAACAAAAATTAAATACAAAGAAAAAATCTTAAAAGTAGCAAGGGAAAAGCAACAAATAACATACAAGGGAATCCCCATAAGGTTATCAGCTGATTTTTCAGCAGAATCTCTGCAGGCCAGAAGGGAGTGGCAAGACCTATTTAAAGTGATGAAAGGGAAAAACCTACAACCAAGATTACTCTACCCAGCAAGGATCTCATTCAGATTTGATGGAGAAATTAAAACCTTCACAGAAAAGCAAAAATTAAGAGAATTCAGCACCACCAAACCAACTTTACAACAAAGGCTAAAGGAACTTCTCTAGGCAAGAAATACAAGAGAAGAAAAAGACCTACAAAAACAAACCCAAAACAATTAAGAAAATGGTAATAAAACACACATATCGATAATTACCTTAAATGTAAATGGATGAAATGCTCCAACCAAAAGACACAGACTGGCTGAATGGATATGAAAATAAGACCCATATATATGCTGTCTACAAGACACCCACTTCAGACCTAGGGACACATACGGACTGAAAGTGAGGGGATAGAAAAATATATTCCATGCAAATGGAAATCAAAAGAAAGCTAGAGTAGCAATACTCACATGAGACAAAATAGACTTTAAAATAAAGAATTGGGAGATTGGGATTGACATATATACACTGATATGTATAAAATGGATAACTAAGAAGAACCTGCTGTATAAAAAAGTAAATTAAATAAAATGCAAAAATTCAAAAAAAAAAAGAAAGCTAGAATAGCAATACTCATAATCAGACAAAATAGACTTTAAAATAAAGATTATTACAAGAAACAAGGAAGGACACTACAGAATAATCAAGAGAACATTCCAAGAAGAAGATACAACAATTGTAAATATTTACACACCCAACATAGGAGCACCTCAATACATAAGGCAAATTCTAACAGCCATAAAAGGGGAAATCAACAGTAACACAGAAATAGTGGGGGACTTTAACACCTCACTTACACCAATGGACAGATCATCCAAACAGAAAATTAATAAGGAAACACAAGCTTTAAATGACACAATAGACCAGACAGACTTAATTGATATTTATAGGCCATTCCATCTGAAAACAGCAGGTGACACTTTCTTCTCAAGTGCACACGGAACACTTTTCCAGGATAGATCACACCTTGGGTAAAAAATCAAGCCTTGGTAAATTTAAGAAAACTGAAATCATATCAAGCATCTTTTCCCACCACAATGCTATGAGATTAGAAATAAATTACAGGCGGAAAAAAATGTAAAAAACACAAACACATGGAGGCTAAACAATACGTTACTAAATAACCAAGAGATCACTGAAGAAATCAAAGAGGAAATCAAAAAATACCTAGAGACAAATGACAATGAAAATACGATGATCCAAAACCTATGGGATGCAGCAAAAGCAGTTCTAAGAGGAAAGTTTATAGCAATACAATCCTACCTCAAGAAACAAGAAAAATCTCAAATAAACAACCTAACCTTACACCTAAAGCAATTAGAGAACAAAGAACAAAAAAAAAAACCCAAAATTAGCAGAAGGAAAGAAATAATAAATTTCAGATCAGAAATAAATGAAAAAGAAATGAAGCAAACAATAGCAAATATCAATAAACCTAAAAGCTGGTTCTTTCAGAAGATAAACAAAATTGATAAACCATTAGCCAGACTCATCAGGAAAAAAAGAGAGAAGACTCAAATCAACAGAATTAGAAATGAAAAAGGAGAAGTCACAACTGACACTGCAGAAGCACAAAGGATCATGAGAGACTACTACAAGCAACTCTATGCCAATAAAATGGACAACCTGGAAGAAATGGACAAATTCTTAGAAAAGCACAACCTTCCGAGACTGAACCAGGAAGAAATAGAAAATATGAACAGGCCAATCACAACCTCCGAAATTGAAACTGTGATTAAAAATCTTCCAACAAGCAAAAGTCCAGGACCAGAAGGCTTCACAGGTGAATTCTATCAAACATCTAGAGAAGAGCTAACAACTATGCTTCTCAAACTCTTCCAAAATATAGCAGAGGGAGGAACACTCCCAAACGCAATCTATGAGGCCACCATCACCCTGATACCAAAACCACACAAAGATGTCACAAAAAAAGAAAACTACAGGCCAATATCACTGATGAACATAGATGCAAAAATCCTCAACAAAATACTAACAAACAGAATCCAATAGCACATTAAAAGGATCATACAACATGATCAAGTGGGGCTTATCCAAGGGATGCAAGAATTCTTCAATATATGCAAATCAATCAACATGATACACCATATTGACAAATTGAAGGATAAAAACCATATGCTAATCTCAATGCAGAAATAGCTTTTGACAAAATTCAACACCCATTTATGATAAAAACTTTCCAGCAAGTGGGCATAGAGAGAACCTACCTCAACATAATAAAGGGAATATATGACAAACCCATAGCCAACATCATACTCAATGGTGAAAAACTGAAACCATTTCCTCTAAGATCAGGAACAAGACAAGGGTGCCCACTCTCACCACTATTATTCAACATAGTTTGGAAGTTTTAGTCACGGCAATCAGAGAAGAAAAAGAAATAAAAGGAATCCAAATCAGAAAAGAAGATGTAAAACAGTCACTGTTTGTAAATGACATGATACTATACACAGAGAATCCTAAAGATGCTACCAGGAAACTACTAGAGCTAATCAATGAATTTGGTAAAGTAGCAGGATACAAAATTAATGCACAGAAATCTCTTGCATTCCTATACACTAACAAGAAAAAATCTGAAAGAGAAATTAAGGAAACACTCCCATTTACCACTGCAACAAAAAGAATAAAATACCTAGGAATAAACTTACCTAAGGAGACAAAAGACCTGTATGCAGATAACTAGAAGACACTGATGAAAGAAATTAAAGATGATTTAAATGGATGGAGAGAGACACCATGTTCTTGGATCGGAAGAATCAACACTGTGAAAAGGATTATACTAACCAAACCAATCTACAGATTCAATGTAATCCATATCAAACTACCAATGTCATTTTCCACAGAACTAGAACAAAAAATTTTCCAGTTGGTATGGAAATACAAAAGACCCCAAATAGCCAAAGCAATCTTGAGGAAGCAAAACAGAGCTGGAGGAGTCACGCTCCCTGACTTTAGACTATACTACAAAGCTACAGTAATCAAGACAGTATGGTACTGGCACAAAAATAGAAATATAGATCAATGGAACAGGACAGAAAGCCCAGAGATAAACCCACGTGCATATGGTCACCTTGTCTTTGACAAAGGAAGCAAGAATATACAATAGAGAAAAGACAGCCTCTTCAATAAGTGGTGCTGGGAAAACTGGAAAGCTACATGTAAAAGAATGAAATTAGAACACTGCCCAACACCATACACAAAAATAAACTCAAAATGGATTAAAGACCTAAATGTAAGGCCAGACACTATAAAACTTTTAGAGGAAAACACAGGCAGAACACTCTATGACATAAATCACAGCAAGATTCTTTTTGACCCACCTCCTAGAGAAATGGAAATAAAAACAAAAATAAACAAATGGGACCTAATGAAACTTAAAAGCTTTTGCACAGCAAAGGAAACCACAAAGAAGACGAAAAGACAACCCTCAGAATGGGAGAAAATATTTGCAAACGAAGCAACTGACAAAGGATTAATCTCCAAAATATACAAGCAGCTCATGCAGCTCAATATCAAAAAAAAAAACAACCCAATTCAAAAAATGGGCGGAAGACCTAAATAGACATTTCTCCAAAGAAGATATACAGATTGCCAACAAACACATAAAAGGATGCTCAACAGCACTAATCATTAGAGAAATGAAGATCAAAACCATAATGAGGTATCACCTCACGCCAGTCAGAATGGCCATCATCAAAAAATCTACAAACAATAAATGCTGGAGAATGTGGAGAAAAGGGAACTATCTTGCACTGTTGGTGGCAATGTAAATTGATACAGCCACTATAGAGAACAGTAGGGAGGCTCCTCAAAGAACTAAAAATAGAACTACCATATGATCCAGCAATCCCACTACTGGGCATATACCCTGAGAAAACCATAATTCAAAAAGTGACATGTACCACAATGTTCATTGCAGCACTATTTACAATATCCAGGACATGGAAGCAACCTACGTTTCCATCAACAGATGAATGGATAAAAAAGATGTAGCACATATATACAGTGGAATATTAGCTGTAAAAAGAAAGCAAATTGAGTTATTTGTAGTAAGGTAGATGGACCTAGAGTCTGTCATACAGAGTAAAGTAATTCAGAAAGAGAAAAACAAATACTGTATGCTAACACATATACATGGAATCTTAAAAAAAATGGTTTTGATGAACCTAGGAGCAGGACAGGAATAAAGACGCAGACATAGAGAATGGACTTGAGGACACGGCGGTGGGGGGGAAGGGTAAACTGGGACGGAGTGAGAGAGTAGCATTACATATATACACTACCAAATGTAAAATAGCTAGCTAGTGGGAAGCTGCTGCATCGCACAGGGAGATCAGCTCGGTGCTTTGTGACCACCTAGAGGGGTGGGATAGGGAGGCTGGGAACGAGTTGCGAGAGGTAGGGTATATGGAGGTATATGTATACATATAGCAATTCACTTCGTTATACAGCAGAAACTAACACAACATTTTAAAGCAATTATACGCCAATGAAGATGTAAAAATAATAATAATAATGACACAATTTTAAAAAATAATAATAATAGCACAACAAAAACTGAGAGTATATTTTGGCTAGGCAAATCACCGTAAGTGCACAGACAAATTTATACCCTACAAGAAAATATGCATACTTGTTTTCTACTTAAGTAAAAATGTATATGTATAAAGCAAGGGACATTATAACAAATACTTTAATTTACTATACTAATGCTAAAAACTTAACACTTCTATGCAAATTTGAAACAATCTAATGTGTCACATGGTACAGAACATTTTTATCACAAACTATAAAATGACCATATTTCAATAGAACCCATACAAAATACTACATATAACACCACAAAAACTGAAGAGTATAGTTCATATGCGTAATCTGGCTTGCCAATAAATATCTAAACTCTTGATTATTTAATCTCTGGGGGAAAAAAAGAAAGCATCTTTTCCGACCACAACAGGATAAAACTGGAATATAACTTCAAAAAAAAAAAAGGGCTTCCCTGGTGGCGTAGTGGTTGAGAGTCTTCCTGCCAATGCAGGGGACACGGGTTCGAGCCCTGGTCTGGGAAGATCCCACGTGCTGCGGAGCAACTGGGCCCGTGAGCCACAATTACTGAGCCTGCGCGTCTGGAGCCTGTGCTCTGCAACAAGAGAGGCCACGACAGTGAGAGGCCCGCGCACCGCAATGAAGAGTGGCCCCCGCTTGCCACAACTAGAGAAAGCCCTCGCACAGAAACGAAGACCCAACACAGCCATAAATAAATAAAAAATAAATAAATAAATTTAAAGTGTGATAATTGTATTTAAAAAAAAAAAAAAAAAAGGAGGGAGCCATGTTCCTGCCTGCTGCGCCACCAGTCTGACCCTCGGTCCGGCCGACAGCCAAGTGGAGCTCTGCGCAGAGACCCGAGCCGCGGCCACCCCTCTGTACATGCCTGTGAGGAGGCGCCTGGGTCGCAGCCGCGTCCCGAGCCTGCTGGCCGCGCACTCGCTCCCTGCTCTCCGAGGGGCGGCCCAGCTGGAGGAGGCCAATGTGGGGCCAGCCTCAGGATGAACCGCAGCCACCGGCACCAGGCGGGCAGCAGCTGCCTGGGCACCATGCAGGTGAAGAGCAAGTTTGGAGCTGAATTTCGTCGGCTTTCACTGGAAAGATCAAAACCCGGAAAGTTTGAGGAGTTTTATAGATTACTGCAACATGTTCATAAGATACCCAGTGTTGACGTTTTAGTAGGCTATGAAGACATCCACGGAGATTTACTACCTATAAATAACGATGATAATTATCACAAAGCTCTTTCAACGGCCAACTCGCTGCTTAGGATTTTTATACAAAAAAGGGAAGAAGCAGACTACAGTGCCTTTGGTACAGACACACTAATAAAGAAGAAGAATGTTTTAACGAATGTGTTGCGTCCTGACAACCAAAGATAAAAGCCACACATAGTCATTAGTATGCCCCAGGACTTCAGACCTGTGTCTTCTAGTATAGACGTGGATATTCTCCCAGAAACACATCGTAGGGTCCGTCTTTACAAATATGGCACTGAGAAACCCCTAAGATTGCACATCCGGGACGGCTCCAGTGTCAGGGTGACACAGCATGGCTTAGAGAAGGTCCCAGGGATCTTTATATCCAGACTTGTGCCAGGAGGTCTGGCTCAAAGCACAGGACAATTAGCGGTTAATGATGAAGTTTTAGAAGTTAATGGCATAGAAGTTTCAGGGAAGAGTCTAGATCAAGTAACTGAAATGAGGATTGCAAACAGCCACAACCTCATCATCACAGTGAGACCAGCAAACCAGAGGAACAGCATCATGAGGAACAGTCGCACTTCTGGCAGCTCCAGCCAGTCTACTGACAACAGCCTTCCTGGCCTGCCACAGCAGATACAACTGAGCTTTGAGCCAGAGGATGAAGACAGTGATGAAGATGACATTATTATTGAAGATAATGGTGTGCCACAGCAGATCCCTAAGGCTGTTTGTAACACTGAGAACCTGGAATCATTAATGCAAATAGAGCTCAGTTTTGAATCCAGACAGAATGGTTTTATTCCATCTAATGAAGTGAACTTAGCACCCATAGCAAGTGGCACAAATACAGAATTTGAAACGCGTGCTCCAGATCAAAAACTCTTAGAAGAAGATGGAACAATCATAACACTGTGAAACCATCGCGTTTGAACGTTTTCTGAATGAGGATGCCATGGAGACTTGTAAATTTGGCTAGTTTAAAGCATATATGCCTCTGAACCAGTGATCTGGGGTAGACATGACAAACATATATTGCAAGCTTAAAATGTTATCAAAATAGTAGTTTGATAATTAATATAAACTTCAGTGGGTCAGAGGTGAACTTAAGTCTAAAACAAAGGGGCCTTTGCTAATGAAATGATGTGCTTTTGCTATTTTGTCTATAGAGAACTGGAGGTTGGAGCACATTCCCAAAAGTATACACGAGGACTAGATCATTTCTGTTTGAAGTGGTTGCATATTTAACCTGCTGTGCAGAGCCTGGTAAATTTTTCACTTAACTATATATTTTTTAAATCTAAGGTGAAGAAGTCTGAGTCTATCTTTTGGTACTTTGGGGATCTCAACTCCTATATTCCCCATGTTTTATTTTGATTTTTTAGTATTGTTCTTCTGTTGCCAATTGTAACAAGTAATTTTTTCAAATGCTTTTTTCCCCCTAACTTCTAAGAAATAAAACCAATTGACTGTTTCTAGGGGTTGCTTCCTAAGTTATAAAGCACTGAAGCTATGTTCCTGAATTAAGAAACTCTATCAGTTGTTCAGATCCGAGTTTGTCCATCCTATAGCTTTCATATTTACAAACTCATTCCATTTGGGCATCACTTATGTTGTGAAAGGCAGTTCCATCGACTCTGGTGATATGGGAGACTCTCTCCCGTAACCTCTTATTGTCCTCATTCCGAATCTCATTGGAAATCATTCCTTTTGTTGTTAGTGTGTGTATTTTGTTGGTCTGCCTTTATACTCTTAATGTATTTGAATAGTGTAAATCATTTTTGTTAAAAAAAATGCACCCAAACTAAGAGATTTTTATACACAGGACAACCTTGTGCACTTTTTATACGAAAATTTTGTGTTTTCCTTAATGGGGTTTCTAGGAACACTGCCTACATTTTATGAAAACTATGTAGTATTCACCTTTGACAGGTAGAGTGTATCTCGATTAATTTTATGAGGCTATTTATTACTTTCCGATGCATCCACTAAGAACAAGGTAACGGTAAGGCTGCTAACTTTCATTCCTTGCCTGGTATCATTGTATGAGGTGCACAGGCACTACAGTAGCTTGTATATGGAGACTAAGAATAGTATGAACCACATGAGTTCCCTGTGGCTTATGGATGTTTCTCTCAGAGTTACTTATTGATTAATTTTATGGTAGGCCTAGAATGGATACCTTATAACAATTGTGTGCTATTAAAACAATGAAGAATCAAATGACTGCGTTTTGAAGAATATTTTCTCTATATGGTAAAAGTATATGAAGTAAAGTTCATTAAGTGAAACTAAAAACTAGAAAAACCATAAATATGTGGTGTAAACAACAAGCTACTAAACAACCAACGGTTCACTGAAGAAATCAAAAATGAAATTTTAAAAAAACAACTTCAAGACAATTGAAAACGGAAACACAACATTCCAAACCCTATGAGACAGAACAAAAGCAGTTCTAACAGGGAGGTTTTAATAATATAGGCCTACCTGAAGAAAACAAACAAAAAATCAAGAATAGTTTCAAATACACAATCTAACCTTACAGCTAAAGGAACAAAAAGAAGAACTACAAACAAAACCCAAAGTTCATAGAAGAAAAATAATAATAAGCTTAGAGAAGAAATAACTGAAATAGAAACTGGAAAACAATTGAAAAGATCAATGAAACTAAGAGCTGGTTCTTTGAGGAGATAAAATTGATAAACCTCTAGCCAAACTCATCAAGAAGAAAATAAAAAGACAAATAAAATCAGTAATGAAAGAGAAGCTACAACCAACACCACAGACATACAAAGGATCACAAGAAATTACTACAAGTAATTGTACGCCAACAAATTGGACAACCCAGAAAAGTGAATAAATGCCTAGAAATGTACAATCTTCCAAGACTGAATTCGGAAGAAAAATAGAAAATCTGAACAGAACAATTACTAGTAATGAAATTAATCAGTAACCAAAAAAATCCCAACAAACAAAATTCCAGGACCAGAGAGGTGAATTCTACCAAACATTTAAGATTTAACACCTATCCTTCTCAAACTATTCCAAACAACTGAAAAGCAAGAAATGCTCCCAAATCATTGAAAAAGGTCAGCATCACCCTGACATCAAAACCAGAAAATCGCACCACACAAAAAAGAAAACTACAGGCCACTATCACTAATGAACATAAATGAAAAGTTCCTTAACAGAATGTCAGCAAATTGAACTTGAAAATACATTAAAAGTGACAATCCTGCAGCCTGTGGAACAAAAACCACATTCACAGAAAGACAGACAAGATGAAAAAGCAGAGGGCTATGTACCAGATGAAGGAACAAGATAAAACCCCAGAAAAACAACTAAATGAATAGGCAACCTTCCAGAAAAAGAATTCAGAATAACGATACTGAAGATGATACAGGACCTCGGAAAAAGAATGGAGGCAAAGAACGAGAAAATGCAAGAAATGTTTAACAAAGACTTAGAAGAATTAAAGAACAAACAAACAGAGATGAACAATACAATAACTGCAATGAAAAATACACTAGAAGGAATCAATAGCAGAATAACTGAGGCAGAAGAATGGATAAGTGAACTGGAAGACAGAATGGTGGAATTCACTGCTGTGGAACAGAATAAAGAAAAAAGAATGAAAAGAAATGAAGACAGCCTAAGTGACCTCTGGGACAACATTAAACACAACAACATTCGCATTACAGGGGTCCCAGAAGGAGAAGAGAGAGAAAAAGGACCCGAGAAAATATCTGAAGAGATTACATTTGAAAACTTCCCTAACATGGGAAAGGAAACAGACACCCAAGACCAGGAAGCACAGAGAGTCCCAGGCGGGATAAACCCAAGGAGAAACATGTTGAGACACATAGTAATCAAATTGACAAACATTAAAGACAGAGAAAAAGTATTGAAAGCAACAAGGGAAAAATGACAAATAACATACAAGGGAACTCCCATAAGGTTAACAGCTGATTTCTCAGCAGAAACTCTACAAGCCAGAAGGGAGTGGCATCACATAAGTGATGAAAGGGAAGAACCTAAAACCAAGATTAATCTACCTGGCAAGGATCTCATTCAGTTCGATGGAGAAATCAAAAGCTTTACAGACAAGCAAAAGATAAGAGAATTCAGCACCACCAAACCAGCTCTACAACAAATGTTAAAGGAACTTCTCTAAGTGGGAAACACAAGAGAAGAAAAGGACCTACAAAAACAAACCCAAAACAATTAAGGAAGTGGTACTAGGAACATACATATCAATAATTACCTTAAACGTGAATGGATTAAATGCGCCAACCAAAAGACACAGGCTCGCTGAATGGATACAAAAACAAGACCCATATATATGCTGTCTACAAGAGACCCACTTCAGACGTAGGGACACATACAGACTGAAAGTGAGGGGATGGAAAAAGATATTCCATGCAAATGGAAATCAAAAGAAAACTGCAGTAGCAATACTCATGTCAGATAAAACAGACTTTAAAATAAAGAATGTTACAGGAGACAAGGAAGGACACTACATAATGATCAAGGGATCAATCCAAGAAGAAAATATAACAATTATAAATATATATGCATCCAACACAGGAGCACCTCAATACATAAGGCAACTGCTAGCAGCTATAAAAGAGGAAATCAACAGTAACATAATAATAGTGGGGGACTTGAACACCTCACATACACCAATGGACAGATCATCCAAACAAAAAATTAATAAGGAAACACAAGCTTTAAACAACACAATAGACCAGATAGATTTAACTGACATTTATAGGACATTCCATCCACAAAGAGCAAATTACACTTTCTTCTCAAGTGCACATGGAACATTCTACAGGACAGATCACATCTTGGGTCACAAATCAAGCCTCAGTACATTTAAGAAAACTGAAATCATATCAAGCATCTTTTCTGACCGCAATGCTCTGAGATTAGAAATCAATTACAGGGAAAAAAACGTAAGAAACACAAACACATGGAAGCTAAACAATACGTTACTCAATAACCAAGAGATCACTGAAGAAATCAAGGAGGAAATCAAAAAATACCTAGAGGCAAATTACAATGAAAACACGACAATCCAAAACCTATGGGATGCAGCAAAAGCAGTTCTAAGAGGGAAGTATATAGCAATACAAGCCTACCTCAAGAAACAAGAAAAATCTCAAGTAAACAATCTAACCTTACACCTAAAGAAACTAGAGAAAGAAGAACAAACAAAACCCAAAGTTAGCAGAAGGAAAGAAATCATAAAGATCAGAGCAGAAATAAATGAAATAGAAACAAAGAAAACAATAGCAAAGATCAATAAAACTAAAAGCTGGTTCTTTAAGAAGATATAAAATTGATAAACCATTAGCCAGACTCATCAAGAAAAAGAGGGAGAGGACTCAAATCAATAAAATTAGAAATGAAAAAGGAGAAGTCACAACAGACACCACAGAAATACAAAGCATCCTAAGAGACTACTACAAGCAACCCTATGCCAATAAAATGGACAACCTGGAAGAAATGGACAAATTCTTAGAAAGGTATAACCTTCCAAGACTGAACCAGGAAGAAACAGAAAATATGAACGGACCAATCACAAGTAAGGAAATTGAAACTGTGATTAAAAATCTTCCAACAAACAAAAGCCCAGGACCAGGTGGCTTCACAGGCGAATTCTATCAAACATTTAGAGAAGAGCTAACACCTATACTTCTCAAACTCTTCCAAAATATAGCAGATGGAGGAACACTCCCAAACTCATTCTGTGAGGCCACCATCACTCTGATACCAAAACCAGACAAAGATACGATAGAAAAAGAAAATTACAGACCAATATCACTGATGAATATAGATGCAAAAATCCTCAACAAAATACTAGCAAACAGAATCCAACAACACATTAAAAGGATCATACACCATGATCAAGTGGGATTTATCCCAGGGATGCAAGGATTCTTCAATATAGGCAAATCAATCAATGTGATAAACCATATTAACAAATTGGAGAATAAAAACCACTTAATCATCTCAATAGATGCAGAAAAAGCTTTTGACAAAATTCAACACCCATTTAGGATAAAAACTCTCCAGAAAGTGGGCACAGAGGGAACCTCCCTCAACATAATAAAGGCCATATACGACAAACCCACAGCAAACATCATTCTCAGTGGTGAAAAACTGAAAGCATTTCCTCTAAGATCAGGAACAAGACAAGGATGTCCACTCTTGCCACTATTATTCAACATAGTTTTGGAAGTCCTAGCCACGGCAATCAGAGAGGAAAAAGAAATAAAAAGAATACAAATTGGAAAAGAAGAAGTAAAACTGTCACTGTTTGCAGATAACATGATACTATACATAGAGAATCCTAAAAATGCCACCAGAAAACTACTAGAGCTAATCAATTAATTTGGTAAAGCTGCAGGATACACAATTAATGCACAGAAACCTCTTGCATTCCTATACACTAATGATGAAAAATCTGAAAGAGAAATTATGGAAACACTCCCATTTACCACTGCAACAAAAAGAATAAAATACAGAGGAATAAACGTACCTAGGGAAACAAAAGACCTCTATGCAGAAAACTATAAGACACTAATGAAAGAAATTAAAGATGATAAAAACAGATGGAGAGATACACCATGTTCTTGGATTGCAAGAATCAATATTGTGAAAATGACTACACTACCCAAAGCAATCTACAGATTCAATGTAATCCCTATCAAACTACCAATGACATTTTTCACAGAACTAGAACAAAAAATTTCACAATTTGCATGGAAACACAAAAGACCCCGAATAGCCAAAGCAATCTTGAGAAACAAAAACGGAGCTGGAGGAATCAGGCTCCTGGACTTCAGACTATACTACAAAGCTACAGTAATCTAGACAATATGGTACTGGCACAAAAACAGAAATATAGATCAATGGAACAGGATAGAAAGCCCAGAGATAAACCCACGCACTTATGGTCAACTAATCTATGACAAAGGAGGCAAGGATATACAATAGAGAAAAGACAGTCTCTTCAATAAGTGGTGCTGGGAAAACTGGACAGCTACATGTAAAAGAATGAAATTAGAATACTCCTTAACACCATATACAAAAATAAACTCAAAATGGTTTAGAGACCTAAATGTAAGACTGGACACTATAAAACTCTTAGAGGAAAACATAGGAAGAACACTCTTTAACATAAATCACAGCAAGATCTTTTTTGACCCACCTCCTAGAGTAATGGAAATAAAAACAAAAATAAACAAATGGGACCTAATGAAACTTCAAAGCTTTTGCACAGCAAAGGAAACTACAAACAAGACAAAAAGACAACCCTCCGCATGGGAAAAAATATTTGCAAATTAATCAACGGACAAAAGATTAATCTCCAAAATATATAAACAACTCATGCAGCTCAATATTAAAAAAACAAGCCAATCCAAAAATGGGCAGAAGACCTAAATAGACATTTCTCCAAAGAAGACATACAGATGGCCAAGAAGCACATGAAAACCTGCTCAATATCATTAATTATTAGAGAAATGCAAATCAAAACTACAATGAGGTATCACCCCACACTGGTCAGAATGGCCATCATCAGAAAATCTACAAACAACAAATGCTGGAGAGGGTGTGGAGAAAAGGGAACCCTCTTGCACTGTTGGTGGGAATGTAAATTGATACAGCCACTATGGAGAGCAGTATGGAGGTTCCTTAAAAAACTAAAAATAGAATTACCATATGACCCAGCAATCCCACTACTGGGCATATACCCAGAGAAAACCATAATTCAAAAAGACACATGCACCCCAGTGTTCATTGCAGCACTATTTACAATAGCCAGGTCATGGAAGCAACCTAAATGCCCATCGACAGACGAATGGATAAAGCAGTTGTGGTACATATATACAATGGAATATTACTCAGCCATAAAAAGGAATGAAATTGGGTCATTTGTAGAGACGTGGATGGATCTAGAGACTGTCATACAGAGTGAAGTAAGTCAGAAAGAGAAAAACAAATATCATATATTAACGCATATATATGGAACCTAGAGAAATGGTGCAGATGAACCAGTCTACAGGGCAGAAATAGAGACAAAGATGTAGAGAACAAACGTATGGACACCAAGGGAGGAAAGTGGCGGGGATGGGGGGGTGTGATGAATTGGGAGATTGGGATTGACGTATATACAGTAATATGTATAAAATGGATAACTAATAAGAACCTGCTGTATAAAAAAATAAATTATATAAAATTTAAAAAATTAAAAAAAGAAAATACATTAAAAGTATCACATACCATGATTAAATGAGATTTATACCAGGGATGCAAGGATAGTTGGATATCCACAAATCAGTCAATGTTATACCCCAGTTAACAAAATGAAGGATCAGTAGCATCTGATCATCTCAATAGATGCAGAAAATGCTTTTGACAAAATTCAACATCCATTTAAAATAAAAACTCTCAACAAAATGGGTACAGGGGATTCCTCAACATAATACCATAGGCACATCATACTCATTAGTGAAAAGGAGAAAGCATTTGCTCTAAGATCTGGAACAAGACAAGGATGCCCACTCTTATCATTTTTATTCAACGCAGTATTGGAAGTCCAGCTCACAGCAATCAGACAAGAAAAAGAAATAAAAGGCATCCAAATAAGAAAGGAAGAAGCACAACTGTCACTGTATGCAGATGACATACTATATATAGACAACTCTAAAGACTCCACCAAAAAACCATTTGAACTAATAAATCAGTAAGTTGCAGGATACAAAATTAATATACAGAAAGCTGTTGCATTTTTTTTTAAAGATTGATGGATTGATTGATTGTTATGTTGGGTCTTCGTTTCTGCACTAGGGCTTTCTCTAGTTGTGGCAAGCGGGGGCCACTCTTCATCGCAGTGCGCGGGCCTCTCACTATCGTGGCCTCTCTTGTTGCGGAGCACAGGCTCCAGACGTGCAGGCTCAGTAGTTGTGGCTCACGGGCCTAGTTGCTCCACGGCATGTGGGATCCTCCCAGACCAGGGCTCAAACCCGTGTCCCCTGCATTAGCAGGCAGACTCTCAACCACTGCGCCACCAGGGAAGCCCGCTGTTGCATTTCTATACACTAATAATGAACTATCAGAAAGAGAAATTAAGAAAAGAATCCCCTTTCCAATTGCATCAAAAAGAATAATGCACATAGGAATAATTCTAACCAAGGAGGTGAAAGACCTGTACTCTAAAAACTATAAGATATTGATGAAAGAAATTGAAGACAACACAAACAGATACACCCATCACATGGATTAAAAGAATGAATATTGTTAAAATATCCATACTACACAAGGTAATCTACAGATTCAATGCAATCCCTATCAAAATGTCAATGGCATATTTCACAGAACCAGAAAAAATAAACCCCAAACTTGTATGGGACCACAAAAATCCCAAATAGCCAAAGCAATCTTAAGAAAGAAGAACAAAAGCTGGAGGTATCATGCTCCCTGATTTCAAACTGTACTACAAAGCGACAGTGATCAAAACATGGATTTGAATTGAGTGGGTGTATTATACACAGGTTTCTTTTTCAACAGTAAGTACTACAGTACTATGCAATCAGATGTTGGTTGAATCCGTGGATGTGGAACTGCAAATACAAACGAACTGGATTTGGAAGTCTGACTTTTACAAACAAATTTTCAAACGTGCAGAAGTTTAGTGTCCCTGACCCACACATTGTCCAAGGGTCAACTGGGGAGAGCCGAGAAATAAACTCATGCTGATATGGTCAATTAACATACAACAAAGGAGGCAAGACTATACAACGGGGAAAAGACAGCCATTGAATCAAAGAGAAACACCATATGATCTCATATGTGGAACCTAAAAAAGAAAGACAGAAACAAAACAAAACAAAAACACTCATAGATACAGAGAACAAAAGGATGGTTTCCAGAAGAGGGGGGTGGGGGATGGGAAAAATAGGTGAAGAGAATAAAGAACTATAAACTTCCAGTTGGATAGTAAATAAGTCATGGAGATGTATTGTACAGCATAAGCAATGTTGTCCATAACACTGTAACACGTTTGGATGGGGACAGACGGTTACTAGACTTATTGTGCTGATCACTTGGTAATGTATTTAAATGTCAAAACACTATGTTGTACACCTGAAACTAACAGAGTATTGTACATCAACTATATTTTAATAAAAATAAATAAAATTCTAACTCAAAGATAAATTAAAAAATAGGTAGATAAACAAATTTTTTAACTGAGAGAAAACATAATGTGAAACGTGAAGTAGGGAAGGAGAAGCAAAACGCTATTGCTACTACAGATATGTTCTTGGCACATCAATTTTACAAGAGAGACATATGAAAGTTGAGGATCTGGTAAAATTACCTTAAATACATACATACATTTGTATCTCCTGCAAAGTCACTGTGTATCCTCAGGGGTGTGCCTACCTGGTATAAAATAGCTTTCCTAGAATATAAAGCTTCAAATCCAGGAACTAGGTATGGTTTTGTTCATTGCTCATGTTAGGTATTTTCTGATTGCCTCCCTAGATACACAATACATCCTTCTTTATCCCGGTCTGTACACTGACACTGGGCTCCACTGCCCTCTGGCTTTTAGATGAGTTTAGCCAATGGGAAGCACCAGCAAAAGATCAAAGGAAGAAAGAAGAGTGAGTTCAGATTACTGATTCCCCCAGGTCCCTTCCTGTACATCGCCCCCTCCCCATGTCCTCCCTCCACATATATCAATCCCACCATACAGCAACCCTCTCCAGCTTCCAGGAACTGCTCTCCACCCTTGCCTCTTCAGGCCTAAATGTGGTAATGGTGCCAGTATTGCTACCCCTGATGTCCTTTGTTGGTTTTTGTAAATCCAACCACCATCACACATAATTTGCATGTGTCATCTCGTTCCTGTTATACTCAATAAACACTTCTTTAATGAATACATGAATCCTCACCTCTTCCAAGTCACAATCTTCTTATATACCATACCACAAGATCTTGCTAACTGATTTCCCTGACTCTACTCTTGCTCCTTCCACCCATTTTCTACAACCTAAGCTAAAGAGATTTATTTAAAATGCAAATGTGATCTTGTTATTCCTCTTCCTAAAACACTACAGTGGCTTCCTACTGCATTTTTTTTTAGTTGTTTTTTTTTGTTTCTTTGTTTGTTTGTACTGCCGGTTCTTATCAGTCATCAATTTTATACACATCAGTGTATACATGTCAATCCCAATCGCCCAATTCAGCACACCACCATCCCCACCACACCACGGTTTTCCCCCCTTGGTGTCCATACGTTTGTTCTCTACATCTGTGTCTCAACTTCTGCCCTGCAAACCAGTTCATCTGTACCATTTTTCTAGGTTCCACATACATGCGTTAACATACGATATTTGTTTTTCTCTTTCTGACTTACTTCACTCTGTATGACAGTCTCTAGGTCCATCCACGTCTCAACAAATGACTCAATTTCGTTCCTTTTTATGGCTGAGTAATATTCCATTGTATATATGTACCACAACTTCTTTATCCATTCGTCTGTCGATGGGCTTTTAGGTTGTTTCCATGACCTGGCTATTGTAAATAGTGCTACAATGAACATTCGGGTGCATGTGTCTTTTTGAATTATGGTTTTCTCTGGGTATATGCCCAGTAGTGGGATTGCTGGGTCATATGGTAATTCTATGTTTAGTTTTTTAAGGAACCTCCATATTGTTCTCCATAGTGGCTGTATCAATTTACATTCCCACCAACAGTGCAAGAGGGTTCCCTTTTCTCCACACCCTCTCCAGCATTTGTTGTTTGTAGATTTTCTGAAGATGCCCATTCTAACTGGTGTGAGGTGATACCTCACTGTAGTTTTGATTTGCATTACTCTAATAATTAGTGATGTTGAGCAGATTTTCATGTGCTTCTTGGCCATCTGTATGTCTTCTTTGGAGAAATGTCTATTTAGGTCTTCTGCCCATTTTTAGATTGGGTTGTTTGTTTCTTTAATATTGAGCTGAATGAGCTGTTTATATATTTTGGAGATTAATCCTTTGTCCGTTGATTCATTTGCAAATATTTTCTCCCATTCTGAGGGTTGTCTTTTCGCCTTGTTTATGGTTTCCTTTGCTGTGCAAAAGCTTTGAAGTTTCATTAGGTCCCATTTGTTTATTTTTGTTTTTATTTCCATTACTCTAGGAGGTGGATCGAAAAAGATCTTGCTGTGATTTATGTCAAAGAGTGTTCTTCCTATGTTTTCCTCTGAGAGTTTTATAGTACCCGGTCTTACATTTAGGTCTCTAATCCATTTTGAGTTTATTTTTGTGTATGGTGTTAGGAAGTATTCTAATTTCATTCTTTTACATGTAGCTGTCCAGTTTTCCCAGCACCACTTATTGAAGAGACTGTCTTTTCTCCATTGTATTTCTTTGCCTCCTTTGTCATAGATTAGTTGACCATAGGTGCGTGGGTTTATCTCTGGGCTTTCTATCTTGCTCCATTGATCTATGTTTCTGTTTTTGTGCCAGTACCATACTGTCTTGATTACTGTAGCTTTGTAGTATAGTCTGAAGTCAGGGAGTCTGATTCCTCCAGCTCCGTTTTTTTCCCTCAAGACTGCTTTGGCTATTCGGGGTCTTTTGTGTCTCCATACAAATTTTAAGATGATCTGTTCTAGTTCTGTAAAAAATGCCATTGGCAATTTGATAGGGATTGCATTGAATCTGTAGATTGCTTTGGGTAGTATACTCATTTTCACAATATTGATTCTTCCAATCCAAGAACATGGTATATCTCTCCATCTGTTGGTATGATCTTTAATTTCTTTCATCAGTGTCTTATAGTTTTCTGCATACAGGTCTTTTGTCTCCCTTGGTAGGTTTATTCCTAGGTGTTTTATTCTTTTTGTTGCAATGGTAAATGGGAGTGTTTCCATAATTTCTCTTTCAGATTTTTCATCATTAGTGTATAGGAATGCAAGAGATTTCTGTGCATTAATTTTGAATCCTGCAACTTTACCAAATTCATTGATTAGCTCTAGTAGTTTTCTGGTGGCATTTTTAGGATTCTCTATGTATAGTAAGTATCATGTCATCTGCAAACAGTGACAGTTTTACTTCTTCTTTTCCAATTTGTATTCCTTTTATTTTTTTTTCTTTCTGATTGCAGTGGCTAGGACTTCCAAAATTATGTTAAATAATAGTGGTGAGAGTGGACATCCTTGTCTCATTCCTGATCTTAGAGGAAATGCTTTCAGTTTTTCACTGTTGAGAATGATGTTTGCTGTGGGTTTGTCATATATGGCCTTTATTATGTTGAGGTAGGTCCCCTCTATGCCCACTTTCTGGAGAGTTTTTATCCTAAATGGGTGTTGAATTTTGTCAAAACCTTTTTCTGCATCTATTGAGATGATCATATGGTTTTTATCCTTCAATTTGTTAATATGGTGTATCACATTGGTTGATTTGCGTATATTGAAGAATCCTTGCATCCCTGGGATAAATTCCACTTGACCGTGGTGTATGATCCTTTTAATGTGTTGTTGGATTCTGTTTGCTAGTATTTTGTTGAGGACTTTTGCATCTATATTCATCAGTGATATTGGTCTGTAATTTTCTTTCTTTGTAGTATCTTTGTCTGGTTTTGGTATCAGGGTGATGGTGGCCTCATTGAATGAGTTTGGGAGTGTTCCTTCCTCTGCAATTTTTTGGAAGAGTTTGAAATGGATGGGTGTTAGCTCTTCTCTAAATGTTTGATAGAATTCACCTGTGAAGCCATCTGGTCCTGGACTTTTCTTTGTTGGAAGATTTTTAATCACAGTTTCAATTTCATTACTTGTGATTGGTCTGTTCATATTTTCTGTTTCTTCCTGGTTCAGTCTTGGAAGGTTATACCTTTCTAAGAATTTGTCTATTTCTTCCAGGTTGTCCATTTTATTGGCATAGAGTTGCTTGTAGTAGTCTCTTAGGATGCTCTGTATTTCTGCGGTGTCTGTTGTAACTTCTCCTTTTTCATTTCTAATTTTATTGATTTGAATCCTCTCCCTCTTTTTCTTGATGAGTCTGGCTAATGGCTTATCAATTTTGTTTATCTTCTCAAAGAACCAGCTTTTAGTTTTATTGATCTTTGCTATTGTTTTCTTTGTTTCTATTTCATTTATTTCCGCTCTGATCTTTATGATTTCTTTCCTTCTGCTAACTTTGGGTTTTGTTTGTTCTTCTTTCTCTAGTTGCATTAGGTGTAAAGTTAGATTGTTTACTTGAGATTTTTCTTGTTTCTTTAGGTAGGCTTGTATAGCTATAAACTTCCCTCTTAGAACTGCTTTTGCTGCATCCCATAGGTTTTGGATTGTCGTGTTTTCATTGTCATTTGTCTCTAGGTATTTTTTGATTTCCTTTTTGATTTCTTCAGTGATCTCTTGGTTATTTAGTAACGTATTGTTTAGCCTCCATGTGTTTGTGTTTTTTACGTTTTTTTCCCTGTAATTCATTTCTAATCTCATAGCGTTGTAGTCAGAAAAGATGCCTGATATGATTTCAATTTTCTTAAATTTACTGAGGCTTGATTTGTGACCGAAGATGTGATCTATCCTGGAGAATGTTCCGTGCGCACTTGAGACCAAAGTGTAATCTGCTGTTTCTGGATGGAATGTCCTATAAATATCAATTAAATCTATCTGGTCTATTGTGCCATTTAAAGCTTCTGTTTCCTTATTTATTTTCATTTTGGATGATCTGTCCATTGGTGTAAGTGAGGTGTTAAAGTCCCCCACTATTATTGTGTTACTGTCGATTTCCTCTTTTATAGCTGTTAGTAGTTGCCTTATGTATTGAGGTGCTCCTATGTTGGGTGCATATATATTTATAATTGTTATATCTTCTTCTTGGATTGATCCCTTGATCATTATGTAGTGTCTTTCCTTGTCTCTTGTAACATTCTTTATTTTAAAGTCTATTTTATCTGATATGAGTATAGCTACTCCAGCTGTCTTTTGATTTCCATTTGCATGGAATATCTTTTTCCATCCCCTCACTTTCAGTATGTGTCCCTAGGTCTGAAGTGGGTCTCTTGTAGACAGAATATATATGGGTCTTGTTTTTGTATCCATTCAGCAAGCCTGTGTCTTTTGGTTGGAGCGTTTAATCCATTCATGTTTAAGGTAATTATCGATATGTATGTTCCTATGACCATTTTCTTAATTGTTTTGGGTTTGTTTTTGTAGGTCCTTTTCTTCTCTTGTGTTTTCCACTTAGAGAAGTTCCTTTAGCATTTGTTGTAGACCTGGTTTAGTGGTGATGAATTCTCTTAGCTTTTGCTTGTCTGTAAAGCTTTTGATTTCTCCATCGAATCTGAATGAGATCCTTGCCAGGTACATTAATCTTGGTTGTACGTTCTTCCCTTTCATCACTTTAAATATGTGATGCCACTCCCTTCTGGCTTGTAGAGTTTCTGCTGAGAAATCAGCTGTTAACCTTTTGGGAGTGCCCTTGTATGTTATTTGTCGTTTTTCCCTTGCTGCTTTCAATAATTTTTCTTTGTCTTTAATTTTTGCCAATTTGATTACTATGTGTCTCGGCGTGCTTCTCCTTGGGTTTACCCTGTATGGGACTCTTTGCGCTTCCTGGACTTCGGTGCTATTTCCTTTCCCATGTTAGGGAAGTTTTCAACTATAATCTCTTCAAATATATTCTCGGGTCCTTTTTCTCTCTCATCTCCTTCTGGGACCCCTATAATGCGAACGTTGTTGCATTTAATGTTGTCCCAGAGGTCTCTCAGGCTGTCTTCGTTTCTTTTCATTCTTTTTTCTTTATTCTGTTCCGCAGCAGTGAATTCCACCATTCTATCTTCCAGGTCACTTATCCATTCTTCTGCCTCAGTTACTCTGCTATTGATTCCTTCTAGTGTAGTTTTCATTTCAGTTATTGTATTGTTCATCTCTGTTTGTTTGTTCTTTAATTCTTCTAGGTCTTTGTTAAACATTTCTTGCATCTTCTCGATCTTTGCCTCCATTCTTATTCCGAGGTCCTGGATCATCTTCACTATCATTATTCTGAATTCTTTTTCTGGAAGGTTGCCTATCTCCACTTCATTTAGTTGTTTATCTGGGGTTTTATCTTGTTCCTTCATCTGGCATATAGCCCTCTGTCTTTTCATCTTGTCTATCTTTCTGTGAATGTGGTTTTTCCCTACTGCATTTTAACACAGAACCTAAAATTATTTAAATGATGCATATGCCCATGCACAATCCAGCCCAAGACTCACTCTAGCCACAAAGCTCACACTTTCCATGCATTCTTTCTTCTCTAGACACTAGTACATTTCTTCATATCAGAAATTCCCTATGCTTTTTTTCTGGGCTTTCAAATATGCCATTTCTTTCACTCAGAACAGACTTCCCCTACTATTTCATCTAGTTAACTGCTGTTATTTTTCAGATCCCAGCTTATACAGAAGTCCTCACTGGCCTACCAAGCTAGCTTGAATTTTTTCCATTATATCTTATAATGAAAATTCATATTGTCCCTTTCCAAGCATGTAAGCACACTTGCACATATTTGTTTAATGTTTAACTCCTCCCTAGATTATATGTCACCTTATAGTGACATCCAGTGTACTTCTAAGGTTAAACATTTCCTTGTGCCTAAACCAAAGCTGGTTACATAGCAAATTTTAAGACATACTAATTGAATAATGAAAGAAAATGGGGGTGGGAGTGGAAGTACTGATTACTCATTACTGAGCTACACTGGAATTCAAATGTTGCTCTACTCTTTCCAAGAATAGAACTCTTTTAACTTTTTTCACAGGGGTATTGAATGAAAAAAAAAATGCACCACCTAAAATTTGAGAATTATTTCTTATTTGGCAGACAAACTGAGGACTATAGCCTGGGTACCACCTCACAGATAGCTCTAAGGAACCGTTCCAAAGAGGTAAGGGAGTAGCCAGGATACATAGGAGTTTTGCTTAAAAAAAAAAAAAATGTAGTCAAACATCATAAGATTACTGCTAATCACAAAAAAACAGATATCTCAATTTAATTATTTTAGTGCTTTCCTATGTATGGGAAGATGCAAGAGTCTGGGCTCATTGTAATTATTCCTCTGATTTGCATCTTAAATACCCAGGGATAGTATCCTGCTTTTTCCCATCCTGAATTCCCCTCAGCATGCATCATTGGAATGGCTACAATGGCTGATGGCTTTGTGGCAGGAAACCTGTTTTTCCCCATCCTGAATGCCCCATCAAGGTGCAGTACTAGGGGAAGCTGCAGTGGCTTATGACTTTATGGCTACAACATCCTCTGTTTACTGAAAGGGTAGACAACATTCTTTGTCCACAGGGGACTTCCTCAGTTTCCTCACCTGCACAATAAATCAGGTGTCAAGCTGGAGATCACAGACACACAAGGGGTAAATAAGTAGTATTAAGGGGGTCCGAGAAATTGGATGGGAAAAAATATCTTTATTTTCACTGACCTGTAATTGAAATGTAGCATTTTTTTTTCAATTTGTATGTAGGCAACAAAACCCAATAGTATTAGTAGAAAACACAGATATGGGGTTTCATGGTCAGTCACCTTGTAGCACAAGGCAGGAACTGGCAACCAAATGGACCAGGGGCCAACCAAGCCTAGCAGATTACCCACATAGTCCATCCACCAAAACAGAAAGAATCACACAGCCCTCATAGGGCGAACCCCTAGAGCATATAGCTATGGTGATGAGAAGAGAGTATGCTGCTGAGACGCATAGGATGTATCCAACAAATGGCCTCTTCTACAAGGTCAGGAAACATAACCAACCTACCAAATATATAAAAGTAAAACAGCAAGATAAGCAAATATAGGCAACAGAGGAACAAGTTCCAAATGAAGGAACAATATAAAACCCCAAAAGAAGAACTAAGTGAACTGAAGAGAGGCAATCTACCTGAGAAAGAGTTCAGGGTAATGATCATAAAGATATTCAAAGAACTCCGGAGATGAGTAGATGCACAGTGCAAGAAGCTAGAAATTTTTAACAAAGAGTTAGAAAATAAAAAGAACAACCAAACAGAAATGAAGAATACAATAACTGAAATAAAAAATAAACTAGGAGGGCTCATCAACTAAATGATACAGAGGAACAAGGGTCAGTGAGCTGGAAGGCAGAGTGGCAGAAATCAATGATGCTGAACAGAAAAAGAAAAAATATTGAAAAGAAATGAGGACAGGGAGTTCCCTGGTGGTCTAGTGGTTAGGATTCAGCACTTTCACTGCTGTGGCCCTGCAAGCTGTGTGGCACAGCCGAAGTAAAAAAAAAAAAAAAGAGAAATGAGGACAGTTTAAGACACCCCCCTGACACAACATCAAGCACACTAATATACACATAAGGGTTCCAGAAGGAGAAGAGAGAGACAGAAAGGGGCTGAGAATATAACTGAAAACATTATACCTAAATACTACCCTAACCTGGGAAAGGAAACAGACATCCAATTCCAGGAAGTGCAGAGAGTCCTATACATGACGAACCCAAAGAGGAACACACCAAAACACATTTTAAACTGGCAAAAGTTAAAAATAAAAAGAGAATATTAAAAACAGCAAGGGGAATGAGGAGACAAGATGGTGGAGCAGAAGACCTTGAGCTCACCTCCTCTCAGGAGAACACAAAGTTCACAACAAACTGATAAACAACCATCAATTAAAAAAAAAAAAAAGACTGGAAGCTACCAAAGAAGATATTCTACATCTAAAGACATAAAGAAGGAACTCAATGAGATGACAGGAAGGGTGCACTCATGATACAATCAAATCCCACACCCCCAGGTGGCTGACCCACAAACTGGAGAATAATTAGATCACAGAAGTTCTCCCATAGGAAGGAGAGTTCTGAGCCCCACATCAGGCTTTCCAGCCTGGAGATCTGCCATCAGGAGGAGGAGCCTCCAGAGCATTTGGCTTAGAGGACCAGTGGGGCTTGATGGCAGGAGCTCCAGAGGACTGGGGGAAATAGTGACTCCACTCTTGGAGGGTGCACACAAGGTCTCATGCGCACCGGGACCAAGGGCAAAAGCAGTGACTTCATAGGAGCCTGGGTTAGACCTAGCTGTTGGTCTTGGAGGGTCTACTGCAGAGGCAGAAAGGCAGTTGTGGCTGACGTTGGGGAGAAGGACAATGGTGGGAGGGAGAGGTATCAGGGAGTATTCATTGGCGTGAGTCTCCTGGAGGCTGACATTTTGGCACCAAGACCTGGCCCCACCCAAAAGCCTGTAGGCTCCAGTGCCAGGACGCCTCAAGCCAAACAACCAATAGGGCAGGAACACAGCCCCATCCATCATCAGATTGACTGCCTAAAGACCTCCTGAGCACATAGCCACCTCCAGACACACCACTTTACATGGCCCTGCCCACTAGAGGCTCAAGACCCAGCTCTACCACCAGTGAGTAGGCACCAGACCCTCCCACCAGGAAGCCTGCACAAGCCTCTAAACCAGCATCATCCACCAAGGGGTAGACACCAAGAAAACTAATATCCAGCAGCCTTCAGAACCAAGTCCTCTAACACAGGTCAGAACCTACCCTGGGACCAGCTGGTCTCTGGCCCTTGGGTGATGACAGGGGAGTGTACTGCAGAAACACATAAGATATCCCCTACAGAGGGCCATTTCACCAAGGTTGAGAAACATAACTAACCTTCCAAATACAAAATACAAATAAAAATAGAAATTTACAAATACAAATACAAATAGAAATTTAGACAAAGTGAAACAGCAGAGGAATATGTTCCAGATGAAGAAACAAGATAAAACCCCAGAAGAACAACTAAGTGATGCAGAGATAGGCAATCTGCATGAGAAAGAGTTTACAGTGTTGATTGTACAGATGATCCAAGAACTCAGAAAAAGAATGGATGCACAGAGTGAGAAGTTACAAGAAGTTTTTAACAAAGAGTTAGAAAATATAAACAACAACAAACCAGAGTTGAAGAATGCAATGAAAGAAACGGAAAATACACTAGAAGGAGTCAACAGCAGCATAAAAGAGGCAGAAGAACAGATAAGTGAGCTGGAAGACAGAGTGCTGGAAATCACCACTGTGTAACAGAATAAAGAAAAAAGAATGAAAATAAATGAGGACAGTTTAAGAGACCTCTGGGACAACATCAAGTGCAGCAACATTCATGTTATAGTGGTCCCAGAAGAAGAAGGGAGAGAAAAGGCCTGAGAAAATATTTGAAGAGATAATAGCTGAAAAATTCCCTAACATGGGAAAGGAAACAGTCACCCAAGTCCAGGAAATGCAGAGAGTCCCATACAGGATTAACCCAATGACGAACAAGCTGAGACACACTAATTGAATTGACGAAAGTTAAAGATAAAGAGAAAATATTAAAGGCAACAAGGGAGGACTTCCCTGGTGGTGCAGTGGTTAAGAATCTGCCTGCCAATGCAGGAGACACAGGTTCAATCCCTGGTCCAGGAAGATCCCATATGCTGCGGAGCAACTAAGCCTATGTGCAACAACTACTGAGCCTGTGTTCTAGAGCCCGTGAGCCACAACTACTGAGCCCACATGCCACAGCTACTGAAGCGAACGCGCCTAGAGCCCGTGCTCCGCAAGAGAAGCCACCGCAGTGAGAAGCCCGCGCACCGCCATGAAGAGTAGCCCCCCTCACCACAACTAGAGGAAGCCCATGCGCAGCAAAGAAGACCCAATGCAGCCAAAAATTTAAAAAATTAAAAATAAATAGAATAAATTTTTTTTAAAAACAGAAAATTAAAAAACAACAACAACAACAAAAAAGGCAACAAGGGAAAAGTAACAAATAATATACAAGGGAAATCCCATAAGGTTATCAGTTGATTTTTCAGCAGAAACTCTGAGGGCCAGAAGGGAGTGTCATGATATACTTAAAATGATGAAAGGGAAAAATCTACAACCAAGAATACTCTACCAAGCAAGGCTCTCATTCAGATTCGACAGACAAATCAAAAGCTTCACACACAAGCAAATGCTAAAATAATTCAGCACCACCAAACCAGCTTTACAACAAATACTAAAGGAACTTTTCTACATGGAAAAGAAAAGGCCATAACTAGAAACCAGAAAATTACAAAATGAGAAAGCTCACTGGTAAAGGCAACCACTGGTAGAGGTAGGAAATCATCCACACAAAAATACGATATCAAAGCCAATAATCTTGAGAGGAGGAGATTACAAATGCAGGATATTTGAAATGCAATTGAATATAAGAGATCAGCAACTTAAAACAATCACGTACATACGTAGACGGCTATATAAAAGCCACATGGTAACCAAAAATTAAAAATCTGTAATAGATATACACAGAAAAAGGAATCCAAACACAACACTAAAGATAGTCATCAAATTGCAAGAAGAGAACAAAAGAGGAAAGGAAGAAAAAAGACCCACAAAAACAAATCCAAAACAGTTAACAAAATGGCAATAAGAACATACATATTGATAATTAACTTAAATGTAAATGGGTTAAATGTTCCAACCAAAAGACATAGACTAGCTGAATGGATGTCATCTATAGAACCCTTTACCCTATATTGAGGTACCTAAAAAAACAAATCAGTAAAGTACTTTTATCATTCAAGACCCACGAGAAACAGCATCTATTCCACACAGTGCTGTATAAATGCTTGCAAATTCTTATTCTTTGGATATACTTTAAACTCAATGCAGATTACTCCTTCTGCTATAACAATATGTACAATTACCTAATAAGTATTTCATATAATACCTTTTTGTTTTGAACTATAGTCATATCACACCATCTCTTAGAACTGATTACAACTAGAAATGAATAGTCTTAGTTTCTATGTATTAACATTTTACTGGTTTGTATTTCAGAAGATAACCTTTTCCTGACTTTGGCCCCAGTCTCTGACTATAAAAGAACTGTCATAACAGACAAGGTAGAATGGAGTTGTATATTACTGTTGTGGTCCTATAGCAAGTCAACCAAACCTAAACCCAAAGTACAACTGTAAAAAACAAAAGTACAACTATAAGCATGTGTTTGCCAAGTCTTATAAAATGGTTGTAAATAAATAAACAGCTTTCAGAAGATATTCCAGTAGAGTACAAAGTACAAACAAAACACATAAAATTAGAATTCTCCTGTATGTAAAGTGAATATACCAATTATATAAATGTTAAACATTCAATCCATAATAATTTGGTTTATCTTTTTCAGATTTAGGAGGGCTTTTGTGGCATTCATTTAGTAGACAATGTATCTTTAAAAGGATGTCCAACAAACTCTGAACCGATGGCTTATTTTCTGTATTTTTTTATATTCTTATAACAAGCAAAGATATTAAAGATTATTCAACCAAAAATGAATAAATAAATAAAAGCACCAAGGGAAAAGCAACACATTATGTACATGGAACTCCCATAAGGCTATCAACTGATTTTTCAGAAGAAACTCGGCAGGCCAGAAGGGAGAAGCACATTATATTTAAGGTGAAGAAAGTAAAAAAGCTTCAACCAAGAACAGTCTACCCAGCAAGGCTCTTATTCAGATTTGATGGAGAGATAAACAGCTTCACAAACAAGCAAAAGCTAACGGAGTTCAGTACCACCAAACCAGCTTTACAAGAAATGTTAAAGGAACTTCTCTAAGCAAAAAACAAAAAAGGACACAAAAAGAAACATGAAAATAATGAAAGCAAAAAGGCCACCAGTAAAGGCAAGCATAAAGAATAGGAAGGAAATCATCCATGCACAAATCTAGTAGGAAGTTTAGAAGACAAAAGTAGTAAAACCATCTATATCCACAATAAGCAGTTAAGAAATTCAGAAAACAATTAGATGGAAAATATAACGTCAAAAACAGTAATAATGGGGGGAGGAAAGTACAAATACAGGATTGTTAAAAGGTATTTGAAATTGAGAGATAAGCAACTTAAGGGTTTCCCTGGTGGCACAGTGGTTAAGAATCCGCCTGCCAATGTAGGGGACACGGATTCGAGCCCTGGTCCAGGAAGATCCCACATGCTGCGGAGCAACTAAGCCCATGCGCCACAACTACTGAGCCTGTGCTCTAGAGCCCGTGAGCCACAACTACTAAGCCCAAGTGCTACAATTACTGAACTTGCGCGCCTAGAGCCCGTGCTCTGCAACAAGGGAAGCCACCGCAATGAGAAGCCCGCGCACTGCAACAAAGAGTAGCTCCCGCTTGCCGCAGCTAGAGAAAGCCGGCGTGCAGCAATGAAGACCCAACGCAGCTGAAAATAAATGAATAAATAAATAAAAAGAGATAAGCAACTTAAAACAATTTATATATATGTATACACTCACACACATATATACATATATTTTTTTTTACCTCATGTTATCCACAAACCAAAAATCTATAGTAGATTCACACACAAAGAAGAAAAAAAAATCCAAGTGTAATACTAAAGATAGTCATCAAATCACTGGGGAGAACAAAACAAGAAGAAAAGAGAAAAAAGACCTATAAAAACAACCCTAAAATGATTAACAAAATGGCAATACAAACATACTTATGAATAACTACTTTAAATGTAAAGGGACAAAAGGCTCCAATCAACATACAGAGTGGCCGAATGGATACAAAAACAAGACTCGTATACATGCTGCCTACAAGACACTCATTTCAAATCTAAAGACACACACAGACTGAAAGTTTGGGGGTGGAAAAAGGTATTCCTTGCAAATGGAAATCAAAAGCAAGCCAGGGTAGCAATACTGGCATCAGACAAAATAGACTTTATGACAAAGACTGTTAGAAGACAAAGGACATTACATAATGATCAAGGGATAAATCCAAGAAGATGTAACAATTGTAAATATATATGCACCCAACACAGGAGCACCTAAATACATAAAACACATATTAACAGACATACAACAGAAATTGACAGTAACACAATAACAGTAGAGTCCTTAATACCCCACTTACATTAATGGACAGATCATCCAGACAGAAAATCAATACGGAAGCACTGATTTAAATGACACATTACATCAGTCGGACTTAACAGATATGTATAGAACATTCCATCCAAAAGCCCCAGAATACACATTCTACAAGGCCAGCATCACCTGAATAGCATAACCAGACAAAGCTATCACACACAAAATATTACAGGCCAATAACTCTTATGAACCTAGATGCAAAAGTTCTCAACAAAATATTAGCAAACTGAATCCAACAGTACAACAAAATGATCATAAACTATGATCAAGTGGGATTTATCCCACAGATGCAAGGATTTCTCAATATCTGCAAATAGATCAATGTGATACACATTTACAAACTGAAGAATAAAAACCATATGATCATCTCAATAGATGCAGAAAAACTTTTTGATAAATTCACCATCCATTTATGATAAAACCTCTCCAAAAAGTGGGCATGGAGGGAACATATCTCAACAAAATAAAGGCCATATATGCCAAACTCAGAGCTAACTAACATCATACTTGAAGGTGAAAACCTGAAAGCATTTTCTCTAAGATCAGGAGCAAGACAACAATTCCCACTATCACCAATTTTATTCAACATAGTACTGGGAAGTCCTAGCCAAGGCAATCAGGCAAGAAAAAGAAATAAAAGGGATCCAAATTGGAAGAGAAGTAGTAAAACTGTCACTTTTTGCAGATGACATACTATACATACCTTGAACACATTACGTAATTATCTTTTTTTAGTGGTTAGAATAATTAAGTTCTAGTCTATTAGCAAGATTGTTGATTATAATACAATAATGTTGTCAATACAGTCCATTAGATCACCAGGGCTTATTTACTACTCATAAATTCTGACCTTTAAACTTCATTTCTTCTATTCAGTTTCCACATCAACCAACATGCTTTAGCAACACTGAATTTTATTCAGCTCCTCAAATAAGTTCAATTTTACAAATGCAGTTACCTTTGTTGAGCTTTTCCCCTCCGTTTCCTCCCCTTCATTGGAAGAGTTTCCTTTATTTTTCAGATCTGAGTCCATCTTGCAGGAAACCTTCCTTAAAATCTCATGTCAGAGTTAAGCCCTTCTCTGAGGTTTTCTCAAAAAGGACCTAATACTGCTCCTTTCATAACACTTACGGTTTTGTATGTCAGTTGCTAGCTTAGTGTCTTTCTCCTTCACTTGTGAACTCCATGAGGACTGAGACTGTGCCCACCGTCCTCATGGGTGTAGCAATAGCCTGTCATGCCTGATACATGAGTGAGGTCCTGTGATGTTCCATAAATATTTGCTGAGGTAATAAGTAAAAGAAGGAGAACAGGAGGGCTGGAGATACAGATATGAAATGAATTATCACCCAGGAGGTTCAATGTAGAGAGGCAGAAACTTTAGAAATATGAGAAGCAACAAAGGGGGAAAACAATGGAGAAGAGCAGTAACAGAAGATAAAGAAAAGTCAGAACAATTTTGTGTGACAAAAGCACAGAGTTTATAACAGGAGAAGCAACAGATGCAACTACTGCTGGTTATCCCTTCACATTCCTCATACACATACACACACATACACACACACACACACACACACACACAGCGCAAACACAGATGCTTCCTTGGACATAGTTACTAAAAAGTTTGAATTACTGTGGGATCTATGCTCATCATTGAACAATGGAATTACAGACATTTAAGGACGTTATTCAGAATTTTCAGTTCTTTTAATTAAAATGTTTATGTACTTACATTATTAAACTAATATTCTTTAGAAGACTCAGAAAAAATTAAAAAGGAGAAGCAATGAATAAGTATGAAAAAACATAGAGAAAATTTGCCTGTAATGTAGAAGGACTGACTTAGGAACTCACAGGTTTCTTGGTTGGATGGTGGGTTTAACATAATACACACCCATTAACTCACCACCCAACCTGAGAGCTAGATCGTTGAAAATGATTTATATTTACTTCTGTCCTTCTTCCCTATCATTTCCCATGCTTCCCAACACCTGATGCTACCACTACCCTGAATCTTGTGTTTTCTCCATTAATTTTTTAAAATATAATTTTAGCACACACATTTATTTATAAAACACGTATTTTTTACTTATATTATTTGTCCCTTAAATCTTAACACTCCCACCTACCTTCAACACACTGAGGGCCAGGGCCAAAGTGAAGGAAATGAGGAGGGATCTAGATCAGAAAATGAGTGAGGAGGCACTCACTCTCAGGGTTGTACAAGTGCAGGGCTGCTTACCCATTAAAAAAAGTAGGCACAATGCTTAGACCTTGCAAAACTTTTAGAGACCCATAGCAATAGTTTAAGGCTAATCTCTATTAAAATCAGAGGAAAATGAACAGCATAATAATAATGAGTAAATAATAATGAATCATCTTGGATTATATATGCCTATATATTAACCCAGTGGTAAACATAATTTTAAATATTTTTTGTGAAAGAAGGAGCCCAAGAAGGCAAAAGAGCCTGGGCCCCACAAAAGTCATAATGTGGCCCTGGAAACCTGCACAAACATACTGATCTAATTGTTTATATTAATCTAAAGTCTACCTGAAGGTATCACACTCCCTGACTTTGGACTATACTACAAAGCTATTTTAATGAAAACAGCATGGTACTGGCACAAAAACAGACACATAGCCCAAAGGAACTAAATAGAGAGCCCAGAACAAAACAATGCACATGGTCAATTAATCTACAACAAAGGAGGCAAAACTGTACACTGGGGAAAGACAGTCTCTTTAGTAACAGATGCTGGGAAAGCTGGACAGCTACATGTAAAAGAATGAAATTAGAACTTTTTCTCATACCAAATACAAAAAAAGACTCAAAATGGTTAAAGACCTAAATGTAAGAGCAGAAACCATAAAACGCCTCAAAGAAAATACAGGCAGAATACTCTTTGGCATAAGTCATAAAAATTTTTTTTGGATCTCTCTCCTCAAGCAAAGGAAACAAAAGGAAAAATAAACAAACGGAACTTAATTAAACTTAAAAGACTTCCACAGCAATGGAAATCATTGACAAAACAAAAACATAACCTACTAAATGGGAGAAAATATTTGCAAATGATATGACAGATAAGGGGTTAACAGGCAAAATATATTAACAGCTCATACAACTCAATATCAAAATAACACACAACAAAACTGAAGAATGTGCAGAAGATCTGAATAGACATTTTTCCAAAGAAGACATATGAGTGGACAACAGGCACATAAATAAGATGCTCAGTGCTGCTAATCATCAAGGAAATGCAAATCAAAACCACAATGAGATATCAGCTCACACCTGTCAGAATGGCTATCATCAAAAAGAACACAAATAACAAATATGTTGGTGAGGATATGCAGAAAAGAGAATTCTTATACACTGTTGGTGGGAATGTAAATTGGTGCAAACACTATGGAAAACAGTATGAAGTTTCCTCAGAAAACTAAAAATAGAACTAACATGATCCAGCAATTCCACTCCTGGTTATATCTCCAAAGAAAACAAAAATACTAGTTCTAAAAGATATGTGTATCCCAATATTCACAGCAGCATTATGTATAATACCCAAGATATGGAAGCAACAGCAACAGCAACGTCCATCAGCAGATTAATGGATAAAGAAGATATGGAATATTACGCAGCCATAAAAAAGAATAAAATTTTGCCATTTGCACAACATGGATGGACCTGGAGAGTATTATGCTTAGAAAAATAAGTCAGACAGAAAAAGATAAATACTGTATGTTATGATTTATATGTGGAATCTAAAAAAGAAAACAAACAAATGGATATAACAAAACAGAAAGAGACTCAGAGATATAGAGAACTAGTGGTTACAAGTGGCCAGAGTGAAGGGGGAAGGAGGAAGGTAATGGTAGGGGATTCAAAGGTACACACTAATATGAATGAAATAAATGAGATACAAGGATATATTGTATAGAGCAGGGACTATATCCAATATTTTATAACTTTAAATGGAGTATAATCTATAAAAATATTGCATCACTATGTTGTATACCTGAAATTATTATGATATTGTAAATCAACTATACTTTCATAATGATAATAATAAACAAAATCTATCTAAACCATGGAAATATATAATTATATGAGAATCACTATGATTCTTTAAAAATGCATGTGCAAACTCCCAAAGAGTCTTTATTCCCATTTTGTAGTAATCCCTAGTTCCTTCAACTGTTTTTCATGGGAAATGATTTTTAATTTCTTATCTATACTCCTTACTCTCCCCAGAACACTGTTTCAGAACCAAATGAAACACTCCAAAATCTGGTTGATGATCACAGAATGAAACTGGATACTCTTATTTCCTGTCCCAGAAGCAATTCTATTTTTTCATTTGTTTGCTTTGGAAATTCAATCCACTTCATCATTTAATCATCCCTTCAAGAAATATATTTTAAGTCTTTATTATGAGTACCATGACATTTCTGCAGCAGAGTACAAAGAACAATGTTTTTAGGAGTAGGAGAAAAAATTCTCTGTATTTGGAGGAGCTGGGAAATAATATTAAGAAAATGATTACAGAATCTGGAAATAAAGATTTGGAAGTCATCAGCAATCAAGTGGTATTTAAAATCACAAAAGCATGTTAAATAAACTAAGAAATAAATGAGAGATAGAACGTGGAAAACAACTTAAACAAACACAGTATTTTACGTTCCAGATAATGTGTATAGAAAATACACATACAAATAATGAAAGCAGAAAGAAGGAAACATCAAAATAGAATCATATTGTGAATACTACTTTGGGACACACTTTAAAAATAAATAAGCAATACATCATAAACAATTAGACCATAGAGCAAGTCACTGCAGTCAGTTCACAAGGAGCACCTCATACATCCAGTTAATATTGGAGAGTTTCCTAAGAAGTTATTTATATTCCCTGAAAACTTATTTTATATATTTTTTCCTGTGGCTGCCTTGGTGAAAATATATTATGACTACAATGGGTAACTGGTAAGCATCATGCCTTCTGAAGAATTCCCAGGTTTTGATTTGACAGATTATACTTTTTCTTTAGAACAAAGCCAGACACATCATTTTGGCCTCTGACAGCACTGACTTTGTAAAATTCATTTTGTCATCATGCTACACAATTCATTGAGAGACATTAATAATTAACAAATGTATGAAATTATTGCAATTATTAAAAAGATGTTTTCTATAACCCAATAAATTGGATATAAGAAATACAGTATTAATGAATGAATTAACTATTGCCTAGAGCATAGTTCAGAGAAGAAATTTTTGTTTTAAACCATACTGTCAGTATCAAGAGTTCCAAGAATAGAGGGAAAACTAAACAAAACAGAACCACATTCATGTCTCCAAAGATCAAGCACACTGTGGATCCCGGAGCACTTAGTGGAAAAAACCAAGACCTGAGTTTAGGAAGGAGCCAGTAGAGAAGATTTCAGGACATTAGGCCCAAAGCATCCTTAGATGGTGGAATGAGAACAGGGGTCTTAATATGACAAATTCCCTGGTCTACAGTCTGATTGTTTTTGGTGATGGCATAGATATCACAAAGATTTAAGGGAACATATGAACAAATGTCTCTTCCCACCACTGCACAAGTTCCCCCTCTTGAAGCCAGAATCATGTCCAATGCCTGATGATTATAGAGCACCACTTGCTGGAGTTTCTGTAATTCTCTGGTGATGAAGTTGTTGGCTCTGGTAAGACTATTCACAGTCTTGGTTGTTTCCTGGAGCACAGCATGAAAAATGAGGGTGTTTTGGAAAACTTCCTGAGTGATCCACACAGCAGCAGCTCTAGGCAAAAAGGTTGTCCATACATATTCTGCTGAAGTAGTCATCTTTTCAATTTACTCCCAATCACTGAGCCTCTTGTTCCAAGGCTTCCTGAGAACCAGGTGAGAAACAAATGTCACAGCCTCCTTCTGGGGTTGGGATTCTGCACCTAGATTTATAGCTGTAACACATATTTATAGACCTTTTGGATCATCTAGTGTCTAGAAAACTTAAATCAGAGGTAATAGAGTAGTTAAGATGAGAAAAGAAGGCAGTCTGGTTAAAGATTTGATAAGGAATAATTTGATTACCTAAATAACAGGATCCAGTCCAGTTAGCAGATAGATATCAGCAGGGACATCTACCACAAATAAAATATGTCTCACTAGAGGCTGTTCAAGGCTAGTGAAAATAATTGTCCATTGGATTTGTATCTCGGCACTTACATGAAACTCTCTGACAGAAAAGTTGTCCCATCCAATTGGGAAGAAAAAATTTAACAGGTTGTTCTTTGCAAGAGACAGTCCCAAGTGTCCCTGGTAAAATTATTCTTAGAATCATCTGGGTGTACAAGATGTATATAATAAGGCAAAGAATAAGTATTTTTGTCTCCCATTGTAATAGCATAGGTATTTGTATTGGTGGCAAAGAAAATGTGATAGCACATGCATATACCCATGAAAGAGCATGGTCACAGTGGAAGTATACATTGCCCTTTGTGAAAACTATGGAGATTGAAAGAGTTTCCTTTTGAAGTATAAAGCAAAAAGCAAAGGGCCCACAAGTGGTAACACGTATTTAACAATATTAATTTTTTAAATCCAAGAGCATGAGATATCGTTCCATTTCTTTGTATTATCTTCAATTTCCTTCATCAATGTTTTATAGTTTTCAGAGTATAGGTATTTCACCTCCTTCGTTAAAGTTTATTCCTAGGTATTTCACTCTTTTGGATGTGATTTTTTTTTCACATCTTTATTGGAGTGTAAATGCTTTACAATGTTGTGTTAGTTTCTGCCACACAACAAAGTGAATCAGCTATATGTATACGTATATCCCCATATCCTCTCCCTCTTGCGTCTCCCTCCCACCCTCCCTATCCCACCCCTCTAGGTGGTCACAAAGCACCGAGCTGATCTCCCTGTGCTATGCGGCTGCTTCCCACTAGCCATCCATTTTACATTTGGTAGTGTATATATGTTCATGCCACTCTCTCACTTCGTCCCAGCTTCCCCTTCTCCCCCGTGCCCTCAAGTCCATTCTCTACGTCTGGTCTCTATTCCTGCCCTGCCACTAGGTTCATCAGTACAGTTTTTTTAAATATCATATATATACACTAGCGTACGGTATCTGTTTTTCTCTTTCTGACTTACTTCACTCTGTATGACAGACTCTAGGTCCATCCACCTCACTACAAATAACTCAATTTTGTTTCTTTTTATGGCTGAGTAATATTCCATTGTATATATGTGCCACATCTTCTTTATCCATGCATCTGTTGATGGACATTTAGGTTGCTTCTATGTCCTGGCAATTGTAAATAGTGCTGCAATGAACATTGTGGTACATGTATCTTTTTGAATTATGGTTTTCTCAGGGTATATGCCCAGTAGTGGGATTGCTGGGTCATATGGTAGTTCTATTTTTAGTTTTTTTAAGGAACCTCCATACCGTTCTCCATAGCAGCTGTATCAATTTACATTCCCCCCAGCAGTGCAGGAGGTTGGATGTGATTTTAAACAGGATTGCTTTTTTACTTTCTCTTTCTTGACCCATAATTATATCCATTTTAAACTGGTAGTCATTTAAGTTCAAACACATTCTAAAATACCTACTTTTTTATTCCCCTCCCCCTCATTTTGTTTTTGATATCACATTTTCCATCTTCATGCTTATCCCTTTACTATTTCTTGTGGTTATAGCTGCTTTTACAAATTTTTGTTTTTTAATCTACATACTGGTTTAAGTGATCTTCAATTCTTACTATATAGTTGTCTTTCCTGTTAGGATTTTCCCTTTCCTATAGATTCTTATTTCTTTTCCATTTAGTTAGAAGGGCCTTCAACATTTCTTTTAGGGTAGGTCTAGTGTTGCTGAATTATTTTAGTTTTTGCTTGTCTAAGAATTTCCTTATCTCTCCTTCTATTCTAAAAGACAATCTTGCTGGGTAGAGAATCTGGACTGCAGGATTTTCCCTTACAGCACTTTGAATATATCATGCCATTCCCTTCTAGCTGGCAAAGTTTCTGCAGAGAAATCAGCTGATAACGGGTTCCCTTGTATATGACTCTTATTCTGTTGCTGCCTTTAGAATTCCCTCTTTAACTACTGTCATTTTAACTATGATATGTCTTGGTGTGGGTCTGTTTGGGTTCATCTTGTTTGGGACCCTCTGTGCTTCCTATAACTGGATATCTGTTTTCTTCCTCAGGTTTGGGTTGTTTTCAGTCACAATTTCTTCAAATACATTTTCAATCTACTTCTCTCTCTTCTTCTGGAACCGCTATAATGTGAATGTTGGCACACAGTGATATCCCAGAAATCTCATAGATTTCTTACATTTTTTTATTTCAATTTTTTTTTTCTGTTGTTCTGATTGGGAGATCTCCATTATTCTGTCTTCTAGATCACTTGTGTTCTTCTGTATCACTTAGTCTGCTATTCATTCCATCTAGTGTGTTTTTTATCTCAGACAGTGAATTATCTATTTTTGATTGGGTCTTTTTTATACTTCCTAGTACCTTACTGAAATGATCAATGTTTAGATCAATTATTTTCCCTTATTCAGTTAACATTTTTACTACCAATTTTTGAAATCTTTATCTGGTAAATTGTTTCTGTTTCATTACTTATTTTTTCCTGGAGTTGTCTCTTGCTCTTTCATTTGAGAGTAGTTCCTCTGCTTTTTATTTTGCTTAACATTCTCTGCTTCTATGAATTTAGGTGAAACAGCTACCTACTGTGGTCTTGAAGGGGAATTCTTTTGTGGAAGAATTTCTGTGTAGACTGAATATGTTCAGTGCCTTTGGTGCAGAGCTGGATTTGAAATGGACATCAGTTGCATTTCCTCAGGATGTGCTGGCAGCTATCACCTTGGTAGAGGTGGGCCTGGAGATGAAGGAGCTACAGCCTGCACAGGGTGTAACATGGGGCTTCCTCTCTGCTCAGTGGCCATAGCACCCTTTCAGGGGTGGGGTGTGATCTCAAGTTGCTGGTTTGGAAGCCCTTGGGGTCAGTCTTGAGCTGGCTCTGTCCCCTTTAAGTGTATGTTTTTCCTTCTCCCTGATCCAGGACTTTGCCCCAAAGGAAGGAAATGCTGAAGTAAGTGGGGTTCATGTACCTACTGAAGTCCTATGCTCTGCCTTTGTAGGCGTCTGTGTCCCCATGCAGACACAGCCCACAGTCACATTTTTCCCAGTCATGGCTACCCCACATCTAGTGCCATGCTGTGGTGTGGAGTAGGGTGGAGCATTCACTTGGCTTGAGCCGGGGCACACAATGGGGCAGTCACGAGAAACCTGGCAGCTGCACTGCTGTCAGAAGTCTGGGCTGCTTGTGCGGAACCACTTGAGTAAGGGCCAAAAAAGGCTGCCACCTACCCACTTCTGCCCTGGGAACGGGCGGCCTCTGCATTCCAAGGTTGAGCTTTTTCCCTGGTCCTGGCAGCCCCAGGTTCAGTGCCACTGTGTGAAGTGAAGTGAGTGGGGTCAGGGTGTTCGTTCCGACAGGGGCTGAGGAGTATGGCAAGGCAGTCATGGAAACACAGCAGCTACTAGGGCAGACCTCTCTCCACCCTTCATGGGGGCAAGTCAGCACCCATGCTCTCTTCACAAGTGGAACTGAGGTTTCTCCAGCCTTTTTATCTGTTGCACTAGTTCTGCAACCAGCCAATGGGGCTCATCCCCTAAGCATAGGACCTCAGGATAATGACGCCAAGTCTGTACCTCAACATTCTCACTCCCCAGGGTGGATGTCCACCTGTGCACTCTCCCTTTTCCTCTGAATCCCCTCCCAGAAGCACAGGTCCCAACCTGATCACTCTTCTTCCCAACCTACCTGACTACTTGGGTATTTTTCTTACAGCCTTGGTTGTACAGGAGTCCTGCTGCTAGTTTCCAGTTAGGTTTCAGTGAGAATTGTTCCACATGTAGATGAATTTCTGATGTGTTCATTGGGAGCGGTGAGCTCCACATCCTCCTACTCTACTATCTTGATCTCTCCCAGGATATAGTTTCATGGTAGAACCAAGAATTGGTTGAATTGGATATGTAAACAATATAGCTGGGTTCACAAGTTTGAGGGTTCAAGAATATTCCCCCAAAATTGTATCCCAAATTACATCAAATCCAAATCTCTATTTGACTAAACTAACAAAAATCTTGGATCTCTTTCCCCTGGCAAGCAAATCTCTTTCCCCTCCTCTGGCAAGCAAATTTCCCCCTCAAATATGACCCCAAACCCCAGGGGTACCATTAGTGATTAGCAATCTCTTCTAATGCTCTCAATATTCACTAGTGGTACCAGAATGCAGTTGAATCCCCAGCAGAGTCAGCAAAGTCCACAATTGCTGCCATATTACTGGAAGCTCTTCCCTAAGTCCATCCCTACCACTTCCCTGGTGGCCACTCTTTGAGTTAAGCTTCTGACTTGATTGCCCTTTATACTCTACCTGGCCATGCTGAAGATTCCTCAGGATCCTCTACAATGGGGGCCACCCTAAATCCCCATCCACTACGAATTCTCTCCATTGACACTTCCAGATCTTTATTGGTGGATGTTTACCCTGGATCCTAAAGTACTCAATACCATCAATTATAGGAAATGTCATAATGTCTAGAAACGTATAAGAGGTTTTCCCCTTGGCTTAGTGAAGGAAGCTTCCTTGAATTCCATCTTCTGTTTTGCATTCCTACATGAGGCTGAGATGGAATTTACACTAGAGGGTCCGTTAAGCAAGACTTAAGTCGAAAGAAGAGATGGAAAGAATTAATTTTTTGAGTCCCTACTTCAAGTTAGGCCCTGAAATTATCTCCTTTGATCAAGACAATAAAAAGTGGTAAGATGAAAAACTGAAAGATGAAATGAGTAACCCAAGATCACACAGTTAGAAAGTAGTGAGAAAAGAGTCTAAGTCCACTTTCCATGTAAATACATCACTTTAGGGGACTAATGACAATAGCTCTCTCTTAACTGGACAAATTAGCCCAAATTTTCATATCCCTGTCATCTGTGACAGTAATGCCACGCGATAATTTCCTCAGAACTTCATGTTTTCTGAAGTGACTAGGATGGAGGTATGATCAGACAGCAGAAATAGGAAAAACTCAGTGTTCACAGGAGAAGCAGAGGATGCTCTTCCTTTCTACCTCCTCTGGCAAGCAAAGCCCTACTGGCTGCAGCTGGGCACTGCCCTGAGAGGTAGGGAGAGAAGTCCACTGAAGGCAGGATCCGATGCCTCTGTGTCTTACCCTGGTGTGATATTGTGATTTATAATAAGAAATGTATATTTGATCTTTGTCCCAGTTCCTGACACGGGGTTCCTCAAACCCTTATAAACTCCCAAGTTATAAGAGTGGCAGGAGCATCTTTTGTTCTCATGAGGCAACTCTGGGTGGGCCCCTGGATGGCTCCTGGGTGTGGGCTGGTCACCAGAAAGACAAAGCCATGGTTAAAAGTTTGGTATTTTCAGCCCCTCCCACCCCATCATTCTTCAGAGAGGGGAGAGAGATTGGAAATGGAGTTAATAATAGATAACGCCTATGTGAGAAAGCCTCCATGAAATCCCAATAGCCTGGGGTTTGGAGAGCTTCCAGGTTGGTGAACACATATACCTTCGAGGGTGATATACACGAACTCTATGGGGAAGCTCCTGCACTCAGAACCCACCCAGACCTCATCCTATGTATCTCTTCATCTGACTGTTTATCTTTATCATATACTTCTAAAAAACTGCTAAACATTAGTGAGTGTTCCCTGAGTTCTGTGAGCTGCTTTAGCAAATTAATCAAAACCAAGGGTGGGGAGTTGTGGTAGGTTCCAATTTGTAGCCAAGTTAGAATTTGCGGGTAACCTGTGAACCTACTACTTGCAAATGGCATCTGAATCTGGGGGCAGTCTCATGGGACTGAGCCCTTACCCTGTGGAATGTGGCACTATATCCAGGTAGATAAGTGTCAGAATTGAGTTAAAATGTAGGACAACCGGCTGGTGTTGCAGAATTGCTTGGTGAGAGGTAAAACCCCCATGCATCTGGTGCTGAAACCAAGGAAGACTGGATTTATACTAAAACACCTGGGATATCTGATTTTTCTTATTCTTCTCCTCCTCTTTTTGCAGGGTTCAGGGTAGGTTGCCCCAAGATGTGCCCCTCTCACATGAAGATTACTTTAAACTGAAAACAAGCAAGGCCCAAAAGACTCAGGAAGAACTTCTGAACACCTCCCTAACTGCCTGAAAGAATTTAAGATAGATGATCTGTTCTAGGAAGGAGCTATCACCATAAAGAGCTATAGTATACTATGAACTAGGCATGGTAGACAGGGAGGAACTTAGCAAGGCAGGTTTGATCCAAGTCCTCTCTGTGTCCCACTGTCTCTAGATGGCCCAGCAAACATTTACTTAACAAAAATTAACTCTTCGTCTTCCTGTGAATTGCCTTACTTCCCTTTGAAGTTCCAGTCCCCTACCTCCTTCTCCTTAGTACAGTATGATATATAAATATACCTCATCTTGCCTTATTGTCTCTGGAATTCCTCATGATTATGTTAATTCTTCATACCTATGTACTAACTTTGATTTTCTCCTGTTATTGTCTCATGGCATTTAAATTAGTTGGCAGCCAAAAGAACGAAGACCGGACGAGGAGAAATATTGTCCTCCCCCACCCTTTCTTTGTTGGCAAGTGTCTCCCACCAGATTTCAGAAGAAGCTAACAGAGTCCCATAAAAGACATTTTCTCTTAGCTAAAGATGAGCCACTTGAAAGGAAAGGATCAGGGGAAATGTCAGGCAGGAGAAACTCAGTGATCTCAGCTGCCCTCGTCTCTGTAATCAATGGATAGAGATGGAGTGGCCCACTCCTCAGGATTTTCAGTTGAAACTGAAAGTAGGGCTGAAATTCAGGTGAAGCAAGTTAGATACCCAGACTACAAAATTTAAACACTCCCTCACTCTCAACTTCCTTTGTGCCCTAGGCTTCTCTCTTGCCTCACCCTAGTTCCAGTCCTGGATGGAACCCTGGATGGGTCACTGGCTCTCTGTACTATCACTGCAGAGATCTGGATGAATTCCTTTTCCCTCAGTTTATTCAGAATAAGTCTTGAATTTTTCAAAGAGAACTTAAATTAGGAAACTGGCAGTTAAAAAAGGAAACAGGAAAGCAAAGAGAAAACATTTTACAAAAAACATTTACTAATCACTTAACAAACATTTACATTAAAAACAAACATTCTGGGGACTTGACATAAGACTGAGAAATGAAACCAAAAGTCTGTTCTCAGCATTGGGAGTTGACCTGAGTAACAGGAAGCAGCTATGTGGTGAAATAAACTTGTTTGTGAATCTGATTTTGAGCCCATGGGATTGCTTTAACCCCTTAATTAATTTATACATTTCCTGAAATCTTACCATATACAGAAAGTGTTCTCACACTGTGAGAGAATCTGAGGTGGTCAGACACAGACTCTATGATCTCTAGATCCACAGCATAGCAATAGAGAAGAGACAGGCACTGATACAAGGCCCAGCATAAGAATGTAAAAAAAACAAAAACAAAAAATCCACTCATATAGAAATACTCAGGTTCAAATTAAACACTGAAAGGAACACTGCAGCTGAAGACCCTCCACTTGATGTCTCTTGTTCTGAAAGATTTGATCTTCAAACAAATTATGTGCTGGGGAGAAAAGAATTCATATTAGAATATCTGTTTCAGGCCAAGCACTGGGTGAGATTAACCTATCTCATTTTATCCTCATTAATGTTATGTGAGGTATATAGTGTGACGGGCACAAATTCATTCCACCACTCAGCTGCTTCTCCTTACTTAAGTGGTTGGTCCCCCACACCCAAGACTTAAGTAAATATAGCTACTAACTACTGGATCATGGACTCAAACTGAAGCCGCAAAACAGGTTTTGGGACTCAGTAAAGCATACCGTTCTTTTGCCTTGGCACAGAAAGAATTCAGTGACGGGCAGAGCAACAGAAAAGAGAGTTTATTAGCATAGGATGCTTGTGAGAGATACAAACGGGCAGGCAAGAGAGTGCTGCCCTGAGAGCTAAGTGGGCTACAACTTTATAATCAAAGGAACTTTATAATCACCTTTCCCCTACATTCCCTGTCTTGGGATGTGTAGGGGAGCATATCCTAAGAGTCATTAACTTGCCGACTGTAACCAGCAGGATGTAGGTCTCATTTCTTCACTATTGCCTTATTGTTTTGAGGTATGTGTTTCGCTTTTATTGCTAAGCAGGCATGCTCGGTTTCAAGATGTTCAGATTGTTGCCTGGTTTCAAGATGCTCTGATTGTTTTCCTGAGTGATAACTGACTTATGGTGGTCTCCCAAAGCTCCCTCTCTATCTACGATCCCCTTGTGGGATTTGTGAACTAGCTGTTTAATTATCCTACTCTATCCCTAACAAAACCTGTCTCGGACATTGAAACTTCATAATTGAAAACACCTAGGCTCCTACTTTGAGGGAAAAGAAAAAGGTAAGCCTTGTTGGAAGGACACCATGCCAGCCCTCCTCATACCTTCCTGGTGTCTCATGTTAACTCACTGAAATACCTATTAATATCCTCAAATATAACTGAGGAAACAACCTGAGACAGATATGCTAATCTCCTTATTCAATCATCACACATTTTGTTCATCTATATATTTTATGCACTATGTCTGGAACTAGGAATATAAAGATAAATAAGACAGATCCCCCCAGGACTTCCCTGGTGGCTCAATGGTTAAGAATCCACCTGCCAACACAGGAGACACGGGTTCAAGCCCTGGCCCAGGAAGAGCCCACATGCCACAGAGCAACTAAGCCCGTGTGCCACAACTACTGAGCCTGCAAGCCACAACTACTGAGCCCTCGTGCCACAACTACTGAAGCCCGCAAGCCTAGAGCCCATGCTTTCCAACAAAGAGAAGCCACTGCAATGAGAAGCTTGCACACTGCAACGAAGAGTAGCCCCGCACGCCGCAACTAGAGAAAAGCCCGCACGCATCAACGAAGACCCAGCACAGCCAAAAATAAATAAAGACAGATCTCCCCCGCACCTGGGAGGAGCACAGGGAGGTGGGATGTATGAGGTTTGGGGGATGGGAGAAATAATATAGACAAGCAATAGCTACAGTGCAGCACATTGTGATAGGAGCATTATAAGAGTGGAATTAAGTATTCTGAGAACACAGCACAGAAGAGCTCAGTATAGGTCTGTGGACAAAGAATGTTGCCACAGTAAACAAAGAATGTTGTGACCATCCAGCCAGTAGCCACTGCAGCCACCCCCAACTGTGCACTCTGAAGGGATTCAGGATGGAGAAAAGCAGGATACTGGCCCTAGACAGTTAAGGTGCATATCAAAGATATTATTTCAGTGAGCCCAGACTCTTGAATCTTCCCATACGTAGAAAAACACAAAATTCATTAACTTGAGATGTCTGGTTTTTCTTTAATTAACAGTAATCTTGATGTTTCAACTACATGGTCTTTGTTGCAAAAACTCCTATATATCCTGGCTCCTCCCTTACCTCTCCAGAGCAGCCCCTTAGAGTTATCGAAGACATTGCGTCCCGGGCTTAAGTCCTCAGTTTTATCCGCCAAATAAAACATAACTCTCAACTTTTAGGTTGTAATTTTTTTTTTTTAGTCGACAACAGTTAATTCAAGAAAAAAAGGTCTTTTATGGGAAATAAAAAAATAACAAGTTTAATTAGCACTGGGAGCATGCTTCTCTTTGTCCTTGGGTGACTTAGGAACTAGAACAATAAAGCAGTTAAAGCCATTTCGTAGAGGAAAAACTCTAATGTGCCCACATCTCCTCCCCAATTCTTTCCCTTTCCTGTTCTCCTATGTTCATTACCTGGTGCTTACCCCATCTCATCATTGATACGCACACACATTAGTCTTCTATCCACAGTAATATTAACACCCAGCAAACACAATATATAAATAATAAATAAATAAGCAAGCAAGCAAGCCAGTATTCCTTTAAATCAGCTGAATTTTTTAAAAGATAAAAACCAAAACAAAAGTGAAACCAGTTTTTCACTTCCTGTTTGGAGGATAAAATAAGGCCCTTTTACCACAGAGGGAGCTGAAGTCTAGGCTGAAGATTCAGTTAGCAAACTACCAGACTCAGGGAAGGAATCTACTCTACTTTCTCTCTAATATCGTTGGAGCAACCTGAAGACAGGAACTTGGCCTCAAGGAAATAGGTAGGTGAAGGAAAAGGAGAGAAATGGGGTAGACAGAGAGATACAACAACATACTCAGAGACTAAAATAGAAACAGGAATTGATGAAAATAGGCACGGGAACAGCCAGAGACACAGGCAGATTAAGGCATGCTAAGAACACAAATATGAATCTAACATTCTCATTGCTCCAATAAACTGCTCCAAATCTGGGGGAAAGGGAGTACATTATTGAAACAATTAAACAATTTGGTAATTTCTATTGTCAAATAAAAATAAACCTAGATTTAGGTTAAAAGAGACTTTATTTGAAAGAATTATTGCAATAAGGGGAAAGAGACTATTGTAATAGAGAAAACAATCCAAACATAAAGCTGCAAGCATCTCAAAGGCCAGGCAGAAAGGAATTTTCTTTTATGGGAAAGAGTCAACAAGAACACAGTATAGTAGAAGTGGGATACTCAGGGTATGTTTTATTCTTAGGAGGGATCATTAAGGAAGAGTTGTATGCTGGGTCAGGAGGAGGGTGGGTCAAAGTTCGCGGGACTGCAGAAAGGAGATAAGCTTAACTAATGTTTAGTTTCAAGCACTTTTCAACTGAACAGTGGGGGAAAAACAGCTCAGCTAATCTTTTATGAGGCAAAGAATGGGAATTTAAAGGGTCTGTGTCTGCCTCACTGTAAGTAAAAAAGGGAGACATGGGTGAGTCTTATCTAAGTTATATGGTGGTTCTTTGAGGCAAGCTGTTTTTCAGAATACAAAAGGATGAATGGATTCCTTTAACCATCACTGCTTTCCAGGAGTAAAGGACTCAGGAAAAGTTTAACACTGTTATTATGATTCATGTAAGTAACAGGTGGTACGGTAAACACAGAGAAGAGAAGTACTAACTCAACCTGCAAGATAATGGAAGGCTTCACAAATAAGGAGAAACTTGAATTGGGTAGGAGTATAGCATACTGGGAAGCATTCATGTAATATAATATTATAGGGGAGGAAAAAATTTCCCTTCTTCCCTTCTAGATTATTTGGCTTGTCTGATAATTGAATTGATATAAGAGAGATTAATAAGAGAAAAAAATTTAATTATATATCTATGGGAGCCCACCAAAACATGAAGACTCAAAAGCAGTCAGACAATCTAGCCTTATAAAAAACATCCTAAGAAAGAGGGGGTAGGGATGTGGTGCTTCAATGGGGAGGAAGACAATAGACCAGAAGATGAGAAGAGCAAATGTTTGGCAAACAAGTGTTTTCAATGCCATGCAGATAAGTCTTTCTGATATAAAAAGATATCTCTGGTAATAGCTCTCTTTCTGGTAGAGGATCTCTACATAAATTCTTTTAGGCAGATAAGGGAGAGGTAAAAAGCTTTTCCTAAGGCTGCTGAGTCTTAAGTGCATTCTGCCAAAACAATCCCCATGATAAAGTGACACATCATGCAGTGGTGTATTCTGCTCTCCCTCAAAAAACAGAGTTAAGAAAACTAAGAGCTTGAGGAAAGATGACAGAGTGTAGTTTCTACGGGAAGAAAGTGAACTAGAAGGTAAGAAAAAGAAAAAGAGTAGTTTTAAAAGGAATTACGTTGACTGTTGCCAGACAAGAGGTCTTGAATGCCAGGGCCAAGTAATATGATGATACAATAAACCAATTATAACATATGTGTAAATAACACAATTTGTTGATTTGTTTAACCTTTAAACTGTTTACCCTTTATTCTAAGAGTGTAATAATATTGAAACCGTGCACCTCAGATTAGGACTTGAACCCACGTGCTGGGACTCGAACCCAGCCAAAACCCAGACTTGGACTTGAACCCACACGGCTGGCACTCGAACTGGGCCAAAACCAAGATTGGGACTTGAACCCACATGGCCAAGACTCGAACCTGGCGAAAACCCACAGTTTTCCAACTGAGATCACGTGCCTGGTTTCAGCATTTAATGAAGCTTAGGTTCTTGATGTCTCATCACAGAAAGAATTCAGTGAGAGACAAAGTGATAGGTAAGAAGTGGATTTATTTAGAGAGAAACACACTGCACAGAGTGTGGGCCATCTCAGAAGGTGAGAGTGGCCTTGGGAGAAACACACTGCACAGAGTATGGGCCATCTCAGAATGTGAGAAAGGCACCAGGGTATGGGGTTGTCAGTTTTTATAGGGGTGGGTAATTTCATAGGCTAATGAGTGGGAGGAGTATTCCAGCCATTTTAGGAAGGGGAGGGAATTTCTAGGAATTGGGCCACCACCCACTTTTTGATCCTTATGGTTGGTCTTGGAACTGTCATGGCGCCTGTGGGTGTGTCACTTAGCTTGCTGATGTGAGCGTATACTGAGGCTCAAGTTCTAGTGGAAGTCGACTTGTCCACCATCTTGGACCCACTTGGTTCTAATCAGTTTATGTCATGTCCTCGGGCTATATCATTCTTTCAAAGGTTGTGCCCTGACTCCTTCCCTCCTGTTTCAATATTTCTGGGCTTCCTGGACAAGATGGCAGAGTAGAAGGGACCTTGAGCTCACCTACTCACAGGAGCACACCAAAAATCACAACTGCTGAACAACCATCAATAAAAAAGACTGGGACCTACCTAAAAAGATATTCTACATCCGAAGACATAAAGAAGGAACCCAATGAGACAGTAGGAGGGGCAAACTCGTGATCTAATCAAGTCCCATACACCCCCCCCCCAAACCGAGAATAATTATATCGCAGGAGTTCTCCCACAGGAGTGAGAGTTCTGAGCCCCATGTCAGCCTTCACAGCCTGTGGGTCTGGCATCGGGAGGAGGAGCCCCCAGAGCATTTGGCTTTGAAGGCCAGCGGGGCAGCTCCACAGGACTTGGGGAAACAGAGACTCCACTCTTGGAGAGTGCACACAAGGTCTTGTGCACACCGGGACCAAGGACAAAAGCAGTGACTTCACAGGAGCCTGAGCCAGACCTACCTGCTGCTCTTGGAGGGTCTCCTGCAGAGGCGGGGACTGCAGTGCCTCAGTCTGGGGACAAGGACACTGGTAGCAGAAGTATTGGGTAGTATTCATTTGTATGAGATCTCCTGGAGGCTAATATTTTGGCACCAAGACCTGGCCCCACCCAAAAGCCTGTAGGCTCCAGTGCTGGAATGCCTCAGGCTAAACAATCAACAGGACAGAACACAGCCCCACCCATCGACAGACAGGCTGTAAAGACTTCCTGAGTCCACAGCTGCCTCTACACATGCCCTTAGACATGGTCCTGCCCACCAGAGGGTGTGGAAAGAAAGGAACCCTCCTACACTGTTGGTGGGAATGCAAATTGGTGCAGCCACTATGGAGAACAGTATGGAGGCTCCTTAAAAAACTAAAAATAGAGTTACCATATGATCCAGTACTCCCATTCCTGGGCACATATCCATAGAAGACTCTAATTCAAAAAGATACATGCACCCCAACGTAAATAGCAGCACTATTTACAATAGCCAGGACATGGAAGGAACCTAAATGTCCATCCACAGATGAATGGATAAAGAAGATGTGAGATAGACAGATAAATAGATAGATAGATATATGTATATTACTCAGCCATAAAAGATAATGAAATAATGCCATTTGCAGCAACATGAATGGAACTAGAGATTATTATACTAAGTGACGTAAGCCAGACAAAGACAATACCATGTGATATCGCTTGTAAGTGGAATCTAAAAAAAAGATACAAATGAACTTATATATCAATACAAAACAGAAATACACCCACAGACATAGAAAACAAACCATGGTTACCAAGGGAAAAGGTGGGGGTGATAAATTAGGAGTTTGGGATTAATATATACACACTACTATATATAAAATAAGGGACTTCCCTGGTGGCGCAGCAGCTAGGAATCTGCCTGCCAATGCGGGGGACACGCGTTCGATCCCTGGTCCGGGAAGATCTCACATGCCACGGAGCAACTAAGCCTGTGAGCCACAACTAGTGAGCCTGCACTCTAGAGCCCGTGAGCCACAACTACTGAAGTCCGCATGCCTAGAGCCTATGCTCTGCAACAAGAGAAGCCACCACAATGAGAAGCCCACGCACCACGACGAAGAGTAGCTCCAGCTCGCCACAACCAGAGAAAGGCCGCATGCGGCAACGAAGACCCAACGCAGCTAAAAATGAATAAAGAAATTTATTTTTAAAAATACATAAATAAATAAAATAGATAACCAACAAGGACCTACTGTATAGCACAGGGGACTATACTCGGTATTTTGCAATAACTTATAAGGAGATAGAATGTGAAAAAGCATAGACACATATATAAGTGAATCACTTTGCTGTACATCTGAAACTAACACAACATTGTAAATCAACTATACTTCAATTAAAAAAGAAAAAGAAAAAAGAAAGAAAATAGAGCATTTTGAGGACATATATAAACAGAGTTATTATTATTAATATCATGAGGAATATTATTTCTGTACAACTTTTTTTTTAAGATTTATTTTATTTATTTATTTATTTACTTTTTGTCTGCATTGGGTCTTTTGTTGCTGCGCGCGGGCTTTCTCTAGTTGCAGCGAGCAGGGGCTACTCTTTGTTGCAGTGTGAGGGCTTCTCATTGCGGTGGCTTCTCTTGTTGCGGAGCACAGGCTCTAGGCACACAGGCTTCAGTAGTTGTGGCACACGGGCTTCAGTAGTTGTGGTTTGCGGGCTCTAGAGCGCAGACTCAGTAGTTGTGGCTCACGGGCTGAGTTGTTGCCCCGTGGCATGTGGGATCTTCCCGGACCAGGGCTCAAACCCGTGTCCCCTGCATTGGCAGGTGGATTCCTAACCACTGTGCCACCACTGTGCCACCCTGTACAACATTTGATGTATATTTTCTTTAGAAACAATCAGGTCACATGCAGCTCTGAGATATGTTCTTCTATTGTTTCTTTGATAATATTTCTCCAATATTCTTTCTGATCCCTCCTCTGGAAACCATATTACAGTCAGTCCCATGTTGGCAGCACTTCTGGATCTAGCCTACATGTCTCCTTTCTAGCTCTTTACAGCCCTTTTCATTTCTTTATCCTTTGAAGCTAAATTCTGAAAAGCCCCTCAGTTGAACATTCTAGCAAAGTAGTTGAACCTTCAGGTGTATTCATTCAAATACTGAAAGGGAAAGAATACTTCAGTTGAAAACTAGGAAGCAAAAAGTCTCAAGTGAGTTATCTTCATGTCCAGGGCAACAGGAAGGGCAATTTTTTTTTTTACACTCTCACCTTTTCTCCACTAAAAATGTCTCCTTAGAATAGTGTTTTTTCAAAATGTGACTGAAAACTTAGCAGTGTTTATAAAGTGAAAGTTGGATTGTTTATAAAAAATGATAGTTCCTGAGCAATAAGCTAGACATTCCATGTCAGATTCTCTGTGAGTGCAGCTGGGAATCCACGTTTTTAATATGTCCTCTAGTTATCATTATGCAAAATAAAGACTGAGAACAACCACTTTGAAATATTAACTCATACTTTAAATTCTAAATCAGTTTAAAACCAAGTCCAGTTCAATCAGTAAGACGAGTGAGGACATTTCAATCCTCAACACCCCCATTAATTCGCTGAAAGTTTTGCCTTGCTTTGACTAGATCCCTGCCTTCTTTAAATCTAGGCCCATTACTTGGTATTCAAATAGACCAAACTATAAGCTACAAGTAGAAACCATTGTCAAAATCTTTCCAGCACAGTAAAGTACAGGCAAATAATCTATCTCCAGCACACAAGTCCTCTTCTGTAAGCAACAGTAAAGCTGATGAGAACTAAGGAACATTTTCTTGCTTCTGCTCATCCTTCTTCCTACCACTCATGTCTCTACCTCTTTCTCATTTATACAACCCCACCATCAGCTCTGAGGCACACAAAGCTACAAAGAACGGCTTGTTGACTTTGGAAACCATCAGAACAAGTGCCTTATACACAATGCTCAGATATACACACTATTTTATATGTACTTTTCTTAGAGAATAAGTCAGTGAAAAGACAAAACATGGTCTTGAACAAGGATGTAAGTCTGTGACTGTTAATAGATCCTTGCTGGAACTGACAAAGTTGACTTTCTATGTGACTTTAAAGGATTTCTTCCCAGACACTCTAGCCTGGGATGGGAAAAGGGGATTCTGGTACACTCCTTAACTGTAAACATGACTTCTTCCTGAGGAAAATACTAGTGTGTTGGGACCTACCTACACCTAATAAAGGGTGTTGCATTATTCTTCAGAAGAAATCATCTTATCAGACTTCATAAATACCAGGGACTACAACTTTAGCAAGGACTAAATATATGGATTGATTTCCACATTACACTTTCTCTAGTCAATATAAAATTTTACTTGTACCATTCTGCTTGGTGATCAAAGGTTGTGTCCACTGGTTGGGTATAAACCAATGCTCCCAAATCACTGGTAGATCATCTCCTAATGTGAGGATGTATCAATAGTCTGCCAGCTCCCTTCATGGAAGGTCATCTTACAGAATGTCTTCTGACACATTCAGCTCCTACCCAGTGCCCAATAGAGCTTACTCATGTGGAGTCCAGAATGAGAAGAGCCTGACAGTGTAACAGGACACAATGACTCCCTAGCTCCCAGTGCCAGATCTGAACTATCTCCAGATAGTCCAGTGGAGACAATCATCATTGAGGAGTCTACCCTCCTCCTTATGTGCCTTTAATCTGTGCCCTTGAACTGACACCCATGAGAATTCCAGGTCAGTAGGCTTAATCCTAAGTCTTAGAAAAAGCAACTTCAGCTTCTGTCCTACCTTTTTGGTTCCTTCCTAACCGATCTGGAGGTCAATAGCTATGGAATTTCAAAGGCAGAAGAGGCCTTCTTTGGGTCACAATTTCTCACATCTTCTAGAGGGAAGGGTAACCCCATTTTGAGACAAGAAAATAACAGAACGAGCTTCCCTGGTGGCGCAGTGATTGAGAGTCTGCCTGCCAATGCAGGGGACACAGGTTCGAGCCCTGGTCTGGTAAGATCCCACATGCCGCGGAGCGGCTAGGCCCGTGAGCCACAACTACTGAGCCTGCGCGTCTGGAGCCTGTGCTCCGCAATGGAGGCCGCGACAGTGAGAAGCCCGCGCACCGCGATGAAGAGTGGCCCCCACTCGCCGCAACTGGAGAAAGCCCTCACACAGAAACGAAGATCCAACACAGCCAAAAATAAATTAATTAATTAATTAAAAAAAAATTTAAAGAAATTGCTAAAACATTAGCAGAAAAGAGACACTGCATCTCGCTTAACTTTCAGTCTACAACAAAATGATGAAAGTCATTCTCCATGTTGCAGCAACTTCCATAGCTAATATCTCCTATTATCTCATGGCAGAAGTAACAGGAGATGGAAAACTACCTCCCAAAGTTAACCTACTGGATCAGTGTCCCTGATGACAGCTGTGGTATGTAGTTTTAAGTTAAAAAAAAAAAAAGGCATGGACTTAATTTAGGCCTTTCTGTCTTGATCATTTCTTTCATTCCCCAATGTAAGCTTTTCAATCTTTATTGTAACTTGATATGTGGTCATCACAGTCCTATATTTATGCTCCCTGGAGTGGCTGGTCTACCATACTACTTTCAGTTTTCATGGTCTCCTAGAGATGAGTGCTCCTGTATATTGGGAGCTTCTCTTTTTCCTACGTTTTCCTTCCCAGTCCTATAGGATTCTCTGGTCCTCTGGCCTTTTTCATCCAATTCAAGCAGACTTTGTCTCTTCATTTTTGGGGGGTTTTTGTTTCTTGGGGTTTTTTTCCCCTGCTACACCTGCCAGTTGTCTGCTTACTTTGGTTCCTAGGCCGATCTTAACTAGAAATCATCTCTGCAAATTTGCCTCTACCACCTGGAATAGGCGTAGGCACCAAATGAATTCCATGTACAGAATAGCCCAGTTACAATTCCCGAGCCATTTAAACCCCAAGTCTCTCCTACCAACTAGATGTCAGATTAGGAGCGATAAAGGATGTGTTGAAGGTTATATGTATCTCCAGGTAACAGCCACACCTACACATTTGGATGGGATACACTGTTTAGGGCTATGCTTCTCTCTTAATTCCTTCTGGCACTCCACCTTGTCACACTGAAAAATTCCCTGGAACCTAATCTGCATATGTATTCCCTCTAATTTCTCTGATTTAGTTCTTCAAGTCCCCACTAACAGCTCCCCTCTCCAGATTTTCCTAAGCTGTGAGGCATGCTGTTATCACTAGTAGAATCAGATTCTCCCTTGGCTTGGTGGTGGCGAACTCCTTTAGGTCCTCCTCCCCCTCAGTGGGATTTACCTCATTGAGTCCCAATCCCTCTGGGCACTGAGATTGTGGTTCCACAGGGGCTTCAAAAAAATTAAAAGATAGGAGGAGTTAACATTTATTGAGCCCTTAGTATAGGTCAAATACTGTGCTAAGCACTTTACATAGTTTGTCACTTGGCACAAATATGAGGGTAGCGCCATGATTCAAGCCCTGTGTAATGCCCTCCCCTTTCTTCAAACCTATGACAAAGTTGACGGAATTTTTCAGATGCATCAAGGTCACACACCAGTTGATTTTATGTTAACCAGAGGATAATCGGGGGTGGGGTGGGGGAGGCTTGACTTTATCAGGTGAAAGCCCTTAAAGAGAGACTGAGCCTTTTTTAAGGTGAGATACTTTTCCCTCCTACTGGCTTGAGAAGTAAGCTGCCATGTTGAGAGAGGGCTTATGGAGATGGCCATGTGGCAAGGAACTGTGGACAGTCTTTAGGAGCTGAGAGCAGCCCCAAATGAGAGCCAGGAAGAAAATGGGACCTTGGTCCTACAACCCCAAGGAGACGAATTCTGCCAACATGTATAAGCTTGAAAGCAGCTTTTCTCCAATTGAGACTCTAGATGAGCATACAGTTGAGTCAACACCTGGATTGTTGCCTTTTGATACCTTGAGAGAGGACCCAGCTAAGCCATGCCAGACTCCTGACAGAAACTGTGATGTAACATGTGTGTTGTTTTAGATATACTAAGTTTGTGGTAATCTATTATAAACAATATAAAAATAACACAGATTTTAGTACCTAGAAGTGGTACTGTAAGCAGATAGGGTAAGGGTTCCCTGGGAAAAGAGAACCAAGCATGGCTTCTTGACAGAAGAGAAGCCATTTTTGACCTAAGCCATTTTGTGATCTAAGCCTGGCCACAATGCTTGCCCTTGACAGGTCTCGGTAATTAATGATCTTAAGGGAACAAAAGAATGCAGAAATCAATGACTGTTATCAAGCAAGAGAAGTAACAATAGCAAAGATAATATACCAGTTGTAAAGACTCCCAGTTCTCTTACAATGGTAAAGATTAGCCTGAAGAGCTCAACCACTAGATCAACTGGAACCTAAGGGATGATGATGTTGACCTTTTCTGACCCTCATGACTTCAATCAACTAAAGCTTGGGCTCTGTCAATCTCCCAATACCCTTCATGAATATGCATGTACCATTAGCTTAAAACTTCCCCAATTTTGCTTTTCGGGAGACACTGCTTTAGGAAAGATCCCCAGTGTTCTCCTTACTTGCTGGAGGTAATAAACCCTTCCTTCTCCCATGCTTTGGCTTGGTGTGTCTTTCAACTGGACACCAACCAAAAGGCAAGCCATTTTCAGGTTACAGTACCTAAAACCAAGGGAACAGCTTGGGAATCAGACAAGTGAGCAGAGGCTAGGAGAATTAAATCCTATGACTTGATTCCTCATAGACAGTGTCTGTTCATTTTTCTATGAATGGGCCTTATTTCCTTGTTTCTTTGTATGCTTTTAAATTTTTCTGTGGAAAACTGTACCTTTTGACTATTATAAGGGGATAACTCTGGAAATCATATTCTTCTTCATGCTCAGGGATTGTTTTCATTGGTTGCTATGAGTTTTGTTCTTTAGTACTTTCCTACTTTTTTCTGTAAAGACTGTATTTGTGGTGTGTGGTCTCTGAAGTGCATTCCTTTAGCTTAGAGTCAGCTCATATGTTGATAGAGATTTTCTTGAATACCCGGAGGGGTAAAGAAAATAAAAACTTTGCATATTGGTTCATTCCTCCAATGCCTACAAAAGCCCTTTACAACTCTGCATTAGCCTTTCTGCTTACCCTGAGCCTAAGGATCAGTTAGAGGTAAAAGCTTTAGTCTCTCAGGAATTTTCTGAGCATATATTCTGCCCAGAGTTTGCACATGACTTTCTAAACTGCTATACAAAGGGAGTTTTTTAATGTTCTACTTCACACAAAATCTCTCACCAGACTTTCCTCCCAGGTTTACAGCATGTCTATTATTTGTCCGAACCTTAATATCTTCCCCCAGACAGTAGGGATTGTTCATTAACCTTTCTTGTTTGCAAGAAATGCCCTCCACTTGACTGCTTTTCGGCCCTGAAGAAGTTCTCTGCTAGGAGAAACAAAAACAAAACTGCCTTTTATTTGTCCTTCAGATAGCCCCCAGAGAGCTCCAAACAGACAAACACAATTCTTTGAGAACAAGGTCAGCTCTTCTCCCTTTGGAAGCAGGGACCAGGGTCTCACATTGAAGATATGCAATGATATCTTCACGACCTCTGTCAAGCTGGGGATGGGATGGTCCAAAGACAAGTAAAAATGACACAACATTCCCCTACCATTCTTTTTATCATTATATAATGTCCTTCTTTGTTTTTCTTTATGGATTTTATTTTGTCTGATATGAGTATTACTACCCCTGCTTTCTTGTCATTTCTACTTGCATGAAATATCTTTATACATCCCCTCACTTTCTGTGTGTGTCTTTCACCCTGCAGTGAGTCTCTTGTAGTTCTTGTTTTTTTATCCAATCTGTCACACTGTCTTTTGATCAGAGCATTTAGTCCATTGACATTTAAAGTAATTACCAATAGGTATGCACTTATTGCCATTTTAAAACTTGTTTACCACTTGTGTTTGTAGTTCTTCTTTGTTCATTTCTTCTTATTTTTGTTTCCGTTTTGTGGTTTGATGGTTTTCTTTTGTAGTATGCTTAAATTTCTTTCTTTCTGTTTTTCGTGACTCTACTGTGTGTTTTTCCCCTACCATTATTAAGTTGCCCTTTTCTTCAGCACTCATTTGGTAGCTATAAACCTTTTTCATTTTCCAGAGTTTCAGCAAAGTTGATTCTGATGGTTCATCTCTTGCTTATTCATTGTATCAGCAAAATGATGAGCCTTGGAGATATTTATCCCTTCCTACTTGCTGACGTGACTCCCATATAATTTATCTTTCATAATGGCTGTGCTTAATAACTGCCTAACAAAATTCCTGAGCAATTAACATTTGGTTCTCATGAGCCAGTATAGGCTAGTTCCAGCATATCATGAAATATATGGTCACTAAAGGCATAACAGAGGTTTACAGAGATCTCTGAGAAAGCACTGAGAGGGTGTCTGTAGGAAAGGTCCCCCAACCCAGCCAAGATGAGGTGACCCATGATGGAGATTTATTCCTTTCTAAAAATGCTCTTGGATTCTTTTCTGTTATCAACTATTTTCCCCTTTTGCAGCTAAACCATTTCTGATCTTGATGATAGCTTCTCACAGAATATTGACCCTCACCCACTCTCTCAGTTATCAGAGCTTCTAAAGATTTTAGGCACTTTTTAGCAGGCAAAGTGATAAAAGACTGCACTGTTGCTATATGATAAATGTTAAATGATACCCTAAACCAATCTTTTGTGGAAGAAAATACAAGCACAAAAATGTTGTAGGCTTTATTATAATGTTAGACATGCATAATTATAGTTATAATTAGGGTCATAGTATGTAAAAACATACTTACCAAGCAAAAATGTTTATTTCCAGGAACTTAAAAGAAAATTAGTAAGATAAAATTAAAATTCTGTTGCAAAAATGAAATCAAGACAAAATCTATAATACATTGCAACATTTCCTTATGAGGAAAACTTTTCTACCCTTGCTGAAGCACTACTGACTTTAAAGGGGAAAAAAAGTATTGTTTCTGAAAAATGAGAGAAACAAAGAAATAAAACTGAAAGCCTTTTCACAGCACTGGGTAAGAGAGAAGGAGGGGGTGACCCTGACAGCACAGTGATTTCCAGGGATTATATGTGTGATGCCCCACCCAGGGGCACATACAGACATAAAACAACCAATTTTATAAACAGGAGTCCTCTTTGTATGATAATTTTTAAATTTAAGTCATTATTAAACACATAATTAAAGGTCCTTGAGCCTTAACAAGATAATAACAAATGTTAAAACAAGGTGAAACCATTTTTTTTTACTTCGAGGCCTTACTTTAAAATCAGGCCCTCTGCCACACAGGAAGCAAAAGCCTCGACTAAAAGCTGTGAGCCATAACTCTAAGAGACTCAAGGAAAGAATCCACTTTATATCCACATATCTCTGGAGTGACCTGAAAATGGGACCTTGGCCTGAAGCAGTCAAGTGGTTGAGAAGGAAGGGAAATGGAAGAGAAAGAGGTATAAAAACTGACACAGAGACTGAAAAAGAAACAGTGATAAAAAAGTCAAAAGAAGCCGAGATTAAAACAGAGACACAAGGATAGACTGAAGACTTGTTAAGGATGAAATACATATTTGACATGGTCATTGGTCCATAACAGCTACAAATATGAGAAGAAAGAAAGTACATGATCTAAACAGATAATTAATGAACAGTTAGAAAATCTATGTAATATATATATAAGCACAAGGTACTACTGATAGCACAGAAAAGAAAGCTACTAACTCAACCTAGAAGAGAAAAGGAAGGGTTCATAAATAAGGATAAACTTGAACTAGGGCAGAAGGAATATAGAGCCCATGGTAGAAAAGGTGGAGAAAGGCTCATGTAATGTAATATTTAGAGTCTAGAAATGCCATAAAAATGAAGGAAGATGGCAGAATGTGACTTCTAAGGGAGAGAGTGGGGTAAGTACTAGGAAAAGGAAAAGGAGTGGTTGTGAAAGGAACTTTAGAGTATGATTGTTGTTAAATTGTTGAATGTCAGGGTAAGTCATTTTAATTTTATCACAAGGCAATGTAGAGTTTTCAAAGTTTTGTAAACAAGGCAATAAATAATTTAAATTTGGATGTCAGTAGGATGACTCTGGATGCAATGTGGAAAAGGAAATAAAAGAGAGAAAAAAATTATTGAATACACCAGAGCAGAAAGATGAGGACCCAAAAGCCATGTGGGTATAGAATAGGTAACAGATTCAAGAGCAAACTGATACAGGTGATTAAATAGGATTACCTATGCCTGATATATAGTAGATGCCCAGCAAGAAATGAAAAATTATAGATGGAAAACTAAGAAATAAGTTGTCCAGAAAACAAATATGCCCATATTACCATACCCTCATTCTAACTGGGGGATATATATAGCCCTAAAGGGGAATCTGGATAGAAGTCTGAAGCCAGAATTGAAAATGAATCTCTAACTAGAGTGAGCAATATTCCTACACATAGCAGTTAATCCAATAAGACCAAATACCAACAACAGGTCCAAAGTGAAAGAACTGGATCACAGATAGAAAGTGGGCACCATAACCATACAATCTCTAACAGAAACAAGAGAAACAACCAAGAAAAGCCTCAAATACTTCCATGATCAGCACCAGAACTATGACATGATTCCAGTGTCAATTTCTCAAAAAGGCATTCCCTAACCACTTAATCCAAAGTGGCCACGTTCCCTCTGAAGTTGCTCTCAGTGAAATCACTCTTTTCACTTCCTTCATAGCTTGAATCACAGGCAAATTATCTTGTGTACTTATTTATTTATGTGGGAATTTTCTGTCTACCCTACCCTGTATGAGCAAGTACCATGTCTCTCTTATTCAGCAGACAATCCATATACCTAAAACACTACCTAGCACAAGTTAAGTCTTGGTAAACACTGTGAAATAAATGTTTGAACATCTTTGTTTTATTTTTGCTAACTCTGGTCTATGATACTTAAGTGTATCAGACTAGCCTAGATGATGATAAACACAAGAAAGTACAAAAGGGTTTCACTGGTCTTAATGATCAGTAAGATGAAGACAGCATACCAAGAAAAGGTTATTTAACTTGGTAACTAGAGCTTGAAGGACAGGATTGTGAAAAGCAGTTTTAGAGAAGATAGAAATAGAAGACATATGGCACAATGTTAACTTATGAAGAAATAGGACAGTGAATGTTCATTAGTTCATTTAGCCATCATATAGTCATATTTACTAAGATAATGTTTCAACTTTTTAGAAATATTATAGTGAAGAAAAATTACAGTGAATGAGGAGATAAAATCAGGCCTCATCTATTTTGAATAGGAATACCTGAGCATGTTTGGAGGCTGCTGTGTAACAACCAGGCGAACAAGACAGATGCAAGGTGTGCAAGAAAGGATAAGTGAGAGTGCAAGAAAGGAAGGTGGATGGAGCTTCTGCATTCTTCAGAGAATGAAGAAATGAAGTCATCAAGTGAGTATTAGGGGAGCTCCAATTACAGCATTCTTTATTCCACCTCCTAGACTACTCTTCTGTTTCTCCTTCCTCTAGACTGATGCAGGACCCTCTCTGACTGTGTCTTATTCATGCCTGTAACCCCACTTTCTAGCAAAACACCTGGCACAAAGTCTATGATATATTCATGGGTTTAAATTGGATGGGAAATTTTGAGAATATGATGTCTGATTGTAGGAAGATAGAGAAAGAAGTCAAAGATGATTGAGACACTAGAAAAATTAGAATAGGATGAGTGTGATGGGAAAACAAAAGGAAGAAGAGGTTTAGAAATCAAGTGATGAGTGCAATTTGGGACACCCTGTTTTGATCCACCTTCATGGGGAGTTCTGGCTGGTGAAGAGCACATCTCTGTCCTAGGCTGATGACTAGATTGGCTCTCCAAATGCATATCTTCATGCCTTCACCCCAGGTATTCAACTTTCTTCTCCTCTCTCCTCAACTATCCACCAACAATCCCCAAACACGTGGCTGTCCCCTGCCCAGATGAGCAATTCCTTTGTGCCCAGCTTAAGGATTTTCTACAAACCATTAGAAACACAATGACAACAATGTTGTGAGCAGTGTTCTACATGTGGACATTAGGTTGGGTTGTTAATAATATTGTTCAAGTGCTGTTTATATTTACTAATTTTTTGCTAGTGTGCTTTATCAGGTACTAAAAAACTTACTAAGCATTCTAAAGTAATTGTGGATTGTTAATTTCATCAAGTAATTTTGTAAATTGTTTTTTTTAATAAATAATTTTTAAAGCTGTTCTAAGTTTATGCAAAATTGAGCAGAAGGTACAGAGATTTCCCATATTATCTCCTGCACCCACACGTGCGTGGTCTCTCCCATGATCAATATCCCCCACCAAAGTGGTACATTTGTTACAATTGATGAACCTACATTGACATATCAACATCACCCAAAGTACATAGTTTACATTGGGATTCACTCTTGGTCTTGGCCATTCTACGAGATTTGAAAAAATGTCTAATGAAATGTAACTAACCTTAAAATATACAGAATAGTTTCATTGCCCTAAAAATCCCCTGTGCTCCGCTTACTCATCCATTCCTCCATCTACCCCCTGGCAACCACTCATCTTTCTGCTATCCCCATAGTTTTGTCTTTTCCAGAATGCTATACACTTCAAATCATATAGTATGTAGCCTTTTCAGTCTGACTTTTTACACTAAGTAATATGCATTAAGTTTCCTCCATGTCTTCTCATTTCCTTTTATTTCATTTCTTTCTTTTCAGTTCTTCTTAGAACTGAATAATATTTCATTGTCTAGATGTACCACAGTTTATTTATCCATTCACCTACTGAAGAACATCTTGGCCTCTTCCATGCTTTCGAAATTATGAATAAAGCTAATATAAATATCTGTGTGCAGGTTTTTGTGAGGACATAAATTTTCAAATCATTTGAGTGTCAAGGGAGAGCACAATTGCTCTTTGTATGGTAAAACTCTCTTTAGTTTTGTTAAAATCAACCAACTATCTTCCACTGTGGCTTTACCATTTTGAATTACTTGCAGCAATACATGAGAGTTCTTTTTGATCCACTCCTTGCCAGCATTTGGTGTTTTCAGTGATCTGGATTTTGGCCTTTCTGATAGGTGTACAGGCATACCTCATTTTATTGCACTTCATTTTATTGTGCTTCCCAGATACTATGTATTTTACAAACCGTAGGTTTGTGGCAACCCTGCATCAAACAAGTCTATCAGCACCATTTTTCCAACAGCTTTTGCTCACTTCATATCTCTGTGTCAAATTTTGATAATCCTCGCAATATTTCAAACTTTTTCATTGCTATTATATTTGTTATGGTGATCTTTGATCAGTGATCTTTGATGTTACTATTGTAAATATTCTGGGGTGCCACAAACTGGGCCCAGATAAAAGAGCAAACTTAACTAATTGCTGAAATAGCAACAAAGGACTTAGAATATTGTGTAAACTTACTTGTTAAAGAGGAGGCAGGGTTTAAGAAGATTGACTCCAATTTTGAAATAAGTTCTACTGTGGGTAAAGTGCTATCAAACAACACTGTATGCTACTGAGAAATCATTCGTGAAAGGAAGAATCAATCAGTATAGCAAACTTTGTTGTTTTCTTATTTTAAGAAATTGCCACAGCCACCCCAACCTGAGCAGCCACCATCCTGATCAATCAGCAGCCATCAACATCAAGACAAGACCATCCACCAGGAAAAAGATTATGACTTCCTAAAGAATCAGATGATATTTAGCATTTTTTAGCAATATTTTTTAATTAAGCTATGTACATTGATTTTTTAGACATAATGCTATTGCACACCTAATAGACTATGGTATAGTGTAAACATAAATTTGTTTTTGTTTTGTTTTGGCTGCATTGGGTCTTCGTTGCTGCGCGTGGACTTTCTCCAGTTGCAGCAAGCAGGGGCTATTCTCTGTTGCACCGTGCAGGCTTCTTCTCATTGTGTTGGCTTCTCTTGTTGCAGATCCTGGGCTCTAGGTGCACAGGCTTCAGTAGTTGCAGCACGCAGGCTCAGGAGTTGCAGCATGTGGGCCCTAGAGCACGCCGGCTTCAGTAGTCGTGGTGCGTGGGCTCTAGAGCACAGGCTCAGTAGTTGTGGCACACGGGCTTAGTTGCTCCGCGGAACGTGGGATCTTCCTGGACCAGGGCTCTAACCTGTGCCCCCTGCGTTGGCAGGTGGATTCTTAACCACTGCGCCACCAGGGAAGTCCCCATAAGTTTTATATACACCGGGAAACCAAAAAAAATCATGTGACTAGCTTTACCGTGGTCTGGAACGAAACGTGCAATATTTCGGAAGTATGCCTGTATACTAGTATCTCGTTGCTTTTTTTTTTTCTTTTAAGATGTTAGCTATGAGTTTTTCTTTTTTTTTTTTTTTAATTAATTTATTTATTTATTTATTTTTGGCTGTGTTGGGTCTTCATTTCTGTGCGAGGGCTTTCTCTAGTTGCGGCAAGCGGGGGCCACTCTTCATCGCGGTGCACGGGCCTCTCATTTTCGTGGCCTCTCTTGTTGTGGAGCACAGGCTCCAGACGCGCAGGCTCAGTAGTTGTGGCTCACGGGCCTAGTTGCTCCGCGGCATGTGGGATCTTCCCAGACCAGGGCTTGAACCCGTGTCTCCCACATTAGCAGGCAGATTCTCAACCACTGCGCCACCAGGGAAGCCCACTTTTTTTTTAAAATATTTATTTATTTATTTGGCTGCGTGAGGTCTTAGTTGCAGCACACAGGATCTTCGTTGCAGCATACGGGATCCTTCACTGTGGCGTGTGGGCTCTTCGTTGTGGTGTGCGGGCTTCTCTCTAGTTGTGGCATGTGGGCTCCAGAGCATGCGGGCTCAGTAGTTGCAGTTGTGAGCTTAGTAGCCCCGCAGCACGTGGGATCTTAGTTCCCCAATCAGGGATCGAACCCAAGTCCCCTGCATTGGAAGGCGGATTCTTAACCACTGGACCACCAGAGAAGTCCCCGTCTCATTGTTGCTTTAATTCATATTTTCCTAATGACATATGATGTGGAACATCTTTTCATATGCTTATTTGCCACTGTATATCTTTATTGAGATGTCTGTTAAGGTCTTTGGCCCAATTTTAATAGGGTTTGTCTTTTTTGTTGTTGTTGTTGAGTTTTAAACGTTCTTTGGATATTTATGACAACAGCCTTTTATCAGATTCTGCAAATGTTTTCCCCAATCTGTGCCTTGTCTTTTCATTTTCTTCACAACTTCTCTTGCAGAGGAGAAATTTTACGTTGCTACTAATGTAGTCCAGTGTATCTATTCTTTCTTTCATGGATCATGTCTTTGGAGTTATCTCTCAAATATCATTGCCATACCCCAGGTCATCTAGGTTTCTCCAGTGTTCTTCAAAGAGTCTTCTAGTTTTGCATTTTACATTCTGGTCTATGATCCATTTTAAGTTAATTTTTGTGAAGGATGCAACACTGTATCTAGATTCATTTTTTCTCATGTGGATGTCCAATTGTTCCAGCACCATTTCTTCAAAAAACCATCTTGCTCCATTCTATTGCCTTTGCTCATTTTTCAAAGTTCAGTTGACTATCTTTATGTGGCTCTTCTTCTGGGCTCTCTCTTTTGTTCCATTTGTTTTTTGTATACTCTTTCACCAATCCATAATATCTTGATCACTGTTTCTTTATATTTAAGTCTAGAAGTCCAGAGGTGTTAGTCCTCCGATTTTGTCCTCTTTTTTTTTTTAATCATGAAAGAACTTATTATAATGGTAGCTTTTGGAACCATGTTTTTTTATTTTTATTTTATATTGGAGTATAGTTGATTAACAATGTTGTGTTAGTTTCAGGTGTACAGCAAAGTGATTTGGTTATACATATACATGTACCTATTCTTTTTCTAATTCTTTTTCCATTTAGGTTATCACAGAATACTGAGTGCTGTACAGTAGATCCTTGTTGGTTATCTATTTTAAATGTACCAGTGTGTACGTGTGGTGTCCATTGTAACTTCTCCTTTTTCATTCCTAATTTTATTGATTTGAGCCCTCTCCCCTTTTTTCCTGATTAGTCTAGCAAAAGGTTTATCAATTTTGTTTATCTTTTCAAAGAACCAGCTTTTAGTTTCATTGATCTTTTCTGTTGTTTTCTTCATTTCTATTTATTTCTGCTCTGATCTTTATTTCTTTCTTTCTTTTTATTCACTTTGGGTTTTGTTCTTCTTTCTCTAGTTGCTTTAGGTATAAGGTTAGGTTGTTTACTTGTGATTTTTCTGGTTTCCTGAGGTAAGATTGTATTGCTATAAACTTCCCTCTCAGAACTGCTTTTGCCACATCCTATAGGTTTTGGAATGTCATGCTTTCATTATCCTTTTTCTCTAGGTATTTTTTGATTTCCTCTTTGATTTCTTCAGTGAACCATCGGTTGTTTAGTAGCATATTGTTTAGCCTCCACGTGTTTGTGTTTTTAGTTTTTTTTTTTTTTCTTGTAGTTGATTTCTAATCTCAGAGCATTGTGGTTGGAAAAAATGCTTGATATGATTTCAGTTTTCTTAAATTTACTGAGGCTCACTTTGTGGGCCAGCATGTGATCATTCCTGGAGAATGTTCCATGTGCACTTGAGAAGAATATGTATTCTGCTGCTTTCGGATGGAATGCCCTATAAATGTCTATTAAGTCTATCTGGTCTAATGTGTCATTTAAGATCTGTGTTTCTTATTGATCTTCTGTCTGGATGATCTGTCCATTGATCAAAGTGGGGTGTTAACATCCCCCACTGTTATTGCGTTACTGTCAATTTCTCCTTTTATGGCTGTTAGTATTCGACTGGGATGCTCCTATGTTGGGTGCATTTATATTTACAATTGATATATCTTCTTCTTGGATTGATCATTGATCATTATGTAGTGTCCTTTGTTTCTTGTAACCATCTTCATTTTAAAGTCTATTTTGTCTGATATGAGAATTGCTACTCCAGCTTTCTTTTGATTTCCAGTTGCATGGAATACCATTTTCCATCACCTCACTTTCAGTCTGTATGTGTCTCTAGATCTGAAGTGGGTCTCTTATAGACAGTATATATACCGGTCTTGTTTTTGTATCCATTCAGCCAGTCTATGTCTTTTGGTCAGAGCATTTAATCAGTTTACATTTAAGGTAATTATCGATATGTATGTTCCTACTGTCATTTTGTAAATTGTTTTGGATTTGTTTTTGTAGGTGTTTTTTCTTCCCTTCCTCTTTTGTTCTCTTCTGATTTGATGACTAACTTTAGTGTTGTGTTGGGATTCCTTTTTCTTTTTTGTGTGTTTATCTATTGTAGATTTTTGGTTTGCTGTTACTATGAGGTTCTAATATAGCAGCATATATAAACAAGATTGTTTTAAGTTGCTGGTCTTTTAATTTCAAATGCATTTCCAATATCCTGCATTTGTGCTCTCCTCTTCCCACAATTGCTGGTTTTGATATCGTATTTGTGTGCAGATGATTTCCTGCCTTTACTGTATGTTTGCCAGTAAGCATTTCCATTCATAACTTTCTTGTTTCTAGTACTGGCCTTTTCATTTCCACTTAGAGTAGTTTCTTTAGCATTTGTTGCAAAGCTGGTCTGGTGGTGCTGAATTCTTTTAGCTTCTGCTTGTCTGTAAAGCTCTTGATTTCTCCACTGAATCTAAACGAGCACCTTTCTGGGTAGAGTATTCCTGGTTGTGGGTTATTCCCTTTCATCACTTTAAATATATATTGTCACTCCCTTTTGGCCTGAACAGTTACTGCTGAGAAATCAGCTGATAACCTTATAGAAGTTCCCTGGTATGTTATTTGTCGCTTTTCCCTTGTTCCTTTTCATATCTTTTTGTCTTTAATTTTTGTCAATTTGATTACTATGTGTTTCAGCATGTTCCTCCTTGGGTTTATCCTGCGTGGGACTCTCTGTGCTTCCTGGACTTGGGTGATTGTTTCCTTTCCTATGTTAGGGAAGTTTCAGCTGTTATCTCTTCAAATATTTTCTCAGGTCCTTTCTCTCTCTCTTCTCCTTCAGGGACCCCTATAATGCACATGTTGGTGCATTTAATGTTGTCCCAGAGATCTTTTAGACTGTCTTCATTTCTTTTCATTCCTTTTTCTTTATTCTGTTCCATGGCAGTGATTTCCACCATTCTCTATTTCAGCTGACTTATCCATTCTTCTGCCTCAGTTACTCTGCTATTGATACCTTCTAGTGTATTTTTCATTTCAGTTATTGTGTTGTTCATCTCTGTTTGTTCTTTAGTTCTTCTAGGTCTTTGCTTAACATTTCTTGCACCTTCTCGATCTGTTCCTCCATTCTTTTTCTGAGATATCATCTTCACTACCATTACTCTGAATTCTTTTTCCAGTAGATTGCCTATCTCCACTTCACTTAGTTGTTTTTCTGGGGTTTTATCTTGTTCCTTCATCTGGACATATTTCTCTGCTGTCTCATTTTATCTAACTTCCTGTGATTGCATTTTCCATTCCGCAGGCCGCAGGCTGTACTTCTTCTTGCTTCTGCTGGCTTCCCTCTGATGGATGAGGCTGAATAAGAGGCTTGTGCAGGCTTCCTGTTGTGAGGGACTGGTTCCTGACCACTGGTGGGTGGAGTTGGGTCTTGTCCCCCTGGTGAGTCAGACTGAGTCAAGGGGTGTCTTTAGCGAGCAGCTGTGGGGCTATGTTCCTGCCCTGTTGGTTGTTTGACCTGAGGCATTCCAGCACTGGAGCCTACAGGCTGTTGGGTGGGGCCAGGTCTTGGTAAGAAAACGGTGGCCTCTGAGAGGGCTCACGCCAATGAGTACTCACCAGAACTGCCACTACCAGTGTCTTTGTCCCCACAGTGAGCCACAGCCACTCCCTGCCTCTGCATGAGACCCTCCAATACTAGCAGGTAGGTCTGGCCCAGTTTCTTATGAGGTCACAGCTTTTTTCCCTGGGTCCTGGTGCACATGGGACCTTGTGTGCACCCTCCAAGAGTGGAGTTTCTGTTTCCCCCAGTTATGTGGAATTCCTGCAATCAAACCCCACTGTCCTTCAAAGACAGTGTCTCTGGGGTTCCTCCTTCCATTGCCAGACCCCCAGAGGCTGGGAAGCCTGACATGGGGCTCAGGACTTTCATTCCTGTGGGAGAACTTCTGTGATATAATTATTTTCCAGTTTGTGGGTCACCCACCCAGCGGATATAGGGTTTGATTTTATCATGATTGCACCCTCCTACCACCTGTTTGTGGCTTCTTGTCTTTGTCTTCTTCTTTGTCTTCTTTGTAGGGTATCTTTTTTGGTAGGTTCCAACGGTTTTGTTTGTTTGTTTTTTGTCAATGTTTGTTCAACAGTTAGTTGTGTTTGTTCTTTTAAGAAGGGGTGAGCTCACATCCTTCTACTCCGCCATCTTGCAACTTCCTGAAACCACCTCTTTTATCAGAAACATGGATTCCAAAGGAGATGGGTTCTCACAGGAATGGAGGATGAAGATACACAAGGAGTTTTAGTAGTATATTAACTTTAAGCAGTAGACAAGGTGAGAGTAGATTTTGGCACTTTGTTTCATTTTGTTTTCTGTTTCTTTTAACATGCCCCCATCACTGGGGGCATGGGAGGGTCATGGCAGGGCAGGGCCCCAATTTTGTTCTCCTTCAATGTTGTGTTGGCTGTTCTAGGTCTTTTGCCTCTCCATATAAACTTTAGATTCAGTTTGTCAATATCTTCAAAACAACTTGCTAAGATTTTGATTGAGATTGCATTAAATCTACAGAGAAAGTTGGGATAAACTGATATCTTGACAATAGTGAGTCTTCCCTTTGATGAGCATAGAATATCTCCCCAGTTATTTAATTTTCTTTGATTTCTTTCATCAGAGTCGTCTAGTTTTCCTCATACAGATCTTGTACATATTTTGTTAAATATACACCTAAGTATTTAACTTTAGGGGTGCTAATGTAAAAGGCATTGTGTTTTACCTTTTTGTACTAATCTTGGTATCCTGTAACTTGGTATAATTACTTATTAGTTCCAGGGATTTTGTTGCTGTTGACTCTCTGGATTTTCTACAGACAGTAATGTCCCCTGCAAATAGTTTTATTTCTTCCTTCCCAATCTATATATGTTTAACTTCATTTTCTTATCTTAATTCATTAGCTAGAACCTCCAGTAAGATGCTTAACAGGAGTTGTGAGAGGGGACATCCTTGACTGTTCCTGAATTTAGGGGGAAAGCTCCTAGTGTCTCACCATTAAGATTTTTGTAGGTATGCTTTATCAATTTGAGGAAGTTCCCCTCTATTTCTAGTTTGCCAGGAGTTTTGATAATGAATGAGTGTTAGATTTCATCAAACACTTTTTCTCCACCTATTTATTGGACCATGTTATTTCTCTTCTTTAGCTTGTTGATGTGATGTATTACATTAATTGATGTTCAAATTCTGAACCAGCCTTGCATACCTGAGATAAACCCCAACTGGTTGTGGTGTATAATTCCTTTTATACACTGTTGGATTTTTTTCATATGTGCATGAGAAATATTAGCTATCAGTTTTTGATCTGACTTGTCTGGTTTTGGTATTTGGGTAACACTAACCACATCAAATGAGTCAAGAAGTACTCCCTCTGCTTCTATTCTCTGAAAGATACAACTAATCCAAATTCATTTTTTTTTCCTATCCAAATTGGTTTTGCTATTAATAGTAAAGTCTATTTACATATGGGTTGCAAACCGTATAGATACAAAAATTATAAAAATAAACCAGTAGATATTTAAAGGCAAATGCAAAGTTTGCACATTAGGTCATTAAAGATTTTGTATATTTTTTTACACTGTAAGTTATTATAAACTAGATATATTAAGCAAAACAAAAAAACACGATGCAAACTGGCAAATATTATATGCCATCATTTGTTTTTAAAATGAGAGATATAGACAGATGCCCTTAGATATGCATAGAATACCTCTGGAAGAATGCTTAAACTGCTATCAATGGCTGCCTAAGGGACTGGATAAGGGATGGTAAGGAAACTCACTTTTCATTAAATAGCCTTTGGTACAATTTAAAAAAATTAGAATCCTATTAATGTACAAATTTGTTTAAAATTTTTGATTAGTAAATATACTTAAGACTAAACCCCTTAATACATGGATTTAACATAAAATTACTTTGTTATATGACACAAAGAAATGATTTTTTAAATTTTGGGAAATATTTTCATAAAAGGTATTTACAAAATTGAAAAATGAGTGAAAAATGCTGATGCAGTATATATTACAGTGACATTTTAAGGAAGAATTTCATTTTTAAGTATGAAATATTTCAGGGAATATATGAAAACTATCAGATGCCTACAGTGGCCAAGGTTAGCCTTTTTTTCTTTCCTAAGAAAAAAGGCTTGTGTGAGTATTTAGGAGGCTTGAAATTGTCACTTGAAGAAAAAAACTGAAATCCCTTACAGTGAGTTTTAGGCCTACATGATAGAGAAATCAAGATTAATTTAAAGTCAGCCATTAATATGCTACTCATCTGCATGTTATTCAAGAAAAGAAAAATATGCTTATATACAGGAATGGTTAAATTTTTATTTACTGTTGCCTTAGAAAAAATGACTACCAGAGATGATATTATTCCTAATTTTTTGAGGACCTTTTAACATTCCTGGAGCTGACTATTTGGAAATGTGCTTGTTCCAAAGTGCGGAAGTACAAAGACATTGGCATCATGTAAATCAGTTTTATTTGCTATTCCATGTGTCAGAATTGATGAGTATACTAGAGAAAGCAGGTCATCTCTTATGGTTTCTGAAATGGCTTAACAAAATGTGTAAGATTGGGGAAAAATAGGTGATCCAGCTTTCTCCTTTTGGATTTAGGCTACATACTGGTAGAGGAAGAGGGAGCATGACACTATTAGTTGGGATAGTGGGAAAAACGTAACGAGTATATAGGTTGTATACCCATCCCAGAAAGCACATGAACAATAACAGATCATGCTACTCAGAACAGTTAACGTCTGGGCCATCACCTTTATGATACAAGTGAGAAGCCAGGCTAGAGAAACACAATCCTGAGCTACGTTTTAGTCATGTTTTCCAAGGCAACACAAACCCACTTTTAAAGAGCATTATAGTACTTCATGGGTAGTGCAAGTACCTTGTAATAAGACAATATGAATTCTGACCTTCTGTCCCTTATATCACTGTTACCAATTCACTTCACTTTCAATAAGCATTCATAACCTATACTCACAAAATATGTATACATAAGCATACATAATTAAATATATTCTTGCTATTTAACATCTTTATTGGAGTATAATTGCTTTACAATGTTGTGTTAGTTTCTGCTGTATAAAAAAGTGAATCAGCTATACATACACATATATCCCCATATCCCCTCCCTTCTGCGACTGCCTCCCACCCCTCTAGGTGGTCACAAAGCACCGAGCTGATCTCCCCATGCGATGCAGCTGCTTCCCACTAGCTATCTATTTTACATTTGGTAGTGTATATATGTCAATGCCACTCTCTCACGTCATCCCATCTTACCCTTCCCCCTCCCCATGTCCTCAAGTCCATTCTCTATATCTGCTTCTTTATTTTGAACAAATTTATCTATTAGGTCAGTTAAGACTAAATAAAAATAAGTTGTGGTTTTTTTGTTTGTTTTGTTTTACCTTTATTTGTTCCTTCTCCAAAGCTCTTCCTTTCTTTATATAGATCTAAGTTTCTGATGTCTGTGAAAGTATTTCTACTTTACTTTTGAAGAATAATTTTTCAGGGTACACAACTCTAAGTCAGTGGATTTTTTCTCTCAACACTTTAAATATTTCACTCCAGTCTCTTCTTGCTTGCATGGTTTCTAAGGAGAACTCAGATACATTTTTTATCTTTGCTCCTCTATAGGTGAGGTCTTCATTTTTCTGGCAAATTTTTAACTTTTCTGTCTTCAATTTTCAGCAGTATGAATATGATAAGCTTTGGTGAGGTCTGGGGGTGGGGCATTTATCCTTCTTGGTGTTCTGGTTCCTGGATCTATGACAAATTTGGCAAACTTCTTAGTCATTATTGCTTCAAATATTTCTTCTGTTCTTTTCTTTCTTCGCCTTTTGGTATTCTCATTATGCATATGTTATACCTTCCATAGTGATCTCACAGTTCTTGGATATTCTGGTGGGTTTTTTTGTTTGGTTTTTTTTTTAGTCTTCTTTTCTCTTTGCTTTCAAGTTTTGGAAGTTTCTACTGAAGTACTCCCAAGCCCAGAGAATCTTTCCTTGGCTGTTGCCAGTCTACTAATGAACCTAGCAAGAGCAATCTTCATTTCTCTTGCTGCGTTTCTAACTCTGGCATGTCTACTTTATTCTTTCTTAGAATTTCCAACTCTCTGCTTACAATGTCCATCTTTTCTTGCATGAATTCAACTACATCCATTAGAGGCCTTAGGATAGTAACCATAGTTGTTTTAAATTCCCAATCTGATAATTCTAATATTCCTGCCGTGTCTGAGTCTTGGTCTGATGCTTGCTCTATCTCCTCAAACTGGTTTTTTCTGTTTTGTCTTTTTGTATGCCTTATAATTTTTCTTGACAGACATGATGTACTGGGTAAAGGAAACTGCTGTAAATAGGTCATTAATAGTGTGGTGATGAGGTATAGGGGAGGGGAAATGTGCTATAATCCAGTGATTGGGTCTCAGTCTTTTAGTGAGCCTGTGTCTCTGTACTGTGAACTTCAGAAATGCTTCTCCTAGCTTTATTACCCCTGTGGGTGGGAGATGATGGCTAGAGTGGTCTGGAGTTCGGTATTTCCCTTCTCCCTCATGGAAGGCTACAGTAGGCTGTACTTGGGTATTTTCTTTTCCCCATGTGGAATGCTAGAATAAACGGGAGTTGGGTATTTCACTTTCCCCAGGTCGGTTCAACGCTGAAAAAAATTCTAATAGTTTACAGTCTGAAAATATAGTTTCTCTCAGGACAGGCCTTATTAAGAAAAACAAAATGCTCTGAACTATTTCAAAATGGTTACTTTCCCCCTCCCTCTGCACAAGTGGATTTTTCTCCAGTATTCACTGTGAGAACCTGGTCAACCTCCTGGAGATAAAGTAAAGGTATGGAGAGCCTCTATTACAGGGTCCTCTTGGAGTTTCAGACACTCAGACTTGTCCACAGAGCCCCCAGCAATTTGTCAATTACAGTTTAGGTTTTCCTACCTCATGGAGGTTTCTCCTCATAAGTTTCACCTCCAGTACGTCATGATTCTCTACATTTGCCTATCTGTCTCTACAATTTGGGGGGCAGCAGTTTGCCTTGTGACTTCATTTATCTGTCATATCTAAGAAGAGTTGTTGGTTTTTCAGTTTGTACAGCATTTTAGTTGTTGTTAGGATGGAGTGTTGACTTCCAAGCTTCTTACATGCCAGACTGGAAACTGGATGACTTGCTTTTTACTTTGAGGCCATGTTATTAGATGATATTCATGTAGACTGTTACATCTTCTTTGTGAAAAACCTTTGTCATTACAACTTAAGAACTTGTGTTACAGGAAGCTTTTCAAGTTAATTTCTACTTCTCTACTATTAATATAACTAGCTACTCTAGCTTTCTTTTGGTGTCTGAATTTTCCCATCCTTTACTTTCACACATTCTCTATCCTTATGTTTTAGATATGTTAGTTTTGTCAATAGCAACAAAAGTTGGATTTTCTTTATTAATTCATTCCAATAATCTTTGTCTTTTACTGAAACATGCAGTGCACTTATACTTAATATGATTAGTGATATATTTGTGTTTGCAATCTTACTACGTGATTTCTACTTGAACCGCAAGGTTTGTGTTCTTTTTTCCTGGCTTGCCAACTTTCATATTAATGAAGTATTTAATATATAATTAGATTATCTTCTTAGACCTGTTTATATTTACAAAAAATTTAATGGAAAGTACAGAGTTGCATATACTCCCACCCCATACATTTTATTAACATCTTTCTTTAGTGTTGTACATTTGTTACAAATGATGAAATAATACTGATACTCCATTATTAACTAAAGGCTCACTCTTGTTTTGTACAGTCTATGGGTTTTGACAAATGTATAACGATATGATAAAACTTTACACATTATTAAAAACAAGTTTCACTAACCCTGAAAATGCTGTCTCCACCTATTCTCCCCTGCCTTTCTCCAACCCCTGACAGCCACTGATCTTTTTACAGTCTCCATAATTTTGGCTTGCACAATGTCATATACTTGGTTTATTTATTTTATACATAGTAATTTGTACCTCTTAATTCCTTACCCCTATCTTGCCCCTCCACCTATTGGTAACCATTAGTTTATTCTCTACATCTATGAGTATGTTTCTTTTTGTTATATACATTAGTTTGTTTTATTTTTTGGATTTCAGGTGTAAGTGATAACATACAGCATTTGATTTTCTCTGTCTGACTTATTTCACTAAACATGTTACCCTCCAGGTCCATCCATGTTGTTGCAAATAGCAAATTTGATTATTTTTTACGGCTGAGTAGTATTCCATCGTGTGTGTGTGTGTGTGTGTGTGTGTGTGTGTGTGTGTATACGTGAAACGTCTTTTCCATTCATCTGTTGATGGACACTTAGGTTGCTTCCACATCTTGGCAACTGTAAATAATGCTACTACGAACACCAGGGTGCATGTATTTTTTAAAAAGTGTTTCCATTGTCTTCAGCTATATACTGAAGAGTGGAATTGCTAGATAAGGGTAATTCTGTTTTTAGTTTTTTGAGAAATCTCCATACTGTTTTCCACAGTGGCTTCACCAAGTTACATTCCCACCAACTGTGTACACGGGATCCCTTTTCTCCACATCCTTGCCAACATTTGTTATTTGTGTTCCTTTCAATGACAACCAATCTGACAGGTGTGAAGTTTTGATTTGCATTTCCCTGATGATTAACAATGTTGAGCATCTTTTCATGTGCTGGTTGGCCATCTTTATGCCTTCTACGAAAAAATGTCTATTCAGGTCTTCTGCGTATTTTTTCATACGTTTTTCTGGTTTTTCTGATGTTGAGTTTGCATGAATTACTTACATATTTTGAATATTAACCCCTTATTGGTCATATCATTTGCAAATATTTTCTCCCATTCAGTAGGTTGTCTTTCATTTTGTTGATGGCTTTCTTTGCTTTGCAAAAGCTTTTGAGTTTAATTAGATTCCTTGGTTTATTTTTGCTTTGGTTTCCTTAGCCTTAGGAAATATTGCGGTTTATTTTTGCTTTGGTTTCCTTAGGCTTAGGAAATATTGCTACAATTTATGTCAAAGACTGTTCCTCCTATGTTTTCCTCTAGGAATTTTATGGTTTCTGGTCTTGCATTTAGGTCTTTAATCCTTTTGAGTTTATTATATATATGGTGTGAGAAAATTTTCTAATTTCATTCTTTTACAAATAGCTCTCCAGTTTTCCCAGCAGCACTTACTGAAGAGACTGTCTTTTCTGCATTGTATATTCTTGCCTCCTTTGTCAAAGATTACTTGACCACAAGTGTGTGGGTTTATTTCTGAGCTCTCTATTCTATTCCACCAATCTATGTGTGTGCTTTAGTGCCAGTACTATACTGTTTTGATTACTGTAGCTTTGTAGTATGGTCTGAAGTCAGGGACTCTGATACCTCCAGCTCTCTTCTTTTTGCCCAAGACTGTTTTAGCTATTCAGGGTCTTTTTTTGTAAATATAAGGTATAAACGTGTGTTGATTTGATACATTTACATACCATAACATGATTACCACTGAAGAGTTAACTAAAGCATCTGTCATGTCACATCATCATCATTTCATTATTGGGGTCAAAACAATTTCGATCTAGAATCTTAGCAACTTTGAAGTTTATAATACAGTATTGCTGTTTATAATATGCTAAGCATTAGATATTCAGGGTTTATTTATCTAATGATTACAGGTTTGAACCCTTAAACAACGTCTCCCCAATTGCCACACTCACCAGCCCCTGGTAAACACCATTCTACTCAAAATTTTTACATGTTTGGCTTTCTTAGATTCTACCTACAAATGATATCCTACAATATTTGTCTTTGTCTGATTTATCTTAGGATAATGCCCTCAAGGTCCATCCATGTTGTCACAAATGTAAAGATTTCATTCTTTCTCATGGAGATAGATAGATGGATAGAGATAGGTAGATAGATAGATATCTTTATTATCCATTCAGCAGTTGACTGACACTTAGGCTATTTCAACATCTTGGTTACTATGAATAATGCTGTCATAAACATGGGAGTGCATATATCTCTTCAATATCTTGTTTTCACTTGTTAGATATATACCCAGAAATGGAGTTACTAGATAATATGGTAGTTCTTTTATAAATTTTTGAGGAACCTCCATACTCTTTCCCATAGTGGCTGAACCAATTTACATTCACATCAACACTGGGATTCCCTTTTCTCCACATCCTCACAAACACTTGTTATCTCTTGTCTTCTTGATGAAAGCCATTCTACTGAGAGTGAGGTAATAGCTCATTGTGGTCTTGATTTGCATTTCTCTGATGACCATTAGTGTTGAGCATCATTTCATATATCTGTTGGCCATCTGACTGTCTTCTTTGGAAAAAAATGTCTATTTAGCTTCTCTGCTCATTTTTTCAACTGAAATTTTTAGGGGTTTGTTATTCAGTTGAACGAGTTTTTATATATTTTTATTAGCAGGTCCTTATTCAATATTTGGATGGCAAATATTTTCTCCCTTTCTGAAGGTTACCTTGCATTTTTTTTAATTATTTCTTTTACTGTGTAAAACATTTTAGTTTGATGTAGTCCTACATGTTGATTTCAGCTTTTGTTGCTTAAGTTTTGATGTCATATCCAAAAAATTCATTGCAAAGAACAATGTCAAGGAGATTCTTTACTATGTTTACTTTTTTGAGTTTTACGTTATCAGGTCTTCTCTTTAAGTCTTTAATCGATTTTGAATTAATTTTTGTGAGTGGTGTAAGATAAGGGCCTAATTTCTTTATCCAGTTTTTCCAGCATCATTTGTTGGAGAGACAATCCATTCCCCACTGAGTATTCATGGCTCCCTTGTCAAATATAAATTGACCACATATACAGAGTATTCTTTCTGGGCTCTCTGCTCTGTTTCATTAGTCTATGTGTCTATTTATATGCCAGTACTATACAGTTTTAATTATTACAGATTTATAACATAGTTGGAAGTAAGGAATTGTGATGCCTCTGGCTTTGTTATTCTTTATCAAGATTGCTTTGGGTAATGGGGCTATTTTGTGATTCTGTACATATTTTAGGATTGTTTTTGACTATTTTGGTGAAAGAACGTCATTAGAATTATAATAAGGATTATGTTGAATCTGTAGATGGTTTTGTGAGGTATATACATTTTAACAATGTTAACACTTCCAATTCATGAACATGAGATATCTTTCCATTTATCTGTGTCTTTCAATTTATTTCATCATTGTCTTTCCGAGTTTTCTGTAGCTTACTGAGTTTTCTTAAAACAGCTACTTTGAAGGGCGTGAGCCACTGCTATCAGCATGGACACCAGAGGCGGGCATGAAACGCTAAGGCTGCTCCTGCAGCCACCAAGAACCCTGTGTGCAAGCACAGGTCACTATCCACACCTCCCCTCCCGGGAGCCTGCGCAGCCCACCAGTGCCAGGATCCCGTGATCCAGGGACAACTTCCCCAGGAAAACACACAGCGCACCTCAGGCTGTTACTACAACGTCACTCCAGCCTCTGCCGCTGCAGGATCGCCCTGCATTCTGTACCCCTCCCTCTCTCAGGCCTGAGTAAGCCAGAGCCCCATAATCGGCTGCTACTTTAACCCCGTCCTGTCTGAGCAAAGAACAGATGCCCTCAGGTGACCTACACGCTTAGGCAGGGCCAGATCCAAAGCTGAAGCCCAGGAGCTGTGTGAACAACAAAGAGAAAGGGAAATCTCCCCCAGCAGCCTCAGAAGCAGCGGATCAAATCTCCACAATCAACATCTGTGGAATACCTGAATACACAACGAATCATCCCCAAATTGAGGCGGTGGACTTCGGGAGCAACGATATATACATATTTTTCCTTTTTCGCTTTTTGTGAGTGTGTATGTGTATGATTCTTTGTGTGATTTTGCCTGTATAGCTTTGCTTTTACCATTTGTCCTAGGGTTCTGCCTGTCCGTTCTTGGGTTTTTATTTGTTTGTTTTTTAGTATAGTTTTTAGCGCTTGTTATCATTGGTGGATTTGTTTTTTGGTTTGGTTGCTCTCTTTCTTTCTTTCCTTTTATTTTTCTTTATTACTTTAAAAAATTATGTTAATAATTCTTTTTTAGTTTTTATTTTAATAACTTTCTTTTCTTTTCCTTCTTTCTTTCTTTCATTCTTTATTTCTCCCCTTTCTTCTGAGCCATGTGGCTGACAGGGTCTTGGTGCTCCGGCCGTGTGTCAGGCCAGTGCCTCTGAAGTGGGAGAGCCGAGTTCAGGACATTGGTCCACCAGAGACCTCCCGGCTCCACATAATATCAAATGGCAAAAGCTCTCCCAGAGATCTCCAGTTCAATTCTAAGCCCCAGCTCCACACAACGACCAGCAAGCTACAGTGCTGGACACCCTATGCCAAACAACTAGCAAGACATGAACACAACCCCACCCATTAGCAGAGAGGCTGCCTAAAATCATAAGGTCACACACAGCCCAAAATACACCATCAGACATGGACCTGCCCACCAGAAAGACAAGATCCAGCCTCATCCACCAGAACACAGGCACTAGTCCCCTACACCAGGAAGCCTACACAACCCACTGGACTAACCTTAGCCACTGGGGGAAGACACCAAAAACAACAGGAAATATGAACCTGCAGCCTGTGAAAAGGAGACTCCAAACACAGTAAGTTAAGCAAAATGAGAAGACAGAGAAACATACAGCAGATGAAGGAGCAAGGTAAAAACCCACCAGACCAAACAAATAAAGAGGAAATAGGCAGTCTACCTGAAAAAGAATTCAGAGTAAGGACAGTAAAGATGATCCAAAATCTTGGAAATAGAATGGAGAAAATACAAGAAATGTATAACAAGGACCTAGAAGAACTAATGAGCAAACAAACAATGATGAACAACACAATAAATGAAATTAAAAATTCTCTAGAAGGCATCAATAGCAGAATAACTGAGGCAGAAGAACAGATAAGTGACCTGGAAGATAAAACAGTGGAAATAACTACCACAGAACAAAGAAAAAAGAATGAAAAGAAGTGAGGACAGTCTCAGAGACCTCTGGGACAACATTAAAAGCACCAACATTCGAATTATAGGGGTCCCAGAAGAAAAAGAGAAAAAGAAAGGGACTGAGAAAACATTTGAAGAGATTATAGTTGAAAACTTCCCTAACATGGGAAAGGAAATAGTTAATCAAGTCCAAGAAGCGCAGAGAGTACCATACAGGATAAAACCAAGGAGAAACACACCAAGACACATATTAATCAAACTATCAAAAATTAGACACAAAGAAAAAATATTAAAAGCAGCAGGGAAAAACAACAAATAATATACAAGGGAATCCCCATAAGGTTAACAGCTGATCTTTCAGCAGAAACTCTGAAAGCCAGAAGGGAGTGGCAGGACATATTTAAAGTGATGAAAGGGAAAAACCTACAACCAAGATTACTCTACCCAACAAGGATCTCATTCAGATTCGACGGAGAAATTAAAACGTTTACAGACAAGCAAAAGCAAAGAGAATTCAGCACCACAAAACCAGCTTTACAACAAATGCTAAAAGAACTTCTCTAGGCAGGAAACACAAGAGAAGGAAAAGACCTACAATAACAAACCCAAAACAATTAAGAAAATGATAAAAGGAATATACATATTGATAATTACCTTAAATGTAAATGGATTAAATGCTCCAACCAAAAGACACAGACTGGCTGAATGGATACACAAACAAGACCCATATGTATGCTGTATACAAGAAACCCACTTCAGACCTAGGGACACATACAGACTGAAAGTGAGGGGATGGAAAAAGATATTCCATGCAAATGGAAATCAAAAGAAAGCTGGAGTAACAATTTTTGTATCAGACAAAATAGGCTTTAAGATAAAGACTATTACAAGAGACAAAGAAGGACACTACATAATGATCAAGGGATCGATCCAAGAAGAAGATATAACAATTGTAAATATTTATGCACCCAACATAGGAGCACCTCAATACATAAGGCAAATGCTAACAGCCATAAAAGGGGAATCGACAGTAACACAATCATAGTATAGGGGACTTTAACATCCCACTTTCACCAATGGACAGATCATCCAAAGTGAAAATAAATAAGGAAACACAAGCTTTAAATGATACATTAAACAAGATGGACTTAATTGATATTTATAGGACATTCTACCCAGAAACAACAGAATACACGTTCTTCTCAAGGGCTCATGGAACATTCTCCAGGATAGATCATATCTTGGGTCACAAATCAAGCCTTGGTAAATTTAAGAAAATTGAAATCGTATCAAGTATCTTTTCCGACCACAATGCTCTGAGACTAGATATCAATTACAGGGAAAAATCTGTAAAAAATACAAACACACGAAGGCTAAACAATACACTACTTAATAACCAAAAGATCACTGAAGAAATCAAAGAGGAAATCAAATATAACTAGAAACAAATGACAATGAAAACATGACGACCCAAAACCTATGGGATGCAGCAAAAGCAGTTCTAAGAGGGAAGTTTATAGCAATACAATCCTACCTCAAGAAACAAGAAACATCTCAAACAACCTAACTTTACACCTAAAGCAATTAGAGAAAGAAGAACAAAAAAACACCAAAGTTAGCAGAAGGAAAGAAATCATACAAGATCAGATCAAAAATAAATGAAAAAGAAATGAAGGAAACAATAGCAAAGGTAAATAAAACTAAAAACTGGTTCTTTGAGAAGAAAAACAAAACTGATAAACCATCAGCCAGACTCATCAAGAAAAAAAGGGAGAAGACTCAAATCAATAGAATTAGAAATGAAAAAGGAGAAGTAACAACTGACACTGCAGAAATACAAAGGATCGTGAGAGATTACTACAAGCAACTATATGCCAATAAAATGGACAACCTGGAAGAAATGGACAAATTCTTAGAAAAGCACAACCTTCCAAGACTGAACCAGGAAGAAACGAAAATATGAACAGACCAATCACAAGGACTGAAATTCAGACTGTGTTTAAAAATCTTCAAACAAACAAAAGCCCAGGACCACATGGCTTCACAGGCTAATTCTATCAAACATTTAGAGAAGAGCTAACACCTATCCTTCTCAAACTCTTCCAAAATATAGCAGAGGGAGGAACACTCCCAAACTCATTCTACGAGGCCACCATCACCCTGATACCAAAACTACAGGCCAATATTACTGATGAATATAGATGCAAAAATCCTCAACAAAATACTAGCAAACAGAATCCAACAGCGCATTAAAAGAATCATAGACCATGAGCAAGTGGGGTTTATCCCAGGAATGCAAGGATTCTTCAATATACGCAAACCAATCAATGTGATACACCATATTAACAAATTGAAGGATAAAAACCATATGATCATCTCAATAGATGCAGAAGAAGCTTTCGACAAAATTCAACACCCATTTATGATAAAAACCCTCCAGAAAGTAGGCATAGCGGGAACTTGCCTCAACATAATAAAAGCCATATATGACAAACCCACAGCCAACATCGTCTTCAATGGTGAAAAACTGAAACCATTTCCACTAAGATCAGGGACAAGACAAGGATGCCCACTCTCACCACTATTATTCAACATAGTTTTGACAGTTTTAGCCACAACAATCAGAGAAGAAAAACAAATAAAAGGAATCCAAATAGGAAAAGAAGTAAAGCTGTCACTGTTTGCAGATGATATGATATGATACATAGACAATCCTAAAGACGCTATCAGAAAACTACTAGAGCTAATCAATGAATTTGGTAAAGTAGCAGGATACACAATTAATGCACAGAAATCCCTTGCATTCCTATACACTAATGATAAAAAATCTGAAAGAGAAATTAAGGAAACACTCCCATTTACCACTGCAACAAAAAGAATAAAATACCAAGGAATAAACCTACTTAAGGAGACAAAAGACCTGTATGCAGAAAACTATAAGACACTAATGAAAGAAATTAAAGATACAAACAGATGGAGAGATATACCATGTTCTTAGATTGGAAGAATCAACATTGTGAAAATGACTATACTACCCAAAGCAATCTACATATTCAATGCCATCCCTATCAAACTACCACTGGCATTTTCCACAGAACTAGAACAAAAAATTGCACAATTTGTATGGAAACACAAAAGACCCCGAATAGCCAAAGCAATCTTGAGAAAGAAAAATGGACCTGGAGGAATCAGGCTCCCAGACTTCAGACTGTACTACAAAGCTACATTAATGAAGAGAGTATGGTACTGGCACAAAAACAGAAATATAGATCAATGGAACAGGATAGAAAGCCCAGAGATAAACCCATGCACATATGGTCACCTTATTTTTGATAAAGGAGGCAAGAATATACAATAGAGGAAAGACAGTCTCTTCAATAAGTGGTGCTGGGAAAACTGGATGGCTACATATAAAAGAATGAAATTAGAACACTCCCTAACACCATACACAAAAATAAACGCAAAATGGATTAAAGACCTAAATGTAAGGCCAGACACTATCAAACTCTTAGAGGAAAACATAGGCAGAACACTTTATGACATAAATCACAGCAAGATCCTTTTTGACCCACCTCCTAGAGAAATGGAAATAAAAACTAAAATAAACAAATGGCACCTAATGAAACTTAAAAGCTTTTGCACAGCAAAGGAAAACATAAACAAGATGAAAAGACAACTCTCAGAATAGGAGAAAATATTTACAAATGAAGCAACTGACAAAGAATTAATCTCCAAAATATACAAGCAGCTCATGCAGCTCAATATCAAAAAAACAAACAACCCAATCCAAAAATGGGCAGAAGACCTAAATAGACATTTCTCCAAAGAAGATATACAGATTGCCAACAAACACATGAAAAGATGCTCAACATCACTAATCATTAGAGAAATACAAATCAAAACTACAATGAGGTATCACCTCACACCGGTCAGAGTAGCCATCATCAAAAAATCTACAAACAATAAATCCTGGAGAGGGTGTGGGGAAAAGGGAACCCTCTTGAACTGTTGGTGGGAATGTAAGTGATACAGCCACTATGGAGAACAGTATGGAGGTTACTTAAAAACTAAAAATAGAACTACCATATGACCCAGCAATCCCACTACTGGGCGTATACCCTGAGAAAACCATAATTCAAAAAGAATCATGGGGCTTTCCTGGTGGCGCAGTGGTTGAGAGTCTGCCTGCCAATGCAGGGGACACGGGTTCGAGCCCTGGTCTGGGAGGATCCCACATGCCGAGGAGCAACTGGGCCCGTGAGCCACAATTGCTGAGCCTGCGCGTCTGGAGCCTGTGCTCTGCAACAAGAGAGGCCGCGACAGTGAGAGGCCCGTGCACCGCGATGAAGAGTGGCCCCCGCTCGCCGCAACTAAAGAAAGCCCTCGCACAGAAACGAAGACCCAACACAGCCATAAATAAATAAATAAATAAATTTATATTAAAAAAAAAAAAAAAAAAAAAAAGAATCATGTACCACAATGTTCACTGCAGCACTGTTTACAATAGCCAGGACATGGAAGCAACCTAAATGTTCATCGACAGATGAATGGATAAAGAAGATGTGGGACATATATACAATGGAATATTACTCAGCCATAAAAAGAAACAAAACTGAGTTATTTGTAGTGAGGTGGATGGACCTAGAGTCTGTCATACAGAGTGAAGTAAGTCAGAAAGAGAAAAACAAATACCACATGCTAACACATATATATGGAATCTAAAAAAAAAAAAAAATGGTTCTGATGAACCTAGTTGCAGGGCAGGAATAAACAGGTAGACATAGAAAATGGACTTGAGGACATGGGGTGGGAGGGTGAAGCTGGGGCGAAGTGAGAGTAGCATGGACATACATACACTACCGAATGTAAAATAGTCCGTTGGTGGGAAGCAGCCGCATAGCACAGGAAGATCGGCTCAGTGCTTTGCGATGACCTAGAGGGGTGGGATAGGGAGGATGGGAGGGAGGCTCAAGAGGGAGGGGATATGGGGACATGTGTATGCATGTGGCTGATTCGCTCTGTTGTGCAAGAGAAACTAACATAGTATTGTGAAGCAATTATACTCCAATAAAGATCTTTTTAAAAATATAAATAAATAAATAAATCTAATTTTTAAAAAAAGTTGGCTTGGGATCCAATCGACAATTGCTTTTCACCATCATCATTAAATCGCTGATTGAACACTTGCTGAGCTCCCTGTACAGGCTCCCAGGACATTGCTTCATGAAGGCATCAGTAGAAGAGGATGCAGTTATTTCAGAGTAAAGAAAAAAGCTTGTTTTTCTATTTACAATAGTTCTGACACCAAAGCAATTATCCTAGTCCCAAAATCTCTCAAAGCCAGTGGGCACCAAGGGTTGGGAGGTAGATGTAGCCTGGCCCAATGCAAGCATAAGGAGGTGAATTTTCTGTAAAGAATTTTAAAATAGTAATAAAACTAACTAAAAGTCAATCTGATTTTTATCACATTGCATGACTATGCTAAGCAGTGTTAGTGATATAATAACCCTCAAAGAAAAATCTTTTGTTGGTCTAAGTTCTAAACAATTGATATGGTTACTGTTGCATTAAAATAAAATACATGTAAGCTTCAAACTATCACTTTTTAAAACTAATCCACTAAAACATTTTATTCCACATGCAAGTTAATTTGGAAAACTATCAGTTACATAGTCAGATTCGGACACATGTATTATTTTTCATAGTATTGATAAATTCATAACAATTTGTGATCTTTCAAGCTCACTTGAGGCACATTTTGTACCTCCAACCCTTGTGGTAGAACACAGCCCTGCTTCTAAAACTATAAATTTAAAATGAACAGTCCTAGTTGTATGAGATTTTTCTTTCCTGAGTTGTTTTTGTTTTAAGGTGAAGTTTCAGATGAGATCAACCAGACACAAAAGTATCTACAAACAGCCAGAATATGCCTTGAACAACATACAGTAAGACACCAAGGTTTAAAATGGTTCCTTGAACATCAATCCTCAAAAATTGTAGAGAAAGCCATTAACTATGCACCAACAAAATGTAAAGAAACTGACATAGACAAAAAGAATTAAGTTTGAATACTGCCAGGAGAACAAACAAGAGATGATGATCTTGAAGCAGGAGACAGATGGGACCCCAGGGGCAAATGGTCAAAGTTCATTCCCTGTGGACCAATACTCCAAGACGGAAATAACAAGACAATTGAGAGAGGAGGCTGGGCCCTGCCCAGATAGAAGGTAAGAGAGCACGTATTTCTCATTCTCGGCGTCAGGAGACCTCTCCGACTACATATGCACAGAAAGCCTCCTTGGAGGCCGAAAGGGGAGTGATGCTAACTGATGGCAACTGATGCTCACTACCCGTAGGCCTCTTTGGTAGAATCTATCTTGGTTAAGAGATGCGTGTGCATACATGGGAAGATCCCAAGATACACCCAATATGGACTCTGAACCAGACAAACCAAAATGATTGGCCAAAGGAAACACAGAAGAAATGCCCCATAAAAGTGATTTAAACTGCCACAAGGGCGCGGCTCTCTGAGCCCACCCGTGTGTCTATCCACACGTACTGTACTTCTTTTTTTCCTAATAAATACTTTACTTGTTTCACTACTTTCCATCTTTGTGGAAATTCTTTTTCTGCAAAGCCATAGGGCCAGGGCCTTGTAACTGACCACTGGTCTAGTGGCTAGGATTCGGCGCTCTCACCACCGCGACCCGACCTCAATCACTGGCCGGTAACTGAAACCCTGCTTCAAGCCGCTGCAGGCCGAGGCCACCCTAGATCAGCCTCACATAACCAAAAAAATAAATACGAACAATGTTTGACGCTGTACATTTTGACCAAATGGACATTCCTTTTCTAAAGCAATAGGTCAAATAACACCAGTGTCAATGTTCATTTTCTCTGACTTTTGCAAAGAAGAAAATCTTCCCAAGTTTTTACCAGTAGAAATTTATGATGAATTTTCTGATGACGATGTTACAGTGAAATGTGGAGATAACTGAAAGCTGCAAGAATCGATCCCAAAGAAACAAGACACAGACAGTATTGTAATTTCTGGAATTTATTGTGAAGTGTGGTTTGTATAAATTTCTGCCAACATATCCATATGTTTAAGACTTTTCCTATTTGCATGTATGTTGCTTCAGACAAAAGAAACTTTCCAAAATTAAAATTAGCAAGAGGTGTTCTCTGGTCACCTAAGAGGAAGACAGAATGACAAATCTAAATATGCTTTCTAACAAACATGAATACGTGTCTAGGGCTTCTGTAACAAAGTGTCACAAACAGAGCAGAAATTTACTGTCTTGTAGTTCTGAAGGCTAGAAGTCCAAAATCAACCTGTCAGCTAGGCCATGCATTCTCTGAAGGATCTAGGGAAGAATCTGTTCCATATCTTGCTCTTAGCTTCTGATGTTTGCCAGAAATCCTTGGCTTGCAACTAGGCAACTCTGATCTCTGCCTTCCCGGCCACATGGCATTCTGTGTGTCTCTGTCTCTCCACAGGTGTTCTTTTTATAAGGCCATCAGAAACTTTGGATTAGGCACCCACCCTAATCCAGTATGACCTCATCTTAACTAATTACATCTGCAAGGACCCTATTTCCAAATAAAGTCACATCATGAGGTACTGGGTGAGGGAGATGCAGGCTATATGGGGGTGGGGTAGGTCTTAGCATATCTTTTTTGTGTGGGGGACATATCTGAATCCGTAACAAAGAGCAATTTTGACTAGGTCATTGCAAATCGGCAGACACTAAGGCTCAAAACCAGAAACTATAATGTTACTGTTCATTACTTTAACACATAAATGCATAGGTATGGTTTTCCCGTTTTAAAATAAAAAACACACTGATGTAATTTAAAAGTATTAGCCCATTATTTTTCCTTGGAGTGTGGTAATTCTTCTTGAACCGGGATGATTATATGTACTTTGTGAACTAAAAATGCCACCTGCCATATCAGTAAACAAAGGATGTTGCAGCCATCAGCCACTACAGCCACCCCGGACAGCTCACCCTGAGGAGACTCAGGATGAGAAAACACAGGATACTGGTCCCAAATAGCTGAGGTGCAGATCAAAAGAATGATTTCAGTGAGCCCAGATTCTTGCATCGTCTCATACATAGAAAAGCGCTAAATTCCTTAACCTGAGATGTCTGGTTTTCTTTTAATGAACAGTAGTTTTTTGATGCTCCAACTACCTGGTCTTTGCTGCAAAAACTCCTATGTATCCTGGTCCCCACGCCACCCCACCCCCACCCCTTGCCTCTTCAGAGCAGCCTCTCAAAGTTATCTGAGCTGCTGTGTCCCCGACTTAAGTCCTCAGTTTCGTCTGACAAATAAAACATAACTCTCAACTTTTATGTTGTGCTTTTTTTCAGTCAACAACTTAAACCAAAGAAAATTTTCACCACCTGCGTTTCTTTCATATCATTGTTATCCCACTCATTTCACCATTACTACTGAAAACAATATTCTTTTAAAAATGATACGCTCAGGGTGTGGGACGCGCCGCACCTCAGGGAGGGCAGGGCAGCCAGCCTGAGGGACCAGGACCCCGCCAGGCACTTTCCCCTCAGGTACTCACTTTTCTAGCCGACACCAGGCGGACCTTGCCAGCGCCCTACCGGCCACAAGACGAATGACGCAGCACCAGAGAAACCAGACAGCCGGGTCACTCCACACCAGGGGGCGCCTGGTTCCCCGGCCGACAGGGAGCGTTCCCGGAGGCCAAACCCCACCAGGCTCGCTTACCCTGGAAGAAGTCAACGCCTCTTCCCCGCCCTCCCCCAGGCTGCCAACGAGGCAGGCTCTGATACACATGCGCAAACACGTCCACCACGCACCAAAGTATGGCGCATGCGTCCTCTAAGCTCCGCCTCTCCGCCGCGTCTACCCTGGAGTTTCCAGTTCCGGCCTCACAGAGGCTGGAAGAAGTTGGGAAAATGCGGCTGTCGGTCGCCGCTGCCATCTCTCACGGCCGCGTATTCCGCCGCCTGGGCCTTGGTCCCGAGTCCCGCATCCACCTGCTGCAGAACTTGCTCACGGGGCTGGTGCGACACGAACGCATCGAGGCGTCATGGGCACGCGTGGATGAGCTGAGGGGCTACGCGGAGAAGGTGAGGGGCGGGACCCTCTTGTTCCTCTCGCCGGTCTGGCCTGGGGAGGCGGGATCCGGCTGGAGTTGGGGAAGAATTGGGACCGCCCTGGTAAGCTGTGCCCGAAGGCTGATTCCCCTAATACAGTGAGCTGAACCTACTCCTCCGGCCCCTCTCATTGAAGACTGGTTAGGGCTGCGGAGTTAGAGGTTGCCTGAATTGGCGAGATGCTTTGCTAGTGTGTGAAATGAGTAGATTGAAGTCCGGCATTTAAGGAGTAAGATTGACGGCCTCCTTTCTTGCTGGGGTTGGGTCAGTGATGTTATGTCCTCACAGCTCATCGACTGTGGGAAGCTGGGAGACACCAACGAACGAGCCATGCGCATGGCTGACTTCTGGCTCACGGTGAGTGCATCCTGTCTGCCTCCCAAATCTCATCCTTTGCTCCCTAAGTGGGAGGGGGTTGTTAGAGGAAAGGGAACTGGGCAGAATTAAGATAAGGCACAGGCTTATGGACAAATGTGAACTAAATTAGAGATCTGTGTCCTAAGTTGAATTCAGTGTGAATCTCAGTCTGCACAACTGCCTGTAACTGATCCAGTCTGTGTAATTTTGACTCTACCACATCAGAGGGTGAGGGAAGGGGTGTGTGTGTGTGTGTGTGTGTGTGTGTGTGTGTGTGTGTGTGTGTGTTTGGACCCTACCTTTGGGAGTGCTGAAAGTTAAATGTCTCTGCGGTGGTGCCTGACTCTGCTGTCTCCTGGATAACTCTCCCCTTCCAGGAGAAAGACTTGATCCCAAAGCTGTTTCACGTACTGGTCCCTCGGTACCAAGGTCAGAATGGGGGCTACACGAGAATGCTGCAGATCCCAAATCGGAATAAGCAGGATCGGGCCAAGATGGCAGTGATCGAGTATAAAGGGAACTGCCTCCCACCCCTGCCCCTTCCTCACAGAGACAGCAACCTCACACTCCTAAACCAGCTGCTTCAGGGGCTGCGGAAGGATCAGGAAGCAAGCACCCACAGCTCCCACACAGTTCAAACACCAGAGATTTAACTGGAGCCAAAGGGTATGTGGCCCTCATCAGTGCCCATGATCCACAGGCCTTGGGAGCTCTTTTAATCTCTAAGAAGAACTGGAGCTTGAGTTGTAAAATGAACTGTCTGATTGGAGCCCAAAACCTTCTGGGAGCCAGATAACCCTCTCTTTGCACAATAGATAAAATTCATTGTATGAATATATGTAAACTGATTTTTTTTTTCCCCTCCCCTTGGGATTTCTGGAGAATGAGAACTAGCCACATGCTTGGTCTGTGTGGGATAGTAAATTCATGGTGTATGTTTCTGGTTCTTAAATCTGGGTTGGGTTAGCACAGTTTTGTTTTTTTTAATGCTAGATTATATGAGGTATGTATCCTGTAATTCCAAACTAGCCCCCAGAGGTGATTGAGTTTTGATATCTAGCATAGAGACTGAGCCCCAGGGATTTCTTAGAGAAGGATTACCTCCTGACAGGGGTGGGAGGGTGAACATCTAGAAGCGAACTTTCTGTAATAATCTGGTACTCTAGGAACCTACAAGGTTCCATTCCTCTGTTTCTGGACAGGATCACATATTACCCTTAAGTGTTCACCTCTAGCCCCGAATAGGCCTCAGAGGAGAGGACCTGAGAACTCAGATGTACGACCACCCTGGCCAAGGGAGTGGAAGTGTTCAGCAGAGGATGTTGACTCCAGGATAAGCTCCTTCCTCTTGGGGTGGGAGTGGAAGGGTGAAGGAGAGGGTTGAAGTGGGAGGAAGATTAGGAAGTTAAACCTGTGGGAATTTCCTGGAAGTTTTCAATCTGGGCCTCTCCGGGAACTCGGAAAAAGGAAATCCGGCTTCAGAATGGTCAGGGCATGAGAAAAGTAGGAAGTTCCTTTATGTGCACTAGTTACTGTGAAGCCAGACTTGGCCCAGGCAGGCTGCCCATCCCTCACACTCAGGCTTGACAGGGGTGATAGTCGTGGGAGGACTTGGAGCCATCATCCCTGCATGAACACGTGACAGCAGGGCCTAGCAAATCCCATCTTTCTAGTAAAGTGGAAAAAACAGATTTTTATCTTAGGCCAGACCTACAGAGGGTGTTTGGCCCACCAAACCCATCCACTGTCTGAGATAATGAGGGTGTGGGTGGAGGGGTCACTGGTCTAGCAGACAGATACTAGCTTCAGTGACAGAGCTATTCTGGTACTATTTCAGTACAGCTGCCCTAGTCTGAGACTCATCTGCTCCCAACAGGGATCTCATCTCTTTTACTCTACTCCAGTTGGTCTTTCACACTATTGCCAGAAAGCTCTTTCTGACATTATATTTTGAGTGACATATAGTAGACACTCAAAACATTTATTGAATAAACCTACAACTCTGAATGCTTCTCTAAAAATATTTGCCCTCTTTCTGTCTTTTTGGTACGAACATTCACCTCAGCCAGATGTCTTGGAGTCATCCTTGACTTCTAGAGAAAGCTCTTTCCTTAAAATTAAAACCACATCTTTAAGTAACGGTTAACAGGTGAGTTATGGCTGGACTCTCACAGCTTTTCCTGCTGGCGCCCAGAAATGTAACTTCCTTTGGGGCTTTCAGTAGTTCCCTAAGTGCTTATTCAGCATCTGCTAGTACCCAGCATCATTTTAGGCACTAGGGATATACCAGTTTAACAAATGTCAGCCATGTGTCGGGCCCTGGGCTAGATACTGGGACATAGAAATGAGAAGAAACAGGCTTTGCCATCAAGGAGCTCACAGTCTAATGGGCCACTTCTACTGCCACAGTGGTCTCAAGAGACACTGCATCCCCTTTAATATTTTGGAGCACATGAATCCTAGAACATTTACTAAAGGCTCAGGGATTAACACAAGGGAAATAAACAACAATGTAGCAGTTTTACTAATCTGGCCTATAAATGGTAACTCTTCACCTAAATTGGTGGAATATGCCCCCACGTCCATCCAGGCAGCTCTTTAATAAATTCCAAACTTCCAAGAGAGACCTGGATACACTGAAATTCCCTCTTACTTTCAAAGGTTCACTGTTCAGGCCCCAGTTCTTCACTACAAGGTTCACAGTTAATGCCCATTCCCCTCAAAATGTAACAAATTTCCTCTAGCCTCAATAGATCAGTGACACAGTGTAAGCCCAAGATCTAGAGGAGACACAATTACAAAAGTCAGACTGTTTCCTTACATTCATCTTCTGCAGTCAAATTAGCACATCATGTGGATTTTATCAATCTGCAGACACCTCTCCCTAGGCTGAGATCCAAGACATCCCTATCCTGGATTACTGCAACAGCCTCCTAACTTGCCTCCCTCCCCACTGCAGCCATGGTGATAGGAATCTGCTGTCTTAATTCTCTGCTTGATGGTCTCCAGTGGCTCTTCTCTTCCTGTAGGGAAAGAGTCCAGATTCCTTACCATGACTCCCCTTGGTGAGTAGGCACCTGCTCGTTGCTCCAGCTTCTTCCCTTGCCTCTAATTTTATGCTCCAGAGGCTTGGAAGGCCTTATTTTGACTGTTTCCCTATGCAGGTCTCTCCCTAACACCTTCTGTTCATCTACTACCCAGAAAACCCTCCCCGTTTTACCTACCTGCCTTGTACACAAACTTTTGGCATCTCCTGGGTGACTGCTCTGACCATCTCCACACCTAAGTTCATTACTTTGTGACCGTAGGTGCCACTATGGTATTCCCATAACGCACTGGATTTACCACATTTCATTACAATTCCCTGCAGTGGGTTAATTCCCAAACATCCACCCCGGTTTAGTCTAAGGCAGTCCTGCTACTTCCATCCCCTAGCTATTGATGGATTCAGGGATGGACAGGCCTTAAATAATTTGAGGCGATGAGAATCCAGGCTCTACTCTGCTAGATAAGAGTAAGATTGCTTGTTATTCTGATAAACACAGGGAACTGGCTCTAGGCTGAAGATGACACTTAGAGTGGCAGGTCAGAACAACTAAAAGATACTATATAGTAAGAATCTTTAGTGACTACTCCCATTTGTGCCTGAGTTTTCTGTTAATTGCTACTGAAAGTAATCTGGTAAATTATTTTGTACTGTTGAATCTTTAGGCTAGTGTTTCCCCAAATTTTTTTTACTATGACCCACAGATCAAAAAACACATCAGAACACGAAATTGACATGTATATATATAATTGAAACAAAAGCATCACAAAACATTATTTATTTGTACAAATATCATGTGCACTGATATTGTCTACTCTTTTCTAATTTACTCTTTTAAAATGATGGTCCCAATTCACTAAGTTGATTTTACAACTCACTAATGTTTTACAACCTTCTCTGAGAAACACTGATCTAAACCAGCGTTACAGTGATTCACCATTACCTTTGCTGGATAAAATCCAGGCTTCTGTCATGGCACAAAGGCCACCTATGGCCTGGTCTCAGTCACCTCTCAGGCTCATCTCCTACCATTACCTGCTACCACCCTTCACAGGAAATTAACTTGTTATTCTCTGAATGTATCATACCTTTTTGCATGATGGTGCCTTTACTATTGTGCTTGCCCTGTTTCAAATTACCTCCTACACGTCGTTCAAATCTCTACTCAAAGTCACTTCTTTGAGGCCTTCTCCAAACTCCACATCATCCTCCAGATGGGACTAGGTCCATTCCTGGGTGCAGTAATAGCCCTTGGGTCATATGTCTGTCAAAGCATTCATTACACTCTACTACAGTTGCCTGTCTGCTTGACTGACTCCTTCACTCAACTGAGCTCCCAAAGCCAGGAACTGGGACTCATTCTTCTGGGTAACTCTATACCTACCATTGGACCTGATTCAATATATGTTTATTAAATGAGGAGTAAGCTACATGTTGTCTATGACATAATCAACTCCCTGGCTTAGCTGTATAAAACCATAAACATGGTACTGTGTGCAGGGACAGTGCTAAGCTACACTGCTGAGTATACCAAGGCTGAAGAAATGGGCTCCTTCCTCTCCAGGGATTTAAATGTTCATAATGACAGTCAAGAATGTAAGCATGTGTCTAATTCATTTCCCACACATTTCATATTTCAATTTCCTGAAATATTTCTAACCTACCTACAGACAGAAAATACCTATACATTTTCCAAGACATAGCCAAAAGCTGATCTGATGCCTCTTCTGAGAAGTATTCACTGAATTCTGCAAGCTAAGTTAGGGACTTTTCCAGTGGTCCAGTTTCACACGTACATCCTTCATTGTAGCAATGGCACAATTACATTGTTCAACACCCATAACTAGCTGATTTATTCCTAGAGGGTAGGGGACATACCTAATCAACTCTTGGGCTACCCAGTAGAGAACATGGAACAAAATAGGCGTCTATAAATGTCTGTTGTACTAAGTTCTTCAGCCAAGCTCTGCCTTTTAGGTTTACTAACTCCTCCCTTCCCCAGTTTCCTCTTACTTCATCTGAAAATGAACTTCCTGCAACACTGATTCCCCATTGTTCACTACTGGGTAACGTCTGTACCCTTAAGGTTTTCCTCTCCATGCCCTTAAATGTGGGGGCATATTGTAGCTCTCTGACTCAGGGACATGAATTCGGCAGTTAAATTTGAGATGCCCTAATAATAAAAATGGTCTGTGTGCTTATATTTCGAGGAAAGGAGTTTCAACTTTTCTGATATTTTGCATTCTGTTCCACAGTATATCTGTTTAATATAAAAGTAATGTTTTTAGTTCTTACAACTTAAATATTGTACATTGCACACATACATACACACACAATTCTATCAAAATTGATGCTCTAAGCTCTAAGATGAGCCTTGTTTACACTGTGGCTTCACATATGCCTTGGCACACCACCGTGTAGCCCAGCACGGGAAGCACAGCATTAAAGTTCTACTGCTATTCACTTCAAGGAGATGAAAATGCAAAAGCTGTACCTAGAGATGTCACTGAACACTCAATACCATTGTTCTGACTTAATTTCTAACTTCTTTTCCTTAAAATGGTCTCAGAAGCTTTCCTACAGTTATCTTTTCCTTTTATCCCAAAAGGAACAAAAGAAAGGAAAAATAGTTCAGTTTTGTATGTGCTGAGTTTGAGATGCCTGGGAGCATGTGGAGTTCAGGAAAGAGTTCCTCGCCGGGAAAAGAGATTTGGGAGTTCTTGGCAATTAAAGCTAAGGAAATGGATGGGATGACTCAGAGTGTATATGTAGAGGAAAAGGAGACTGAGGTCAGACATTAGAGGACAGACAGGATGCAGAATCTATGAAGGAGACTGAGAAATTGCCTTACAGAGAGGAAAGAGAACCTGCAAAATTCATCACAGTACCCAGTACAGTGTCTTCCTTGTACATAGGAGACACTCAAAAAATAATTATCAAATGAATTTAGCAAGCATAGTCCTTTTTCATTCACAGCACTGTGCTAGTATAGAGAATACAGGGATGACTCCTCCTGGGCCCATCAGGCCAGTTGGAGAGACAGATCATTAATAAGTATAAGATAGTAAGACAGGTAGCTAAGAAAGTGGTGTGCACAAGGCATACTGGAGTACCAAGAAAGGAGAGGTCAATAAGGAACTCTTCAGAGGAAACAATGCTAGTAGGGCTGCATCTTGAAGAATGAATAGGCATTCATCAAGCTTTGGGTAGAGAGGTCCTCTGGGAGGGCATTCCAGGCAGCAAGATCTGCAGGTAGAAGTGCACTGAATTACGAAACAGAATGGAGTGGTTGAGAAAGTCCAAGTAAGTAATTTGGTACAGCTGGGATTTAGTTTTGAGGAAGAAGTGGAGGAAATGAAGCAGGAAAGCCAGGCAAGATCAGGTTACAAAGGACCCTGTAAGACATGATAAAGTGCTTGGATTTTATCCTGAAGACCAGGGGAAGCCACCGAAGGATTTTTAAATGGAGAGAAAAGGGATCAGATTTACAATTCAGAAATATCATTCTTCCATCAGACCGGAAGATGGGTTAGGGGCCAAGACTAGAAGCAAGGAAACCAAATAGGAGGCTAGTTAAGGAATCCAAGGGGAGTTGAGGGAAGGCTAGACTAGGCCTGAAGCAGGGGGGAAGGAGAGAAGCCAACAGATCAAACAGATATACAGGAGATAGAATAGACTAGACATCGTGTGTGACTACATGAGATAGAGGAAGAAGTTAAGAGTCAAGCACGATACCAAGTTTCTACTTGGGCAGTTGGGTGAAGTAATTCCATTCACAGAGAATGAGGATAGCAGAGGAGAAGCAGATCTGAGATTCTGTGATGAGCTCTGTTGTAAACGTATTCATGTTACAGAGTTGTCTTGTGAACAGTTGTTCTGGATCTCAAAGGATAGAGGTAAGCCAGCAATCCAGATGTGCTATTCACACATAGGAGGAAATTGAAGCAATTGGACTAGATGAGATTTCCCAGACAAAAAATATAGAGTAAAAGTAAAAGAAAAAGGATAGAGCCAACATTCAAAGGCCAGACAGAAAGAAAGAGAAGCCCTCGGAGGAGGGTGAAAAGAAGGACTACAGCTAGAACACTGGTGTCTCAAAATCCAAGGGAGGTGGGGTCAAAAACATCTCCCTCAGATTCTGAGGTCCTAAGGACAGACACTAGATGATTTTTGTATTCTTAGAACCTAATGTTGGCCAGGCTCCGGAATAGTGGTTTAACGAGTATCTTTGGCCATTGGACTTAAAAATTAGGATGTTCACTGTTGACCTCTAATGGAGCAGTCTCTTGAGAGGGGCAAAAGCAGAAACCATAAAGACAACTGGAGAAGTTTGGTGACAATGAAAAGAGAAGATACGGCAGCAACTTGAGAGGAAAGGAGATTTAAAAAGTGAATTTTGAAGATTAATATATTTATTTTTTGCTATGGTCTGAATGTTTGTGTCCCCCCCCTACCCAGATTCATATGTTGAAATCCTAATGCCCAATTTGATGGTACTGGGAGGTGGGGCCTTTGCAAGGTGCTTAGGTCATGAGGGTGGAAGCCTTACAAATGGGAATATTGTTCTTATAAAGGAGACCCCACAGAGATCCCTTGTTCCCTCCACCATGAGAGGGCACAGTGAGAAGGTGCTGGCTGTGAACCTGCACGAGGGTCCTCACCAGAACTCAGCCATGCTAGTACCTCGATCTTGGACTTCCCATCCTCCAGAACTATGAGAAATTTCTATTGTTTATAAATTACCCAGTCTGCGGTATTTTGTAATAACAGCCCAAATAGACTAAGACAATTTTGTAATGAGTACTTTTGCCAGGCCTTAGTTATGGAGATAGACACTTAAGGGTTTGTATAGGTTTGAGGGAAAAGTCCAAAATCTTGTGTTGAGGGCAAAGGGGATGGAAGAGAGCTTTCTCGTTCGCCACTGTGGCTTCCATGGCTCCTCCACCTTTATGTAAAGCCTCTTTTCTTTGGGGACTCGAGACCTTGGTTGACCACCTCCTCCTGATGTTCTTGGCCTTAGCTTCTACAGGATGCCTAAAGCACCTGCTGGCCCAACGTACAGGAAGTCAGTTGGCAAGCTTGCAGTTTGAACTTGTCTGCCTTTGAGGAGAAAACATACACAGTGTATAGCCCAGAGCTAGTCACAAAATGAATCGTTAAATTCCGTCAGTCTCAGACCTAACAGGATGGGCTAGAGCAGACAGACAAAATATCAGGAATTCCGAATGTGACTGAGAAGTCAGCATGGAGCTAGCAGAGATAAAAGCAAGTACAGGAAAGTCAAAACTCTGAAGGGGTTTTGTAACACTGAGAACCCTACCCCACATCTGTCTTTTTTATAACAGACTGGGCCATTCATTCCAGGCTGACTGGGGGTGAAGGTGGGGGAAGACAGCTTCTGATCACTCACACATTCATTCAAGTCTTAGGCCCAGAGGCTTACTCACCATCCCAACCTTGGATGCCCCATTCAAGACTCTGCCCCTGGGACTTCCCTGGTGGCGCAGTGGTTAAGAATCCGCCTGCCAATGCAGGGGACACAGGTTCGATCCCTGGTCCGGGAAGATCCCACATGCCGCGGAGCAACTAAGCCCGTGTGCCACAACTACTGGGCCCACACACCACAATTACTGAAGCCTGAGCATTCTAGGGCCTGCGTGCTGCAACTACTGAGCCCATGTGCTGCAACTACTGAAGCCTGTGTGCCTAGAGCCTGTGCTCCACAACAAGAGAAGCCACCACAATAAGAAGCCCATGCACTGCAACGAAGAGTAGCCTCCACTTGCCGCAACTAGAGAAAGCCCGTGCTCGGCAACTAAGACCCAATGCAGCCAAAAAATAAATAAATTTTTAAAAATTTTATTGAAAAAACGACTCTGGCCCCATAGTTCTTTATTGTTCTCTCCTACTGAAGCCCATCAATCCAGCCCACTCTGTTTACCACGCCTTTGACCCTTTCATGACCAGATCTACTTTACCCCTGAAGCTTTATCCTCCAGAATCTCACTCTCTAAACCCAGCTTCTTGCCTCTGGGTCTCCCTTTGCACACATATCACATTTTCAAACTCTAGAAACTCTAGTCCTCTGAACTCTTTTCTCCCTGTATATACCAGGCCTTTCTTCCTTTTCAACCCAGCCTGGATATCATGATCCAACTTCACCTGTTCTCATGGCAGCCCCTACTCAACCCCATGTCTTTCTCTCCCACCCACTTATTAATTACCAGATTTCTCTACTCCTGTGCGCTCATCACTAAGAGCTCCTAGGAACAAAAAATATCACACAACCACTCGCACTGGGATCGACAGAACCAGGCCCTGAACACAACAAGCCTGGATTGCTCAATCCTACCATCTCTTTGACCCCTGCAAACTTTCTCCACTTTTCTTAAACTCTTTGTATCATCTTCATCTCTTAGTATAAGCACTTAACTTCACCTCCTACTTCCCAGAATTAAAAAAAAAGGAGGCTGTAGGCATGGTCTTCTCAATTCCCTATCCTCCTGATCTTTATCTATATCTAGGAACTAGGCAATAAGTTGAAAATCTATTTACTGAAGACAGTTCACCCAATGACCATGCTCCCAAAAGCTCAATTCATCAAATTTTCCAAAGTTATCAAGTTTAAAAATTGTTGATTTTGAGCACCAAAATCTATTTGGTAGAGTTATCAATTCACCAAAAATTTGTTTCTATCAATAATGTATAAAATTTATAGAAATTGTGTTGTGTGGAAAGATTTAATAACCTTATGGATTCACTCTTTTTTCTTTTGCTTTTTTTTTTTAGTTTTAGTTTTCAATTAATTTCAGCTTGATTTAGTTTAGTTTTAGTTTAACCAGAGTCTTCTCATTAGGTCTGTTGTATAACCAGATTTCAATCAAACTGTTGAATGTCACTTTTGTGTGTGATACTCATATCAGAAACTTAGGATTCAGATGCCTAAAATGAATATATAATACTCGTTTGATCAAGCTGATAAAAAAATCTAGGAATTAAACAAAGTTAAAAACAGCACTAACTCATTCTGTGAAGCCATTATTACCATGATACTAAAACCAGAAAAAGACATTGCAAGAAAAGATCAATATCCCTTATGAATATAGATGCAAAATTTGCCAACAGAATACTAGCAAACTGTATCCAATAACATAAAAAAGGAATTATACACTAGGACCAAGTGAGCTTTACACCAGAAATACAAGATTGGTTACCATTCTGAAATCAATCAGTATACAAACATCAATTATATTTCTACACACTAGCAAGGAACGATCCAAAAAATAAATTAAGAAAACAATTCCATTTACAATAGCATCAAAGAGAATAAAATGTTTAGGAATAAATTTAACAAAAGAAGTACAAGACTCACACACTGAAAACTACAAAAGATTATTAAGAGAACATGTAAAATGCCTAAATAATGTAAAGATAACACATGTTCATGGATTTGAAGACTTAATATTGTTAAGATGCAGATACTCCCCAAATTGATTTAGAGATTCAACACCATCCCTATCGAAGTCATGCTGCTTTTTTTTTTTTTGCAGAAATACTAAAATTCATATGGAAATTCAAGAGACTCAGAATAGCCACACAAAATAATCTTGAAAAAGAACAAAGTGGGAAGACTCATACTTCCTCATTTTAAAACTTCTACAAAGTAATCAAGACTCTGTGGTACTGGCATAAGGACAGACATGTAGATCAAGGGAACAGAATTGAGAGGTCAGAAATAAACCCTTAGATTTATAGTCATTTTTTTTTCTTAACAAGAATGACAAGAAAATCAAATAAGGAAAGACAAGTCTTTTTAACAAATAATGATAGAACCAGCTATCCACATGTAAAACATTAAAGTTAGACCGCTACCTCACACCACATACAAAAATTAATTCAAATGGATCATAGACCTAAATGTAAGAGCTAAAACTATAAAACTGTTACAAAAAAATAGCAGTAAATCTTGTCCTTGGATTAGATGATGATTTCTTAGATAGAATGCCAAAAACACAAGCAACAAAAGGAAAATAAGAGGGAGAAGGGGCAACATAGGGGTGGGGAAAAAAAGGGTTATTTAATGTGATTATATGAAATCATGTGTGTGAAACTTGAAAATTTAAAGCGCTACAGAATTTAAAGAACCATTTAATTTTAAAAAGTTTTTAAAAAAGGAAAATAAGATAATTATTTAAGGAACAGAATATCCAAGAACTGTGGGACAATAACAAGAACTATGGAACAATAACAAAATGTATGTAATGGGAATACCAGAGGAGAAGAAAGAGAGAGAGAAACAGAAGAAACGTTTGAAGTAATAATCACTGAGAATTTTCTGAAATTAATGACAGACACCAAACCACAGATCCAGAAAGCTCAGAAGACATCAAAATAGACACTGAAAAAAATCTACACCTAGGTGTACAAAACTGCAGAATATTTAAACTACAGAAAATATTCAAACCACAGAAAATCAAAGGCATAGAAAATCTTGAAAGAAGCCAGAGAAGAAGTTATACAATGGCCAATAAGCATACAAAGAGAGGCTGAACATCATTAGTCATTAGAGAAATGTAAATCAAAACCACAATGAGATACCACTTCATACCCGCTAAGATGATTATAATAAAAAAAGATAAACAATAACAAGTGTTGGCAAGGATGTAGAGAAATTGGAACCCTCATACACTCCTGGTAGAAAGGTAAAATGGTGAAGTTGCTGTAGGAAAGTTTGGCCACATTTCCTCAAATATTTCCTCAAAATGGTGAACATAGTTTATAATACATAGTTACAATGTGTATCATACCAGCAATTCCACTCCTAGGTATATACCCAAGGATATTGAAAAAGTACGTCTACACAAAAACTTGTATGCAAATGTTCACAGCAGCATTATTCATAATAGCCAAAAAGGGCAAAAAATCTAAATGTCCATCAACTGATGAATGAATAAACAGAATGTGATATATCCATAGAATGGAATATTATTCTGCCATAAAAAAGAATGAAATACTGATGTATTCTACAACATAGATGAACTTCAAAAATAGGATAAGTGAAAGAAGCGAGACACAAAAGGCTACCTATTGTATGATTCCATTTATATGAAATACCCAAAAAAAGCAAATCCACAGAAACAGAAAACAGATTATTAGTTGCCATGGGCTGAAGGGAGAAGGAAATAGGGAGTAACTGCTAGTGAGTATGGGGTTTCTTTTGGAACAATGAAAACATTCTGGAATTTGATTGTGGTTGATGGATATACAACTGTGAATATACTAAAAACCACTGTGAACTATACAGTTTAAAAGGATGAACTTGGGCTTCCCTGATGGCGCAGTGGTTAAGAATCCACCTGCCAATGCAGGGGACACGGGTTCGAGCCCTGGTCCAGGAAGATCCCACATGCCGCGGAGCAACTAAGCCCGTGCACCACAACTACTGAGCCTGAGCTCTAGAGCCCGCAAGCCACAACTACTGAGCCCACGTGCCACAACTACTGAAGGCCGCACGCCTAGAGCCCGTGCTCCGCAACAAGAGAAGCCACGACAATGAGAAGCCCGCGCACCACAACGAAGAGTAGCCCCTGCTCACCGCAACTAAAGAAAGCTCGTGCGCAGCAACGAAGACCCAACACAGCCAAAAATAAATAAATAACTAAATTTATAAAAAAAAAAAAAAGGATGAACTTTATGGTATATAAATTGTATCTCAATAAAACTGTTACTTAAACAAATAAAAAATAAAATCAAAGTAAAAACTTTATTTAGAAGTAGTAGCAACTACATAATCAAGGATAAGAATAAGCAGAGATACTCCTAAAGTACAGTCATCCTATTGTGACGTGAATGGGACTGGCAGAAATTCTACAAATGTTTCTTTGATGTCACTATGGCAGGAGGCCCATTCATCAATGGTCATCATGAGATCTTAGAACAATTATCTTTAACTAATGAACTTATATAATTAATTGTAGCACTTACTGTAGTAACTATTAATTCCATTTACCAACCAGTATGGAAATACAGTATGGCCATATTTCAGCCCATATCTATATACCTATTAAAATTATAAGTGCAAAAAAAAAAAAATTATAAGTGCACAAAAAAGTGTTTTTAAGAAGGAAAATTATGAGATTGAAAATGTTCTGAAAGAGAGAACCACCCCCCCCCGCAAGATTGTTTATATTTGACATTTGAGTCATTGCACAACACTTGTAGAACAAAATACACAAGAACTTCTCAGTCTCAAAAGTTTAGATTCAAAGTAAGGAAAATTTTAGATTACACTGAACTTTGGCCAGCCATGGCAAAATGACTTCAGTGAAACAGCAAATAAATTACAACTAAAACTGAGCTAAACTACACTTCAAATGAGTCAACTGATAATTTGTAGAAATGTTCAAAAGTAGTTAAAATCCATACAACCATGCAATTGTTGTAAACTTTACACATAATTAAAAGAAACAAAATTTTGGTAAATTGAGAAAATTGGTGAATTTCAGCAAATTGATCATTCTGTGAACTGAAATTCAGAGAACTGGCTCTCCTTACTTCCTATCCCAGAGGATAGGAGTCCTTCCTCTTCTCCACATTTAATCCTTCCACCTGTGTTCTAGATTCCATCTGGTTCTACCTTCTCTGGCTCCTGCCCTGTGGGAGAGAATCGAGAGTCTCCTTTTTCCTTTCCTAGAGTCTCTGCTGGGAATTGAAATCCTTCAGAGCCTGGAAAACATACTTGGTCTTGGAAGATCCCAACTCAAACAGTGCTGGACTCTGGCCATTTTTTTAATACTCCTGCTCACTTTCTCCAGGGCTGGGCTCTACTGAAGAGTGCTAATGACCGTGGTCTCTCATGAGCATTTGAACGGGGGCTCAGTCTCAGAGCAGTATGCAACCAAGCAATGATGCTACCCGGTGCCTCCTCCCGCACTAAGAAGGAACAATTGGATAACAGAGCCAGTGAGAATTGTTAGCCTCCCATCCTGTCATTCAGGATCATCATTTACAAGGCAGGCCTTTTGGGTCATCTTTCCTTTTCCATTCGATCTTCCCCACATTCATCTGTCCTTCCTTGCCCCTGGTTAATTTGTCCTTCCACTGCTTCCCAGAGTTTAGCCCTTTCCATCGTGGACTCTCCTCCCAATCTCTCCTGTTCTGAAACCACTAAATTCTCAGCCCCATTATACACCCCTGAGTCTCCACTTCCTCTGAGAGAGTTGGCTTTGTTTAAGTACATCATTTCTTCACATTCTTCCACAAGTCTAGGGAGGAGAGAGAAGTTATCTCCACTCTTGGGGCTCCCTAAGGCCCAAACACACATAAGTACTTTTCCACACCTCCTCCCAGTCTTTGAGAATCATACCATCTTGTTATTCAAGCCTCTACCCTCCTCAGTGTTGTCATGAAATGACCTTTCTTTTTCATCAAAGACTTTAGTATAGCTGTGCCTGTACCCTTTGTTCTCTCACCAGCATCCTCAACTCCATGGTCCTTTAAGCCTGTAAGGCCACCAGCCATCATTCCTCTTAACAGTGTCTCCATTCCTTTAACACTTTCCTCAAAATCACTAACATACTGCCTCCCTCAAGCCCCATTTTTCACAAACTCCAACTCCTCTCCAGAGAGAATGGGATCACCAGGTATGATGGCCTCAAATTCCCACCCTGTCCGCCCTCCTTCTGCACTGCCATCATACCCTCATGCATGCACTTATCTGCATCCTCACCCATCTTCCCTTTCAGTCTTGAAGGAGGAGGTACCTCTCTAGGTTAAAAACCAATTCCTTCCTGTAGCCATGGTTAATTCCTCAGACCCTCCTCTCTCCTCTGGGACCTTGCTCCACTAGCCATTGCCTGTCCATCAGCTCTTTACCTGCGGTGTTAAACGAGGTCCCAGTGCTTACTTCCCAGCAACTGTTCCTCAATCCTTCCCTTCCCCTCCCCACTCCTCCTCTCAGCCTCCTGTTACCTATCCTTTCTCTCTTTCCTTGCTGCACTCACTGAGTAGTAGTTCTTCATCCTCCTGTCTCACTAGCATCCTTTCTTTATTCTGGAAAAAATATTTATATTCTTTCTTATATTCAGCATAAATGAATATTATTTATTCATTTATCCATCAGTGAACACTTAGGTTGTTTCCATGTCTTGGCTTTTGTGAATAATGCTGCAATGGACGTGAGGTGCAGATATCTCTTTGAGATAGTGATTTCATTTCCTTTGGATATACCCAGAAGCAGAATTGCTGGATCATATGGTGGTTCTATTTTAAAATTTCTTGAGGAACCTCCATAATGTTTCCCATAGTGGCTGTACCAGTTTACATTGCCACCAGCGGTGTCCAAGGGTTCACTGTTTCTCCACATCCTTGCCAGCATTTTTGATGTCTTGTTTTCTGATAACAGCAATCCTAACAGGTATAAGGTGGTATCTCATTGTGGTTTTGATTTGCATTTTCGTGATGATTAGTGATGTTGAACAACTTTTCATGTGCCTATTGGACATTTGTATATTTTCTTTGGAAAAAGATCTATTAAGATCCCTTGCCTGGGGCTTCCCTGGTGGCACAGTGGTTGAGAATCTGCCTGCTAATGCAGGGGACACGGGTTTGAGCCCTGGTCTGGGAAGATCCCACATGCCACGGAGCAACTGGGCCCGTGAGCCACAACTACTGAGCCTGCGCGTCTGGAGCCTGTGCTCCGCAACAAGAGAGGCCGCGATAGTGAGAGGCCCGCGCACCGCAACGAAGAGTGGCCCCCGCTTGCCGCAACTAGAGGAAGCCCTCGCACAGAAACGAAGACCCGACACAGCCAAAAAAATAAATAAATAAATAATAATTAAAAGGTGATAATAATTTTTTTAAAAAAATCCCTTGCCTATTTTTAAATTGGATTTTTTGGTTTTTTGCTCTTGAGTTGTATGGGTTCCTTGTATATTTTGGATATTAACCCCTTAGCTGATATGTAGTTTGCAAATATTTTCTCCCCTTCCATAGGTTGCCTTTTCATTTTGTTGACGGTCTCCTTTGATATGCAGAAGATTCTCAGTTTGATGTGGCCCACTTGTTAATTTTTGCTTTTGTTCCCTTTGCTTTTAGTGTCAAATCCAAAAAAGTAATTGCCAAGACCAATGTCAAGCAGCTTACCCCCTATGTTGAAATTCTCCTAGGAGTTTTATCGTTCCAGGTCCTAATGTTCAAATCTAATCCACTTTGAGTTGATTTTTGAGTATGGTGTCAGATAAGGGTCTGGTTTCATTCTTTCGCCCATGGATATCCAGTTTTCCCAGCACCATTTATTAAAGACACTATCCTCTCCCCATTGTGTATTCTTGGCACCTTTGTTGAAAATTAATTGACCACAGGGACTTGGTGGTCCAGTGGCTAAGGTTCTGCGCTCCCAATGCAGGGGGCCCGGGTTCTATCCCTGGTCAGGGAACTAGATCCCACATGCCGCAACTAAGAGTTCGCATGCCGCAACTAAGAAAAATTAAAAAAAAAAAAGATCCCGCATGCTGCAACGAAGATCCTGCAAGATCCCGCACGTGGCAACGCAGATGCCGTGTGCCACAACTAAGACCTGGTGCAGCCAAATAAATAAATAATTTTATTTTTAAATATTAAAAAAAAATTGACCACATATGCATGGGTTTACTTCTGGGTTCTCTATTCTGTTCCATTGATCTATGTGTCTTCTTTTATGCAGATATCATACTGTTCTGATTACTATAGCTGTGTAATACAGTTTGAAATCAGGAAGTGTGATGCCTCCAGCTTTTTTCTTCTTCCTCTCCTGTCTTTGAATCATTAAGATCATCAGCCACATCCTAATTTCAAAGTCTAATGGAGACCTATCAGACCTCATATTACTGTGGTATTTTTACTCTGTTGACGACTCTCATTCTAGTAGCTGTTTCCTTCCTTGGCTTCTATGATAACACATTGGACACTACTCTCTTGTTCAATTCTTACCTCATTGGCTGCTCTTCCCAATCCCCTTCATGGCTCTTCTTTTGTTATCCACCTTTAATGCTGCCCAGGCCCTCCTTTCACTACATATTCTCTGGAGGTGACAACATCCATTCTCATGGTTCCACTTAACCACTATAGACTGACAGACTGATGTCTCCAAAATATCTATCCTCAGCTCACCTGAGCTCCAAATTTTATACTCAACCACATCCTAGACATCTTCATTTGGATATCTCACATACATCTTAAAGTCATCATGTACAAAACCAAATTCATTATGGTATGTCTCTCCTCTCAAACCTGTTCATCCTTTCCTTCCCAAACATCATGAGTAACGTCACTAATGTACGTCCCAGGAAGACAGAAGTCATCTTACACTACACTCCTCCCGCACCACCACTCCTCACATCTAGTCAGCCACCAAGAATTGTAGTCTCTGTAACTTCTCTCATATCTTACTCCTCTTTTCTAATCCTATGACCACTTAGTTTAGATCCTCATTACAAGCTGGGCAATTGAAACTGACTCTTGTCTATTTTCCTTTGATCCTTAGTATTGAAGCCAAAATGATGCTGATGTTACATAACCTGATCACTTCCCTTATTAAATAAACCTTACAGTGGCTCCTCAGAGCCTGGACTATATGCATGATAGGTAATATCCTCCATGATTTGGCCCCATTTACCTTTCTTGTTTTCTCCTTTCACACCAGCCCGTATGCCTTACACTCCAGCCAAGTCAGTGTACTCAGGAACCACCAACACTTACCACCTGTACACCAGCCTCCACGGCCAAAGGCTATTTTCTTTCATGCTCTTGTGATTTTGAACATGGTGCTGTTTACTCTGCCTGAAAGTCCTTTCTCCAACTTCTCCCTCTGCTATGATTCTACTCATCTTTCAAGATCCAGTTCCAGCATCATCTTTGTGACACCACTTGCTGACATCCCAACCCCGGGCTAGATTAAGAATCTTCTCTATGCCCACAATCCCATGCTTTCCTCTATCATTATACTACCCAGTGCCAATGTGCAGATCGGTCTTCACAGCTTACTGTGAGCTCCTTAGTCATATCCTAACTATGTATCTTAAGTATAAAGCTGGCCACTTATATGTGTCTTAAGTAAATAGAAGGAAGTAAGAAAATTTAGGTTCTCCTATTGGAAAAACTCTCTGGCCCCCTAAAACACCTGTCCCCTTCCCCCTGCTATAGATCTCTCTCCTTTCCTGTAGTCAAGCCTCTTTAAAGAACAGGCTCTACTCCATGTCTTCAGTCCCCCCCTCCACCCTACCCAACTCCTTTACTGACTGCTGACTAGTTTCCACCCTGACCTCTCCACCCACCCCATTGTCCCCAAGGTCACCAGTGGTCTCCCTCTGGCCAAATCCAATGGATACGTATCAGTCCTTGCCTCCCTGGCCTCCTCTGTGTCAGTCAACCCTGATGAACACTCTCTGTCCCATGGCTTCCTTTGGCTTTCCCTTGGCTTCATTGGCACTGCCTCCTCCCCTTCTTCTCCCTCTCTGGCTACTCCTTCTCACTCTCCTTTGAAGGCTGTGCCTCCTCTCCTCAACCTTTAAGTGCTGGAGCTTCTTAGGGTCTGTCCTAGCCCCCTTCTCTTCCCAGTGTACATGCTGTTCCTGAGAAATCTTATTCACTCCCTTAGCTTCATTTACCATTTATCACATTTCCCATATAAGCCAACCCAAACCTAAGGTGATTCCTCATTTTCCCAATGAGAAAATCCAAAAAGCTTTTTGACCAACCTGAAACTGTATACCTTCAGGGATGAGGATGAAACAACCAAAAGTTTACTTCTATCAGTTAATGGACTTTATTATACATATATTTAAATTCACATATCCTCATGAAGTATAAATATTTATAAATAATATATTGATTTATAAATATTGCTTTCTTTCCATTCTCATAATTCCATAAACAATTTAATGCATACTTTTAACATGAATTCTCCAAAGCAGTGTCTTTCTCATTATTAGGGTCACTTTTTCAGCCATCTTACCTATTTTCCAGAACAGATGATCTTCTCTTCAGTCTAAGTGGAGAATTTGGGAGAGGACACAGCACAATTTGAATCCATTTGTGATGCAGTCATTGGAAACTGTATCCCAAGTCACAGGTCCCCATTTGCATCACTCTAGGGCAGCTGGTGTTTGGCATGCATCCTGCAAGAATATAGTCATGACCTCTAACAATCACTTAACGTTTTGCCTTTTAAAAATAACTTTTTAATTGTTAATTTTTTTACTGAAGTATAATATTCATACAGAAAATGGCCCAAGTCATAAGTGTTTGGCTCAATGAATTGTCACAAAGTAAAACATCCATATAACATCACTCAGGTCAAGAAAGAGAATATTTCCAGCAGCCTAGAAGCCCCTCCCAAGTACTACAGTATTACTTTTAAAGGCACTTTTTATAAAGCATATTTAGAAACATTCAACACATGCAGTTGTGAGACTATTACCAGGAATAGCTATCAAAGCTGTGACTATTGATTCTGTGGCAAATGACCTATACAGGCATCCAAAATAGCATTGTTGAGGGCATTTCAGGTTAATGGGTCTTGCCCAAACAGTAAAAATAGTTAGCATTTATGGAGCACTCACTATATGCCACGTATGAAGTACTTTATATATATTAAATACTTTAACCCTTAGCCCCACTTTATAGATGAGAAAACTGAGGCAGAGACAGGTTAAGTAACTTTTTAAAAGCCACACAACTTGTAAATGGCAGGGTCTGGACCCCAAGCCAGGCAGTCTGGCCCCAGAGTCCACAAGCTTAGTCACCATACCATACTGCTCTATCCAGTGGTTTGTTGTTCAAAATAAAGTAAATGAGAGCAAACCCTGTAATATGAGAGACTTTGTAAGGACTCAAATGTAAGGTTACTCCCTCTTTCCTTGGGATGATTTTAGAAAAACAAAACAGCAAAAACCTCACCCTATATTCAAGCTTATACGGTATTTGCAGATGACTCCCAAATATTTATGTCCATCCCAGACCACTCTTCTAAGCTGCAGACCTACCTACCCGACAGGCACTTCAAAGTTAGCAGCCCAAATCGAAAGTCATCATCTTTCTAAATCAGCCTCCTGCAAGCAACTCCTGTTCCTTTTGTCCAACACAGTGAATGTCACCACCATCCACCCAGCTGCCCAAGCCAGAAACCTGGATGTTATCAAGGATTCCAGCCTCTTCTTCACTCCTCTATTTCAAAATCACACTCTCTTCTGCTTTAACTGAAAGTGTGTTCTCTCACCCCAGAAGTTCCTGATTTCTTTGTACCATTTGCACATGTCTCAAGTCAGAATACCTTTGGACTCACAGCCTATACTCAGTCACAGGAAGGACAGAGGAGGGATCAAAACTCTTCCAGTTCTTTAATACTGTCTGCCTCCATCTGATTTACTTCTTTCCATTTTCTCTGCCAGTTGGCCCCTCAAGCCCCTTCCCACCTCCTTGCCTAGTTTCCATCTCGCTTTCCTTTTCTGAGGAGTATACCCTGAGTGAGACCACCATCCCTAAATCTCCTCGTTCCAATACCCTCCATCTGGAGCCTCAACTTTGGGATGAAAGAGGAAGTGAGGGAAGGAGAACTAATAAAGAGCATGGGTTAAACAGAAGTGACCAGGAGGAGAGAATGGAGAGATTAATATGGAAGAAGAGGATGAGGAAAGAGGGATGACAGAAGGAAACTGGGAGGGAAAGCCATGTGGGGAAGAGACAGGGAGAAAGGGACAGGGAGAAGGGGTTGGGGGGAAAGAGGTGAAGAGAAGAGGTGGGGAGCCAGGGAAAGGAGAAGGGCAGGCAAAGGACATGGGGAGAACTGGTGTGGAGAAGAGGCTGAGGAGAAAGGATCGAGAAGGGATGGGGACAAGGGGCTGGAGATGAAAGATGGGAGATGGGGCGAGAAGAAGAGGGTAGGGAGAAGGGAGAGGGGAATGGAGAGGAAAGGGTTGGGAGGGAGAATAGGGCAGTGAGGGAGAAGAGGGGACGGTGGAGGAATGGGGGGTAGGAAAGAAGATGGAAGAGCAGGACGAGAAGGAGAAGGGGACGAGGAGAGAGGATGTAGAGAACGGGATGGGAGAAGGGGACAAGGCCCTTGGACCAGGAGAAGGGAAGAGAACGGGGACGCGGGAACCGCGCAGCGCTGGGGCCGGATCCGGCCGGGGACTGGGGCCGGGAAGTCTAGGGGCGGAGGGAAGACTGGCGGGCGCTGGGGGGGCAGCGGCGCGGAGCGCGGGTGGGGGCGGGGGCGGGGGCTCGCGGGCGGAGGGGCGGGGGCTCGGGTTACCGCGCGGAGGGCGGGGGAGGGGAGGGGAGGGGGCGCGGGGCCGCGGCGGCGAATCTCGCTTCCTCCTCGGGGCGGCTGTGGAGGAGGCGGCGCCCCGGCGGCGGCGACGGCGGCGGCGGACGGACCGATCGACGGGCGGGGGCTTGCAAACCGACGGCCGGCCGCCCGCCCGGAGCTGCTCGCTGGCCGGGAGACAGCGGTGGCGGACGATGCGCGGCCCCAGGCCCCGCGCAGGCGGGCGCTGCCCAGGGGGCTGACCGCGCCGGACGGCGCCCCAGGACCGGGCAAGGGAGCCCGCGCCGCGCGGAGGTCAGTGCCCGCGGTCGCCCGGCCCGTCCGGCCGCACCCGCCTGGCCGCCGGCCTCTCCTGGGCGGCGGTGGCGGCGACGGAGCCGGGGGCTTTGTTCTGAGCCGGAGACAATGGGGGAGGGGGGGGCCTGGGCCTGCGGGACGAGGACGAGCGTGAACGTGAGCGTGGGGGCAGGGCCTGGGGGTCTTTGTGTGCGTGTGTCATCGAGTCGGATGTGTGGCGGCGTGAGTGTGCCGGGGATGTGGGCAGGGTGTGTGTGTGCTCCTCCGAATGTGAGTGTGAGCGCGAGTGCATCGCCTAGTGTGAGTCAGTGCGTGTCACTGGGGAGTTTGTGTGCGTGTGTGTGTGTGTTTGGCCGTGTGTACGTGCGTGTCACTCCGAGGGTGTGTGGGTCAGAGTGAGTATGTGTCTGGTGAGCCAGTCCCTGTGAGGGAGTGTGTGTTTGTGTGTGTGCACGCGTGTGTGTGTGTGTTGCCTGCCTCTGTGGGAGCCATGTGTCAGAATGTGGAGGATGGGTGTGTGACAGAGACAAACTGAGACAGAAACAAAGAAACTGAGGGGGGAGAAGTAAAGAGAAACAGAGGAGAGACAGGCGAAGCCCGAACTGGAGGTCTGTCACCCAGACTGGTGTTGAGTTTGTATCCAGGATGCCTAGATGGGAATCCTGTGCAGGGGACGGAGGAGGGAGGTCACTGCGGGCCTAGTCCCACGTGGAGGGGGTGGGGAAATGGAGGTCTAGAAGTACAATGAGCTCAGTGTGGCGTGGGCCGGGCTCACAGCCACGGGGTCATAGGCCAGAAAAATATTGTTGGTTATGTCAACTCCTCAAATACCCACAGGGGACACAGTTGCAGGCAGCACACATCCACAAGAGATGCCTTCACAGCCATCACACAACCCCCGGAAGCACTGTCAGAGCCACTACACATTTACAGAGGGTGCTTCAGAACAGCATACACCCACGACAGAAATGGTGCAGCCAACACATTCCCACAGGATCACTGTCAAGGCCACCACAAACCATGGGAGACACCACTGCTGCCAGCACCTTTCCGGAGACACTGCCACAGCAATATACATCCAATGGTAACCCTGTCACAGCCAAGCCATCATCTAGGTTATACTTCATCAGGACTGCCTGTACATCGCAGGTGTCTCAGAGACCTGACACTAACAGGAGGCTGTGTTGCAGTCACCCTTACCAACACCCATGTGTATATCCCATAGGAAACACAGTTTTAGGTGTCTTGCATACACCACAGACTGAGCTGTCGCAACTGCTGAATAAACTCCCATTAACTTATGATACTCACACCATGGCTTCTTCTCACTCATAGACTTCGCAGGCTTACCCTCTGGGAAGTTCCCTGAAAACTTGGGGACCTACATCAGTCTTCCCCTCACCCTATACCCTGCTATGGTTCCAAGTGTCCCTCCAAGTGTAGCCTCACAGTTTCTTGAGCTCTTTAGGTCCTGTTACCTTCTCCCCTCCCACGACCACTCTGTGTAATTGGTCCATCTCTAAAATTCTGAACTCCTACATTCCACTCTGCCCACAGCCTCCAGTGTCCTTCCAGCTCCCGGATGCCCTCGCTCCCATTCCACTTACTCTTCAACCTCATAATGACTCCTTGCCCTTGACCTCTTTGCTTTGTCCTAATCTGCCCCTTTCTGGCTTTGTGCTCTCCTTCCAGTTTATATGCCCAGGACCATCACTTCACCCACTCCTTGGCCTCTCTTTGTTCCGTTTTATTGTTGTCCTTGAGACCACCCATCCCACAAAGTCTCAACTCTAGCTGGAATGATTTCTCAACCACACCAAGTTATGCTTCTATAAATTCACGCTTCTATAAATTGCACCCTCAACTGGGCCCTCCATAAATAAATAGATGAAATTTTTTCTATTTTTTCACATCCCTTTACCTTACATCCCTTATTGTTTTCAGCAGATTAATTAGTCAACTCGCTGGATCACCTATTAACTCGCTGCAAACACCTATTAAGCACCTACTCTGTGCCAGGCAGTGTGGTAGGTGCTGGCATTACAAGGGTGAACAAAATAGAGGTGGTCCTTGCCCATATGGAGCTTACAGGCTATGGGGTGAGCTCTGTACCATGGCAGCACATAGCAGGGAAACCTGAGCCCTTGTAGGGAGACCAGAAGAGGCTTTTGGAAGGAAGTGACATTTAAGCTTAAGCTTGATAGATACATAGGGAGTCTACCAAGCAAAGGAGAGGTGGAGGTGAGGTGGAGTGGGTGGAAAATATGCCAAGCCTAGGGAGCAGCAATGGAAAGCCCACATGTAAGAAAGTATTGTATGTCTGAGGGAAAAAGCAATCCAGTGAGCCTGGCACTAGTAGCATGATGTGAGGGCAGGTCACAGAGTCTGGGAGAGGTAATGAAGGGTTAGTTAGGTCATGCAGTTCTTGTAGGTCATATGAGAGCTTATGGAAGCCAAGAATAATTGAAAATCACCGAATCATTTGAAGCTGTGGTGTGATATGATCAGATCTGTCTTATAAATACCACTCTGACAGCAGTGTGGTGACTGGAGGGAGGAGTCTGAAAAGAAAGGGATAGTTGGCTGTTGCAGGAACCCAGGAGGGGATAATGCTGGTCTAAACTGGAGGAGTGGCAGTAGAGGACAAGGAAGTAGATAGTTTCAAGAATTCTTTAGGCAGTGGGGTCAGAAGGGCTCAGTGACAGAATGGATGTGGAGGCTGAAGGAAAGGGGGGAAGGAAGAGTAGACATGACAGACACACCTGGTCTGTCGGCCACTCGGAAAATTGAGGCCATCCAGTTTGAATTCCCTCGGCTGTTGCAGATCCCACCCCCTTCGGCCTCACTTGACAAATTACTCTGAGTCTTATCCATGTGTCCAGTTTACCCCTCTGTACCCGTTCCTCCTGTGAGCACATGAAGAGCCTCCAGGCTCTCCTACCTTCTAGGTTATAATACCTCTCCAGGTATTAACCCCATAATACCTGACTAGCTAAGACGCTCTCTCGCTTTGCCTCACTGCCACATTTTGTGAAAGGGTCTTCCGCACAGAGCTGTTCCCACCTCCTCACTTCCCATTTACTCCTGCCCCATCCAATGTAACTGCTCTCCCTAAGAGAACATGACCTCTCACCTGCCAAATTCAGGGGCTCTTTTCAAAACTCCTCAACTGCTTGACCTCTTGGCAGGGTCCAACATTGTTGACTGTTTTTTTCTCTTTGAATCATTCTTACGCCTTTTGAGCCACTATTTTATTCTGTCAATATTTAATGAGCTCACTGCTAGGTGGTGGGGATACTGTAATAGAAGACACTATTCTATACCTACCCTTGGCAAGGGAGACAGACAAACAGATAATACAGTAGGGTGGGATCTGTGCATCTCTCTTTCAGAGCACCTCCTGGCTGTTCCTTCTCAGTCTGCTTTGGGGGCTCCCTTGGGTGGCCCCTAAATGTTACTGTTTATTAGGGTTCTGGCTTGGACCTTCTTATTGTCTCACTGTATACACCCCTCTTGGTCATCTGTCTCATTCATTTCCAGGGCTTTAATTATCATCTGTATAAGCTGATGACTCCCAAATATCTATCTCTTCCAGACCTCTCTTCTGACCCCCAGACCTGCAGGTCTGCTTCCTACCTGATCTTTACTATAGAGTCCATAAACCCCTTAACATGTCCAGACCTGATCTCATCATTCCTTCCTCCCCCAAGCCACCATCCCCACTCAGTTATCAAGCTACCAACCCAGAAATTAACCGTAGCCACTCCCTTCTCCACATGTCCCATAACCCAGAAAGTCATTGGGACCTGTTGGTTCTACTTCCTTTCCAGCTGTCTCTGATATCCCATCCCCGTTTATCCATGGCCTCAGCTACTGCCTTCACCATCTTTTCACATGAATTACTTCAAGAGCCTCCTAACTTGTCTCCCTAGACGTCTACTCTTCCCTCTTCCAATCCAGTCTTCTCATTGCGGCAAGAGGGATCTCCCTAAAGTGCAAATCCAGCCACGGCATTCCCTGCTCAGCATTCTTTAGTATCCTACCACTGTCTTGGGTGAGATCTCTACTTTAAGGAGGCTTAGGAGGTCTGTCATGACCTGACTCCCCCAGCCTCCCCACCCTCTCCCATTTCCATAGCTCCCTCACATTGCAAGTTCCAGCCATACTGAATTCCTTGTAGTTCCCCAAAGACACTGCATTCTTCCATGCTTCTGGCCCTTTGCACATACTGCCTGGAAAAGCCTTTTACTCCCTTTGTCTCCTGGCTAACCCCTTCCCATCCTCAGCTCTAGTCTCAAACCCTGCCTCTCCTGACCACCAGGCAAGCTTGGGACCCTCTTGTCTCACTGTTGTCATTACCTCTTCCCTTTCTGTCTCTCTGCCTGGGCTGGGATATCCTTAATGACAAGGTTGTATATTATTCATCTTCATGTCCCCGGACCCCTCTACAGATGCTTGGCAATGAACAGATGAATGAATGAATGAGGCACCTCACAGCACCTCCCTCACCCTCATTCACTCTTCAGAAGACTCACCCCTGGTCTCAGCTGCCCACACAGTAGAGACATTTTCACACACGCCCACTTACCCACTAGAGACATTTCCACTCCCCTCCCCCACAAGTTGTCCTTCCTCACCCTACTGTCTCTCCTCTTCTCTCTCTTTCACCTGGACTTCTCTTTTCCTGGATCCTCTTCCTCTCCCCTATTGTACTTTATTTCCCTTTCATTCAGCTAGCAAATATTTAACAAACACCAGAAATTTGCAGATCCAAATCTACTGGGCCACGTGCCTGTTGGGGTTCTTGGAGGGAGTGGAAGACGAGGAAGCTGTGACATGCCATCAGGCCACAGGACTACAGTGCCTCTCCATCTGCTCTACTCCACCAGGCCCCCTTCCCTGGAGGTGCCACGGGCTGCTCCTTCCTCTAACACCCCCTCACATACACCACTCTGAGCCCTCCTACTCCTGGCACCCAGGCCCCTGCTCCTCCCTGTATCAGGTTCCCAGATACTTGTGCCCTCTTCTTCCTCTTCCTTTTGCCTGTCAGTGGTGACAGAAGCAAGACTGGACTCTCTGATGCCCCGGTACCTGCAAGCAAAAGCCCCTCCCATGGGTTCATGGTATTGGATCCCATCTTTTTCCTGGTTTCCTGCTGCCTGCCCCTTCCTTCAGCTCCGGTGTCAGTGTTTCCAGGTAATCCTCTGACTTCCGGGCATTTCAACCTCTGCCACTTAGGAGGGGCTTCTCGGTTCCTGTGTCCCCTGGTGAGAGGGCACCTCCTTCCAGCAGTCCCACCTAGAACCCCCAGGCCTGAGTCAGGATGCCCCTCTGTGTTCGCTTAGCACAGTGGAGTGCCCTGTTGTTTATGTTTTTCTGTCTAAGCTGCTCCGTGGAAGGAGCTGTTTCCTCTCAGAGCCTAGAACACACTCTCATATGCTTGGTGAGGAAGGAGGAAAGGGAGGAAAGGAGGCGGGGGCGGGGGGTACACCTCACACCTTCCAGCCTCACCATTTACCACCTGGATGACCTTAGCTTCTCTGAGCTTCCCTTTCCTCAGCTGAATATGGAGGTAACAGTAAGAGAGTTGTTCTGAGGATTGAGAAAGAAAACAACTATTAAGTGCTCAACTCTTAACTTAGTTCATTTTACTTCCAAGATCTCAGTCCCTCTACTACTCTCTCCTTCTCCTCCACCTCTTGCTTCCCCAGACTCGTTCTTCCCTCTACGTCTCCAGCTTCTCTGCTAGCTCCAGCCTCACTGGCCTCCTCTGCAGCCCGGACTCTACTTGTGAGAGTCAGATCTTAAGACCAGGTCCTTGCTGCTCATCCCACCACTGTAGCTCCCTCCCCCTGCCCTGCCCATCCCTGCCCAGGCCTCCCTACCTGTGAACACCATGAAGGCAGGGACGCGATCTGTCCAGGTCACTGCTATGTCTCTAGTGCCTAGTATGGTGTTTGGCACATGGTAGGTCTTCAATAGGTACTTATTGAATAAATCTATTAGTGAATCATTTCACACACATGCCCTGGGCCCACCTCTCCTATTTTTCCCTTTGTCTCCTGGAGACCTCCAAGCATCCTCTGGTCACTTCCCCTCTAACCACCTGACCCCATGCCCACCTGACCCTCAACCTGGACTCAGAACTGCCTCGTCACTGATCACCTCCTGCTCCGACCCACCTTGCATATACTGCTGGAGTTACTCTCCTACACGCAGCTCTGCTCAGGCTCCTTCCCTGTTCGGTTGCCTGGCCACTTACATGAACGTTTATCAGGCTGTTCCGAGCCCTCCAGCAGAGAAGCAATATTGTGGAAGAGAAAGCACTAGCTTTGGAGTCCATCAGAGCTATGTTCCAGATGTTTCTCTGCTACCTAGTCTGAGCCTCAGTCTCCTCATCTGTGGAATAACACTTATCCCAGGGTTATTGTGAGTGTCTGGCACGCAATAGCAGCCAACATTTATTGAGCCTTCACTGTATACCAGCCACTGCTAAGTTTTTTGTCATTCTTTCATTTAACTTTCATATCAACCATATAAAGTAGGCACTTTAATCCCCATTTTACAAAAGAAGAAACTTAGGTCTAGAAAGGTTAAACGGTTTTCCCAGGATTTCACTATAAGTGGCGGAGTCACAGCAGAGCCCATCTTCTTAACCACTGTAATAATAGTTCATGCTTGTGTACTTACACAAGCATGTTTGTGTTCATGCTTATGTGTGCTTACTGTGTGCAACACACTATTCTAACTGTGAATACACTGTAGTATTATTATTGTCCCTATTTTTTTTATGTGGACCATTTTTTTAAAGTCTTTATTGAATTTGTTACAATACTGCTTCTGTTTTATGTTTTTCTGTTTTTTGGCCATGAGGTGTGTGGGATCCTAGCTCCCTGACCAAGGGACGAACCGGCCCCCCCCCCCTGCATTGGAAGGTGAAGTCCTAACCACTGGACCACCAGGGAAGTCCCTGTCCCTATTTTATAAATGAGGAAATGGAAGCACTGAGCATTTCAGTGGCTCACCCAAGATTACACAGCTAGCAAGTGAGAAGCTGGGGAGAAATCCCAGAGTTGGTTTACCCCCAGAGTCCATGTCTTCATCACTGCCTGGTCCTACCTCACCATGATACCTTGCCTCCATTTTCTAGGAGTGCAGTAAGCATGTGTTGATGAATGAATCTATACTGACATCTGGTCTATGGCTAGTTGTTAGTTGATTCATTCTCTATCAGTTCCCATTGCAGGAGGCTTGCTCCCTTAGGACTCTCCTGAAACGATTCTCCCCAAGATCACTATGACCTCCTGACTGCTAAAACCAGTGGCCACTTCTCAGTCTTCATCTTTCTTGACCTTTCAGCAGCATTGCACACTATCGCTCTCTCCGTCCTTGTTGAAATGCTCCCTCCTTTAACTTCTGAGCTACAGCCTCCCTCTCTTTCTCCTCCAAGAAGGATAACGCTCTCCTCAGTCTGCCCCTTGAATGTGACTGTTCCCCAGGGCTCTGTCGTAGACTCTTTTCGCTCTACATGTCCTACCTGATGGATCTCCATACCCATGGCTATGAGTTACTCCTTGATTGGTCCAAATCCATCTCCAACCCAGACCTCTCTCCTAAGCTCCAGACCTGCAAATCCAACTGTGTTTGGGACATCTCCATGGGGAGACCTCAACAGGAACCCCCAAAATGGCTTCTCTTTTGTGGTGTCCTAATGGCACCACATTAGTAATCAGGCCAGAACCCTGGAGTCAGTCTAGAGCCCTTCCATTCCCTCACCCTTCCTGAAGGGCTGGTGGCCAAATCTTGTCAACTTCACCTCCTCACATCTTTCTTCTCTGTGTCCTCTCTGTCCCGCTACTGCTGACCTGGGTTACAAACACCTTGTCCTTGGTGTCCCTCCTCCCGTATGTTCTCTTCTCCAGGCCTCCATTGTCTTCCTAGGTCTCTCCCCTGAAATTTCTTCCTCTCTTCATCTTTCCCTTCTCCATGAATCTCAGGCAGTATGGAGTGCATAGTCCTGGGATCAAATCAAGGCTGTGTTAACTCAGGACAGTTGTTTCACTCCGAGCCCCAGTTTCCTCAGTGGAAGGTGGGATGCCTTCTTCACGCGGTTGTTACGATGATAAAATAAGGCACCGTTTATGAATTGCCAGCACACTAACAGTTCAGAAAAGAAACTTTCCCTCTGCCTTCTCTGCTCACATCCATCCCCGGCCTCTCCCTGAGGTGCCTAATGGGACCAGTCCTCAGGAGGGACAGAGCCAGGCCTGGACACTGCCCTGGCCACCCATCCATGAGGTTGTCCTGGGGACATCCAAGAAGCCAGCTTGTCAGCCTTCTCCTCCCTCCTCCCTTACTAACGCCTCCTCTCCTCTTTACCCCCTTCTACCCACTCCCCAGCCCTAGCTCCCGCCTTTATTTACCGCCCCCCACCTCTCCAGCCCAGCTGTTCCTGTCTCTGACGTGCCTCCCCTTTCTGTATGAACTCCACTCACTCTTTCCTTTGCTGACACACGCTCTCCCTCAGTCCTGCTCCGAGTCATCCCCCATGAGAACTCTCGCCTCTCTTCCTCTCCTTTATGCCTGGCCCTGTATCTCCACCTCCCTTTGCTCACCAAAGCTACCCTCTTCTTCCTCCACTTCTGGGCCAATCTGCCTTTTGCAGCCCCCTCCTCACCCTGTTGTCTTTCTGGTCTCAGCCCCTCCCTGGCTCTGGGACAGGAAGTTGAGGGAGGAGACCTGTGAGGTACCAGCTCCCCCAGCCTGCTTCCCCTCTGCACCTTGGGCCATTCCTCTGCTTCCTTCTGGAGCACCCTTTCCCTTATGGTCCCCCTACTACTCCCCCACAGCCCACCTCTTTCCTCTCCCATGTTCTCCCTGCTCCCAGGTCCTATAGACGCACAGCCTGCTGGTGGGGGGGGGGGGATTGACATCACATTGCAGGCCCCAATGAACAGTCTCGCCCCTCCCCCTCCTAATGAGAACCAGCTGTGGTTCCAGAGGCCCAGATGTGGGGCTAGAGGGGGAGAGCAGGATGGAGCCAGAGGACAGAGTAACAGGACCGGGACAGGGTGAGGGCATGTAGCAAGGCAGAACTGGGTGGGGGAAGAGATGTGACCAATCTGGGGGCAGAAAGAAGACAGATCTGGGTAGGAGGCAGGACAGATTGGGGAAAGAGACAAGACGGATGGCTTAGGCCAGGTCTGGGGGAAGGGATGGGACCAACCTGGAGAGGGAGAGAGACAGGAACAGAGAGGAGGAGCAAGTCTTGGGGAAGAAGCAGTGAGAAACAGTGGACAGATGGGGAGATGGTGCTGAGAAGGGAGTTGGAGAGAGGATGAGACAGTCTCGGGAGAGAGTCTGGCGTTCGAGTTTGGAACTAGAAGCCCTGGAGCAGGAAGTGATGAAGCATAGTCCAGACAGGCCCCAGGGACCTCGAGGTCACAGCTGCAGCCGCAGAGCTGACCACGAGTGCCCCAACAGCGTGTGTGAGAGCGTGCCGGCGTGTGGGTGCATCTGCAAGTGTGTGCGCGGGCCTGCCAGCGTGAGTCTGTGCAGGGGTGAAAGTGGTTCGTCTGTGTCCATGAGAGGGAGGGGGTGTGAGTGTGCCTGTGTGTATGTGTGCGTGTGCGTGTGTGCGCGCGCCTGTTTGAGGCCCGCGAGAAAGTGTCTTTCTGCGTGCATGTGTCTGTGTGGGCAAAAGCATGCCTGTGTGTGTTTGCATGTGTGCCTGCATGTGTGTGGGGGGTGGGGGAAGGTTCCAGGTGAATGAACATGCCCATCTGTGTGAGTGAGCATCTGTGTGATGCTCCTCTGTGAGGCTGGGTGTCTCTGTGTATGTTAGAGTAGCTCCTGTCTATGTGAGTATGTGTGTTGAGTGTGCCCGTCTGCATGTAAGTCTGTGCATCTGTGTGCCTGGCTGTGTGTGGGTCTGTGACTTCGTGAGTAGGCACCTTTGTGTATCCACTGTGAGGGTGTATGGGGGAGTTTGCATTGAACAGGGACCCAGGAGGGCACCAGGGTCTACACAGGTTGGGAGAAGGGACATCTGCCTGGGCCTGAATCCCTCCTCCTCAAGGCTGATCATTCACCTGAGTTTTATCTCATACCATTCATACATCCTTTCATTCAGAAAATGTATTGATCATGTGCTATGTGCCATGCTCTGTGCTACACACAAAGGTGAATAAGATACAGTCCTGGCCCTCAAACAGCTGACATTCTGGGTTGGGGACAAAGAATCCTAACACAGAATGTAAGAAGTACATTGACCTCACTATCCATTATCCCCACTCTGCTTTCTCTCCACTGACTGATTAAAGGAATAGGACCAATTCCTAACCCTTGACCCCTAACCCAGTCTCTAGGCCTAGATCCCTGCCCCGGCCACTGCGCCATCTCTCTACACACAGCCTCTCCCCTCTCTGAGTCAGGCCTGTGTTCACTCTGACCTTCTTGTTCTGAATTCCTCTGATCTGTTATTCCATGTGGAAGCTCCACAGACTTCACAGACTTGAGCCTTGGGGAGAGGGGTCTTAGTAAATCCTAGAACTCTGAAGCCAGGGATGGTGTTGGGAACCGAGGAGAGAGCATCTACCAAATGCCCAACTCTGAGCTCCTTGTTTCCATTGCCTGTAATTCTCCTAAAACCCCACAAAGTAGGCATTAACATGGCCATTATATAGCTTAGGAAAATAACACTCAGATTGGACTCAAAGCCAGCTCAAACTCCAGAGTCCCAGCTCTTTTCATTGCCTCACACAGATGGGAGAGATGGGGGTTGGAAGTGTAAGCAGAGGGTCAGAAACTCTCATCCCTTGGGAGGACAGGAAGTCCTAGAGCAGAGCGAATCTAGAAAGACCAAAGGACACACTTCTGCAGCCATTTCTACGGCCACACTCCTGACCATGGTGCCTCAGGGGCACGGGCTCACACGCGTTTGTGTGTGTTGTCTGAGTTGGCGTGTCCAGGGACGTTTCTCCCTGTGTCAGTAGGTGAGGGTGGTGGTGTGCAGTTATGAGGTTCTGCACATTTGTTCAGCACTGATTGCCTGCTCTCGTGATACCTCTACGAACTGCTGGAGAACCAGAAACTAACTAAGACCCTCAAGCTGCTGTCCTCAAGGAGCTTTCAGTTCGGTGTAGGGGGAGGGGTGTGATGGGCAGATACATGAACAAATCAGGGCTGCTGTGCAATTTATTGTCAGTGTGCATCAAAAGCAGTGAGAGCCCAGTAGGGGATACCATAGGCACTGCAGGGAGGTCAGCGAGATATCATAGAAGAGTCCACAGAAGACAGGATATTTGAATGGGATCTTGAAGTTTGAGTAGGGGATGGCCAATTGGACAGGACTTTTAGAGGATATCTCAGGACAAGACCATGGTGCATACAAGGCAAGGAGTTGGGAAGGATCAGGTGATGGGTTTAGTGTTGGAATGCAGGGTGCAGTGGGGGAAGGTGAATGTGGGGCACAGTGGAGAGGTTGGCAGGGCTCAGGTCAGGAAGATATATTAAGGAGGTTGGGCTTTGTCTTGCGAAAAGAAGCTCTATACCTAGTGTCCATGAACCCGTGAAACTGCAGACACAGTTTGGGTGTATGTGCATCTGCATTTTTTTGTCCGTAATGGGCAGCAGTTTTCTGCCGTCAGTAATGGCAAACCAGTGGAAGCCTTTTGTCGGGACTGGTTTGGTGAGAGTTGTGAGGATAGCTCTGGTCAGGTGGACATGGATCAGAGGGTCCAATCCAGGAGGCATGGGGGCCAGGAAAGGGCTGTGGCAGGAATCGAAAAGAGGGATGACAGTGCTTGGACTGGGACAGCAGCAGTGTGGAAACATAGGAAAGGGCAGACTTGAGACATGTCTAGTTAAGATGGTCAGGTTCTGAAGACTAATTGGAAATCAGGACTGAAGAAAAGCAAGGAAAGCAAGGAGAGTTTCTGAGCGGTGGTGCTGTTCACAGGAAAGGGAATGGAGGAAGAAAATCAGGTTGAGGTGAAGGTTGGGGATACACTGTAAGGAAGTCCATTGTATGGATGGACATGTGTCTCCAGTGCTCTCCAGAGCTGGAGATTGCAAAGTCATCAGCACATAGACGGTACATAAAATGATTGATACATTTGAACTGAAGGCATGGGAGTGGATAAGATCACCCAGGCAGTGTGGTAAGTGGGAAAACATGCGGCCCTGGACTGAGTCCTGAGGAGCACCAGTTTTTAAGGGCAGAGGAAGAACTTGCCCAGGGGACTTTAGAGTGGACATAGAAGTACAATGGAAGCAAGAGGTGGGGGGTCACCATGGGAGGCCAGGAGGGCTAGGCTTCAAGAAGCCAGTGATCAGTGTTTCAGTGTTCCAGAATGATCCAGCAAGAAGATAACAAAGTGTCCATTGGATGTAGAGTATAGCGATGATTTGAAGCTTAGTGAAAGCAGTGTCACAGGAGAGGCAGACTCTCTGTGTAGATGGAGGAGGGGGTGAGAGGTGAGAAATTGGAGGAAGTGAACAAACCTTTCAGAGAGGGCAACGTCTCCACGGATTCTGCTCTCACTCAGTCCTTAAAGGCCTTCATGGGGCTTTAGGCCTCCTCCTTCTTGAACGTCAGCAGCATTTGAAGCCCTGGCTCCCTTAGTCACAGAGGCACCGCCCTTCCCTGGATTTCTTTCTCTGTCTCTCTCTCTGGCCAGTTAATGCTGCCTTTGTCCAGCTAATGGTTCAGGCCTGAAATCTGCCCATCATCCTTGACTCCTCCCACTCCCTCATCCCCTGCCTCAAGCCATCATCAAGCCCTGCCTGTTCTACCTGCGAAACGTCCCGCAGAGCTATCCGCTTCTCCCCATTTTCATTGCTAACACTCATCCAATTCACCGTCAGTTCACCCTCACCTGGACTCCCCCAAGTGTGTTATCAGGGCTGTCCTAAGATAACCTTCCCATCTGTGTGATCCTTGTTTACAAAGGGGCAGCAATAGAGATCTTCACAAGACGTAAGTCATATTGCAGCACCCACTCTTAAGATGCTTTCATGGCTTCCATTTGTCCTCGGCATAAAGTCAGAATCATCAGTATGGCCTACGAGCCCCTGCCCCATTTCATACCTTCTGCCCCAGCACTCTACACCTCACACACGTTGTGCCCTACCTGCCCCCAGACACCCTCAGCCCTTTCTTGACTGCAGACTCTAAGCCTCCCATTCAGTTCCCTCTTCTGAATGTTCTTCTCTCGTTTCTGTATCCCCCTTCTCCGCCCACCATTGTCTAGCAAACACCTACATTAAGTAGATCCTGACTTGAATGTCGCTTCCTCAGAGAAGCACTCCCTGACTCCCTGACTCCCTGACTGTGGTAAGCCCCTCCTATACCTGTGCCTTCACAGCTCCCCGCACTTCTCCCTCACAGCTCTTATCACACTTCTAATTACTTGTCCAATTCCTGGACTGTTTCCTTTATTCTGAGGTGTCTCCAGTGCCTCCACATAATAGGTGCTCAATCTCTTGTTGAATAGAGAGGGAAGTAGGGCTAAAGGTATATATATATATATATATATATATATATATATATATATATATATATATATATATATAATAGAGAAAGAGAGAGAAGAGAGGAAGAGAGAGAGAGAGAGACTTCAGCATAGTTAAATGTTGGTAGAAGGCTCTGGCAGAGAGGACAATGTTGAGATTCGGGTGAGGTTGCCAAGCACATGATTACTGAGGTATTAATCCTGGATGAGAAGAAAAATGAGAAAGAATTGGCCACATGTTTAAGTCTACAGATGGAAGGAAGGGAGTCTGAAGGCATTTAGGTCTGAACAATAGGAAGAAACAATCTGCTGGGGGGTGGAGGGGGGACGGGAATCAGAGTGGGATGGGACCTGCCAGGTAAAGACTGGAGTGGGTCCTGAGGAGCTTCCTGGGCCCCAGACGGTATGAGGCAGCACAAGGGCCCTGCGGGGGGACTGAGCATGCTTGAGTCCTGGTGTGGCCTAGACCTCAGCCTGGACGGTTGATTCCTCCTCCATCATGACCTTTTTGCTTCCGATTTTCTCCCAGGTCAGGAATCGTGAGCTGGAGTCGGGGTCCAAGTTGGATCTGATCCAAAGCCTGAGATCAAGCTGGGCCCGGAGCCTGGCCTGGAGCTGGAGCCCAAGCCACAGCTGGACTGGCCCTGCCATGCAGAAGGAGCGGGGCATTGCACCTTCTTGCCCAGGCATGCAGAGCCCCAGGCCCCTACCCCTGCTATCACTGCTGCTGCTGCTCCTGGGTGCGGGGGTGCCAGGCGCCTGGGGTCAGGCTGGGAGCTTGGACCTGCAGATTGATGAGGAGCAGCCAGCGGGCACACTGATCGGGGACATCAGTGCAGGGCTTCCAGCAGGCACGGCAGCACCTCCCATGTACTTCATCTCCGCCCAGGAGGGCAGCGGTGTGGGCACAGACCTGGCCATTGACGAACACAGTGGGGTGGTCCGTACAGCCCGAGTCTTGGACCGCGAGCGGCGGGATCGCTACCGCTTCACTGCAGTCACTCCTGATGGCGCCACCGTGGAAGTTACCGTGCGAGTGGCTGACATCAATGACCACGCTCCAGCCTTCCCACAGGCTCGAGCTGTCCTGCAGATACCTGAGCATACAGCTCTTGGCACCCGCTACCCACTGGAGCCTGCTCGTGATGCAGACGCTGGCCGCCTAGGAACCCAGGGCTATGCGCTGTCTGGTGATGGGGCTGGAGAGATCTTCCGGCTGGAGACACGTCCCGGTCCAGATGGGGCCCCAGTGCCTGAGCTGGTAGTTACCGGGGAGCTGGACCGAGAGAACCGCTCACACTACATGCTGCAACTGGAGGCCTACGACGGTGGTTCACCACCCCGGAGGGCCCAGGCCCTACTGGACGTGACATTGCTGGACATCAATGACCATGCCCCAACTTTCAATCAGAGCCGCTACCACGCTGTGGTGTCTGAGAGCCTGGCCCCCGGCAGTCCTGTCTTGCAGGTGTATGCCTCTGATGCCGATGCCGGTGCCAATGGGGCTGTAACTTACGAGATCAACCGGAGGCAGAGCGAGGGTGACGGACCCTTCTCCATCGACGCACACACGGGGCTCCTGCGGCTGGAGCGGCCACTGGACTTCGAGCAACGGCGGGTCCATGAACTGGTGGTACAGGCACGGGATGGAGGGGCTCACCCTGAGCTGGGCTCGGCCTTTGTGACCGTGCACGTGCGAGATGCCAATGACAATCAGCCCTCTATGACTGTCATCTTCCTGAGTGCGGATGGCTCCCCCCGAGTGTCTGAGGCTGCCCCCCCTGGCCAGCTTGTTGCTCGAATCTCTGTGTCAGACCCAGATGATGGTGACTTTGCCCATGTCAATGTGTCCCTGGAGGGTGGAGAGGGCCACTTTGCGCTCAGCACCCAGGACAGCGTCATCTACCTGGTGTGCGTGGCTCGGCAGCTGGATCGAGAGGAAAGGGATGCCTATAACTTGCGAGTTACTGCCACAGACTCAGGCTCACCCCCGCTGCGAGCCGAGGCTGCCTTTGTGCTGCATGTCACTGATGTCAACGACAACGCCCCTGCCTTTGACCGCCAGCTCTACCGACCCGAGCCCCTGCCTGAGGTTGCGCTGCCTGGGAGCTTCGTGGTGCGAGTGATGGCCCGGGATCCTGACCAGGGCACCAACGGTCAGGTCACCTATAGCCTGGCCCCAGGTGCCCACACCCGCTGGTTCTCCATCGATCCCACTTCAGGCATCATCACCACAGCTGCTTCACTGGACTATGAGTTGGAACCACAGCCACAGCTAATTGTGGTGGCCACGGATGGGGGCTTGCCCCCTCTCACCTCCTCTGCCACAGTGAGTGTGGCCTTGCAGGATGTGAATGATAATGAGCCGCAGTTCCAGAGGACTTTCTACAATGCCTCCTTGCCTGAGGGCACCCAGCCCGGAACCTGCTTCCTGCAGGTGGGTAAGCCCCCGCACACAGCAGGATGATTCTGTGGGCAGGAGTGGATCAGAGGGTCACAGGGGACCTCAGAGCAGGAACCAAGCCTTGCAGGTGCCATCTGTTGATGGTGACATATGCCAGAGGGCTCGGTCCTACTTGGTGAGCTCCAGTCTGTGCAGAGGGTGAGGATTAATGAGAAGATAAGAAAGCAGGGTGCAAGAGCTGGGCCAGGTAATCTTGGCAGTTGAGAGAATTAAGATTGGATATAGAGAAAATGTGTCCTGTGGTGGCAGGAAGTGAGAGAGGACTCTTTAAAGTTTCAAAGTTGTTCTGCAGGGCAGAGACGGAGATTCTGCACACCCATGTGGCTCCTGTTCCCCAAGGGAGATGCCAGCATTTACAGAGCTCTCCAACCCTAGTCTAGTGCTGAGGTGTCCTGGAATACACCCCCATCCCTGCCCTTGGAACTGAGCCTTGATGGGACACTTGGGCTCAGGCACGAGGATGAGAGACAACAAGAAGTATCGAGTGAGATCCCAATGTCCAGAGCAGGAAGACCTCTCAGAGGAAAAGGCAGGAGCCCTGGACAGGCTGTGGGAGCCACAGACTTCCTGCAAGTCAGGCTTGGAGGAGATGGGTGGAGCATGAAACTGGAGAGGCAGGCTGAGACCAAACTGCAGAAGTCCTTGGACACCAAGCCATGAGGGGTTAGGACTTTACTTGGAAGGCAAAAGAGGTCACTGAACTTCTTTGAGGCAGAAAAGGCATGATCAGATTCGGTTTTGGTTTTTTTTCAGGACTTTATGTTTTGGGGGCAGTTTTAGATTCATAGCAATATTGAGTGGAGGGTACAGATTTCTCATATACCCCATGCCCCCACCCATAGCCTCACGCATTATCAACATCCCACACCAGAGTGGTACATTTGTTACAACAGATGAACCTACATTGACACGTCATTGTCACCCAAGTCCATAGTTTACATTAGAGTTCACTCTTGGTGTTGTACATTCTATGGGTTTGGACAAAAGTATAAAGTATATGTATAATGGACATATATAATGACATACACTATAGTATTATAGAGAGTAGTTTCACTGCCCTAAAAATCCTCTGTTCTCTACCTATTCATCCCTCCCTCCTCACTACAGATTGTTTTTTTTTGTTTGTTTTTTGGCCATGCCACACAGCATATGGGATCTTAGTTCCCAACCAGGGATCAAACCCATGCTCCCTGCATGGAAGCACACAGTCTTAACTACTGGGACTGCCAGGGAATTCCCATTTTTGTATTTTTTTTTTTTTTTGGAAGCTAACTTGCTTTAAGGGTGAAAGAGAGATTAGATCAATGGTAAGTGATACATTCAAAAATTAACTTACCCACTGTAAGCCTGGCACTCTGCTGGGCCCTGTGAACAAAGAAAGGAAACAGTCTTATTCCCAGGCCAGTCCCAGTCTAGGCAAGGAGACACACCAGTAACTAGTAATGCATCAGGCTGCATATGAGGTGCTATGGAAGCCTAAAGGCAGACCTTTGCAGAAGCAATGAGACTTTGCCAAGTGAATAACATGGGGTATGAGGACAGGGACTCCAAGGCCACAGAAAGAGCTACAGAACATCATGATGTGTTCATGGAGCTGCGTTGTTCAAGTTGGCCTCGACTGTGCTGATGAAAAAGAGTTATGGGGAGATGAGACAAGTGAGTAGACAGGGAACAGATGACAAGCTTTGACTTTATTTTAAAAATCATAGGGAGCCATTGAGAATCTCTAGGCAAATCTGATATGTCTTTTGGAAAGATTGCTTTGGCTGCCCCATGGAATTTGGATGCAGAAGAGGACACTGGAGGCAGGGTGGTCTCTTAGGAGATTCGTGCTTGAAGTCTTTATGTCTCAGAAGTCCACCAGATCCCTGAGCATCTTCTAGGAGCTGCCTGTTGGCCTAGACTTTCAGGCCAGTGCCTAGGCCTGGCTGACCTCCTGTCTGGCCAGACTCTGGGTACTTGCCTGCCTACTGCTGTCCAGCTCCCACCCACTCTCCCATGTGTTTACTCTCCCTCTTGGCCCAGGACCAATGGGCTGTGGCTTCCAGACGTCTTCCCTCCTCACTAGTGCCTGAAGCAAGAGGGCATCTCTCCAGGTGGTTTCCTGGAGTTTTTACTAGTAGTAATCATAGGGAAGCAGGGGTAAAAATGACCGTTGGGTGTTCATAACTGTTACAAGAAGTCTTAATATTTGATTTAGTCAGTATTCATTTATCAACTATCTGCCATGTGCCTGTCATTGTATTAGGGACACAGAATACAGTAATGACTGAGTAACCCCTACCTAATTCATGGAGTTTATAGTCTAGAGGTGAGATTCATATGCAGAGAAACAGTTTTATTCCAATAATAAAAACTTCTATATGGGGATATTCATGAGGTACAGATAGGCAGTTGGAATGTTTTCTCAAAAGAAAGGACCTTTGAGCTGAGACTTAAAAGATGAGCAGGAGCTGATGAGGGGACGAGATAAGGGAAGGGTTGAAGCAGAGGTGACACGCAGAGAGAAGTGGAAGAGCTTGACTTGTCTGACTCGTTCAAGGGCCTACACGTGGCTCGGTATCTCTGGAATTTAAGGTGGGAGATGAGACTGCAGGAGGCCAGACAGTGAGGAGTCAAGCCAAGCCAAGGAGTTTGAGCATTTTTCTTTAGGGGACACTGAAGATATTTGGGTAGAGGAATAATATGATATTTGTTTTCTCAAAAGATGTTTTTATTAGTTAGTGTAGAGCAGTGGTTCACAACAGCTGGTGATTTTGCCCTCTGGAGGGGACATTTGGCAATGTTTAGAGACATTTTTGGTTGTCACAACTGGTGGGATCTATTGGTATCTAGTGGATAGAGATGCTGTCAACATCCTATAATGCATATGACAGCACCACAACAAAGAATGATCTGATCCAAAATGTCAGTCATGCCAAGGTTGAGAAGTCCTGGTATGGAGGACAGATTGGAGGGTCAGACACCTATGAGAAGGGAGCTACAGTAGTCCAGGGGAGAGACGACTCAGGCCCAAGTCAGGACAGTGATAATGGCGATGGAGAGGAACAGACAAATAGGAGGGATAATGAGGATTTACTTAGTCCCTGCTTGACTGATATGCCAAGAGAGGAAAAGGGAAGAACAGATTTCTGGCTCGAGCAACTGTGTGGATGGAGGAATCATTAGAGAGGGGTTGGAATTATCATGAGTTTAGTTTAGGACAGGTTGCATTTAAGGTGCCTGTGGGACGTCCAAGTGGAGATGTTGAGCAGGCATCTGGATGTACAAGTTTGGAGCACAGAGGAGTGGTCTGGGTCAAAGTACAGATGATGGTCAAAGCCACAGCAGTGGAAGAGAAGGCCCTCAGAGTGTGTAGAATGAGAAGAGGCCAAGGAAAGATTCCAGAGAACAACAGTGTATAACATACAGAGTAAGGAGAGGTGGAGGAAGGCTGGGGGTGGGGAAGCAGTGGGAGGAGAAGCAGGAGAGCACAGTATCAAAGTGTCAAAGCAGGAGCGACACCTGGGAAGGATGTCAGCATGGGGCAGATGAAGTAAGTTTGTGGTCTGCTAGGAATTTTAGAGAGTTCACAGATGAGGGTCTTTATTTTCTCCTTGCACTAGTGCATTTGATGAGAGCTAGGGGTGGGGTGGGGACAAGAGGAGAGAGATGAGGTTAGTTACAGCTTTCAGGCAGAGCTGGAAGCGGGAGCTGACCAAGGTTGGACTATGAAGCAAGGCTGAGAGCCTGCTGAAAATGGAGACTGCATTTGCTCTAGGACCTCCGAGCAGGGGCTGCACAGGCCAGAAAATTCACTTCTGCCTTGGTCATTTCCAGTCAACGGCCCCTGTGCCTTTTGGGGTCACTTCCTGACAACTTCTCTTGACCACTATTTATTGCTTTCTTCCTGCAGCGAGTCAGAGGGCAGAGGTCTTTAACAGCTTCTGGAGATGGTGCGGCAGCTGTGCCGCAGCCCGCCAGACTGATCCAGGGGCAAGTTTGTCTCCTGGGATATCCAGGCCCACGGCCACAGTAAAGAGTTGGGGCAGGAGCTGTTTCCAGGATTCAGCACGGCAAGGTCTTAGTGTCTCTCAGGAGGGTAAACAATGGCACAAATCACTTCTGTCAAAGGCCTCGGCAACAATCAGAAGTCCTTGGCTAGGCTTCTCTCTGAGCAACATTTTCTGGCCAAGAAAGGGGAACTCTCCAGCTTCCTTTTGCAGCATATCATGACCCTGGGGCCCGTGTAGCCACAAAGAGTACTTTGTCACAAGCTACAGCAGTCTGCACCAGCTAACCCACTATTGAGGGCCTAATGTGCACCCAATTTATAAAACTTAGTTTGAAAGAAGCTTTTGTTGTAAGGCAGGGCAATCCGAATGCCTGTTTACTCAATGAACAAATATACATAGAGTACCTACTGTGTGCCTGGCCCTGTCCTAGGCTCAGAAGCTTTCAGAATGGTGTCTCCTGCTGATCTGGCTCTGAAATGTTCAGAGGCTCCTGACATTGGTGTCCAATCATAAACTCTTCCTGAGCCAGTCTGGGAGATGCCTGAGAAGTCACCAGGAAAACCTTCCCCTATTACTTAGTTTTGGGGAGCCCCTGGAACGTAATGACCTCGGTATTCTCCTATAGACCTGCAGTTCTCCCTTTCTCATTTCCAGTGAGGTTGGCTTGAGAGATGAAGGGGTGCTAAAGGAGCATGAGCCACACCCCATAAATTCACAGTGCAGATCCTGATCACTCCAGTTACCAGAGCTGAGTATCCATCAGATCCCACTTTATAACCAAACTCAGTAAAGAGCAGGCCTGTAACATCAGTCTCAATAACTCTGTTGGTCAGCCAGTTCTCTGACTGGAGTGATTATGAGACTCGGTGATGGTTATTAACCCATCTGGAATTTGCTATCACAGCCCTTAGCACTCCCCTTTTAAGTACAGTTGGTCCTCATCATTTGCAGATTCTGTATTTGTGAACTCACCAACTCTCTAAAATTTATTTGTAACCCTTAAATCAATACTCATGGAGCTTTCACAGTCATTCCCGGACATGTGCAGAAGGATGGAAAATTCAAGTCTCTCAACAAGCACATTCCCGGCTGAGGTCGAACAAGGCAATGCTCTGCCTTCATGTTACAGCTCTCATATGGTAAACTAGGGTCCTTTTCGTGGTCTATTTAATGCCACGTTTTTTGCATTTTTGTGCTTTTTGTTTGGTGATTTTGCTGTATAAAATGGTCCCCAACTGTAGTGCTGAAGTGATGTCTGGTTTCCTAAACACAAGAAGGCTGTGCTGTGCCTTATGGAGAAAATACATGTGTTAGATAAGTTTCATTTAGTTATGAGTTGTGCCATTGGCCATGAATTCAGTGCTAATGAACCAACAATATATATTAAATAAGGTGCCTTTAAACAGAAACACACATAAAACAAAGTCCTATATTGACCAGTTGACAAAAATGTTGTGGTCAGAGTCTCACAGGAACCTAACGCAAGTGGTGAGGTCTGAGCTGGGTTTGGATTTTGGCCCGTGTCCTACTTGTCCCTTCTGTGTGTCCACCATCCAAAGACTCTGGGCACCAACTGGCCCAGGGCCTTCTCCTTCCAATTGCCACTTAGTTATGGCTTTTCTGGCCAAAAAGATGGGGCATTACTCACCCCAGCCTCTCCCCAGGTGACAGCCACAGATGCAGACAGTGGCCCATTTGGCCTCCTCTCCTATTCCTTGGGTGCCGGACTTGGGGCCTCGGGGTCTCCCCCATTCCGCATCGATGCCCACAGTGGCGACGTGTGCACGACCCGGTCCCTGGACCGCGATCAGGGGCCCTCAAGCTTCGACTTCACAGTGACAGCTGTGGATGGGGTAAGTGGACAGTCTGTGGGCAGATTGGGGTAGGGCATTCACCAGGGCCAATCAAGGGCCACCTGACTTAATGGCTGCATGTCTCACCAGGGAGGCCTCAAGTCTATGGTGTATGTGAAGGTGTTTGTGTCAGACGAGAATGACAACCCACCTCAGTTTTATCCACGGGAGTATGCTGCCAGTCTGAGCGCCCACAGTACACCAGGCACAGCTGTGCTGAGGGTGCGTGCCCAGGACCCTGACCAGGGACCCCATGGGCGACTCTCCTACCACATCCTGGCTGGCAATAGCCCCCCACTATTTGCCTTGGATCAGCACTCAGGTGAGGATCTTCACATTCCCAGGGCTTGCCTCCCCATCTGCCTAAATGAAGTACTGCCTGCACCCCACCCCCCAACCTTTCCAGCTCTATTCTGTTTCCCTATATATCTCCACTTCTGTCCCTCCTCTCAGGGCTGTTGACGGTAGCCTGGCCCTTGGCCAGACGGGCCAATTCCGTGGTGCAGCTGGAGATCGGGGCTCAGGATGGAGGTGGCTTGCAGGCAGAGCCCAGTGCCCGAGTCAACATCAGCATTGTGCCTGGAACTCCCATACCACCAGTATTTGAGCAACTACAGTATGTCTTTTCTGTGCCAGAGGATGTGCCACCAGGCACCAGTGTGGGCGTAGTCCAAGCACACAATCCATCAGGTATCACTTATCATTATATCCATTCGGTGCCATACCCAGACACCCCAACATAACCCTCGAGTATCACACCACTGATAGCCCCAATACAAAACACTGTGGTTCCAATCCCCGCCACCTCCTTGGGCATGGTACAGGCACTCTGCTTCATCCCCAGGTACATGAATATCACCCTGGTGCCACCCGGCTTCTCTGCCAACACCTACCCCTCCCTCTAATACTTTGAAAGGTCCAGGTGTGGGCACTGCCTAGCCCTTTTGGGGATCAGAGTCTGGGCCCCAACTCAAGAGGTACCCCCCCATCTCTTTTCTGACCCTTCTTTCCTCTTCCCTAGGTCGCCTGGGGCCTGTGACCCTCACCCTATCAGGTGGGGATCCCCGAGGACTCTTCTCCCTAGATGGGGCCACAGGGCTGTTACAAACGCTTCGAGCTCTGGACCGGGAGCTGCTGGGACCAGTGCTAGAGCTGGAGGTACGGGCAGGCAGTGGAGTGCCCCCGGCTTTCGCTGTAGCTCGGGTGCGTGTGCTGCTGGATGATGTGAATGACAACTCCCCTGCCTTCCCTGCACCTGAAGACACGGTGTTGCTGCCACCAAGCACTGCCCCAGGGACCCCCATCTATACACTGAGGGCTCTGGACCCCGACTCAGGTGTTAACAGTCGAGTCACCTTTACCCTGCTTGCTGGGGGTGGTGGGGCCTTCACTGTGGACCCCACCACAGGCCACATACTGCTTATGGGACCTCTGGGGCCTCCAGGGGGGCCAGCCCATGAACTGGAGCTGGAAGCCCGGGATGGCGGCTCCCCACCCCGCACCAGCCACTTTCGACTGCGGGTGGTGGTACAGGACTTGGGGACCCATGGGCTGGCTCCCCACTTCGACAGCCCAACCTACCGTGTGGACCTGCCCTCAGGCACCACCCCTGGAACTCAAGTCCTGCAAGTGCAGGCTCGAGCACCAGATGGGGGCCCTGTCACCTACCGCCTTGCAGCAGATGGGCCAAGTAGCCCCTTTGGCCTGGAACCACAGAGTGGGTGGCTATGGGTGCGAGCAGCACTGGACCGTGAGGCCCAGGAGTTATACACACTGAAAGTAATGGCAGTGTCTGGGTCCAAAGCTGAGTTGGGGCAGCAGACAGCCACAGCCACCGTGAGGGTCAGCATCCTCAACCAGAATGACCACAGTCCCCGCTTGTCTGAGGAGCCCACCTTCCTGGCTGTGGCTGAGAACCAGCCCCCAGGGACCAGTGTGGGCCGGGTCTTTGCCACTGACCGAGACTCAGGACCCAATGGACGTCTGACCTACAGCCTGCGACAGCTGTCAGAAGACAGCAAGGCCTTCCGCATCCACCCCCAGACTGGTGAGCACTGGGACCCAAAATCTGAGACCCCATAGCCTCATCCTCAGACTGGTGAACACCCAGACACGCTCCCCAGAGCCTGGCCATGAGGACCAGGACTGAGCTGGAGTTTTACCCGGGCATTCCCTTCCACACTCCCCAAACCCCGGCCTCTCACGGACCTCAGGCTCTGCATCCCTAGCTACCCCATACATGATCTCTATCTGTCCTGCACTCCCAGGAGAGGTTACCACACTCCAAACTCTGGACCGTGAGCGGCAGAGCAGCTACCAGCTCCTGGTGCAGGTGCAGGATGGGGGGAGCCCACCCCGCAGTGTCACAGGCACCGTACACATTGCAGTGCTCGACCTCAATGACAACAGCCCCACCTTCCTGCAGGCTTCAGGGGCTGCTGGTGGGGGCCTCCCTGTACAGGTATGTGAAGCTGCAGGACTCTGCCCTGAAGAAGTAAGAGGGTATGTGGGTCTCTGCTTAGAGCTGTAGGTGTAAGTGAGACTGCGTCTTGGAACAGGTTTGAGAGCAAAAAAGGGGCTCTGCCTGCACATAGGTGATGGGAACTCCATCCTGAGTTGTCTCAAGAACAGGAAGGAGACAACTGTAGATGAGCTGTGTTCCCACAGGTACCAGATGGTGTGCCTCCAGGAACACTGGTGACAACTCTGCAGGCCAGGGATCCGGATGAGGGGGAGAATGGAACAATCCTGTACATGCTAACTGGTATGGGGGCTGGAGAGAAGGGAGTTGGTGGGTGACGGCAGGCCCTCATGACATGCCCAGCTCTGGAACCCGAGGCCTCACCCTTCCTCTGCCTGTCCCCAGGTCCTGGCTCAGAGCTCTTCTCTCTGCACCCTCACTCAGGGGAGCTGCTCACTGCAGCATCCCTGATCCGAGCAGAGCGGCCTCACTATGTGCTGACGCTAAGCGCTCACGACCAAGGGAGCCCCCCTCGGAGCTCCAGCCTCCAGCTGCTGGTGCAGGTATGGCTGCCCTTCCTCCAATCTGTCCACGTCTCCTTGGTCACCAGTGTGGGCACCCCCCTCCAAGAGAGCATCTTCCTAAGGCCTTGCACCCTCTCCTCTAGTCAGGCCACTCTGACCGCCCTTCCTGCTACTCAGCAGGCCAGCCCAGATTCCCGTTTACATGGGTCCGCCTGATTCCGTACTCCCTCCTGGGTTCACAACAGGTGCTTCCCTCAGCTCGCTCGGCTGAGCCTCCGCCGGAACCTTCAGACCCAGACCCGGCCGCACCTGTGCCTGTCGTGCTGACCGTGACAGCAGCCGAGGGGCTCCAGCCCGGCTCTCTGTTGGGCTCGGTGGCGCCGCCAGAGCCGGCGGGGGTGGACGCACTCACCTACACACTGGTGGGCGGCGCCGACCCGGAGGGCACTTTCGCGCTGGACGCGGCGTCTGGGCGCTTGTACCTGGCGCGGCCCCTGGACTTCGAGGCGGGCCCGGCGTGGCGCGCGCTCACAGTGCGCGCCGAAGGGCCGGGAGGCGCGGGCGCGCGGCTGCTGCGAGTGCAGGTACGCGTGCAGGACGAGAACGAGCATGCGCCAGCCTTCGCGCGTGACCCGCTGGCTCTGGCGCTTCCGGAGAACCCAGAGCCGGGCGCAGCGCTGTACACTTTCCGGGCTTCGGACGCCGACGGCCCGGGCCCCAACAGCGACGTGCGCTACCGTCTGCTGCGCCAGGAGCCGCCCGTGCCCGCGCTTCGCCTGGACTCACGCACCGGGGCGCTTAGCGCCCCGAGAGGCCTGGATCGGGAGACCACTCCCGCTCTGCTGCTGCTCGTGGAAGCCACCGACCGGCCTGCCAATGCCAGCCGCCGCCGCGCAGCACGCGTTTCCGCGCGCGTCTTTGTCACGGATGAGAATGACAACGCCCCGGTCTTTGCGTCGCCCTCACGTGTGCGCCTCTCGGAGGATCAGCCGCCGGGGCCCGCAGCGCTGCACGTGGTAGCCCGGGACCCGGACCTGGGCGAGGCTGCACGCGTGTCATATCGCCTGGCAGCTGGCGGGGACGGCTACTTCCGGCTACACCCCAGTACCGGTGAGTTGGGCCGGGGGTGGGGGTGGGGACGAGGAGGGTGCTGACGTGGGGCGAGTGTTGAGGTTTCCTTCCAACCCGCCCTACCGCTCAACTAGGAGCGCTGTCCGTGGTGCGGTCCCTGGACCGTGAACAGCGAGCTGAGTTCGTGCTGACTGTGGTGGCCTCCGACCATGGCTCCCCGCCGCGCTCAGCCACGCAGCTCCTGACTGTCAGTGTCGCCGACGTCAACGACGAGGCACCCGCTTTCCAACAGCAGGAGTACAGCGTCCTCTTGCGTGAGAACAGCCCGCCTGGCACATCTCTGCTCACTCTGCGGGCAACCGACCCAGACCTGGGTAAGGCCTGGGGGGATGAGTTGAAAGAGGGATGGACTGGGTCAAGAAAGGGTATATTCACCCTCTGATCTTCCCCCACGCTGCCCCTCCTCAGGGGCCAATGGGCAAGTGACTTATGGAGGCATCTCTGGCGAAAGCTTCTCCCTGGACCCAGACACTGGAGTTCTTACAACTCTTCGGGCCCTGGATCGGGAGGAGCAGGAGGAGATCAATCTGACAGGTATACGTTGACAGGATGCCCAAAGCCTGAGGTGTTGTAAACAGCAGTGTTACATGGGCAGGACCCCCAAAGTACATTTTATAAGCTTCCACCTCTTACAGCACAGTTTCTATTATATTTTTAATCCTTTTGGGGAGTCAAGAGTTTGGCAGAGTCCAAGTTGAACTGCTATCTAGGCTGTCACCAGTGTGATCACACTAACTCTCAAATGCGTAATGTCACAGCTATGCCCTCTAGGATTCCCTCTGCAGCCATTTAACAGAGTAGCATGTGGATATTGAGTACCAGAGAGATTAAGTAACTTGCTTAGGCTAACACAGCTTGGAAGTGGCAGAGCTGGGACTTGAACTCAGATCTTTTGTTACCTCATTTAGTGCCTTTTCTGTCACACCACCACATATACGTATGTGTGCCTGTGTGCTTGTGGGGTGTGGAGAGAGGGACATATTCTGATTTTTGTGTGCACCTGGTGAACACATGTGAACACTATGTGGTGTGGATTCCTCCATGGGATGAGAGCAGGCTAGATCTCACTGATTTTGCTTCCCGATAGTGTATGCCCGGGATGGGGGCTCGCCTCCGCTGTTGACCCACGTCACAGTGCGAGTGGCTGTGGAGGATGAGAATGACCACGCCCCAGCCTTTGGGAGTGCCCATCTCTCCCTGGAGGTGCCTGAGGGCCAGGACCCACAGACCCTTACCACGCTGCGGGCCTCTGACCCGGATGTGGGAGCCAACGGGCAGCTGCAGTACCGCATCCTGGGTGAGAACCTTCCCGCACCCACTTGCCCAGGGGTACTCCTTGTTGGCCTGTGTCAGACCCAATGTGCCCGGTCTCCTTTTCCTTCTCTTTATGTTTCTGTGTCTCCAAGCATCTATTTCTGTTCCCCTCCAGTTCTTGATCTCCTCTTTGTCTCTTTTTATCTTTTTGTTTCTTTTCTTTCTTGATTGTCTCTCCCTGTAGAGCAGTTGTTCTCAAACTTTTTCGTCTCAGGAACCCTTAACATTCTTAATTTTTGAGAACTGTAAAGAACTTTGGCTTATATGATATCAGCATTTATTGATGTAATAAAATGTGAAATAATAATTTAATAAATATATAAATATATAATAAACAAATTATATCAGTATTTACAATATTTATATTAAAGATGAGAAAATTTTAAAATATCATTGCAAAGCAAACCAATGAAGTATACCACTTGCCGTATTTCTGCATAGGCCCAAGGAAATTTTAGGATTTCAACTAACAATTTGTTGGACAGTAATGAAGTTACAAAGATTATAGCAGGTATAACTGAACACAAGCCAGCAAAAACTGAGTGAATCTCTGAAAACAACACATATTTATGCTCTAAACTTTCTACCTAGAATGTTCTGGGAAACACAAGACTACACAAGCACACACATTCCATTAACCATCCAAGTCATGATGTCCTCACATGTCAGGTAGCATCTGGACCCCACTCTGCATTTATGAGTTGATGAGAATGAAAAAGTCATATAATGTCTTAGTATTACTATGAAAATAGTTTTGATCTTATGTACTCCCCAAAAGGGTCTCAGGGGAATCCCTGGGGTCCGCAGACCACACTCTTAGAAAAGCTACTTTGCAGTATCTTTCTTTACCTTCTGTGTTTTTTTCTGCCTTTATCCCACTTTCCCTCTTTTCTCTCTCCCTCTCTCTTTCTCTTTCTTTGCCAGGTTGCCTGTAAATCACCCCCACTCCCATGGGCTGACACATGTATGTTTATGTGTGCATGCCCTTCTCTGCAGATGGGGACCCATCAGAAGCCTTTGTCCTGGACCTAGCTTCTGGGGAGTTTGGCACCATGAGGCCACTAGACCGGGAGGTGGAGCCAGCATTCCAGCTGCAGATAGAAGCCCGGGACGGAGGCCAGCCAGCTCTCAGTGCTACTCTGCTTGTGACAGTGACAGTGCTGGATGCTAATGACCATGCCCCCGCCTTCCCTGTGCCTGCCTACTCTGTGGAGGTGCCTGAGGATGCACCTGCAGGGGCCCTGCTGCTGCAGCTACAGGCTCATGATCCTGATGCTGGGCCCAATGGCCGCGTGACCTACTACCTGGGTGCAGGTGCAGCAGGAGCCTTCCTGCTGGAGCCCAGCTCTGGGGAATTGCGCACAGCCACAGCCCTGGACAGAGAGCAGTGTCCCAGTTATGCCTTTACCGTGAATGCAGTGGATGGTGCAGCTGCTGGACCCCTAAGCACCACAGTGCCTATCACCATCATGGTGCGCGATGTCAATGACCACGCGCCCACCTTCCCCACCAGTCCCCTGAGGCTGCGCCTGCCCCGCCCAGGCCCTAGCCTCAGCACCCCAACCCTGGCTCTGGCCACTCTGCGAGCTGAAGACCGTGACGCTGGTGCCAATGCCTCCATCCTATACCGGCTGGCAGGCACACCACCTCCTGGCACCACTGTGGACTCTTACACCGGTGAAATCCGTGTGGCCCGCTCCCCTGTATCCCTGGGTCCCCAGGATCGTGTCCTCTTCATTGTGGCAACCGACCTTGGCCGTCCAGCTCGCTCCGCCACTGGTGTGGTCATTGTTGGGCTGCAGGGGGAGTCTGAGCGTGGACCCCGCTTTCCCCGGGCTAGTAGTGAAGCCATGCTCCGTGAGAATGCACCCCCAGGTGGGTGCCCAACCATGTCTCCCAGCTTTGTATGCCTGGATGGGTTGGGGTTACTAACTAAAAATAGTCCCCAGACTCCCTCAGTCTAGTGCTCACATTTCAACCAATATCATCCTCTCTGCAGGGACTCCCATTGTCTCCCCCAAGGCTATCCATACAGGGGGCTCAAGTGGACCCATCACATACAGCATTCTCAGTGGGAATGAGAAAGGGACATTCTCCATCCAGCCTAGTACAGGTAAGGGGCAGGAGCAGGGGGCTCTGTGAGGGGACAGGCTCCTGGCGGGGCTCCTGTTTGGGCCCGAGGAGACTCTGGTTGGGGAGAGGCTGCCCTTGAGTAGCGGACCTCAGACAAGGAGGCTCTAGGGCAAGCAAGAGGTCTGTCAGTGATGTACGTTCCACCTCCCTCCAGGAGCCGTCACAGTTCGCTCAGCAGAGGGGCTGGACTTTGAGGCAAGCCCACGGCTGCGACTGGTGCTGCAGGCGGAGAGTGGAGGAGCCTTTGCCTTCTCCGTGCTGACCCTAACCCTGCAAGATGCCAATGACAATGCTCCCCGCTTCCTGCGGCCCCACTACGTGGCCTTCTTGCCTGAGTCTAGGCCCTTGGAGGGACCCCTGCTGCAGGTGTGGGGTGTGACGGGAAGATGGGGGGCAGGGCTGGGCAGACTTTGTCTGTGGCCAGCCCAGTGCCAGCAGCCTCCTACTTTCACCAGGTCGAAGCAGATGACCTGGATCAAGGCCCCAGTGGACAGATCTCCTACAGTCTGGCCGCATCCCAGCCAGCCCGGGGATTGTTCCATGTAGACTCAGCCACAGGCACTATCACTACCACAGCTATCCTGGACCGTGAGATCTGGGCCGAAACACGGTGAGGCTTGGGTCTGTAGACCCTGAGACTCCATCCCAGGTCCATCCAGTTTCGAGCCCCGCATGGAATCCCCTTCAATCCCTAGGCCACGTCCTGAGTTCCCCACCCCCCAGCCTGTCCTGAGCCCTCCTATCCCTGCACAAGGTTCTCCCTTATCCCCAGGCCCCACCCCGATTGTGCTCTGTGTTCAGGCTGGTGCTGATGGCCACAGACAGAGGAAGCCCAGCCCTGGTAGGCTCAGCTACCCTGACGGTGATGGTCATCGACACCAATGACAATCGCCCCACCATCCCCCAGCCCTGGGAGCTCCGAGTGTCGGAAGGTGAGGACTGGGTAAAGTGAGAGGTACAAAGGGTGGTAGGGAAGCACTTTTCCCCACTCTGGGGCTCCAGGGGCCTCTGGGACCATGCCAAACACACTTGTCCCATGTATTGCAGATGCACTATTGGGCTCAGAGATTGCACAGGTAACAGGGAATGATGTGGACTCAGGACCAGTACTGTGGTATGTGCTGAGCCCTTCTGGGCCCCAGGATCCCTTCAGTGTAGGCCGCTATGGTGGCCGCCTCTCCCTCACGGGCCCCTTGGATTTCGAGCAGCGTGACCGCTACCACCTGCAGCTCCGGGCACATGACGGGCCTCACGAGGGCCGTGCCAACCTCACGGTGCTCGTGGAGGATGTCAATGATAATGCACCCGCCTTCTCACAGACCCTCTACCAGGTACTGATGCCCCCACCTCTGGGCCCAGGGTTGTTCACAACGGAGGGGAGTGACAAGGCTAAAAGGATCTGAGGTGGGCTGGATGTCGGGACTGACTTGGGGACGGATCTTTGGGGATATAAGACCAGCCTTATAAGTCCTGGGAACTGTGTCCAGGTTCTTCATCCAGTGCCCACAAATGGGGGAAGGTGCACAATCCAGATTCTAAGGGGTAGATGGGCTCCAAGCTGGGACGGATGCCAAGCGGAGCTCATGAGACCAAGCTCCAGAACATAGGCTGAGTGGGCAGCTGGGATGCTTGGCCATAAACCCTTGTCCTCACACCTCAGGTGATGCTGCTTGAGCACACACCCCCAGGCAGTGCCATTCTCTCCGTCTCTGCCACTGACCGGGACTCAGGTGCCAATGGTCACGTCTCCTACCACCTGGCTTCCCCTGCTGAGGGCTTCAGTGTTGACCCCAACAACGGTGCGTCCTTCCTGGGATCTACCCCCTTATCCTTGACTGTGCTGGGCCATGTTTTGACCTCATTCCTGGAATTTCTTGCCTGAACTCTTAACTCCTAGATCTCTGACCCAGGAAGGACATTTTCCACCCTTTGTCTCTATTTTAAGCACTGTCCTGACTGCATGCCTAGAAGCCATTCTCTGAATCCTGGAGGCCACTCCATAATCTCCTAGCACACAGGCCACTCCCTGGAGTCTGACTTCCGAGGCCATTTCCCAGTCCCTGAAGGGTCACTCTGCTCACCCACAGCCTCTGCTGATGGCATATTTCTCTTCATTCCCGTCTCATCTCAGGGACCTTGTTCACAACAGTGGGGACAATGGCCTTGGGCCATGAAGGGCCAGGAGTGGTGGACGTGGTGCTGGAAGCACGAGATCATGGGACGCCGGCTCGGGCAGCACGCACCACAGTGCACGTGCAACTGCAGGACCAGAACGACCATGCCCCGAGCTTCACGTTGCCACACTACCGTGTGGCAGTAACTGAAGATCTGCCCCCTGGTTCCACCCTGCTCACCCTGGAGGCCACAGATGCCGACGGAAGCCGCACCCACGCCACCGTGGACTACAGCATCGTCAGTGGCAACCGGGGCCGAGTCTTCCAGCTGGAACCCCGGCTGGCTGAGGCTGGGGAGGGTGATGGATTAGGCCCCCGGGCCCTGGGCTGCCTGGTGTTGCTTGAGCCTCTAGACTTCGAAAGCCTAACCCAGTACAATCTAACTGTGGCTGCAGCTGACCGGGGACAGCCACCTCGAAGCTCGGCTGTGCCGGTCACTGTCACTGTGCTGGATGTCAATGATAACCCACCTGTCTTCACCCGAGCATCCTACCGTGTGGCAGTACCCGAGGACACACCTGTTGGAGCCGAGCTGCTGCACGTGGAGGCCTCCGACGCTGACCCAGGCCCGCATGGCCTTGTGCGTTTCACCCTCAGCTCAGGCGACCCTTTTGGGCTCTTTCAGCTGGATGAGAGCTCAGGTGACTTGCGACTGGCCCACCCCTTGGACTGTGAGACCCAAGCTCGACATCAGCTTGTCGTGCGGGCTGCCGACCCTGCCGGGGCACACTTTGCTCTGGCACCAGTGACCATCGAGGTCCAGGATGTGAATGACCACAGGCCGGCCTTCCCTCTGAGCTTGCTCAGCACCAGCCTGGCAGAGAACCAGCCTCCAGGCACTCTCGTGACTACTCTGCACGCGATCGATGGGGATGCTGGGGCTTTCGGAAGGCTCCGCTACAACCTGCTGGAGGCTGGGCCAGGGCCTGAGGGCCGTGAGGCATTTGCGCTGAACAGCTCAACAGGGGAGCTGCGGGCACGAGTGGCCTTTGACTATGAGCACACAGGAAGCTTCCAGTTGCTGGTGGGTGCTACCGACGCTGGGAATTTGTCAGCCTCAGTCACTGTGTCAGTGCTGGTGACTGGTGAGGATGAGTATGACCCGGTATTCTTGGCTCCAGCTTTCCACTTCCAAGTGCCAGAGGGTGCCCGGCGTGGCCACAGCCTGGGTCACGTGCAGGCCACAGACGAGGATGGAGGTGCTGATGGCCTGGTGCTCTATTCCCTTGCCACCTCTTCCCCTTATTTTGGTATCAACCAGACTACAGGTGCCCTGTACCTGCGGGTGGACAGCCGGGCACCAGGCAGCGGAACAGGCACCTCTGGGGGTGGGGGCCGGACCCGACGTGAGGCACCACGGGAGCTGAGGCTGGAGGTGGTAGCACGGGGGCCTCTGCCTGGTTCCCGGAGTGCCACGGTGCCCGTAACTGTGGACATCACCCACACTGCGCTGGGCCTGGCACCTGACCTCAACCTGTTATTGGTGGGGGCTGTGGCGGCCTCCCTGGGAGTCGTGGTGGTGCTTGCACTGGCAGCCCTGGTCCTAGGGCTGGTGCGGGCCCGGAGCCGCAAGGCTGAGGCGGCACCTGGGCCGATGTCACAGGCAGCACCCCTGGCCAGTGGTTCTCTACAGAAACTGGGCCGAGAGCCACCCAGCCCACCGCCTTCAGAGCACCTGTATCACCAGACTCTCTCCAGCTATGGTGGGCCAGGAGCTGGAGGACCCTACCCCCGTGGTGGCTCCCTGGACCCTTCACACTCAAGCGGCCGAGGCTCAGCGGAGGCTGCAGAGGATGACGAGATCCGCATGATCAACGAGTTCCCCCGTGTGGCCAGTGTGGCTTCCTCTCTGGCTGCCCGTGGCCCTGACTCCGGCATCCAGCAGGATGCAGATGGACTGAGTGACACATCCTGCGAGCCACCTGCCCCCGACACCTGGTATAAGGGCCGCAAGGCAGGGCTGCTGCTGCCGGGTGCAGGGGCCACTCTGTACCGAGAAGAGGGCCCCCCAGCCGCTGCCACAGCCTTCTTGGGGGGCTGTGGCCTAAGCCCTGCACCCACTGGGGACTATGGCTTTCCAGCAGATGGCAAGCCATGTGTGGCAGGAGCACTGACGGCCATTGTGGCTGGTGAGGAGGAGCTCCGTGGCAGCTATAACTGGGACTACCTGCTGAGCTGGTGCCCTCAGTTCCAGCCGCTGGCCAGCGTCTTCACAGAGATCGCCCGGCTCAAGGATGAGGCTCGGCCATGTCCCCCAGCTCCCCGTATTGACCCACCACCCCTCATCACTGCCGTGGCCCACCCAGGAGCCAAGTCTGTGCCCCCCAAGCCAGCCAGCACGGCCACAACCCGGGCCATCTTCCCACCAGCCTCTCACCGCTCCCCCATCAGCCATGAAGGTTCCCTGTCCTCAGCTGCCATGTCCCCCAGCTTCTCACCCTCACTGTCTCCTCTGGCTGCTCGCTCACCTGTTGTCTCACCATTTGGGGTGGCCCAGGGCCCCTCAGCCTCAGCACTGAGTGCAGAGTCCGGCCTGGAGCCACCCGATGACACGGAGCTGCATATCTAGCTGTGGCCCGGGCTGGGCCCCGACCTGGGATGCGCACAGTGTCCCCAATGCAGGCCCCATCTGAGCCTGCCCTGGGCAGCCTCGGACCATGATTGGCCGCGGGGGAGGCCAGCGCCCCACCCCAGAGTCCTCCAGTGGGGACAGGTCTCACGTCTCACCCCGGCCCTGTCAGAGCACCAGCACCACGAGGCCCTGTTGGGCACTGACCTGTGGCCAGGTCCAGTGTGGAGAGAAAGATGATGAAGGAGGCAGCAGCCCTGGGTCCTCCTCAGTGAGGGCTTCTTGCCCTGTGCCAGCACCCTGAGATGGAGCTGAGACTTTATTTATTGGGGGGTAGGGGGAATGGGGGCAGTCCCTCTAACTTGTTTGGGCCCAGCTCCTTTGGGTTCCACTGACACCCCTGCCCCTGCCCAGAATCAAGTGCCAATTCTCACTCTGGAGCCTTAATAAACTGCAGTTTGTATCCAGTGTCCGGCTCTGTTCTGTGGGGACCGTAGGGGTGGGGGGGATGATGGGAAGGCACCTGGCACACTGTGGACACCTCAGAAGTCACGGAAGGTGGTGGACATAGGAGCATCTAGGGTGGGAGCGAGTGGGGATGGCACTGGGAGCCCAAGCCCAGCCTGAGGCTGACAATCACATCTCTCTGCAGTCGACCTTTCCCTCTAACATGGGCAGGAGGCCAGAAGACGGCAGACAGCAGGGGCTTGCTTGTGGCAGTGACCTAGAGAGGGATTGGCTGGCTGGGGAGAGATCTTGGAGATGACCAACTCTAGGCCTGAGGGTCTTCAGGGAGGTGGGGGTGGGTACAAGAGCAGCCACGTGGTGTATTTGTTTTCCGTGGGGCCCCTATATACTCGCGTGTAATAAGAGCTCACATTTGTTGAGCCTTTGCCATGTGAGGCTCTCTGCTGAGGGGTTTGCCTGCTTTACCTCTGTAAATTTTCACTGCAACCCTCTGAGGCAGAGCACTTTTAACATAATAGTCTCCATATTCTACATGAAGAAACCTAGGCTCCGAGAAGTTAAGTGACTTTCTGATATCATACAGCTAGTAAGAACCTGGGTCTGTGGGTTTGTGGGCCTTCAAAGCCCCTTACTTAAGCACCCCCTACACTGTGGTGAGTCCTGGATTCTGGCAGCAGGTAGGGAGCCCTGAGCTTACCCAGGGTTTGACAGTCCACAGAGGGAGAATCTGAGGGGCAGCCCCTCCCCTTCTTCAGCATTCAGGACCACCCATTCAAGGGAGGAGCCAGCATCGTCACTAGTTTCTAGGCAGAGACGGGTGGTGGTGCACTATAGGCTCATGTGATCTGTCACATGACAGCGGATCTGCAGAAAGGCAGAATGGGCCCCCGAGCCTGGTAAGAAACTAGGGGGCCCTGGGAGAAGGGAATCATGTTGGAGGGAGTATATGTTGGAGGGTGGGAACACAATGACAGTCCAGCTCCTGCTGAAACCCATGTGCTGCCCCTGCAGCCTCCTAGGGCTCCTTGCCCTCTTCGTCGCCGGCAAATGCAGTTACAGCCCAGAGCCTGACCAGCAGCGGACGTGAGTTGACTTAGCACTGACACCCCCTACCCCATGGCCTCTCCTGTACCCGTTTTCCTGGTTCTAGCCTCCCTCACCCCCCTTACCAGCTCCTGGTACCCACTCCATAGCCTTATTCCCAGGTTCCCAGACTCAGTCCCCGATAATCCACCTCCTGTGATCCATATCTGCTTCTGGAATCCTCCCCAAGGTCTAGGTCTAATGCTGAACCTTCCCACCCCTACTCTAATGAAGGCCATGTGCCTGACCCCTGACCCTGCAGGCTGCCACCAGGCTGGGTGTCTCTGGGCCGTGTGGACCCTGAGGAAGAGCTGAGTCTCACGTTTGCCCTGAGACAGCAGAACCTGGAGAGACTGTCCGAGCTGGTGCAGGCTGTGTCGGATCCCGGCTCTTCTCGCTACGGTGCCTGATGGGACTGGGGGTGGGATGTGGGATGCAGTGGAGGGACACAGGACTGGGCTGAGCGTGGGACGGTGCAGGTCATGTCAGGGACGTGCTCTTGGGGCCTGTCGAGAGGGTGGTATAGGACAGATGAATGGCAGTGACCCTTGTTAAAGAGTTTCTGACTAAAAAGGTGAATTGGAACTAGAGTGTCCAAAGCTAATTTACATTCTTTCCTCCAAAACTTTCCACCTATGTTCATCAGGCTGAAAAACTGAAAGTGGGTATGGTTAAGAGCACAGGCTTGGTGATCAGATCCGGATTCAAATTCTGACTCTACTGTTTACCAACTACCAGACAAATGGGGAAGTAGCATCCAGTACATATAAGTGCTCATTACCTCAAATTTCACCTCCCCCCACTAAATTCACTCTCATTTACTCCTCCATTCGACCCTAAGTCTGCCAGTTCCAGCTCTGAAATACTCCACTGTCTCACCATTCCTTGTTGCCACCAACTCAGTTGATTACTCTTTCACCTGGACTGCTGCCAGCCCCCTCACTGGTCTGCAGTCTCTTCCCCTCCACTCTTCTCCCTACTTTACTCCCCACTCTGCTCCAGAAGGTCCATGTTTTGCTCCAATGGTCAAGCTGGACTGTGGGCTTCCCCTGCTGGAAGCCCTTCGTGGTGAGGGGGGCAATCTAAGGTTCACCCAGGAGGTGTATGCATGATCCACACAGGAGAGCAGTGACTCGCCATCATGTTAAGCTCCAATGTCTCCTGGTTAAGGTTCAAAAAGGGCAGCTTAGAAAAGCAAGGAATGAAGGCAAAAGCCTCTACTGAATCCCTGCAGGAAAGTACCTGACCCTAGAGGATGTGGCTGAACTGGTCCGGCCATCACCACTGACCCTCCACACAGTCCAAAAATGGCTTTTGGCTGCTGGAGCCCGGAACTGCCACTCAGTGACCACACAGGACTTTCTGACTTGCTGGCTGAGTGTCCGGTAAGAGGGAATAATTGCCTCATGGAGGGCACCAATCATCCCATCAGGGAGATTTGTCACCGCAGTGGAAGGGAGCTGAGAGCTTGCCAGGGCCTGTGGGTGAAAACACGTGGGGAGATAACGACTAACTGCCCAGTGATGCTCAGGCAGCCTCCTCTGCTCTGTTCCATGCTTTCTGACCTCTGTTCTCTGATCTCGGACTTCAGACAAGCAGAGCTGCTGCTCTCTGGGGCTGAGTTTCATCGCTATATGGGGGGACCTGCAGAGACCCATGTTGTAAGGTCCCCACGTCCCTACCGGCTCCCGAAGGCCTTGGCCTCCCACGTGGACTTTGGTAACACCCAGGGGGGTTGGTGGGGGGGGGTGTCAGTGATAAAATGGGGGTTGGAGGCTAAAGGATCTCTTCCTCAAGCCTGACTCCTCCCCACAGTGGGGGGGCTGCACCGCTTTCCCCCCACATCAACCCTGAGGCAACGCCCCGAGCCACAGGTGCCAGGTACTGTTGGCCTGCACCTGGGGGTGACCCCATCTGTGATCCGTGAGCGTTACAACTTGACGGCACAAGACGTGGGCTCTGGCACGACCAACAACAGTCAAGCCTGTGCCCAGGTGAGCCACGCAGAGAGCCTCAGGGTCCTTACCGCCTCCCCAAGGTGCCTGACCAGCCTGGGGCTGACTCTCTTGACTCTAACCCCTGGGCTCTCACCCCCAATCCTGCGATTTGGGACAGTATCCCCTGACCTGACCCTTGGGGCTGTGTCCTCTGACCCATGATATCTGCTCTGATACCCTCCATAGTTCCTGGAGCAGTATTTCCATGACTCAGACCTGGCTGAGTTCATGCACCTCTTCGGTGGGAACTTCGCACACCACGCATCAGTAGCCCGTGTGGTCGGACAGCAGGGCCGGGGCAAGGCCGGAATCGAGGCCAGCCTAGATGTGGAGTACCTGATGAGTGCTGGCGCCAACATCTCCACCTGGGTCTACAGTAGCCCTGGTACTGCCAAGGGGACTGGCGGGTGGGGATAGAGGTGGGGGTGAGTGGTGATCTTTGCTTCCCCAAGGGAATCCCATGAGCTACAGGGAGATCCTGACAACCTCCCAAATGACTGCCCTTGTGCCCTCTTCTCCAAAAAAAAATCCAGGCCGGCATGAGTCACAGGAGCCCTTCCTACAGTGGCTCCTGCTGCTCAGTAACGAGTCAGCCCTGCCACATGTGCACACCGTGAGCTACGGAGATGATGAGGACTCCCTCAGCAGCGCCTACATCCAGCGGGTCAACACCGAGCTCATGAAGGCTGCTGCTCGGGGTCTCACCCTGCTCTTTGCCTCAGGTGACCTCCTACTCTAAACTTAGACCCCCACACCCACCCAGCCTCAGAACTTTGACCGCGCAGTGACTCCTGGACCTGATCTCTATCTCATAATCTGAACTCAACAGGGACCACTGACCTGACCTCAACTCTGACCTCTTGCAGTAATGACTAACACTTGAATTTCCTCTCTGACATCTGAACCCACATTCCAAGCTCTGACCAATTAAACTGAGTGGCAAACTTGATCTCTCTCCCAGGTGACAGTGGGGCTGGGTGTTGGTCTGTCTCTGGAAGACACCAGTTCCGTCCCAGCTTCCCTGCCTCCAGGTAAGCACCCCAGCCCACCACTTACCTGTGACCACCAATTCATCTATGACCTCATGATCTGGAACCTTTGTCTTGATTGCACCAGGTGCTCCTGTGGCTCAACCCTCAACTTTACCTGCGCCCCCCTCTTCTTCCTGTAGGTCGCAGGCCCCAAGTCTCCTGAGTAGGACATAGCTCCCAGTGTTCCGCTTCCTCAGTCCCCAGGCATTTTAGGGGGAGATTTGGTGGGTGTTCCGTAGGGAAAAGTGTGCACAGTCACCTCAGGCCATGCCTTGAGGGCCCAAAATCTCTCAGTCATCCCCATGTACATACTTCACCAGAGTGCTTCCCCAGTCCCTCCAGCAAGACCCAGACCCATACTCACCCATCCCCATGCATTTTGGAGGTGCCCTTAGGACCCTGCAATCTGAGTGCTGTTTTCTGCCCTCAGCCCCTATGTCACCACGGTGGGAGGCACATCTTTCCAGAATCCTTTCCGAGTCACAGATGAGGTTGTTGACTATATCAGTGGTGGCGGCTTCAGCAATGTGTTCCGACGGCCTTCATACCAGGTACGTGTGTGTTTGTGTGGATGGAGGGGGGACGGGTGGGATCCTCAGTGCAGCAGATGATACTCACTCAAGAATGCCTTTTAGGAGGAAGCTGTAGCCCAGTACCTGAGCTCCAGTCCCCACTTGCCACCATCCAGTTACTTCAATGCCAGCGGCCGTGCCTACCCAGACGTGGCTGCACTCTCTGATGGCTACTGGGTGGTCAGCAACCGTGTGCCCATTCCATGGGTGTCTGGCACCTCGGTGAGAATGAGCCTGGCTCCAAACCCCCACCCAGGGACTACCCGCACCCTCCACCCCCAAGACCTTACACCCAGAACCCCGATTCCTCAGAGACCTCTGATCCATCCCTCCCAAAAAGTCCAATCACTCTGAACCCGTAACCTCTACTTGTACCCTCACCCTTGCAGGCCTCGACTCCAGTGTTTGGGGGGCTCCTATCCCTGATAAATGAACACAGAATCCTCAGAGGCCTCCCCCCTCTTGGTTTTCTCAACCCACGGCTCTACCAGCAGCATGGGGCAGGGCTCTTTGATGTGAGTATGGAAGCGAGGGGTGTGGCCACTTTCGTAAGAGTATGTGGAGTGCTAAGATGAACTTGAGGACAATTCTGATGGGGTGGGATAGCCTCTGGAATGTGAATACAAGGTGAGGTGCTGTAGTCTGCTAGTATCAGCAAGCCGGGATCTGATGCCCACCTTCTCCCTAGGTAACACGTGGCTGCCATGAGTCCTGTCTGAATGAAGAGGTGGAGGGTCAAGGTTTCTGCTCTGGCCCTGGCTGGGATCCTGTGACCGGCTGGGGAACACCCAACTTCCCAGCTCTGCTGAAGACACTAATTAACCCTTGATCCTTTCTTGCTAGAAGAGTGGGCCTGTCCACTGCCCCACAGCTGGTGGCTCGGTCCCTGATTCTGCACTGTTGGAAGCCCTGCTAAACCCTCAACTGTTGACTGCCGCAGCTTATCTCCCTAACCCAGAAATGCTGTGAGCTTGACTTGACTCCCAACGCTACCTCCTCCCTCATACTCAGTCCCCCTGCCCCTTCCCCAGGTTCCTCTACAGATGCTATAACCTGCACCGTTTGGGAGCCTCCCCCGCACACCGCCCCCTCTTCCATTTTTTCTTTTTTTTTTCAGTTGTTTACACTGTCTGTGTAGTACACTATTTCACTTCATCTTCACTCCTCAATTCATTGCCATGAGACCTCTGCTCTTACTTTTTCACTCTTTCCTCCCCTGAGAAACACTGAGAAATGAAGGCCTCCCTGCTGCTTCATCCAGTGGACACTTCCCAATCTTTGCTTTGTGGGCTCTCTGTCACAGTAGTCTACTGCCTCTCCTTCCTTAGCGTCCAGGGCTTAACTTCTCCTCTGACGACTCCCTACTCCTCCTTCATTCCCTCTTCCCCCTTCATTCCCTCTTCCCTCTTTCTCTTTCTCCGCTTCCTCATCGAATGTTGTTGTATTTCATTGCTCCATCCTTAGTCTTTTGCTCTTCTCACTCTACTCATTGACCCTGGAACAAATCAATCACTGGCATCCACAGCCATCACCATCTCACTATATCAGACTTTTTATCCAACAGTGATTGATACCTCAAAAGTAGTATGTGTGATACTCAATATTTCATCTCCCTTCTTCCCAATCCCAAACTGTTCTCTTCTGTTTCTTCTTTGTAAATGACACTATGCTTCTTCCAACCAAGCCAGAAACCTAAAGTGTCATCCTAGACTCCCTTTTCCTCACCTCCTCCCGTCATCATCTTCAATCAACAAGTCCTACTGACTTTACCTCTTAAATATATCTTTATCAATCCACAAGTCCTGCCATTTGTATTTCCTAAGTATATCTAGAACTCATCGAATTCTCTCCATCTCTATTGCTACTACATTAGCCCTGAGCCATATTCCCTCTCCTCTGAATTGAGGAGGCCCTTGCAAGAAGTGTCCTTACTTTCCGCCCTTCCCTAAACCATCTACCAGAGTAAGATGCAAATCCCATAAGGTCATTTACTTGATTAAGACCCTTCAAAGATTACTGGATATAGTTCAGGCTTTTTATCATGACTTAAAAACCTAATCCCTTACTTGCCATTTGTTCCTGAGTAACAAATTGTTTATCCTTTCCTGCCCTCCCCACAGACACTTTCACTTTTGCTCAAGATATTCTGGGCCCTAACATTACACCTGGCTCCCTTTGCCTGGTTGATTTCCAGAATTCTTTCGAGACTCAGCTCAGAAGTCACCTTCTCGTGTGAACCTTTTGGCTCCCTGAAGCTAGTTGATTTTGGTATGACAGAAAAATCCTAGATTCTTGAAAACAAACCTGTTTGATTCTTGGTTCTGATATAGACTAGGCGAGAGCCTTGGGCAAAAAAGTTCAACTCTCTGAGCCTTTTTCCTCATCTGTTACATGAGGATATTGATACCTGCCTCTAATATTCAGGGAATCATTAAATGGGATAAAGTTAATAGAATGCCTGACACAGATATAGGCAGCAGCTGTTAGTTCCCTTCCTCCCTTGCACTGTACACTCTGTGTCTACCTCCAGTACTTAAACCCCCATATATTGTTGAAATGGCCAGTTTAACTGTTTGCCTCCCTTTCCAAGACTATTGGTGCCTAGAGGACTAGAACCTTGTCCTACTTAACTTTGTATTTGCAGGCCCTAGCTCAGGACTGACAAATAGGAATTAAATAAATGTTTGCTGCGTTGAAAACCCCACTCTTTCACTAGGTGTGATTTTGCATATCTTGTTTATTCAGGCTGAAAGACAGCCATCCCTCTGTATCCTCACATACCACAGCCACAGATTCAACCAACCATGAATTGATATTTAAAAAAAAAAAAATTCCAGGAAGTTATAAAAAGCAAAACTTGAATTTACCAGCAACAATTTACATAGCATTTACATTGTATTAGATATTATAAGTAATCTAGAGATGATTTAAAGTATACAGTGCAAATACTATGCCATTTCATATAAGGGACTTGAGCATCCATGGGTTTTGGTATCCAGGGTGGCGGGGGGGTGGGGGAAGGGGGTTGAGGGGAGGGTCCTGGAACCAATCCTGCCCACCCCTCACCACCTATACGGAGGGTGGACTGTACCTCCCTCCCCATCTGCAGCAGCACTGAGTTCTCCTGTTGCCCTCACTTCTTTGGGCAGCTGCCAGGGAGAGAGGCTATCCAACTCCACTACAAACCCGTAAAAGCCTGAATACAGGGACTAGAAAGGATGCAGACTGGCAGGCAACCAACGGTCGAGAGGTGTCGGGGCGATGGGCCCCAAAGCAAGGTTTTCGGGCGTCAGGCTGGGTGAGGGGTCCCAGACCTACGGAAGAGACTCCTCGACATTCAAGCATTCCCATCCCAGCGGATCGGCCTAGGAGAACCGCGGGGTGGGAGGAGAAATGTTCGCGCTACCGCAGTTCTCCAACACTTGGTCTCCGCCCATCGGCCTTTCTCATCTAGCCGCCCGAGGGGCCGCGAAAAGAGGCGGGCGGCCTAAGGGAGGAGCGAACGTGGCGTGGGAGGGGCGAGTCGCGAGGCGTGTGACGTCAACCCTGGTGCGTGCGTAACGTGAACGGAAGCGGAAGCGGCTCTGTTCGCCGCCTCTCCCACCGGCCCGATGAGCTGCAGCGGCTCCGGCGCGGACCCCGAGGCGGCGCCGGCCTCCGCCGCCTCGGCCTCGGGCCCGGCACCCGCGGTCTCGGCCCCCGCCGCGCTGCCCGCCGGCGTCGCTGCGGAGAACAAGGCCAGCCCCGCGGGGACAGCTGGGGGGCCTGGGGCTGGAGCCGCGGCAGGGGGCACGGGAGCCGTGGCGGCGCGGGCCGGGGAGCCGGCCGAGCGGCGCGGGGCGGGTGAGGGCCGGGACGGGTGAGGGCGAGGGCCGCGCCTTGGGCTGGGCTCAGCGGCGGTTGAGGGCAGAGGGTTAAGGCAGACCTAGCTGGGCCCCCGCGCCTCCCACCTCCATGTCTCAGTTTGCTGGTTCTCCTCCAGCTCCGGTGACGGCGGGCGGCGCGGCGCCCCCGGAGGGGGCCATGTCTAACGGAGTTTACGTGCTGCCAAGCGCGGCCAACGGAGATGTGAAGCCGGTGGTGTCCAGCACGCCTCTGGTGGACTTCCTGATGCAGCTGGAGGATTACACGCCTACGGTGGGCTTCCCGCCTGAACAGGCTGCTGGCCCGCTGTCACGTCAGCTTCTGCCACACCACCTGTATTTGCAGCGTCCTCTTGCGTGTACTCCCCTACTAGCTCTTGTGATTTATCCCTTCTGCCCACCCAAACGAGGAGCTTCCTGGTAGCCAGGCTTGCCCTCCATTTCCCTTACCCTCCCACTCTAAGCCCCACAGTACACAGGGCTAACACTGACAGTCGTCTAATTGATTTCTCAGATCCCCGATGCAGTGACTGGTTACTACTTGAACCGTGCTGGCTTTGAGGCCTCGGACCCACGCATGTGAGTAAACTCCGGGCAGGTTAGAGCCTTGGGTGCTTGTGTGGAGTTTGCTGTCCACCTCCTTCTCATACCATCTTTCTCTCTCTAGAATTCGGCTCATCTCCCTAGCTGCCCAGAAATTCATCTCAGATATTGCCAACGATGCCCTACAGCACTGCAAAATGAAGGGCACAGCCTCTGGCAGTTCCCGAAGCAAGAGCAAGGTGTGAGGGGAGGCTCATTGAGTCAGTTATTACCTCCTACAGCAGCAGAGGCTTAAATTATCCTGAAACCCCTTTGAGGGAAACTAAGCCCTAGGGGAGGTGAAAGACCTACTCAGGGTCACCCACCTGGGATTGAAATCTGGAATTCCTGTGTTCAGCTGGTGCTCTTCCCTCTTCCCTCAGGACCGCAAGTACACTCTAACCATGGAGGACTTGACCCCTGCCCTCAGCGAGTATGGCATCAATGTGAAGAAGCCGCACTACTTCACCTGAGCCACCCAATCTAAATGTACTTGTCCATCCCCTTGTCCCCACACCAGCCTGTTTTCATAATAAACTTTATTGTGACAGGCAGGGCTGATCCCTCCCATGCTGGGAGACACCGTGTGGCAAGTGACAAAGCTTTAAGCCCATTCCCTTTTTGGGCCACAGTGGTAGGGATGGGGGCAGGGGGTGGGCCCCGTGGCTGGGGTAGTACCATGACTAGAGGCAGGGGAGGCAACCAGAGGCCTGCTGCTTTGGGGAGGTGCACTCCCCTAACCGTGTCCTGACACCTCTGGAGTTTAGACAAGGACTCTCCAGCCCTACTTGTCCTGCATCTTCTCCAGGATAGGCACAATCATGTCAAACTTGGGCCGCTTAGCAGGGTCTTCATTCATGCAGATCTTCATGAGTTTACATACATGGGGGGAAATGCCTGGTGGGATGGTAGGCCGAAGGCCTTCCAATGCCACCTGCAAGCACAAGGAAAAACAACGTGGGTCTCAGAACTTGAGTCTCATGTGGGGATCGGCCTCTAGCCCTCAGGACAGGATTCTGTATATTTGAACAAATGTAGGAAGAGTCCAGCCCCACTACAATTATTGTCACTACCACCACCATTCCCCCAACACAAGTATATCCAGTTATGCTCTCACCTTCATTCCAATTTCCATGTTGGAGAGGTCAGCAAAGGGTACCTCCCGTGTCACCAGTTCCCACAGAAGCACTGCAAAACTCCACATGTCTGCTGAGCGTCTGTTTGTGTCTTCAGGCTTCTTTTGCAGAGCTGGAGGGACAGGACTTAACTGTTCCAGCTGCCTATCTTGTCTCTGCTCCCTTCCGTTACTACTGAGCTGCCCCTTCTCTGCCTCCCAACATAATGCACTCACTCACCTTCAGGGGCCACCCAGGCAGGTGCATACATGCGTCCGGGGCACTGGAAGGAGAACTTGACGTCGGCCATACTGATTCGAGCAGTCATGTCCTCATCAATCTGAGGAAGAGAAGATAGTTGTGTGGAAGGAGGTAAGTCCTATTCTAGATAGGGAAAGGGCTTCTGGGGCCTGGGCCAGGAGTGAAGTTGTGACCTCACCATTACACTACGACTGTTGAGTGCATGTCGTGGGATGAGGGGCTCTAGTGTGTGTAGGAAGGCCATGCCCCTTGCCATGTCCAGTGCAAACTTCACAGCCTGGCTCTGGTCCACAACGAAATCTAAAAGAGGAGGCAAGAGTTAAATAGTTTGGAGAGGCTTACACTTCTCTCCCCTCCCCTGCCACAACGAGATTTGGCATCCCCTACTCACTGGTGCCTTCGTGTAGCACATTGTACAGGGATCCATATGGCATCCAGTGTGTGATGAGGGTGGGGTGAGGAGCAGGTGGAGACTGACAGGCACCGAGCACTGGGAGCACATTCGGATGGGAGAAGATCCTGGAAGAGGGAGAGAATGTCCCTGGCTGAGACCCAGCATAAAAGATCTCCCTCTGGGTGCTGGGCAGGGTTCCTTGGAACCAAGGCTTCCAGTTTAGGCCTTGCCGCACCTGAGCCGGGGACACTCCTCGTTGAAGTCCCTACTCTTCCTTGTACTCCAGTCTCGAACCTTCAGCATCTTCACGACGATGTCATTGCCCTGCCAGCGGCCCTTCCATAGCTGGGGGACAGATATGGGTTAGAAGGCTTTAACTAAGGCCACTGCTTTCCTGCCCACTAACTGGAGGAAAAACAAAACGAGTGCAGAGCAGGTAATATGTGGGGGGGTGGGAGGGCAAGGGCAGGGGTCACCTCTCCAGAGTGATTCTCGTTGAGCTTCGCCAGGAAGTTGAGCTGTTTGAAGTCAATGCCAGAGTGTTTGTTCAGAGTCCCATTTCCTGAGAGTACGGGCAGGTCAGGTACTTCCCTCTAACCAGCCTCCCTCTCACCCAGCCCCAGGAGCCCAGGATTATTCTCTATCACCACCCCTCCCCTCACAACTGACTCACGGGGCCGAGTGCGGGTAGTCCCCTTCCAGAATGTGTCCTTGTATGGAATACGGTTCAGATTCTGGCCCATCTTCTCTGCCCGCTCTAGGGAAGAAAGACAAACAGTCTTGGCCTCAGCTGTTGTGTGCTGGGAGGAGATAGGCTGAAATATGATAAGACACGAGCGGTGGGTGGGGACAGACCTCGGAGAAGCTCTCTCAAGGGTGGCTTGGCTTTGTCCACAGGCATCTCTCCATACTTGTTACAGATGCTGACAAGGGCCCCATTAGCCACGAGGTCCTGGAATTAAAAGGTGGCTGTGATGAGGGCAGTCACAACCAACCATGAATGTAGATGCAGTACAAACCCTGTGAATGTCGTGAGTACTGGGCAGTACTCATAGGATGGATTGAGGGTTCTAGAATCTCCCACTCCAGCTCAGACTTTGCTTCCCACCCATCCCGGAACTCGGGGCCTGAGTACTCACCTCTGCCACCTGATCTTGGCCCCAAAAACAGGCATAGTGCAGGGGCACATTCCCATGCTCATTCACTGCATTGATGTCAGCTTTGTACTGCAGCAGCTGGTCCCCATGGCCAAACAGAAAGAGGCAGAAGGTACAGTCAGTCCCAAATGAGAGATGTGTGTTGAGGCATGCAAGGAGGGAGAAGAGTATACATACTTTCTACGGTATGTTATAGTGCCTGTGGCTGACTTCCAGGCAGGTACGTCAAGTAGATGACAGAAGCAGGGGTTCATACATACCTTCTGTACAATATCACGGTGCCCATGACTGGCTGCCAGGTGCAGAGGGGTGTCATCCCCACGGTTCATCACATTGATTCGTGCCCCGCGCATGATCAGCATCTCGACCACAGCAGATCGGCCTTCTCGGCAGGCCCAGTGCAAGGGGGAGAAGCCATGATCGTCCCTTTGAGGAAGGGGCAATGGTCATTGATCTGGAGGTGGGATGGGGGCAAAGGCTTTGATACAAAAAAAACTGATAGTCACTCTGCATACTCTCCCTGAGAAACTTTACCTCTAGGACTTTGATTCTCATTCATGCCAGCAACTCCCAAAGCTGTCCAATTCAGACCTTCCCCTGAGCTTCAAACCTAACCAACCACTACCTGAAATCCCAACAAATCCATATGATTCATTGTCTTCATCACCATCTCCCACTAGCCTTTCTTACCTGGCATGCCCTATCTCATTAAGTGGTAACATTCTTCATCTGGTTTCCTTTGCACCCCTTTTGCAACATCTGTTGGTCCTTTCTGTTTTCCACTGCATCTGGCACACCCCCCTACTACAGTACTTGTCACACTGGATTGTAAAAATCTTTTAGTGGGCTGTCTGGTCTATTAGACTGTAAGCTTCTTGAGAGAAAGGAGTGAGGGCAGCTGTTCAGTGCATGTTAATGGGAAGGAGGGGTAGCTTTGAGAAGGAAAGCTGCAGCTCATGGGAGAGGAAGCAAGCTTACTGATTGGTTCTGATACTGAAATTAAGATCTAAAAAGGGAATGGAATTAAAATGATGGTTTGGAAGGGTTTATAATGAAAAGGAGAAATGCTTTTGATAAGTCATTCATGATGAAGTAGATACCACCACATAAGACAGGATTCCTCTACTCAAGCAATCCTGGGCAAAGAAAACAAAATGAGAATGGCTTCTTTAGAAAGAAAGCTATACCTGACTTTTTTCTTTTCCCAAGAACTTGTACAAAAAAACACAAACAAACAAACAAAAAAAACAACTGGGTGGAAGCTAGGCCGGCCTGACAGCCTGGGGCCATAAAAGGAAATTCCCTCCAGTCCTGGGCTGCAGATCCAAGGGGCGGAGCAGGGGGGCAGTCCGTGGTCTGGGCCGGCAGCCTCGGGATGCCTTAGTGCTGCGGTCACTTCCCGTGTGTGGGCTCTGGGCGGGGCCTGGAGCCGCCACCGAGGGCCACCCAGATGTCCCCACAGCCAATGTGGGTGGTGGGTGTGGCCTTTAACTTAGATTTCCCTCCACAGCTGCCCTCATCTGCTCGCAAAGATAGCCAAAACCTTTCCTGGGAGGTGGGTGTTCCCCTCCCTCTTCCTAAAGCAATCACCACCCCCTGCTTATCAGTCAGTTTTGCATCCCAGCTCTTTAATTTGTGCCCCAGCTTATCAGCCTCTGGCAGTCTGTAGCCCCAGAGCAGGCCAGAGCCTGAGAGCAAAAGTATGGGCACAAGGGTTCTGCCCACTGTCAGGCTGCCGGTCACCTCAGAACCTGAACTTTAGTCCCGAAGAGGCCAGCAGGAAGTTCACCCTCACTTCATATCCAGCATATAGCCAGTTGGGCCCCCAAAGCCTATCCACTCAAACCAGCACCAGTTTCACTAATGCCACCCCTTCACCTTTTGGCAGCTGAGTCTTCCTAGATGCCAGGCTCACTGGACAACCTCACCTGACCCGTTATAAACCCACCAACAAAATACTAACTGCGCTCGCTGTCTTTATCAGAGCACGCTTTGAAGAATTACATGAAAAACGGAAGGAGTGACTGCGAATTATGGAGAAATAGCATAGAGCCTAATAGGGACCTGTAAAGCCTGGATGAAGATAACAGGTGATCCTTACCTCGCAAACCTAAAAAATAAATTCTCCCAACCTCAAAAACTAAAATTTTAAAATAAAATTAAAATCCACCATCCTGAATCAACATCACTACTGCTTTTCTTGTCCTCCTGTCTCAGCCAACCTTAAAGAACTTGTCTACATTCACTTTCTCTACCTCCCATTCAACCTGTCACAGGGCTGCTGCCTTGAAGGCAAGCATTATGTCTGATTCTGGACCTCTAGCACCCAGCACAGAAGTTCAGTATAGTTCCTTAAATAAAGGAACCAAGTATAGTCTGGTTTCTTCACCTGTTTTCCTCTGAAACAGCCCTCACAGAGATCATCAAATATATAATTGTAAATTCAGTGGTTACTTTAAAGTGCTCAAGTTCTTTGACCTTTCAGCAGCCTATAGTACCGTTGACCACGCCCCTTTTTTTGAAACAGTCACTTCTCCAAGCCTTACTAGCATATTTTCCTTCCTTCAACCTCCAGTTGCTCCTTTTTGGTCTTGTAGGTTTCTCATCCCCTCTGTTTCACACCCACCTCTTCAGGTGCCACCTACCTGCTAATATCTCCCAAATCTGTCTCCAAGTCAGATCTCTCTTGAAATCCAACAGCCTACTCAACATTTCCACTTCACTGTACTGTCACTTTAACATGTCCAGAGTGGAACTCATCACCCTTCAGTCTTGTCCATGTCAGTAAAAGGAACCACCATCTACCCAAGTGCCCAAGCCAGAACCCTGGTCATCATCTTTGACCTTCCTCACTTCCCACACCAAGTCTCACCAATTCTTTATCCTAAAGGTTTCAGGAATTTGATCATTTTTTTCTTTTTTACCTGCCCCAATTCCAGTCCAAGCTATCACCACTGCTGGTGCCTCTCTTCACATCACCACCTGCTCTTCACAAAGCATCCAAGACACTTAACAAATGGAGAGTCTCATCATATCATTGCATGGCTTTAAACCCTTGTTCTTGGAATAAATACATTATTATAGTCTAAATATTCTTGCATGATCTGGCTGACCCTTGCAGACCTTTCCAATCTTATCTCCTGTCGTTCTCCGCTTGTACCCAGTGCTTCAGCCCACAGAAGCCCACAGAGGTCTTCTATCCTCTAGCCATACGGAACTCCGGACAATTTCCGGGCACCCTCTTCTGGGTGTCTTGCCCCCTAGCTTTTGCCCATGCAGTTTACTGAGGCTAGAAAAGTTCTCTGCAGCCTCTGCCTGTGAAATTCTTAGTCAGTCCAGATTCAGCTCAAACAACAGTTTCCTGTGTGGAGACCCTCTGCCCCGCTGACTGGCTGTGCTTAGCCCTCATCACACTGGATAGGAAAGTCGGCAGCCCGCACCAGACGTGAGCACCCCCACATCGCGGAGAGGCGCATGTCTTCGCCCTTCCTCTCCCCCACCAGCCACCTCAGCTCACCCCTGGTTGAGGTCGTTCTCCGTGTTGTCCAGCCACAGGCGGACGGCAACCGCATTGCCCTCCCGGCACTGAGTGAAAATGTCGTCCATAGCAGCGTCCCGGCGCTCAGTCCCCTCGATTGGGAAAGCGTGGGGACTGTAGAAGGATCCAGGGAAGGGGGGGTGAGCCCCAAGCTTTGTCCCTTAAAGGAGAGAAGTGTTTGTGTTGGGGTGGGGGTCTGGGCACTGCGTCCCCGGCTACTGGAGGTCTGTGAAGGGGTTAGGGGGGCAGCGGGATGATCCCGTACTGTGTCCCCTGGGCGCGAGGGAAAGGCGGGTCGGGCGAAGTAGGGGGTGATTAAGAGGTAGTACCTCCCAAAGGGACGTCAGAGAGCAAGCACAGAGACCCTACCCGCGGACAGAGCTGGGGGGAGGAGGGAGTTTAGGCGCCCTATACCCTGGGGGAGGGGACCGGAGGTCCTTCCCGGGGATGGCCCTCGTTCCCCACTCGGAACGGAGTAGGCGGAGTGAGGGGTGACCGCCTGGTAGAGCTCGAGCCTTGGGGAGGGGGCACGGGTGCTCCCACACTCACCGGGACTCGGGCTGGAGGAGCCTTCTCCGGGGAACTCCCGTCCGGCCGCGCCCGCCGCCCGGCCCCGCCCCGCCCCTGGCCCTCTCTGGCTAGCGCGGGCCTCCTTCCCCCAGCCCTCCAGCCCGCCTTCCTTGACCTTCTAGCCCACCAGTGTCTAAACTCGATGGTTTTCGGCGCTGCGCCGGCTGCTCTAGCCGCCTTAGCTTTCACTCTTTGGTTTCCGGCCCTGTTCTGGAGGCTGTGAGCGATTTGATTCCTGGAGACGAGCTGGGCACGTGGGGAGGCTGGTGGACCGCGCGACCTCGCTCTCGCCAGCCCCATGTTCGAGGAGCCGGAGTGGGCCGAGGAGGCCCCAGTAGTCGCGGACCTCGGGTCTGTAGCCTTACGGCCTCGGACCACGGCCGACTCGCAAATCAAGGTGAGTGGACCCGCAGGGGCACTCGGAACGGACCCCGCTGGATCCCAGAGCTGGGGCGCGCCGCATGTGTATTAGGGGGAGGCGGGAGCCTGCTGCCGCCCGAAAATCCCGGAACTTCCAAAAGAAAGTGCCGTTGGAACTGAGAGAGACTTGGTGAGTAGAAGTTAGTGAAGCAAAGAGGGTTTCTTGGAAGGCAAAGCACGTGTAGAGACCGTGGTGTGAGAGAGCATGTTCTGCTAGGGTCACACACCTACACAGAAATAATCTGTGTAGTTGGAACGGAGAGAGTGAGAGGGGGTGCCGTAGAAATTGGAGAGCTAGATTAGAAGCTTTGCGTACAGTAAAGATAGAAGCCAGTGGAGTGTTTTAGCAGAGGAATGATTTCTTCAGATTTGAATTTTGAAAAGGTCATTGGGTGCTGTGTGGAGATAGGAGAGAGCAAGAGTGAACGACGATGAAGGGTTGTCAGTACTACCTTTCAAAGGGAGGTGGTGCTGAGGGGAACTCCAAGGTAAGTGCCTGGCTTAGGACCGCCCACTAGGACTTCAACCTAGAATGGCCTCCCAGACAGCAGACCTTCTCCTTTAAGCTTTTGCCGATGTGAGGGCTGCTGCACTTGCTCAGGCTCTTTCTATCCTTCGGTCAGCCTCCAACATGGAATCTGTCTGCTTTATTCCCTCCTCTTCAACCCCTCAACCCATTGCTGTAGTCCGTGCCACTGGCCTCTGTCTACAGCTTGTCCTTTTCAGTTTGTTCTCTACACTACAACTATTAAAGGAGGCACCTTTAATACACGCACGTGTGATCCTGTTACTCTTGTGTTCAGAAACCTTCCTAACTTTTATAAAAAGGTATTAGTTAGAGGTAGAAGCCTGAGATTGAGGGTTGGAACTCCTGGTTCCTGGCCTTGATCTTGTAGCTTGTGACCTTATCGCATTTCTCTGGGGAACCCCATTACCTCATCTGCACAATGAAGAAAGTGGGGTGGATGATTTATCTGCCCTCCTTGGGATGGCGACTTGAAAGTTCTTCAGGGTCTGGCAGTCTTCATGACAAGTTAAGTTGATTGGGAATAATCCAGAGATGCCTCTAACCAGCGTCTGAATGAGGTCCCCATCTCTCCTTTCTTATTCTCCAGGCCCCATCCATTCTCTTCGCCCCTGCTCTCATCCCTTGTTTTCCCCCAGGGCTCCAAGCGCCGCCAGCTCTTGGCCACATTACGGGCCCTGGAGGCAGCATCTCTTCCCCAGCAGCCCCCCAGTCTGCCTGGCAGTGACGAGGAGGACGAGGAGGAGGTGGTGGAAAGAAAGAAGAAACGCCCAAAAAAGGTCTTGTTTGCCAGCGCTTCTCCTGAAGTAGAGAAGAAAAGGAAGAAGAAACGTCAAAAACAGGGCCCACCTAGCACTGACTCCAAGGAAGAGGAAGTGGAAAGGAAGAAGTGCCACAAAGGGGCTCTTCTTGGCAATGACTTTGCTGAAGAAGAGAAGAGAAAGAGGAAATGCCAGAAACAGGACCCTTCAAATCCTGCCCAGCCCCTGGACAATGTTGACCAAACTGGTATTAGTGCATGTGGGACAGGGAGGGGGGATCAGCTGATCCTACATATGACAGAGGTTATCTGCCACCACTAGGTTTGGGGTTAGGGAATAAGAAGTACTTTCGTCTGGGCCACAACCTCTGTCTCAGGTTTAGTCTCTTGCTAAGCCTCTGAATTCAGAGGATATTGCCCCAAATATGCCTTCCCATCTCACTCCCTGCAGGTTCCAAAGCTTGGAATTCTAGTGCTGCAAATGACTTCACCAAGCCAAGACCTGAGACCCCTTGCTCTAATCCTCCGCATACCTTGAGTCGCAAGCAGTGGCGGAACCGGCAGAAGAACAAGCGTAGACAGAAGAACAAGTTTCGGCTTCCTCAGCCACCAGAGCAGGCCTCAGTCACAGCCGCCGCAGAGGAGACAGAGGTGCCTCCTGCCCCCAGTCCAGACAGCCATGGAGCCCGGGCGGAGGCTCTGCGAGCCCGCATGGCGCAGCGGCTGGATGGTGCCCGGTTCCGCTACCTCAATGAACAGCTGTACTCAGGGCCCAGCAGTGCTGCACAGCGCCTCTTCCAGGAAGACCCTGAGGCCTTTCTCCTCTACCACCGTGGCTTCCAGAGCCAAGTTAAGAAGTGGCCACTGCAGCCAGTGGACCGCATTGCCAGGGATCTTCACCGGCGGTGAGTGGGAGTTGGGCATTGTGAGAAGCGAGGTGTGTCAGTCACGGGCTCAGACCAGACCAGTGAGCTATTCCTCCCTTCCACTTCCAGGCCTGCGTCCCTGGTGGTGGCTGACTTTGGCTGTGGGGACTGCCGCCTGGCTTCAAGTATCCGGAACCCTGTGCACTGCTTCGACTTGGCCTCTCTGGACCCCCGGGTCACTGTGTGTGACATGGCCCAGGTAAACCCCACTCCTTCCACATATCTGGCCTGTGCCCTAGGCCCAAACTCCATGTGCTAATCTCTAACATGCCGTCTCTGCCCGGCATCCTTGTGTCCACCCCTAGCACTCAGTGCTGGCTTTCTCCTCCCCATAATGTGTGCTTCATACAATACTCTCACTCTGCACAGGTGCCTCTGGAGGATGAATCTGTAGATGTGGCTGTGTTCTGCCTTTCACTGATGGGAACCAACATCAGAGACTTCCTAGAGGAGGCAAATCGAGTGCTGAAGCCAGGGTAGGAGTCCCCAGGAAACAGATGCATGTATATGTGCACATGCGTGTGTCTGTGCATTTACCCAGAACTTTCCATCCTTTGCAGGGGTCTCCTGAAAGTGGCTGAGGTCAGCAGCCGCTTTGAAGATGTTCGGACCTTTCTGGGGGCTGTCACCAAACTGGGCTTCAAGGTCATCTCCAAGGTGAGGGCCCCAAGAAGTCTGTCCGTATTTTTGTCACATGTGTGGCCCTTCAGGGTAATAGTGGTGTTCAGGAAGGAGGTCATAATCAGACACAGACGTTTGTTCCTTGAAGGCATGACTCGTGGGAGAGCCCTGGGAAGCTTTCTGAGCAGGGACGGGATGTGGACGGAGGTGGTTTGAGGAGCTGGGGTGAGGATTTAGAGCTCACTGGGTCTTTTATGTCCGTAGGACCTGACCAACAGCCACTTCTTCTTGTTTGACTTTCAAAAGACTGGGCCTCCTCGGGTCGGGCCCAAGGCTCAACTCTCAGGCCTGAAGCTCCAGCCTTGTCTCTACAAGCGCAGGTGACCTCTGGACCCCCCTTGAAAGGGGAGGCAAGTCTTGAACTCCAGGCTCAGTACTCTGAAGACTGTATCCAGCCAGGCTGTGACCCGGGGCCTGGTACCACCCTTGCTCCATCCCAAGAACAAAATGTAATGAAACCCCTGGCTCAGCCCTGCTCTAATGAAGGCTTCTTGGTTCCAGGAAGCATAAAGTCATTTGGGCTAGCTAAAGAATAAGGAGTTTATTGTGAGAATGCAGGAGTATCTGGGAATTATGGATCCCCTCAGTGTCATGGAAACGACATGGTTTGGAATTCAAGGCATCTCTGGGTTTGGCTCCTCTTTCCATCTCAGGAGCCACATGGGCTTTCTGTCCTAGCATCTCCACTCTCCTCTATTCTGCTTTTCCTGTTTGAGCACCAGCTCCTTCTGCTTACCCATAGCTTCTGCAGCTTTGGTCTGCCCAGGCCTTGAAGGCCTGGGGCAGGCATTGCTTCTTGGCTCTGGGGCAGCTGGTAGCCCGCCAACATCCTGGCTGAGCACATCAGTCTGGACTTCTAGGTCAGGGTGGTTTGATTGTCCCTGTACTGAGTGCTTCTTGCCCCTGATCCTCATCTCCATCTTGGGAGCTGTATGTCCCAAACTACTCCTAGTATCTATTGTCCCATAGGGCCCTGGTGTGTGTCTGGCTGAGGGCACAGATTTGGAATCAGGTAGGCCTGCCACTGATTGCTGAGAGTCTTTTAATCTTTGAATGTCATATTACTCATTTGGAAAATGGTAGGATTCTTGTCTCATGGGATTGTTGTGTGGTGTGGGTTAATGAGGAAATCTGTAGCTAGGGCTGGGTGCACAGGAGGTGCACAATAAACTAGCTGTGGCTGATGTGTGTTGTAAGCGTTACTGTTTTCTAAAGACCTTCTCCAGGCAGGGTTAGGGGTTGAAGAGTAAAGAATGGATTTGTTGACTGAGGAAGACTAGGAGAGCTCAAGATAGGCCTTTCAACAGGCTTATTTTATAGGATTTTTAGAGATTCTTGACAGATTGTGAGCTGTTCTTGGAGGGGGGGTGGTGCAGGAGCTGGGTCTCTTCATAAATCACAACTGATTGATGCTATTTGGGGTGGAGATTGGGCTGTTCATTGGCAGAAGGGTCTGTCTGTTGTTTCTGCCTTGTAGTGGGCCCAAATCAGCATGTCCTAGGAAAGCTATGGACAGGGAAGGCTAGTGCTGGGAGAAGATGAACTGAGATGATAGGTCCTTGGCCTCTTCCAGAAGGCATCTGCCATGGGCCCAGGTATAAAGATATAGCCTGTTCTACCTATTTCAAAGAACAAGCACTGAGAGTGACCACTGGGACACAGGTTCTGGGGCTCTGAGGCAGTTGGGTGCCTCCAGTAAGGTGGGTGTTTTGAGGCAGGCTGTGTAGGCCAGAGGGCATGTTTGGAGGCTGGGCTATGAACCATCCAGCAGATACTGCTCAGTACCTTTGCGTGTGCTTCTCTCTGCTGAATACTCATCTGATTGGCAGAGTCTTACTCATCCTTCCAAACAGCCTAGTTGTTTCCTACTCCGTTACTCCCAAAGCAGAACTAACCTCTTCATCCGCACTCTCAAAGTACTACGTGAAGAGTGCAATTTCAGCACTTAAGTACTGTGTGGCAATTGCTTTGTGCATTAGGCTGCAGTCTTCTCAACTCATATTTATCTTTGTATTCCCGAGCTGGTCACTTGAGATCCATCTAAGGAGGTGATAAGGATGACAGGGTCCAGTTGAGTGGGACCGATGAGAAGCAGGGGTGTTGCAGGAACCCAGGTTCGGGCACATGATGAGGGCACTGTGGACTAGTGACGGTGGAATAGGCGGAGGCGGTTGGGAGAGCTTCAGTGAGTAGAACCGGTGGGACATTGCGGCTTGGTGAGAGAAAGGAATCTGAAGCAAGTCTTGGGCTTCTGGCTTGAGCAACTGGTTGGGCTGGTGATGCCATTCAAAAGGTTGGGTTTTTGGTACCTAGATGTTCATTTGGAAGTGGGACAGAAACTCAGCAGCCAGAGGAGGTAATTCAAGTCATAGGAATAGATAAGATATCCAAAGTAAGATAATGAGAAGAGAAAATGGCTTGGAATAGAACTCTCAGGAGCACTTAATGGATAAGTAAAGGAAAATGAACCAATAAAGGGGACAAGAAGAGAAGGTGGGGCCAGAGATGGAGGAGTAAAACCAGGAGAATGGATTTCTTAATGTGGAAGGAGTGGGGAGGTTTCTGGCTGTCAGATGCTGTTGAAAGGTCTATTAAGATGAGAGAGAGGTCAGATCGCAGCGGGGAGAGGATTGCTGCATAATGTTGAGGGCCTGGGGTTTGAATTTATAGTGGTATTATTCATGAATTTATAGTGAGCCCAATCAGCCCAATGCTGTGGTTATCTCTACCTACTCAGGAATCTAGGTGTAGCTGTGGGAAAAGTGAGTACTGAGGGATCATCCAGAGTTGGAAACTTGCCATGCAATTGAAATAAACGAGCAAAGGAATTTCAGACCGTTCGTAAGTAAGTGATTGCTATGCTGGACCATGGAATTTGGTAGAACAGGTGAGTGGAGTAAAGACAGGAGTAGGTTGTTGCATTGGGGGTAACTGAACAAGTAACCTGGAAGGATGGGAGACTGTGGTCAGAAACTGGAATGCCTGAATTCCTGAATTCCTGAAGCAGAGCAGCTCCAGGCAATGGCCAAGTTTAGAGTGTAGTTATAGGGGTGAATGCCTGAGAGGTGTGCAAGGGAGGTTGCCAGGAGATTGGTTAATGCATGGAGGCCTCAGGTGTTGAGAGAGGTTCTGCGTGGACTTTGAAATTCTCCAGTATGATGGTAGACATAAGCATGGAACAGGTGCCAACCTCTTGAAGAAGGGGGCAGATCCAGGAGATCTGCAAAGAGTAGGAGAGGCGGGATAGCATGAATTTCAAAGGGACAGAGGGTTCACACAGCCTACTAGAGAGACTTCCATCTTGGATCTTGGGGGTGATGTGAGGCTGGTGAGTGGAGCTGGCTGCCAGGCAGCCAAGACAAAATACCCTGACAGTCCTCTCCAGCTTGTCGGGATTCACTGGGGATTGTTGGAGAGACAACTGTTGTGGCAGCTCCATGGGACAGGAATCACCTGGGATAACAGGGAGGCAAGCCATAAAGTCTAAGGGATGTTTTGGAGTAACAGGGCATCTGTCTCACTGTAGGACACACATCACCTTTTTATAGTTCCACATCTCTGTTTCCCAAGTGTTATTTATATTCCTAGATCTTGATTAATTTTCCCTGCCTTATTATTATGCTCAGCAGGACAGCTGGGGTCTGCCTTCCTCCCTCTTTTGCTTTCCTCCCTTACTTAAAATTTGGATTCTTTCTTTGCCTGTTCTGGCTCCAGCCACCTATATAAACATCTTTCTGGGTCTGACTCAGGCCCCCGGCTCCCCCTAACTCAGCCAAGCCTCTTATCTGCATTTCTATCAATTCTGAAAGCAGGACTTTCCTGCGTCTGGGTCCTCCCTGCTCCATCATCAGCTTCAGGACAAGCTGTTCTTCAAGTCCATGCCTGGGCTTCAGTGTCTAATGTTGAGAGCCTAGACTGAAGAGAGAACAATATATATTTCTTTAAGAAATAACAGCATGCCAGCTGTTTAAGGAACAATGAGATCAGTTTAAGGAACAATTGGAGAACAGAATGAAGGAGTGCAGTCATAGTAAGAGGTAAACAGGAGTGGGAAAGAGTGTAATTGGAGATTCCACTGGGAGCATTTGGGAAGCTTGAGGTATTTATTCCTAAAGCCAAGAAATGGTGAACCTGGAATCTGACTCCTGCCCTGGAAATGCGGAGGGCAAACAGAGATTCATTAACTGTTTCAGGGGTGGAGCCAGGGGAGTGCTGCTGCTTTTGCATTGGCCTGTGTTCCCAGAATTTGCTGTGGTAAGCCATGCATGAGTGTATCCTTTGCACCTTGCAGGAGAGGGAAGCGTCAGCTGGTCTTGAGTCCTGTCCAGTAGGACCATTTGAAGAGGCAAGGAGACCTCAGCACAAAGAAGCTAGGAGTGTGCCATGTGGGCTGAGGAGGGAGGCTCAGGAGACCACCCAGAGTATAAAGCTGCCTCCACCAAGGTAAAGGGGACTGCGGAAAAGGGACAGCATGATGCTCCCTTTAAATATGTAGCAGGCTCATGGGGCACAGAAACATCCAGTCAAGCAAGAACTGTTTTATCCCCTTCCTTCTCTGCAGTTGGGCCCAGAGCAGTCAGCAGCTCTTAGGTGGAGAGGAGGTGAGAAGAGCAGAGAGCATCCAGGTCGTTCCTCCCTTCCCCAGTGCAGGCTCCTTGACTTAAGTGGGACAGAGCTGGGAGGCGAAATAGTTCAAGCTACAATAGGTGCAGATTATTTATTGTAACGTAGGATTAGACATTGCAATCATTTTTTTAAAATTAATTAATTAATTTATTTTTGGCTGTGTTGGGTCTTCGTTTCTGTGCGAGGGCCTTCTCTAGTTGTGGCGAGCGGGGGCCACTCTTCATCACGGTGCGCGGGCCTCTCACTCTCGCGGCCTCTCTTGTTGCGGAGCACAGGCTCCAGACGCGCAGGCTCAGTAGCTGTGGCTCACGGGCCTAGTTGCTCCGCGGCATGTGGGATCTTCCCAGACCAGGGCTCGAACCCGTGTCCCCTGCATTAGCAGACAGATTCTCAACCACTGCGCCACCAGGGAAGCCCCATTGCAATCATTTGAGATTGGTTTTGTATCTTAAACTGATTCTAAGACATCTATGAACTAAGAATGAGCTGAAAAGTCACAGGCTTGCTGCAGCTTTTCTCTAAATGAAAAAGGGTTGGTGGGTGGTGAGAGACAAGAATAAAGTTGGGTTTGGATAGCAGTCTGTGCTCATGCTTCCTCAGCATCCCTTTTAGAGGCTTATTGCCCCTGCAGTCATCGGGGTGCTCCAGCTTTTGTTCCTGTAACACTGTTCTAAGGGAGCACAGTTCCCAAAGAAGCAACGTGGTCTTGGCAGAGACACAGCTTGGCTCCAGTCACTCAACCACTTACGTAATTGCACGAAGCCCTTTACAGATTCTCACAGAGACCTCTAATTACGTCGTCCTCCATCCCTGGTGACCTCTCAGGCTGGCCACCTGGTTCTAGGACATTCGACTACTGCAGTAACCACCTTACTGGTCCAGTTGCTTCCACTCCTGTCCCCAGAGCAATTCATTTTCCACTCAGCCAAGTGAGCTTTTTAAAATGTAAGTTAGATATGTCACTTCTCTGCTGAAAATCCTTCAATGGATTCACAGTGCTCTGAGAACAAAAGGCAAACTCCTTCCCAGGCCCTATGTGATCTTGCCCAGGCCTCTCCAACTGCACCTTAACCCACTGCTTCCACACGAAACTGCAGCCACACAGGCTTTCTTTCCATTCCTCCATTTCCATTCCCATGGAAAGTGTTCCAAGCCATTTCTACTTCTGGGTTGTTACATTTGCCACTCCATCTTCTCAGGATACTTTTCCCTGGTGAGTTCATTTTCATCTTCCAGATCTTCACACCAGCATCACCTTTTCTTTGGAGGAAAAAACGGGCTAGATGCTCACCAAAATGTCCTTTTCCTGGACACACAGTTAAATTACATTTCCCAGCTCCTTGCATCAGGGTGGGGCTGTGTGCATAGTCCTTCCCAGTGGAAAGTGAGTAGAAGTGATGTTTCACTGCCAGACCAAGACAGTTGAAGAGTGGACGAGCCTTCTCCGTATTCTCCACCCCCTCCTCTGCCTTCCAGGGTGACCCTGAAGCACGTGTTTTGAAGATGGCGTCAGAGCATAGAAGGAGCCTGGATATTTTAAGTCCCTGCTTAGAGGAGAATTGCTTGACCAAGAATATCCACATTTCTTTGAACAAGGAATAACCTCTGTTGCGTTAATGTTTAGCATGATATGCCCTGGCTAATATATCTTCTCTGGCCATACTGTCCACCTTATCTTGATCACAAAACCCTTTTTGTTTCCTTCAGGTGCTTCAGACATTTAATTAGCTTACCAGATGCCAGTCAACACTTCCCCCAGTCCTATGAATTGGACTCCTAACTGGGGAAAAAATGCTCACATGAGGAAGTTGAGATACTGATTTTATCAGTTTATCAGTTACATTTTGATTGTGACCAAAAAAAAAGGAAATCCCCCTAAAGAATATCTTAAACAAATTAGATTTTTCTTCTTGTAAAACTAAAAACCTGATGGTTGATGGTTGTTGGCATTGCTTCAGGAATTCAAGGATGTTAGCAGTTAGGTCTGTGTGATTCTCTTGATCTCTTGATCCTCACGGTCACAAGATGATGTGTTTTGATTAAGCAGAGACACCCTACTTACCGTTTCCCTTCTCAGGAGTCTCACAAGTAGCCACAGCCCCTATCTTTTTGGCTTTACTTCAAGGGTCCTTCTACATTGTTAGTACTCTGGTGTAAGTATGTTCCATTACTCCCTGTAACGTGGCTGAGACCAATCTGAAATATTACTATTTTAAATATATTTGTCTCCCCCGCCCCTTCCCACATCTCAGTGGCCTGTCAGCAACTCATCCAATTCAAAGCTGTTCTCCCTCCAGCTCAGTGGGGTGGGGAAACCTTCATGGTCTGTTTCTTTCACTCATTCTTTACCACCTCTGTCACTTCTAGGATTGGGATGGGGGAAGGCATGTTAGAGGCAAAAAGGCTAAACTGATTTAGTTTAGCTTCATCAGTGTGTTCTACCAAGACAGGCATTTAAATGTTGGCTCAGTGTGTGAGGTATTGGGGTTCTTTGGAGTCCCGCCATGGGGACTTGCGTGCTAACTGGTTTTGGTTCCCTCCTTATGATACTCAGCCCACACTCCCCCTCGGCTCCTCAGCTCCTGACACTGACAGTGTATGCACAGCGTCCTCGTGCTAAAGTCCCTCACCCTGGTGGGCAGCCCTCCTGGGAGAGGTCCCAACAAATACCTTAAGAGTGGTTACCTTTCCGGGAGCTCCCAGGAAACTCATGCATGTTGGTCCTGCCAAACAGCCCAAGTGCAGCCCAGCCAGCAGCTGACTCCCCTCCCCTTGCCCTGTCCCAGCTAGCCTGACTCTGAGCTCTCCATATCTCTCTCTCTCTGGCTCCAAACCCTCACAAGTGATTCAGGTTACTTTCTCCCAAGAAGCCTCTGCCCCAGGCTCCACCCCAGTGGCCATATGGAGCTGGGTCTATAAGTTTCTGAGTATAGCAAGCGTCTTGCTAGAGAATGTAGTGCTGAATGAATATAAGGTCTCTCCCTCTCATGGGAACATGAAATGACAATAAGTGGTTCTGTTGGAGCCCTCCTCGCTTGATTTAGGATGGAGAGAACAGCACTGCTTCTTTACCTTTCAGGGAGAAGTTCTCTCTATTCCTAAAAATTCCCATCAATGAAGCTTGCATTTCTAACTTCATGTACAGTAGGAAGGTTGGTGGGCCCTGGATCACCTTTATTACCTTAGAGTAAATTCTATGTAGGTATATCTAGCACCCTTATTTAACATCTTCTTACTTGTGCAAGTATTCTTGTAAAATGTGAATTGTTCTCATGCATGTGCTTTATTTATAGAGTATTGTCAACAAATCTTGTCTTCTTTTTTTCCATCACTCAACTGTGTTTTTAATATCCATCTATGTTATCAATCAGGGCCCACTCAGGAAAATAGAAACCATTCTAAGTGTTTCAATTAGAGGGCATTTAATGCAGAGAATTGACTACAAGTGATAGAGGCTGAGACAAAAGAAGATGCTTGATGTAATTAAAAATTAAGAACTGGAGAAATCAGATAATGTCCTAAGGCCTGGGAAAACAAAAGGGAAGAAGGGAAATGATTACCAGAAACTAGGAGCTCAGAAAAGGGGCCACTTTTGACTGGTCAGTACTCAGATCTTTGTGGGGAGGCTCCCTCCACATACCTGGTGCTTGGACTTCTGAGGAAGGAAATGGCCTTGAGGGTGAGGGAGCAAGGTCTGACTGTTCTCTGACTGCCAAGCGGGGAGCTGATCTGCTGCTGGTGTCTCAGAAGTGCAGCAAAGCTGCTGCTGAGTGCAAAAGAAGCTAGTAGCCAGAGACAACTGTCTGCAGCTGAAATACTGTGACAGCAACTGGAAAACGGGAATGAAGACTTTCCCCCCGTGTTTCATATTCAGTTTCCCTCTATGGCATCCCTTTGGCAGAACCTAATGGAACCACCTGCCAGTGGATTCTGGGAAATACACTTTGCATAGTCACAGCTGCAACAACACAACTCTAGAGTGTGTGTACGTGGGGGCTGAGAGGGAGGTGTGTTGCAGAGGGAGATATGGAGAGTGTAGGAGCCAAAAGAAAATAGGTAAATAGCCAGTATATTCCATGTAGCTGCTCATACATCTAGATTGTTGCTTCTGTCAGCTGTGAAGTACTTCATAATATGCATCCACCATAGTAAACTTATATATTGGCCTGGTTGCCTCAAATTCTTTGCCATCTGGAGAAATTAAAATCCTTGCAGCTAGGGTTCTGAGTACAAAATAAGTGCCCCCGACTAGATGCACTCATTTGAGATTTGGGAGGTAAGGGTCATCTTCCTGCCGCTTGGCTGTGATTGCTGGAGGCAGGTGTAGGCGCTGGGCTTTCTGCAGCAGCGTCCCGCTGAAGCCAGGGACAAAATAGGGTGCCTGCTGTAGGGGCGAAAGTTCAGCATATTCTGGAAGTTCAGTAGGTAAAATAAATCTGCTCTGTACAAATTTGGCTTTAATAAGATGGTTAAGAAGAAAAATTATTGGAATGGTGTCAATAATTTATTCAGAGAACTAATGGAAAGTCCAGGGAGTGAGGCTTAGAGAACAGACAGGAGCCACGGGAGGATGAACAGCTGCAAAATCTAAGGTCAACTTTAGTCAGTCGGGTTAGGATGGCACTGGTGTCACCATTGCTACTTGACTTTTCTCTCACTGTTGTTGGTACATAGATTGATGCTGAAAATTGAGTTAATCCTCCTCTGTGTTCATGGCGCTATATTAGGACTGGCTCAGAAAGACCCCTCTCCTGTTCTTTGTTATTTTGTTTGTTTACTTTATTCCTGATTCATACTTCTGCCCCTCTTGTACCCCACAATGTGTTTGTCGTGTGCCCCTGGACACCTGTGTATCTTTGGCAAAATAGATGGTGGTTTTGGTATATGCATGCTGTGGCAGAGACTTGCCAGCTGTTCCTCACACCCATTTTCTTCTTCCTGGGAAATGAGCTGTACTCGTTCCCGGCTTCCCTTATTCTTAAGTGTGGCCATGTGATTGAATCTAGCCAATTGGATGGTAGTGGAACTAAGGTGTGCTACTTCTGTGACTTGGGTCCTTAAATTTTCCTATGCACAGTCCCCCATGTTATTTCCACTTTGGCCTTTGAGCATATGACCTTGAAAGCTACACATTGAAGATGGTGGAGCCAAAAGGTGGAAGGAGCCTGAACATCACTTAGAGGAGAGCCACCCACCAATTAGGAACATCTGTTTTAGATTTCACGTGAGTGAAAAATAAATCTCTATCTTTTTGCGCCATTATACCCTTGGTTTGTCGTTAGAGCGACTAGTAATCTTTTTTTTAAATCCCTTTTAATTGAACACATCAGAAAAGTAAACAAAACACACACCCATACAGAAAAGTAAACAAAAATGTTAAGCCTAATGGTTTATCACGAGGCCAGTACCTGTGTACATGCCACCTAGACTAAGAAACAGAAGGCTGTCAACACCCGGAAGCCTCTTTTATGTCACCTCCCAACTTTCTTCTCTTGACTTCGCAAAGTTACCACCATCCTAACTTTCATGACATTGATTTCCTTGCTTTTCTGTATAGTCTTACCAGTTGAGCATCCATACCTAAATTGTATATATTTCCATGTGTCTGGCTTCTTCCACTCGACATTAGATTTATGGGATTCATCCATGTGTTGAGTGCAGCTGAATTTCATTCATTTTTATTTCTGTAGAAATATATCCCATTCTGTGAAGAAACCACAGTTTATTGATTCAACTGTTGATGTACATTTGAGTTATATATCAATCAGAATGGCCTGGATCATGCTACAGGAAATAAAAACCCAAAATATTAATGGCTTAACCCCACAAAAGATAATTTTTTATTATTGCTGTAGGTTGGCAGGGACTCTGTTCCTAGTCACTAAGGTACTCAAGCTAATGAAACTCCATTGCAATACATGCTTCCATAATCACTAGGCGAGAAAAGGGAACAAGGCAGATCACACCCTGGCACCAAAAGCTTCACCCTGGAAGCGACACATGTCCTTTTTGCCCCGTTTAATTGGCCAAAACAAGTCTCATTGCCATATATACCTCCCGTACAAGCCTACCGTGTACCCAGAAGGAAGAGAAACAGAATGTGAACTGCCTAATGATTAGTTTGTGGTTCCTACAAACAATGCCGCTGTGAACAATCTTGCAAGTGCCTCTTGTGCATGTGCACATGCTTCCTTTGGGAATATAACTAGGAGAAAACTGGTCATAAAGTATGTATATCCTCAACTTTAATAGTTAATGCCAGGCTGTTTACAAATTTTTCAATTTATACTCCCTTCACCAGGGAAATGAGTGTTCACATAATCCACGTGAGAATTCACTTTATTCCATATCTTTGCTATCTTGTGGCATTGTCCCCCAGTTCCAGTATATGTGTTATGTTATGCCCCTTGGTTTAACTTTTCATTTCCCTGATTACTAATGGGATTGACCTTTTCATGGGTCTTACTGGCTGTTTGAAAATCCTCTTCTATCAAGTGCCTGTTGAAGTCTCTTGCCCATTTTTTCTAATGGATTGTCTTTTCTTTGTTGATTGTTGTAGTCATATATATGTATATATATATATATATATATATATATATATATATATATATATATATATATAAAATCCCTTTTGGTTATATGTACCGCATGTATCTTCTCCCATTCTGTGGTTTGCTTTTTCACTCTCTTAATGGGTGTTTATTGATGAACAGAAGTTTAATGTAGCCTGGTCTATCGATTGTTCATGGTTAATGCTGTGTGTGCCTATTTAAAGAATCATTCCTACCGCAAAATGATGAAGATATCTTACTAAATTATCTTCTGGACGTGTTAGTATTTTGCTTTTCATAGTTCTGCAACCCATGTGCAACTGATTTTTCTGTGTGGTTAGAATAGGAGCCAAGTTTAATTTTATTTCCATCTAGATATCCAATTAATACAACACTGTTAATTGAAAAAAAAATTTTCCTGTTGCTCTCTACCTTTCCATATTTTTCTATATAAGTGCGAGTTTGTTTCTGGGCACCCTAATCCATTCCTTGGTCTGTATGTCTATCTTCACAGCAGTACCTCACTGTTTTAACTACAGTAGCTTTCTAATAAGTCTTAGTATGTGGTACAGCAAGTCCCACACGTTTTTCATCTCCAGAAGGACTATTGTTGGACCTCTGCATTTCCATGATTGTCAAGTTCCCCGAACACCCTGATGGGATTTTCTTATGCTGGATCAGTTTGGTGCGATTGGATACATTTGTAACACTGAGGCCTTCCAAGCCTGTGGTCTGTGTGCTCCATTTCATTAACTGCTGTCAATAATGTTTACAGATTTATGTGCACAGTTCTTCTTGCACATCTTTTGTTAGATTTATTCCTAGGCATTTCCTGTTTCTTTTTTAGACATCTTGCAAATGGGATCTTTAGAAATTTCATTGTCTGCTTGCTTGTCTATAGAAATATAACCACTTTTTGTGTGTTGACCATGGAGCAGCACCCTTGCTAAGTAACCTCGCTTACTAACTGTAATAATTTATCTGTATTCTTTTATTTTCTACATATATTATACGCATATCATCTCTGAACATCGTATCAGTTTATTTCATCCTTTCTAATTCTGTATCATTTATTCTTATCCATGCTATACTGCACTGGCCAGGAGATCCATCACTGTGTTCAAGAAAAGTGATGTTGGTGGAAGTGTGAATCGTTATCAGACTTGAAGGAAAAGCTTTCAGTATTTTGTCACCGAGCGTGATATTTGAAGGGAGATTCTGATTAATGGTTGTCAGATCAGTAATGTGCTCTACTTGCTATTACTTGTATCATGAATTGGATTTTTTTAATTTATTTATTTATTTATTTATTATTTATTTATTTATTTATTTATTTATTTACTTATTTATTTTTGGCCGTGTTGGGTCTTCGTTTCTGTGCGAGGGCTTTCTCTAGTTGCGGCGAGCGGGGGCCACTCTTCATCGCGGTGCGCGGGCCTCTCACTGTCGCGGCCTCCCTTGTTGCGGAGCACAGGCTCCGGACGCGCAAGCTCAGTAATTGTGGCTCACGGGCCCAGCTGCTCCGCGGCATGTGGGATCTTCCCAGACCAGGGCTCGAACCCCTGCCCCCTGCATTGGCAGGCAGATTCTCAACCACCGCGCCACCACGGAAGCCCCCATGAATTGGATTTTGTCAAATGCTGCTTCTGAATTGAGATGATCATATATTTTTAAAAATTCTGTCAGTGTAGCAAGTAAAAGATTTATTTCCATATGTGAAATCAACCTTGAGTTTTTGGAATAAAATCAGCTTAGTTGATTATATCTTTTTTATATATTGATGAAATCAGTTTAATAATACTTTGTATAGGACTTTTTAATCTGTGCTCATGAGTGAACATAAGTGATATCTTCCTATAAATCTTCCTTTTCCCACTCAACACAGTGCTTTTAGTTCTCTTCGTGTTGCTATATGTACCTATACCTCACTTTAACCTCTTTTTCAAATGCTCTAATGGCTTCCCATCTCATTCATAATATAGCCCACAGTTCTTTACTATAACCGAAAAGCCCCTTGTATTATCTGGATTCCAATTATCTCTCTAACACTCGCCCCCTTCATGCACACCTTTTCAGCCATACTGTCCACTTTGCTATTTATTGAATATTCTAGGCATGCCCCTGCCTCAGGGCCATTGTACTATTTCATCTACCTGGAATATATTTTCAGTTACCTTTATGGCCTACTTCCACACTATATTTGGGTCTCTGTTCAAATGTCAGTCTATCAGATAATCTCTCTCTCTAGCCAATACTTTTTTTTTTTTTAACTTTTTTTTTTTAAGCCAATACTTTCTACTGCCTTACCATGCTTAGTGTTTCTTCAGGGGACTAATCACCACCTTTTAAATTACATATTTATTTGTTTATATAGTTATTGTGTATTTCCCCACACTAGAATGTAAATTCCAAGAGAGCAGGGACTTATCTGTTTTATTTAATACTGTATCCCTGGGATCTAGTACATACTTGCATCTGAAATCTGTTTAGTGTTCCAACATGTATTTGTTTAGAACATTTAACGTAGCCATTCCTCTAAAGACATTTAGATTATCCAAATCCTTCTGACTACAAAAAAATGGGGGAAGGATTTTCTTATAAATGTTCTCTTAAATGTATACAGTGTATATATGAGTCTTGGTTCCAGATTTCAAGTTAATTTGTCAGGCCAGTTATGCCACAATTAACAACTATAAAATCTGAGCAAAATACAAACAAAAACCAATATTTGAAGGCCCTGGAAAGTGAACAAAAGCAGGCAGAAAGCACAGGAGAATTTACCCATGAAAGACTTTAGCTGCAGTGGGTAAGAATTGTGATTTTTGTGGTCTTTCTGTCTGAAGGTTTTCCTTCCCCACCCCATTTTCCAGCCCCACCCTATCCCCCAGTTCCAAACGCAGAAAACCACAGCCTCACTCAAAACAGCAGAGGACAGAGTTCAAGGCTGGTAAAAATGCTGGAAATTTAAGAGCAAAAATCCTGGAAGAGAGAGTGGTATAAGGGGTGAAACCAAAATTTGGACAAACTCAACCCAAATCTTTGGATGACTACTAAATTACACATGCAAAGGGGAGACTCAAAGGGACCTAGCAAAAATAGCTGGCAGAATCCAGCGTGGAGCCTATCTTCAAATGACAGAAATGCACTGGAGTAAGATGTGCAAATTTGCTGCGTTTTTTGCCTGAATACATTCCTCAATTCATGTCCAGCTTGGGTGGCAGCTGAAGTGTCAGAAGACAGGGTTTGGCAGTGGAGAGCAGCTGGAAATTTAAAAGGAAAATCCCAGAAGCAAAAGAACTATAGAGGAGATGAACCCCCAAAATCTGTCCAAGTCTTTGGCCAGTGACTAACCTATGTAAATGCAGGTGAGATGCTCTGAGGCTAGGCTAAAAAAGCAGCTGCTAGAAGCCGAAAGAGCTAAGTAGATATGTCAACTGTTGTATGCACAACATAGGAAATATGAAATTTGCATTTTGAGGCCCCCCCATCCCAAAATTCCTTCATAACAACACCAACAACAAATCTTCAGAACATAACAGAATGAAAATTTCCATTTGGTTCTTTCTTGTAGTTTCTGTGTTTCTACAACATATTATTCACAATATCCAGTTTTCAACCAAAATTACGAGACATGCAAATAAATAGGAAATTATAGCCCTATTATAATTATAAAAATATGAAATTATAAACAGTGATTTATACTCAAGGGAAAAGACACTCAATAGAAACTGACTCTAGTGGGCTCAGATATTGGATTTAGTTGTCACAGAGTTCAAAGTAGCTGTTAATAATGTGTCTAAATAATAAAATGAAAATATGGATAAGAAATTCAAGGAAAATACGGCCTCAACGAATATACAGTTGGGGAACCTTGCCAGAACATAGAAACTACAAGAAGGAACCAAATGGAAATTCTAGAACTGAAAAATATAAATAACTAAAAGGGGGGAAAATGAAGGATAATACAAAGTACTTGATTTGTACGACAGAGAAAATAGACTGAAAAAATTGATGGGACCTGTGGGATTATAACAAAAGATCTGACATTGTGTCATTGAAGTGCCAGAAGAAGATGAGAAGGAGGATGTAGCTGAGAAAGCACTTGATGAAAAATATCCAGAAACTTCCCAAGTTTGGTAAGAAATCCATATGGATTCAAGAAGCAAGTGAACCCCAAACAGAATAAACATGAAGAAATCCATTTAAAACATATATAATTAAACTTATGAAAACTAAATAAAAAGAAAAAATTCGAAACAACTAAAGAAAAATGACACCTTACCTAAAGGGGGAAAACAATTGAATGACAGCAGAGTTCTTATCAGAAACAAAGGAAGCTATAGGGGAGTGGCACAATTTTTCTCAGATTTTGAAATAAAAGAACTGTTAACCCAGAAACTTATACCCAGTGAAAATAAAATATCCTTTAGGAGTGAAGGGGAAATTTGGATATTCTCAGATGAAGGGAAACTAGGAGAATTTGTCATCAGCAGACCTACCCTAAAAGAATGGCTAAAAGAAGTTCTCCAAATAGAAAGGGAATGATAAAAGAAGAAGTCTTAGAACATCAGGAAAGATGAAAGGGCACAAATATATGTGTAAACAAACGTGTGCATGTACAGCTAGCTTTCCTTCTCTTGAGTTCTCTGAATCGTGTTTGATGGTTGAAGCAAAGTTTATAACATTGTCTGATGTGGTTCTAAATGTATGAAGACAATTACATTATAAACAGGGAAGGATAAAGGGAAGTAAGGTTTCAATACTTCACTTGAACAAGATGACAACACCAGTAAACCATGTTAAGTAATATATATATAATGTAATACATAAAACAACTACTAAAAAGCTATGTAAAGATATAAACTCAAAAACACTATAGATAACTCAAAATGGAGTTCTAAAAAATGTTCAGTTAACTCATAGAAAGCAGAAAAAAGAAAACAGACAAAAATCAGAGAGAGTAAACAGAAAAACAAACAAAAGCAGATTTACTCCCTAGCATATCAATAACTATATGTTAATGAACTGAATACACCAATTAAACAACAAAGATGGGCAGAGTGATTTGAAAAAAAAAGACCCAAATATATGTTGTCTACAAGAAACTCACTTTAAATATAGCAATATAGGCAAATTGAAAGTAAGAGGAAGAAAAAGATATATCATGCAAACATTATTTAAAAGGAACCAGGAGTGGCTATATTGATATCAGATAAAGTAGACCTCAGAGGAAAAGATTTTGACAGAGGGAGAAAGGGACATTATATAATAATAAATGGGTCAATGCAGCAAGAAAACATAGCAATCCTAAATGTGTACACACCAAACAACAGTGTGCAAAGTACATGAAGTAGATCTGATATAACTGAAAGGAGAAATATACAAATCCAAACTTGCAGTTGGAGACTCTCAACAATCGGTAAAACAACTAGACAGAAAATCAACAACACTCGCAGGATTGTTAAAAGGATTAAAGGAGAGAACCGATTTGAAAGTGACTCCTCCAGTACCTGGCATATGGCGTGTAGGATCTGCTCCCCAAAATGAGTTAATCTGTTCAATCTAAAAAGACTAAACACTCAAAAGGCCCATGTCTCTACCTTCAGTGCTGGCACCAACCAGTCTTCCAGCAGACCCATACTCTCCAGGGATGGGCTAATCGTTCATCCAAGACGAAAGAGGGGCCTCCTTCCCCCAACTCACATACACCTAGAGAAAGCCATATTCAGTGGGGCGAACTTGAATCCCCATTCTAACCGGTGGCTCAGATCCTCAGGGCCAGTGACGACTGTGCTGGATGTTTACTGTATTCTTTCATGCAGAAAAAAGTTCAGTATAAAGTAGTGCTGTCTTAGGTCCCATCCAAGAGGATTTGTCATCCTGAAGTTTTTAAAAGTACTCTTATTCAAAATGCCATTCCTTGCATGGCTGTCAAGCACAGGCTCATAGTCATATGGTCTAAAATGGTCCAATTTTCTCTCACAAAGTGAGAAAAGTATGTCAAGCAGAGTAAGAACTTGAAACCTGAGTAAGAGTACACTTTGCCTAAAATGAGACCCAGGTATGATTTTGTTGTAATAACTACTGACTAAATTTTTTTAGAGAAAGAAATATAGACAATAAAGGTAAAAAACAAACAAACTGGCTCTGACTTTATGACCTTGAATAACTGACTGAATTTGTATCTCAGTTTCCTGATCTGTAGCACGGAATAATAATAGTACCTATTATAGCTACTATTATAGTTACCAGGGCTTCTTAGGCATTAGTGGGTGAACTGGCACCTTTTTTTTTTTTTCTATTTCAGACATTTCTCCTATATATCCTATTTCTGAATGAGGATTTCAAATTAGACTGAAAAGCTGAAAAAATATGAGTTTCAGGTGAGCTGCAGAGCACTAGTGAATGAAATTTTTGGTTTTTGGATTTATTAGTGCATATAGTGTACAGAGCAGGATCACAGATTTCCTCACAAATTTGGATATGCAAATAAAATTTAGCTCCTTTCTCAATTACTGGTCTGATTTTCCTCACAAGTCTCACTCCCATTCTCCACTCCGCTGGATAGTAGAAGAGGCTAGAAATAAATTTGTTTCACTCTCTTTAGGTTTCATTTATTCTCTTTGAAATACAGACTCAGAATTTCAAATTCTGAGCATTCTACCTTTGCTCCTCTCCAAAGTGGCATCTAGGTGTAGAGAGGAGGGCTTGTGTGGCATTTTGATGTTCAGAAGGAAGGGGTCCCTGGCCTAATACTGGTTCTTGGGTGTGCACAAGCTGGAATTCTCTTGGGTATGGTTGGCCCAGTTCCACCCCTGGGCATCCTGCCAGAATTTGCTTCTAAAGCTGATGAATTCGTGGTCTTGTCTTTTTCAGCTGTCAGGGCCTTTTGCTCCTCCCTGCCAATTTGGCCTCCTCTCAACAACTCTGTTTGGTGCTGCAGACCCTAGTGATTCTCTGCCTCATATTCCCTCGAGCCTAACAGGTCTCTATTCAGTTTCCACACCATGTAGGGATCAAGGGATACTTCTTCCTTTCCATGTCACTCTGCCTTCTTTATCCTCTTGGGGCCACAGTAGGTCCATGCTGCAGAGCAGTTCCCTTCTAAAGTCCCAGTTAGGGAAAAGGGCAAAAGCCTCTGCCCTCAGTACCTCAGTTTACTGCTAAAGTCCCAGATCAGGTTGATTTTGTCATATTCCTCCCTCCCTTGATTCCACTCCTTCATCCATCCGCCCAACCCCTGCCACCCCATCTGTCCAGACAGGATGGGACATATTTCTCTCCTTTGTCAAGTGTCTTACTTCCTCCTGACTTTTCACTGAGACTTTACTTCCCTAATGAGATTTTTTGGGGCCACACCTAGCAGCATGAAGAATCTTAGTTTGCCGACCAGGGATCAAACCCAGGCCCTGGCAGTGAAAGCACTGAGTCCTATCCACTGGACTGCCAGGGAATTCTCCCTAATGAGATTTTAATTTACCTGCTAGACAATTTCAACAGTGAAACTGTCAAATCTGGAACATTTTTACATGCAGTCATTGTATTTGAGCTATGCTGTCACTTGGTACTTATTTTATAATCTCTGATTGACTAAGTTTAATAATTTGCTGGGCATAATTCAAGAATGAATTTCAGTCAATGATGCATCAATAAAGCTGAAATTTAAAAAAATAAAAGAAATGCTAGGTTACAAAAAAGAATAAATTTTGGTCTCGAGAAGGATGTGGATTTGTAGAAACTATTCTGTGCTAACCAATTTCAGATGGTTTTACTCGTATATCACTATTGTTCCCTGTTGCCACTGGGGAAAATAGTACTGATGGTAAATATGGACAGAGGGTTCATTTATCCAGAAGGACTTCTTTAGTACTCTGCTAATCTCCTCTCCTGAAGGAGTAGGCATGCCCCTGGTTGAGTGTGGAAAGGAAAAGGGAAGAGTTGCTGAGGAAAGAGAAGGCTTTTGCCTCTTTGCTTAGCCTTTCGTTAAAGGAAATCATTTGCACCGCAGTCACCAGCAAGTGGGATGACTGTGAAGAGGTTGTGCACTGATGCTCAGTATACACCTCTGTTTGCATTTCCTTCCACCATGTAGCTTGTACCGAATCATACAGCAAGGGGAGTAAGTTGTACCTAGTAAGTTTTGGTGCTTGGGGGCAAGGAGAGGAGCTCTTGTTGGCTTTTAGCTGGTGTTGTCTGCTATACTCTAACCCAGCTTTTGTCAGAGAGGTTTGCCCTGGGGTAGCAAGCAATCACGCAACTAATAATAACTGAACGTATCAAAGCAGAACTCCTCTGATTCCCTACCTCCAACCTGTCTCTCAGATTTCTCATCTCAGTTAGTGACACCATGATCCACCCAGTTGCTCAGTCATCCTACGGTAGATTTGCCCTCTTCCCTCACTCTTCACATTCAATCCATCAGCAAGTTCTGCTGGCTTTGCCTCCAGAATATTTCCTAAATCCATTAATTTTCCATCTCCACTGTTAATGACCTTAGTCCAAACTCCATCATCTCTCACTTGAATTACTTCAATAGCCTCCAAACAAATCTTCCTCCTTGTTACTCTGGATTTCCTTCCATCCATCCACCCACCATAGAACAGCCAGAGTGATCTTTGAAAAAGCTCATTTCCCAACTAATACTCTCTAATAGATTCCTTCTTTTAAAAAATACAAGCTCATTATCATGAAAAGGCTCTACGTGATCTGCCCCTTTCTATACCTTTCCATCCTTTTGGCTTACTCTGACCCTCACTCACAGTGCTCCAGCTATATGTTCTGTTCCTTGAACACCCCAAGGTTGTTCCTGCCTCAGCACCTTTGCACCTACTGAGGGCTCTACCTGAAACCCTCCTAGATCTTCAAATAGCTCTCTTTCAAATATTCAGCGAGCCTTCCCTGACCACCCAAACTAGATTAACTGCTCCCCTTTAGTCACTCTCTAACACATCAGCCTGCTTTGGTTTTTTTTATAGCACTTAAAAGTCATCAAATTTCACTCATTTGTATGTTGGCCTTTTATTTTCTGTCTCCCGGCATTAGAACAGCCTCATCAGTGCCTGGCAGAGCACATCGTTCAGAGGAGAGCTCATAACCAATCATTGAATGAACATATGACCTTGTGTCTTATTTTGCTTTTGTGTGTGTGTGTGTGTGTGTATGACTCACTCAGGATCCATTCTGGGGGAGGGGATGACTAGTAGGGCAGGATTGGGGCATTCCCAATAATACTGCTAAGTGCCTGAAGAAATTATCTTGAGTTCTAATGTTCTCCCTTTAAAAATATCGCTTGTGGGTTTAGCACAGTCGAGGGCTGGGTAGGGATTCCAAGTCCTGTGTGTTAGCCATCCTGAGATCTGCCTAACCCCTTGGATATGTGACTAACCCCAGGCCCATCTCCCCCACAGTGTACCCACCCTCCCCTCTCCCCATCGCCAGGCACACACCCTCTTCTACCTTCAGTGTGAACAGACCACCTCTCTCTCAGTTGTGTACACTGTGCTTTCCCCTCAGTGTGTCACATTATCAGTGGGCACACACCTGCATTCCTTATTAAGTCTCAGAAATCTTAAATCAAGGCACTCCAACTTTATTTTGGCTGAGGGCTCAGGGCAACGGTGGGCTGCACACATGGACTCTCCGTTGGGCACAGGTGGCGGGGCTGAGCTTCGTGGGCAGGGGCAGGTGCATCAGGATCTTCCTGCTGTGCAGCCTAGTGGTGCCGAGGGGCCCTTCCAAGTACACAGGACAGGAATACACGGCCAGGCCGGCTGGGGGTGGCACGTCATTGGCCCCCGGGGCCTGGGCGCTGACTCTGACCGGAGGCAGAGGGCTGGGCTGACAGGAAGAACTGTCCTGCAAGGCCCCTGCGAGCGGGTCCCACTCGGCGTTCCAGAGCTGTAGCCCAATCAGCAGCAGCCCCACCTCTGGAACCCTGGGGTTTGGGCCGTTCACCACCTGGGGGCGCCAGAAACTGGTCAGGCAAGGCTAAGAAGCTGAGGGGTCGTGGTGGAGCGGGATCAGAGAAGCAGATGGGGCTAGAGGGAGTAAAACCAAGAAGAGGCAAGGTGGGGTAACGAAGAGGTGTAATCAGGGACTTCAAGGGGCGGAATTGGAAACGAAGGGGCAGCACGAGGATACCTGGAGGTGCAGAGGGCTGTTTAGCTCCTGACGTTTATGGGGGAGCTGACTGGAGCTAGAGCCTGGGCAACCAGGGAAATTCGTCAGGTCAACCCCAGCGAAGGCAGCCTCCCAACGCAGTGACAGCAGCAGGCGGCGAGGGTGGCAAAAGGCTGACAGGTGAAAGATGCGCTCTGGTACTTGGGTTCCCACACCCAGGTAGCGAACCAACAGCTGCCCACGGCGCGACAGCTGTCGCAGCCAGTGCCAGGGCGGCTGAGGCCCGGCAGGCGCGTGGGGTCGCCAAGGCGAGGGTAGGCGGCCAGTCCAGAGAGCGTGAGCCACCGCGGCGCAGCGCCGGGAGGCACACGGGGGCGCGCCCTTCAGCTGCTGCAACAGGCAGTCAAGGTCCCGTTGCAGCGCGCCCACCAGCTGGCTCAGTTCCAGCACCTCCGTCTTGAGGAAGCCCTCCAGAGGCCGCGGCGCACTCAGCCCCAGCTCCCCCCACCCCGCGCAGGACTCAGCTTGGCGAGTGGTCTCGGTCAGCAGAGCCTGCAATGACTCCAGCCTCCGCTTGGCTTGCACCAGGCGTTGCCGCAGCCGCCTTTCGGCGCGCCGGGAGCCTCCGCGGGCCGCCGGAACCCAAGTGGGCGAACACCGCTGCAGCGCGCTCAGGACTGCGCGACTCTGGCGTCGCAGCAGCCAGGTCTGGGGGCCAGCACTCAGTCCGCAGGTCCGGGGTTCAGGTGGTGTGGGCAGTAGGTGCATCTGGGTCTTGCACTCTTCCATAGCATCCAGCTCCCCTAGTTCTTGGGGGTGGAGGTGAGTGAGGGGTGAGAGAGAAGACTGTCTCTTGCCACCCCAGACCCAAGGGATTAGGCCTTTCTCTGACACTTTAAGCCATCATCATCCCATAACTGTGAATATTGCCCCCTTCTACACCTTTATTGGTACCTCTGTTATATTCCCTTGAGCAAGGTGGTATTACTGTGCTGTTCCCCACCTCAACGCAGATACCTGACTGGAGCTTACCTGGGCTGGGCATCAGAGTGGCCAGCAGACACTGGGGTGTGTGTGCTTGGGCCCGGTTCCCGCTGCTGGAGCTCAGGCAGGCTTGCGTGAGGCTAGTCAGGACCTCCCTGTCCTTCTCGTCTCCCACAGGACCCCCATAGAAAACTGAAGCTGAGGATGAGGTCAGAGCCCCTCAGTTACAGCCCCTCCAGTTTCCACCACCTCCCAAACCAAAGTCGTAGATTATGTCCCCATCTCAGTGCTCCCCTCCCTACCCCTTTCTGGGCTCTCCTGGGGGCTGGTGACTGCATGGGGGACAGGAGGAGTCTCACCAGCCAGCTCCTGCATGGCAGCACTGGGATTGCTCAGGCTGGCCCACAGCTGGTCTTGGATCTGCAGGACCCGGGTCAGCGTCACTTGACTCCTGGGGGTGGAGAGCAGGAAGTAGGGTTTCAAAACCATCTATATGCTGAGGACTTTCACATCTTTCTCTCCAGCCCAAACCTCTCTCCTGAGCTCCAGACCCACGAGGGCTCACTAGTCATCGCCACTTGGCACCACAAATACAACTTCCTTTCAACTGAAATCATCATTTCCTCCCACACCACCCACCCAGTTGTCCAAGGCAGAAATCTGAGAGCCATCCTTGACTCTTCCCTCTTCCTCAGCCCATATTTACTCTCTCCCCACTGTGACTACCCTAGTCCCTACCTCCCATACCATGATCTCGTTCCTCAAGACTGCCAGAGCCTCCCAAAACTATTATGCTTGCCTCCAGCCCTGCCCCATCTGGTCCATTCTCCAGGCTGCAGCCAGAGTGATCTTTCCAACAGACAGATGGGATCATGTGTCTTCTACTTAAAACCGTTCAGTGGCTTCCCACTGTCCTCAGGATCCAATCAGGTCCCTTGTGATGGTCTTAAAGGCCCTTTACCACAAGCCTCGCCTCTCCCCACTCAACCCCCAGCATGTCCACGTCAGCCACACTGAAGTCCTCTCTCCTGCTAAGCTTAGTTCCTTCTGCTCAGAAAGGCCTCATCTCCACCTCATCTGCCTCTGCTGTCAGGACTCAGTTCAAAGCGAGATCCCTAAGTCCTTGGAGAAGCCTTCCTTGACTTCCCCCTGCCCTCACATTTTGGAGCTCCCCAGAGATGAATCCCAGCATGTGAAAAATATTCAGTGTTTGCTGAGTGACTGACAGAGTAGGATGGGTGGGGTCCCTCACCAGCACCCCCTGTGAGCCTGCAGCTTCATTCCATAGAGCTGCCGGTGTAGCAGGAGGCCATGTAGGAGGAGCAGAGGCAGCACCCTGGTTGGGGGTTGCACACAGAGTCCTTGCTGGACTAGCTCCACACTGTCGACCAAGACATGGCCCAGCTCCAGGGACTGGTCCCAGAAAATAGGCGTGGAGTGCTGAGTCAGCACAGCTAGGGAGGAAGGAAAGTGCTGAGTCAGCACAATACAGTTACCTCCCCACTCCAATCTGAGAGCCTAAGGGGGGAAGCTCCTCACCTGGTAAGGAAGTAATAGCCTCTGCAGATACAATAAGCCAAAGACGGAAATCTCTGTGGACAGTGGCCACATTCTCTCTTGCTTGTTGAGCATAAAGCAGTTCTAACTCCAGGTCCGAGACCACTAGGGGTCAGACATGGGGCTGAGATCAATCGCTGGGTAAAGGGTCAGACATAAGCCTAGAGATCAGACTTAAGGCTAGGGGGTTAGGAGTCAGATAACAAAGGGCATTAGGGGATCAGCCATGAGATCTGAGTTCAAGCTCAGGCCCAAGTGTAGGATAGGGTCCTAGAAGCCATCTCTAGGCAGCAAACCCACCCTTGGCTCTGGCCAACAGCCCCAGCAAGGGCTGTAGCAGCTCTTTTGGCCAGTGAGGCATCAGATGACAGTTCTCCAGCACCAGCCAGTGCCCGCTGTGCATAGCCTTGCGGAGAATGCTGACCACAACCGAGACCGGGTCCCAGGCTTCAGAGCCCAGAGCTATCACCTTCAGGTGCTTCTGCCCCTGAGGACCAACAGCAAAATGGCAGAGTAACTCAAAGGGATCCCAGGGTGACCCAAGGGACCCAGAGTAATGCCGTAGATGACCTGAAAAGTCCCTGAGTAATCCAGAAGGATCCATGAGAATGCTGGGAGGGGAGACCCACACCCCATCCCAGCCCTAAGAGCCCGGTGGCTCTGTGGCCAAGAGGCTAGGCTCAAACCTGCTCATGTTTGGCAGCCAGTTTCTGGATGACGGTCAGGGGATGCACAGTGGCGGTGGGGTGACCAGGTGGTGGCAACAAAATCAGCGTGGGCTGAGTAGCCTGACTGTGTTCAAAGGGTATGGTGGGAGCACACAGGTTTTCATCCAGGGGCCGGCCCAGGAGGCTGGTGGTGAAGGTTGCCAGGGCACTGGCCAGGCACTCAGGTCGCAGCACACGCCACAGGATCAGCTTTTGGAGGAGGCTGAATGGGTCAGTCCCAGGCCCCGGTGCAGGACCTAGCACTGTGGATGACAGTGACAAGTAAGCCTGCCAAACATTGGAGTGGCCTGCCAGGGATGCACACAGCCCAGCATATGGGGGCAGTACCTCTAACATCTCACATTCGTGCCAGGCTCTCAGCCCTAGCCAGGCCGGTCGAGCCACACCTGGGACTGGTCTTCTGTAGCCTGTGCTGGGAGAGGCTGCCAGTCCAGGCCAGAGGGCCAGCCTCTCCAGCTCTGGTGCCTTCCTTGCCACTTGCAGCAGAGCCAGAGCACCCAAGGCACCCACCAAGGGTACTTGGGTCAGGCCCAGTGTAGCAACAGTACTGCCCAGTAGCTGGAGGGTCAGCTGTCTTTTTAACTGCAGCAGACGGCAGGGTAGTTCTTCCTGTTGATGAATCTCACCTTTCATGCTGTTCAGAGCCCGCTTGGTGGCTGCCAGCCAGTTCTCTGGACTCATACGGAAAAGCGGTAGCAGGTTCCGCAGTGAGCTAAGAGCCTTTATAATGGCCATTCCATGCCAGACCACATGCCGATAGGGTGCCCACAATGCCACCTCCTGCATCCGCAGCTCTCCTAACTCCTCGAAATGGGCACGCAGCCGACACAGCTCTGCCTGGGCCCTCACCATGTCTCGCAGGAACTTGGCTGGTTTCTGATGCCCTGGGTTCTGGAGCAGCAGCGTCGTCAGCAGCCGCTCCTGCAAACAGTCGCCTGTTGCGTGGATCCGGCCCTTTCCCACGTAGCTCCCAATCAGCAGCACTCATCTCCACCCCCGTACCTGGGCCCCTGCAAAGCTCATCCCAGCCCGCAGACTGGACCCCCCAAGCACCTCAGCAGCCTGCACAGCTTCCCAGGCATCCAGGAATCTGATCCTCAGGTCCTGCCAGTGGCTCTCAAGCTCAGGACGCTCTGTGCACAAGATTTCACACAGCAGCTGTTCTTCTAGGATTTCCATGTTCATGCCCAGGTCCAGCACGTTCAGCCCTTTCAGCAATTCACAGCCTAGCACTTGGAATCACATGGGAGACACTTAACCTCTTCCCCTTGGCAGAGCCAGGGGTGAGAGGCACAGGGAGCATGGCTCCCTGCTACGGTCCTGAGCCCGCTCTGGGCCAGACTGACTGAGTGAAGCTCAGGCCCTGGTGTTCCCACAAAGCTGTTCCGGCAACTTACCCACTGGGCCTCACCTTTTTCCAAAGAACTGAGGGGAAGGGTCGTGCTCAGATAGAGACAGAAGCCAGGCTGCAACTGGGGTGGGCACAGCTGTTCCCGCTGCAGTAGCCTTTGCAGTTCTGGGCACTCTAGGCCCAGCTCCATGTTGGTCAGTAGCACCGGCAGGCCTGCGAGGGGGAGGCAAGGACACCCTACCCACCATGCCAGCACCTGGGCACCCCCATGCACAAAATCTGGCTCCGACTTGCTCCCCTCCGGCTGACAGGATGGCTCCCTCAGGGCTCTTCCACAGAGTTAGTGCCCAGGGTAAAGGTGGGAGCTGAGGTCAGACTGGGGTGTTGGAGTCCTGTGGGGCCACAGAGTAGGGGGAGGACACGGGAGACACGCGGGTGGAGGGGACGAGTTCTCACCACCGGCAGCTGCCTCCTGGAGCTGAGGCCCCAGCTCTGGGTCAGCACCGGAGAAGACGCGGAGTTCGGGAGGGGGCGGGGACTGCGACTCAGTCCCCGCCCCCTCCTCCTGTTCTGTCTCCTCTCGCTCCTGCTGCGCTTCCTCTTCCTTGTTCTTCTCCTCGATTCCCCTTTCTTCTGCCGTCTGCTCTTTTGTCTTATAACACTCATCGCTCTCATCACCTTCGTCTTCCGCGTCCTCCTCTTTAGACTCTTTTCCTTGATTTCTCCTGAAGCCCTTCCCTGTGGCAGAAAGATGAAGAGGAGCTCTTCTCAGGGAGGGACTCAGGCTCCTGGGGAGCCCCGTTCACCCAAGGGCTCCAGCTCATGAAGGAAGTTCTGCGAGAAGACACCTTAGGAAAGTCACTTAAGCTCTCTATGACGCAATTCCGTCATCTGCAAAATGGGGTTGATAGTAGTGAGTACCTCACAGGGTTACTGTGAAGATGACATGGAACAATGCATAGAAAGCACTCTGCTGGCACCTACCAAGCACTCAATAAAGGGTAGCTCTCATTATTGCTACTCTAAAATTCCAGGGAGGGGTTCTAGTCACCCCTGAAATCAGCTCCATTTCTGCTTTTCTGTAGGTTGGTTAGAAGAGTCAGTGCATTTCCCTTTTTGCCTAAGCAAAGTCTGTCACTAACAACTACAAGAGTCATCACTAGCGTAGAGGCCAGTGCCTGGAAGTAACAACTTGTAGGAGAAAGGCCATAAACTGTGGCCTTAGCCACGTCATGGACAGTGCTGTGCACGAGGTGGTTAGCTGACCAGCAGCCGTCTGCAACCCCCTTCTCCTTTGCCTCCTCTACTGCAGGATCTGGAAAACATAAATACTTATTTTTTTAATTGTCAAGAAATTTAAGAATTTTAAGGATTTTTTTAAAATATTAAGTGTTCAAGAAGTGGGCAAGTGGAGGTTGCCAGGTCCACAATTTGGTATGTTCGTTTCCTATTGCTTAACAAGTTACCGCAAACTTAGCTAAAAACAACACCCCATTTATTATCTCTCACTTCAGTAGCTTAGAAGCCGGATCAGGCACTCTGCTCAGAGTTACACTGGGCTAAAATCAAGGCTAGAATCGGGCTTCCCTGGTGGTGCAGTGGTTAAGAATCCGCCTGCCAGTGCAGGGGACATGGGTTCGAGCCCTGGTCCAGGAAGAGCCCACATGCCGTGGAACAACTAAGCCCGTGCGCCACAACTACTGAGCCTGCGCTCTAGAGCCCACAAGCCACAACTACTGAAGCCCGCGTGCCTAGATCCTGTGCTCTGCAACAAGAGAAGCCACCGCAATGAGAAGCCCGCGCACTACAATGAAGAGTAGCCCCCGCTTGCTGCGACTAGAGAAAGCCCGCATGCAGCAACAAAGACCCAACTCAGCCAAAAATAAATAAATTCATTAATTATTTTAAAAAAGACTAAAATCACTGGGGCTGCAGTGCTCATCTGGGACTTGCGTGCTCTTCCAGGCTTATTATTTTGGTGTTTTTTGTTTGTTTTTGTTGTTTTATTGAAGTATTGAAGTATAGCTTATTTACAATGTTGTGATAGTTTCAGGTGTACAGCAAAGTGATTCAGATATATATATAGATATATATATATATACACATATATACGTATATATATATTTATTCTTTTTCAGATTCTTTTCCATTATAGGTTATTATAAGATATTGAATATAATTCCCTGTGCTATACTGTAGGTCCTTGTTGTTTATCTATTTTATACATAGTGGTGTGTATCTGTTAGTCCCAAACTCCTAATTTATCCTCCCCGCTCCTTCCCCTTTGGTAACCATGACTTTGTTTTCTATGTCTGTATGTCTATTTCTGTTTTGTAAATAAGTTCGTTTGTATGTTTTTTTATTGATTCCACATATAAGTGGTGTCATATGATATTTGTCTTTCTCTGTCTGACTTGCTTCACTTAGTATGATAAGCTCTAGGTCCGTCCATGTTGCTGCAAATGGCATTATTTGCACATGTATATATATATATATACATATATATATACATATATATATATATATATATATATATATATATATATACATATATATATATATACATACATATATATATATATATATATGTATATATATATATACACACACACACACACACACACACACACACACACACACACCACATCTTCTTTATCTGTCGATGGACATTTAGGTTGCTTCCATGTCTTGTCTATTGTAAATAGTGCTGCTATGCATACTGGCGTACATATATCTTTTCAACAAGGGATTAATATCCAAAATATACAAACAGCTCATAGAGCTCAATATCAAAAAACAAACAAACAAACAAAAAACGGGGACATCCCTGGTGGCACAGTGGTTAAGAATCTGCCTGCCAATGCAAGGTACATGGGTTCAAGCCCTGGTCCAAGAAGCTCCCACATGCTGTGGAGCAACTAAGCCCACGTGCCACAACTACTGAGCCTGCACTCTAGAGCCCGTGAGCCACAGCTACTGAGCCCGTGTGCTACAACTACTGAAGCCTGCCCGCCTAGAACCCTTGCTCTGCAACAAGAGAAGCCACCACAATGAGAAGCCCGTGCACTGCAACGAAGAGTAGCCCCGCTTGCCACAACTAGAGAAAGCCTGCACGCAGCAACGAAGACTCAAAGCAGCCAAACCAAAACAGAAGCCAACCCAGTCAAAAAATGGGCATTTTAAGGTCAATTGATTAGCAACCTTAATTACATCTGCAAAGTCTCTCTTGCCATGTAACATAATTATGGAGTAACATCAGAGGACAAAGGTGATGGGGGCCAAATTCTGCCTAGAGCATTTGGCTATTGAGATTTCTGGAAGATCTTTTGTTTTCCTGATGAAGGGGACAGAATTGGCTAGGAGGAACTCTGACACGATGCTTGGAGGGATAGCAGCATTTGATAGCAAACATGGTGGCTTAAAACAACAGAAACTTATTCTCTCAGAGTTCTGGAGGCCAGAAATCCAAAATCAAGACGTTGGCAAGGCTGCACTTCTTCGGAAGGCTTCAAGGAAGACTCCTTTCTTGCCTCCTCCAGCTTCTGGTGGTTCTAGGAGTTCCTTGGCTCGTGGCTACATAATTCCACTATCTCTCCATCTTCACACGGCCTTCCTCTGTGTACCTATGCCTTCTCTTCTGCCTCTTATACAGACACTTGTCATTGGACTTAGGCCAACCCTTGGAAATCTAGGATGGTCTCATTGCAAGACCCTGAGCTTAATTACATCTGCAAAGACTCTTTTTCCAAAAAAGGTCACATTCATAGGTTCTGGAGGTTAGGATGTGGATATAACTTTTGGGTGTACACCATTCAACCCACTACAATGTGATAAATGAACATACCAAGGATCATAGGTCAGAAAGGTAGAAGATTCTGGGTGCTTGAAGTCAACACTTAAGCCCTGTACCTGTTTATCCCAGTCCATCTTATAATGTGAGATGAATAAATCCCATGGTGAGCTGGATTTTTGTTACTGGCAGTGAGAGCATTCCTAACTGGTACAGCACACTGGGGAGTAAGGGCAAATGAGGATTTTTCTTTTCCCTGCTGGGAAGGTAGTTAGGCTGTGTGGTGGGTAAGAAGTTAGCTTATCTCATGGGACTTGGACCATGTGCTCACTGAACTTCAGTGGATTTAGTAGAAAATACTGGAGCATGCTGGCTACTTCTCTACTTAGATGAGAGAAACAACCTCCAGAAAAAACTTTCAGGGAATTCCTTTCTTCTCATATCAAGAAATTTCAGATCACACATGATCAGATACTCATGCAACTTGCTGATTTACAAAAAATGATTCTGTATATCATGTCACATGGAATAGGAAATTATGGGCTATTGGAGGAGCCTGGAAAATCAGGGAAGCCTCCAGGTTCATCCGAAGCACTTCTCTCTATGCATTCCCTGCTTGACAAGAAATAGTCTCCCTCCCCCTTTTGATTTGCATACAGCCCAAATAGGGGCTCCACTCCATGGCCAGTTAGCCTAAGCTCACTACTCAGACTATTTTCTTACTACAGCTCTGAGGTGAAGGCCAAGGTTTAGATGGATGACAGTTACACTAAGGCTTAGTGGAATTTGTGGAGCCCCCAGAACCAATGTTAAGAGACAGAAGCCAGAAGCTGGGGTTTAAATTCAATAATGAGACTGTATCAAGATTTCTGGCATCTGTTAATAGCTAATAGAGTCCTTACAAATGAAATCTGCAGGAAAAAAGATGAGAGATTTTAAGGGATTAGCTGGAAAATCTCCCATCTGGTAACAAGTGATCTGTGTTTGCTTAATTTTAAGGCAAATCCTAAGCCCCCATGCCCATTCCAATAGGAAGTGGACATTTATGGCATAACGGCTATGAACAGGGGACTTTTGCCCAACTTTCCTCTCACAGATAGCCCTGGGGACAATGGGCAAGGAAAATTATGCTATTCATCAGAACTCAGGGCAGCTGAACTGGCTGTCCAAGAACTCACTCCAGTGAGTTCCATTAGCCAGTGAAATGATGCTAATCATTTGTCTTACTGTATCTGTCTAGCATTGTACAGTACATGCTAGAGACCAATATACAGCGTGCACTTCTTACCCTTTCCAAGTTTCTAAACAGAAGTTTATTATAGTTATCTTGATTTGATTTTGCTTCACTTTGCATATCAGGTGTATTGGTATGGTGAGATTCAGCGTGTCATGTAGCATAGGTTACAGAATCATGAAGAGCCACATCCAGATCTGATCAAGAGCAACAAACATCATTCAGAGTTTCAGGACTCAGAATTGGATATAGCAGCTAGATGTTTCTTTCAGGGTGTCTCTTATTAGAGAGGGGGTAAATTAATTTATAGATACACATGTGATAGCTGTATAATGGACGTTTTTGTAATGGAGTATGGGAACAACAGAGAGACAGAAAGTTGTGCTGGACAGCCAAGGGATGCACGGTAATAATGACAGCAGTAATATATTGGTAGTAATAATGACTAATGTTTTTGAGAACTTATTATGTATTAGGCACTGTGTGAACTCTTTCTTCATGAATTATCTTAATACTCACAACAATTTATGAGATGGGTATAATTAAGACCCTCATTTTATTGGCAAATAAACTTGGGCTTAGAGAGGTTAAATAACTTGCCTGGGTCACACAGCTAACAAAGGACAGATATTTGACCCAGATAGTCTGCTTATAGAGCCCCTGTTACAGACAAATTTATTATACACCTTCTATTCTAGATGTCTATTGCTCTTACCAGTACAACCCTCAACCCCTTCTTCTGGGAAATAAACACTCTCCCTTCCCCTAGGAAATGCTCCTTCTGATGCTCTACCCAGATGGGTCCCTGATCCAAGCAGGACCGATAGAAATATTTCCCCAGAATTCATGAACATGCGATAAATTTGGGTAGTAAAGCTCTGAGTTGTAGTTCAAGTTTCTAATAGTGCTGAGCAGATCAGGATGCGGAAGATCATGGTCAGCCACGTAGATTCAGAATCATTGCAGTATGGGCCCAAAAATGTAAATGTGACCTAATTTATTAATATCATGTTGGCTGGGGACTTCCCTGGTGGTCCAGTGGGTAAGACTCCGTGCTCCCAATGCAGGGGGCCCGGGTTCGATCCCTGGTCAGGGGACTAGACCCCGCACGCATGCCGCAGCTAAGAGTCTGCGTGCTGCAACTAAAAGATCCTGCACGCCGCAACTAAAGATCCCACGTGCCGCAACCAAGACCCGGCAGAGCCAAAATAAATAAATAAATATTTTTTAAAAATATCATGTTGGCTGATGGAATCTGGGATACCCTGGCCATAAAAATTTAGTGTCTTCATTATGAAAGGGAAGAGCACATGTGGCTGAGAGTGTTGGGCAGCTCAGACACCCAAGATGCACTGGGTTTACTATCCCTGGCTTTACCTCTGCCTTTGGTGGGACCTGTGGCCAAGCATCCAGCCTCTTCTAGAGGCAGTGGGTTCAGCCAGATGAGGGCCTGGTTGCTGGGGTCAAGCAGCAGGGGCCAACGGCAACTGAAGTAGTGAGTGTGACTTCGCAGAAGTAGGCCTGCCAGGCGGGCTGACTTTGCCTGGGGCTTCAGGTCTCGGTCCCACTGTAACTGTTCGGATTCAGAGCTCAGCAAGGCCAGAAGGCTGAAGGGAGAGCGTGTGGAGAGCGGGGGTTTCTTTGGTGGCGTGATGACAGATTTCTGCATCTGCTTCAGTGCCTGTGCCACGTCATCTGGGCCCAGCGGCTCCTGACAGCCCCTACAGAGAGCCAGCCACTTGTCGAGTAGCTCCTGGCGCCGCACTGGTGGGAAGGGACCCAGGTAGCTGATGGCAGCTGAACACAAGACAGCATCTCCAAACACAGTCGTGCAGTGCCCCTTCAACTTCTGGTGTGGAAGGGAAGACCAGAGGGTGTGTAGGCCAGCGGGGAGGGTAGAGGCAGAGGGTCTGGCAGAGAGGGAGCAAGGCAGGGTGTGGAGGAAAGCGTGGCAAGGAGGGCGGAGTGGGACAGAAGAAGGCAGTGAGGGCACGGGGAGGAGCAGAGGAGTGGGACTGTGGTGCCAAAATGGACTTTAGGGGGCAGCCTAGGAGGGGCTGGTTACCTGGAGCTCTGTAGTCCAGGAATGCATGGGCGTGAGCAGTGCAGCCTTGATGGGCCACCTGTGATGATGGCCACACTGAGCCTGGCTGAGTTTCTCTGCCACATGCTTGTGGGAAGCCTGGGCATCTTCCAGCTTCTTGGACAGGGCCAAACTGTACGCTAGGATCTCCTGGGCCTGGAACTGGTACTGGCCCAGGCGGGCCTGCTCCCGAGCCAGTGTCGCCTCCACCTGCCGCAACAGCAGGCCTGTGGGCAGTCCTCGGCGCCGTGCCAGCCCGTAGCACAGAACGGCCCAGAGCCAGGCTGCCAGCCTTGCTGCAGGTGTGCTCACTGCCCGCAAGGCTGCATCGCTCATGCCTGGAGCCTTCAGAGCTAGGTTTAACTTTATCATCTCTGAGTCTGTCATCTTCTCCTTGGGGAAGAACACCAGCTCCTGGGAGAGTGTGTGTTAAGAAGGGTGGGGGAAGACATAGGTGCTCTGAACCTTGCCCCACAGCCTTGCCAAGTCTCCCCTCCATGCCTCTACTCTCCTCCTCCATTGCGCCCCACATTCCCTACCTGATAAAAATCCTCAGTGCATAGCAGCTGCTTGGCACTGGCCCAGCCTGTTTCGCGGTGGAAGAGGTCACACAGAGCATCAGTCACCTGGACCACAGATTCTGGTGGCGCTCGATAGCTCCGTATCTCCTCAAAGTCAGCCACCTGCAGCTGGCTCAGGGGCCCCAGAAATGCCTTGCCCATCTGAATGAGGAGAGATGGGCTCTTGAAGTGAGCTCCCAGAATGTCCTCTTTCTTCAGTGTATTTCCAGGAGGGATCATCTTCTCCTAGGGTCCCCTAAGGGACCATACCCCAAGCCATCTTATTACCTTTACCCCCTCCCCCAGGAGACTTCATGAGAAGTCAACCCATCCTCTCCTCTGGGCATCCTATGAGGGGTTGTCCTCTTCCAAGAGAGGAGCAGTGCCGGGCAGGCAGCAGGAAGAGCCCACCTGCTCCAGGAAAGCCTCATGCTGAGCCCGCAGGGCATCCCGCTGCTTGGTCAGGTTCTCAATGAGGTTCTCCTGCTGCCGACACTCTGCCAGCTGCCGCTTGTGCAGAAGCTTGTTTTGGTCTAGCTGATGATGCAGTCTGCCGAGGCTCTGTGAACAAAGTTCAGGCTCTGTAGCTCTAGATCCCGGGCCAGGTGGGACTACCCCAAGGGAAGACCCCATGGGCTTGGACTCAGGCGTACTCCTCACTCAATAGTCAGGGTGACCAAGCTGAACTCCAAATAGGCCACAGATACATGCTGAGCTCTGAAAGTGTCATTTTCTCATCTGTGAGTTATACATGTAGTAATGCAGCCTCGAGTGGGTGGGTGCTTCTCCTGACCTACCATACAGGCCCAGGAAGTCTGAGTCCAAAGCCTGCACACTAACCACCGGGCTACACTCTTACTTGACCCATTAGTGGCATTTGCCACAGAGGACAGCTACCCCCCTCTTGAACATTCTCCTCCCTTGACTTTCATGAGCCCGTGTTCTTCTTTGGCTTTCTCCAGCTTCTGTGGCTGCTCTTTCTCAGTCTCTTCCTCTGCCATCCCTTAAATATTTCTCAGAAATTTTTTCAGGGCCCCCTTCTCTTCTCAGCCTACACTTCTGGGCACCCTCCTTAATCTCATGGCTCTGAGTACCACTTATACCGTAACAACTTCCAAATCTTCATATCTAGCCAGATTCTTTCCCAAGACCCACACCCCCGTATCCATCCGCTTAGTGGGAATCTCCTCTTCGGTGTCTCACAGGCCCCTCAGACTCCACGTGTCCAGAAGTGAACGTATTAGCTATGCCTCCTCAGATGTCTTGCAATCTTACCCATCTTTTCATGTGTTCTTTTCTCAGAGAACTGGCAAAATACATCGAAGTTTCCCAAGGAAGAGACCTAATTGTTACCCTGACTCCATCTCTTCTAGTCCCCCAAACCCAACCCATCTTCAAGGTCTTTTGGTTCCACCTCCTAAACGTCTCTCGTATCTACTCCCATCCCCAACACCATCATTCACGCCCATGCTGTCTCACTCCTGACCTTCTGCACTGGCTTCCTAACTCCTACTCCCCATCCTCTAACTGGCTTTTCATGCTGCAGCCTAATTGGTTTTCTCAAAGCCAAATATCGTATCATCATGTCCCTTAACACTTGCCACTTTTTTTCATTGGGTTTACAACGCCTCCATGACCAGGAGGCCTCTACTCATCTTTCCAACCTCATTTCCTTTTCCTCTCCCAGCACTCTGCTCTCCAGCCATTCCTGACTTTCAGCTCCTCCAACGTGGCACACAGCCTCTTGCCTCTGGGCCTTTGCACCTGCTGTTACTACAGCTTGTGACACTCTTCCCAAACCCTTTTATACATAATCTTACCTAACCTTCAGGTATCAACCTTGATACTTCATTCATTTGTTTACATATTTAAGGAATACTTTTGAACACCTGCCGTGTTCTACACGTGCCTCTGTGCTACATACTGTGTGGCACTGTGCTTTCTCTAGAAAGTCTTTCTTGATACTTCAGAGCACCCTGGACTTGCTCTGTTATAACACACTGTTTTGTAATCGCCTGCATGAGCCTATATCTTCCAGTAGACTAGGCACCACGAAGGCAAGGGCAGTGTCTTATCTTTCTTATTAGGAGGCAATCTAATACATGATAACATTTATTGGGCTCTTGCTATGTGCTGGCACTTTGAAGTGCTTTACATGTAAGATCTCATTTAATTCTCATCCTAACCTCTCTGGATCTGAGTTTTCTCATCTGTAACACGGAAGAAAGGATGGCCTCCTTAGAAAAGTTGAGGCGAAACTTCTATCTATCTAGATGTAAGCATAGATGTAGACATGGACAAAAATATTAATGAGTGCTCGGACAAAAAATATGGAGTTCAATTAATTTTTGTTGAGTACAGTAATAAATAAATGAACCAATTGAATATGAGAGGGAAAAGAGATGGAGAGGTCCAGAATGACTCCTGGGATTTAGCTTAAATGACTAAGTGGATGGTGGTGCCATTTCCTGAGGTAGACAACATTGAAAGAAGTACACACCATTATGGCTGTTGAGTGAATGCCCCTGAGACTATGAAAATCTCATATCCAGATTTTGGGGTTCTTATGTTGTGCTCTGATGTAACTGACCCAGGGATCAAAGAATAATAACACCCCTAAGCCATATCAACAATTCCTGGTATTATCCATTTTGGGAAAACGTAAGGCCCAAGACAAGAAACTGAAATTTGGAAAACATGGGAAAGAGGACTCCTGTCCATCTATGAACTTCTCAATTTTTTGCATCTCAACTGAGTCTTCATGTTTAATCTAAGCTAGTGACCTTCTGTGGCTGATGGTAGGCGGGCACCAGTACTATGAGGACTGCACAGAACACATGTGGAGTAGACACATGTACTTAGACACAATGTAAGCCATGCCCCTGGAGTTGTGCAACACTGGATGACAGCCCTGAGGGCACCCATCAGAAGAGGCGGGTTAGGCATTGGGAGCTGGAAGCCCTGAAAGCCCAGTAGAAAGTAACTCAGATTATCTGCTCATAAGTTGATCACTAGTTTACTTCACTGTAGTTATCCCTGAACCTTCATCAAAAAGTCTTGTGTAGCAGGAAGGAAAAAAAAAAAAAAATGCAGTTTCAGAATTCCTCTTATTAAAAACAAAACGAAAGAAAAAAGTGTCTTTATTTTAGAAAAACACTATTAACTAAGAGTGTTTGACTATAGAAGGTGTGATGACCCCACTGCTACCAGTTTTAGCTAGATATGAGCGGTTTGTTTATTCAAAGAAGAAATTGCTCTGTATAAGAAAGCAACAGGATTTAGGGTTTGGACTAGAAAGAAAAACCTCTTATTACATGAGCACTGTATTTGGGGAGCTCTAAAGGAAAAGTGGGGTGGCTGAATAGCATTGCGGAACAGTATTGTGGAGATGGGGGGAGGAGAGAAAAGTCCGTCACTAGCAAATGCCCTGTAGAGGAAGGTGACAGAGAAAAATTCAGGACACTGAGCTCTAGTATGCCATTTAATCTATTTCTGGTTCTGTTCTAGAATGTAAATGGCCCCCACAGCCATCTCCCATCCGCTGTACATAACAGTGTATATTTTTATATATACAGTGTATATATTTGTGTATTTGGTGCTTTTGTGGAAGGAAGCCGTGCAGGGACAAAGCAGCATGAGAAGAGAGGACAGCTACAGGAGGTGTGCCAACTAGCAGTGATAGAGAATCCAGGAGAAGAGGATTACAATGAGAGGGGACCATGAGGATGTAATCCTGCCCCATCCCCAGTGGGGATCTCTGGAGAGCTTGGGGAGCATACTGAAATTCACACAGTCAAGGTACTAGGGACAACCAGAAGCAGACACTTGGGTTTCATGTGTTTAGAGGAACCAGCCCGATCTCAGCTGCGCCATGGGGAACTTTGAGCCTGAGCTCTAAAGGAGGAGGTGGCAGGAATTAGGGAGATCCCCTGGGGAAAGGGGGACTCTCAGGAGACAAGAACTAAGGTTCCGTCTGTATGGTTCCTCCAAAGTCCCCGTTTGGGCTCCTGCTTTGACCCTACTGTGCACGCCTCAAAATCCTCTCCCCTTTACCTTGCGGGAGTCTTTCAGCTGCTGCTCCAAGCTGACGACCAGGTTGGCGTGGGCACTGTGCTGCTCAGTCAGCATCCTCAGGTTTCCCAGGGCATCCTGGATCCTGAAGACACAGTGTGCCAGTGAGTGGACCTGAGGGAGCAGAAGGAGGTACGGGGGAGGGAATGGGGCCACTCACCGCCGGGCCTTGTTCTTAATCTGCAGGGTCATCTGTTGCTGCAGCAGCACAAAGTTGTCCAGGAAGTCCAGGAAGGCCTTGGGGGTGACGAGAGGCAATTCCGGGCACAGGTGCCCGTGGTAGCTGGCAGCCGAAAGGTGGATGAGAGCCATGGATTTGGCCACACTGGGAACTGAGGCCTGAAGGTCTGGGCACTTCAAGAAGTCTGAAACAGGCATGGCTTTAGCCTGGACTTGTGAGTTCGTAGGGGAAGAAATGACAGAGACCCTCTCCTGGCTCAGGAAGGAGGGCAGAAGAGGTGAAGGGGGCTCAACTAGGTTCTAGAGAGAGAGACTGACCTAATTAATAATCCTCTTTAGAACCTGGTCAAGATGAGTGGCAAGGACAGGTAAAAAGGGCTCACCGTCATCAAGGGGTGGGCTCTGAGCACCCTCCAGATGGTGCTGGGCCACACTGACCAGGGAATCTTGGTCCCAGGGTTCATAGCAGTCAGTGCTGGCGATGGCCAGTTGAAGGAGCCTCAGGAAAAGGGTGGAGGGCAGCTGTTTGTGGGCCTGGTCATCTCCGATCAGGATGAACATGTGCAGGTGGCTGCACACCTGCTGGTAGAACCTGTGGGGCAGGAGCTCAGATACCGTCCTCCGCTTTATCCCTGTTTGCCCATCTAGGTCCCCATCCCAACCTGACGCCTCAGCCCTGCTCTCCTGTGCCCTCACAGTAGCCCTTCGGTTTTGTGGGGGGTTTTGGCCTTTGGCCAGGGTGGGGCAAGAGCAGAGCAGCCCCTAGCTTGGGGTTCTTGGCCTCACCTCTGCAGCAGCATTTCCTTCTTGACGTTCTGCTTGACACTAAGGTTGTCCCTGGGGAGTTGTTCTTCAATGTTGTCCAGATCTGCCTCTGTGTACTGGTCAGGGAACCTGCCTGAGGTTGCCAGGGCCAGCAGGCGATGAAGGGTAGTGAGATTCACACCCTTGGGCACCAGCAGGGCCACTGGCTGGCCTAACATGCCAGCATGCCAGCTGGCATCCCGTAGACACTGGAGAACGGCCTCCTCTGATCCATGTGGCAGATGGAAGAGGCGGGCCTGACAAATGCTAGCAGCCAGAGTGACGGCAGTACGGCGCCCAGTCCCCTGAGCCCCCGAGAGCAGGAGGCCATGCTGCCTGGGCCTGGCTAGCACCCGGACCAGGCGGGCCACGTGCTGGGCCATCGAGCGGCACCGGGCCAGGTGGGGGCTCAGCTTCAGCTGCGCAGCTGATGCGGCCAGCTGCTCCTCCAGGCTCACCCACTGCCGTTCCAGGTACAAGTTGGAGCTCTCCGAGTTGGACCGTAGTATCAGTTCCTGACTGAAGACCAGGTCTGAGGGCTTTTCCTGGGGACAGAGCAGTAGCACTGGGAACAACAGGGGGGAGGTCACGTCTGCCTGGGTTGTCTTCTGCCACCAGTTCTTGGATCTGTTATTCAGCTGGAGTTTGTAGCTGGAGGTCCCTGTGCCTTCCTCCTGGCTTATCTTCTGACTTAAGCTCCCTGTGGTCGCCCTCTTTACTGGTGCTCTGGATGGTGCTGAATCATTGGACAGTGAGCCTGTGGCCTGAAGGCCGCACGGGTCCTCCTCCTCCTCGGTCTCACCGCCGCTGTTGCTCAAGTCCTCCCACTGGGCCAGCTCCCCTTCGGATTCCACTTCAGGCACCCTCTCTTCCTCCTCCTCCTCCTCGTAGCCCTTGCCCAAGCTCTGGGGCGCTGGCCCACAGCAGAAAACATTCTGAGCTACCTCTAGGAGCAGGTTGGCACAGAAGGAGCGTTCCCTGGGGCTGTCCAGCCGGTCACAAAAGGTTCTCTGTGCCTCATGCAACCAAAGACGCACTATGTTGCGCGTGGCCATCATGACTGCCAGGCGGGTGCCACGTAAGCCGGACACCCGGCGCAGGTGCTCCTGGTGGTTGGGACAATCCACAAAACCCCGGGAGCCCACCCTGGTGGGCAGCAGCTGCAGGCTGCCCAGCAGCTGGCTCACAGAGTGCAGGGAGAAGCGGTAGTGTGGGCGGAGGGGTGAGGGCAGAAAGCAGTTGCCCACCGCCTCCCAGGCCTCCACTGAGGCCCGGACCAGGGCTCTTGCTAGAACGCTCTCCTGCTCCACAGAGGGGAAGCTCTCGAGCCAGGCCTGGATGCTGGGCACGTGCCTGCTCAGCAGCGTGGCCAGGGTCACGCTGCCCAGGGCCAGCACGGTGAAGAGCCGAGAGAGGCGTGGGCACAGCGGGAGCTCGCAGAAGCCTGGCACTGTGGCAGTGGCGAGGAAGTTGACTATAGGCTGCAGCGTCTGCACCTCCAAGGTGCTGTGGGCATACACGGTGCCGTCTATGGCCTGGCGCAGAGTCTCCAACACTGGCTGACAGCTCTTCTCTGGGTCTGTGGGCCGTGAAGAATAACAGAGAGAACAGGCGTAAGTCCTCATGACAGTGTCACCCCACTCCTCCTCTCCCTGCCTCACTGGGTCTGCTCCTGGCACACACGGGGTTCTAAGGAATTTTATGCATCTGGTGTGTTGGGACTTGGTCATGTCTGAGTAAGTTCTTCTCTCTCCCTCGCACTCTCCTTAGGAGTGAGTGATTTTTTTCCCCTCTTCTGCCCCAAATCCTACCTCTAAGACCAATTACATATTCCTTAACTGAAGGTTAATGAGTGGGAAGGTTTGGAAACTGAGACTGATGGAAACATGATCTGACCACAATAGAGGGAAAAGTGCAATCATCACAGTCAAACATAGTTGAGTTATATCTCATGCACACTTTTATAAAGTCAACTTTATTAAGAAATTATTTATATAAAATAAAATGTACATATTTTAAATAGTTCAATGAGTTTTGACAAATGTGTATGCCTGTGTAACCACCACCCCAACGATACTTAGGACACTTTCATTGCCCCAGAAAGTTCCCTCATGCCCCGTCACAGTCAATCCCCTGTCACACTGTCCCAGGAATTTCTATCTGATCTGATTTCTATCACTATGCATTAGCTTTGCCTGTTCCAGAACTTCATATAAGGGAATCATACAGTATGTAGTTTACCGTGTCTGGCTTCTTTCACTCAGCATGATTTTGAGATTCATCCGTGTTTGGCGTGTATCAGTAGTTTGTTCTATTTCATTGCTGAGTGATGTTTCATTATGAAAATGTCACAATTTGTAGATCCACTGACACATTGATGGACTTTTACGTTGTTTCCAGGTTTTGACTATTCAGAATAATGCTATGAACATTCATGTATAAGTTTATTTGAGAACATACATGTGCTTTCATTTCACTTGGGTAAATACCTATGAGAAGAACAGCTGGGTCATATAGTAAGCATACATTTAATTTGTAAGAACTGTCACACTTTTTTTTTCCATAGTGGTTGTATCATTTTACACTACCAGCAAAGTGTGAGGGTTTCACTTTCTCCACATTTCACAATTATTATCGGTCTTTCTAATTATAATCTTTCTAGGTGTGAAGTACTGTCCCACGGTGGTTTTAATTTGCAGTTCACTGATGCCTAATAATATCGAGCACCTTTTCATGTGCTATTGGCCACTCATATATTTTTCTTTTGTGAAGTGTCTATTCAAGTCTTCGCCATTTTTTTAATGAAATTTTTCTTACTGAGTTATAAGAGCTTTTTATGTATTCTAGGTATAAGTCCTTTGTCAGATATATGTATCATGAATTTTTTCTATGGCTTATTTTTTCATTTTCTTAACAGTGTCTTGAAGGACATAGGTTTTTAATTTTGTATCTTAAGAAATCACTGCTTCTAACCAAGTTCACACAGATTTTTCTCCAATATTTTTTTAAGTTTTATAGTTTTAGCTTTTGCATTTAGGTCTATAATCCACTTATAATTGATTTTTGTGGATGTTGTGAGGTAGGATTCAAGGTTCATTTTTTTCCCCCCACACAGACATACAGTTGTTTCTGCCCCATTCACTGAAAAGACTATCCTTTCCCTCACTGAATTATCTTGACACACTTGTTGAAAACCAAATGATTGTATATTTGTTCCTTTAAGCTGTATCCATGTCCTTATATCAATATTACACTTTCTTGATTACTGTAACTGTATATAGCAAGTCTTGAAATCACTAGTGTAAGCCCTCCAACTTTGTTCTTCTTTTTCAAAGTTGTTTTGGCCCTTCTAGGTCTTTAGCACTTCCATATAAGTCTCAGAATGAGTCTGTCAATTCCTAAAAAAAAAAAAAAAAAGAAAAAGCCTGCCCAGATTTAGACTGGGATTACAGTTAATTTATAGATCCATTTGGGGAGAATGAGCACCTTAACGATGTTGACTCTTCTGATCTATGAACATGGTATAGCTCTTCATTTACTTAAATCTCCTTTATCTCAGCAATATTTAGTAATTTTCAGTGTATATCTTTCACTAAGTTTATTCCTAAATACTTTGAGCTTTTAGATGATATTTTAAATATTTAAAAATTTTGATTTCCAATTGTTTGTAATTAGGATATAGAAATAATAATGATTCAACAGATTGACTTTGTATGCTGTGACCCTGCTAAATTCACTTATTTATTCTAATAGTTTTGTAGTTTGTTTTTTTTTTTTTTTGATAGATTCCTTAGGACTCTCCGTGTAGTAAATCATGTTATATGCTAGTAGAGACAGTATTACTTTGTCTTTTCCAATTTTAAAGGCTTTTATTTCTTTTTCTTATTGCACTGATGTGGGTCTCTGGTGCACTATTGAATAGAAGCAGTGAGAGTGGACATTCTTGCTTGTGACTGATCTTATGGAGAAAGTGTTCAATATTTCACAATTAAGTATGTATTAGCTGTAGATTTTAATAGATGCCCTTCATCAAATTGAGAAAATTCCCTTCTTTTCCTAGTTTGCTGGGAGTTACCATAGTGTTGATCTTTTTTTTTTTTTGGCCGCACCGCAGCACGCAGGATCTTAGTTTCCCAACCAGGGATCAAACCCATGCCTCCTGCAATGGAAGCATGGAGTCCTAACCACTGGACCACCAGGGAATTCCCAATAGTGTTGAATTTTATCAAATGCATTTTCTTTATCTAATGAGGCGATGTTACACTTTTTCTCCTTTATTCTGTTAATGTCATGAATTACATTGATTTTTGAATGTTGAGTCAACTTTGCATTCTTGGGATATACCCTACTTGATCATAATGTGTTGTTCTTTTTATATGTTGCTGAATTTTACTTAATATCTCATTGAGGATTTTTTAAAATAAATTTATTTATTTTATTTATTTATTTTTGGCTGCATTGGGTCTTCATTGCTGCACGTGGGCTTTCTCTAGTTGCGGCGAGTGGGGGCTACTCTTTGTTGCAGTGTACGGGCTTCTCATTGCGGTGGCTTCTCTTGTTGAGGATTCCAGGCTCTAGGCGCACGGGCTTCAGTAGTTGTGGCACGCGGGCTCAGTAGTTGTGGCTCGCAGGCTCTAGAGCACAAGCTGAGTAGTTGTGGTGCACGGGCTTAGTTGCTCCACGGCATGTGGGATCTTCCCTGACTAGGGCTCAAATCCGTGTACCCTGCATTGGCAGGCGGATTCTTAACCACGGCGCCACCAGGGAAGTCCCTGAGGATTTATTTTTGCATTTATATTTATGAAAGATCATGGTCTATAATTTATTTTCTTGAAATATCTTTTCAGAACTTGGTATTAGGGTTATGGTGGCCTTATAAAATGAGTGGAAAAGCATTTACTCCATTTTCTGAAAACCTGTGTGTAAGTTTCCATTGTTTTCTTAAATATTGGATATAATTTAACTGTGTAACCTTCCGGGACTGGGGATGTTTATTATTATGAATTCAAATTTTTAATAGACGTATAGGGCTATTCATTTTCTATTCTTTTTCCTCTCGAGTCAGACTTTGATAAGTTGTGTTTATCAAGGCATCTGTCCATTTCATCTAAATTGCTAAATTTATTAGTATAAAGTTTTTCTCAATATTCCCTTGTTATCTTTTTTAACATCTTTAAAATAAAACCTCTTTCATTCCTGATGTTGATAATTTATATTTTCTCATTTTATTTCTTGATTTGTGTTACTTGGCGATTCATTTGATTTATCTTTTTCAAATTTTGGCTGTATTGATATTTTCTGTTGTTTGTGCTTTATTCCGTTTCATTGATCTTTATTATTTATCTCCTTCTAATTACTTTGGGCTTAACTTGCTCTTCTTTTTCTAGGTTCTTAAGCTGAAAATACAGATCACTGATTCCAAATTTTTCTTCTTTTCTAATATAAGCATTTAAAGCTATAAACTCTCTGAGCACTGCTTTAGCTACATCCTACAAATTTTGATGTGTTGTGTTTTCATTATTTTTCAGTTCAAAATATTTTCTGATTTCCCTTGGAGTTTCTTCTTTGATGCATGAGTTATTTAGAAGTGTGCTGTTTAATTTCAAAGAACTGGGGATTTTCTAGGTATCTTATTATTACTGGTTTTTATTGTTACAGTCAGAGAAAAATATTCTGTAAATTTTAATCCTTTGAAATTTATTGAGACTTATTTTATGCATATGGTCTGTCTTGGTGGATGTTCCATGTGCACTTGAAAAGAAAGTGCATTTTGCAGTTAGTGGGTATAGTGTTCTCTAAATGTCAATATGGTTGATAGTGTTATTCAGATCTATATTCTTATTTTCTCTATCCTTGTTCTATAAATTATTAAGAGAGGAGTGTTAAATCTCCTACTATGATTTTGAAGCATTACTTTTTAAAAAATATTTATTTATTTATTTTTGGCTGTGTTGGGTCTTCGTTGCCGCGCGTGGGCTTTCTCTAGTTGTGGCGAGAGGGGGCTGCTCTTCATTGCAGTGAGTGGGCTTCTCATTGCGGTGGCTTCTCTTGTTGCGGAGCATGGGCTCGAGGCAGCGCGGGCTTCAGTAGTTGTGGCTCGCGGGCTCTGGAGTGCAGGCTCAGTAGTTATGGTGCACAGACTTAGTTGCTCCACGGCATGTGGGACCTTCCCAGACCAGGGATTGAACCCGTGTCCCCTGCATTGGCAGGCAGATTCTTAACCACTGAGCCACCAGGGAAGGCCCCTTACTAGGATTTTGGACTTGTTATTTCTCCCTCATTTCTGTCCGTTTTTTTTCTTCATATATTTTGAAGCTCTGTTTTAGGTGCATACACATTTTTGACTTTTATGTCTTTCTGATTATTTGAATCTTTTGATTATGAGATCTCCAGCTCTCTATAATACACTTTGTCTTGAAGGACTTTCATATTATTATAGCCACACAACTTTCTTATGCATACTAGTTGTATGGTAAATATTTTGCCTTTAAAAGCATCTATCTGTGTTTTTAATTTAAAGTTATCTCTTAGATAGCATATAGCTACTTCTTACCTTTTCATCTAGTCTAACAAAGCTATCCTTTTATTTAGAGTGTTAGTCCATTTACATTTAATGTAATTACTGATACGGTTGGTTTAAAGTCCACCATATTGAGGCTCTTTAAAAAACTAAAAATAGAGTTACCACATGATCCAGCAATCCCACTCATGGGCATATTACCTGGAGAAAACCATAATTTGAAAAGATACATGCACCCCAGTGTTCACTGCAGCACTGTTTACAATAGCCAGGACATGGAAGCAACCTAAATGTCCATTGACAGAGGAATGGATAAAGAAGATGTGGTACATATATACAATGGAATATTACTCAGCCATAAAAAAGAACAAAATAAGGCCATTTGCAGCAACATGGATGGACCCAGAGATTGTCATATTGAGTGAAGTAAGTCAGCAACATGGATGGACCCAGAGATTGTCATATTGAGTGAAGTAAGTCAGACAGCGAAGGACAAATATCGTATGCTATCACATATGTGGAGTCTAAAACAAATGGTACAAATGAACTTATCTACAAAACAGAAATGGAGTTACAGATTTAGAAAACAATCTTATGGTTACCAGGGGGGAAGTGTGGGAGGGATAAATTGGGAGATTGGGATTGACATATACATCACTACTATATATAAAATAGATAACTAATAAGGACCTACTGTATAGCACAGGGAACTCTACTCAATACTCTGTAATGACCTATATGGGAAAAGAATCGAAAAAAGAGTGGATATATGTATATGTATAACTGATTCACTTTGTTGTACAGCTGAAAGTAACACAACGTTGTAAATCACCTATACTCCAATCAAAAATTTTAAAAAGTCCACCATATTGTTGTCTTCTATTTTTTTTATTCCACTGTTGCTCATTTCCTGCTTTCTTTCACATAACTTAAATATTTTTATACCCCACTGTATTTCCTTTATTGGCTTTTTTAGTTATACTCTTTGTTATTAGTATTTAGTGATTTCTCTAGGGCTAGCAATATGCCTCCTTAACTTCTCAGTACTTAGAAGTAACACTGTACCACTTCACACCTCATACCTAACCTTTCCCACTTCCTATTTCACCTTCCTATTTCACATTTCACAAATGTAAGAACCTTAGAATGGTATAAGTCAGTTGACTCACTGCTCCCCACCCTGTCCTTTTACTACTGTTCCAATTTTTTTCACTTCTACTTACATTGCCAACTCTATCTAACAATATTATTATTTTTGTTTTAAACTACCAGCTATCTTTAGAAGAAATTAAGAGACAAAAAATGGTTACTTATATGTACCCACATATTTACTGTCCCTGATGCTCTTCATTCTCTTCTGTAGATATGAGTTTCCATATGATATTATTTCCCTTCTACCTAAAGAAAATCTTTTAGCATTTCTTGTAGTACAATTCTGGCAGCAATGAATTTTCTCAGCTTTCATGTATCTGAAATATCTTTATTTTATCCTCATTTATAAAGGTTTCTTTACTCAGTAGAGAATTAGGGTGACAGGGTTTTGTTTTGTTTTTTCCCTTTTAGTACTTTAAAGATGTTGTACTGGGACTTCCCTGGTGGTCCAGTGGTAAAGAATCCACCTTCCAATACAGGGGACAAGGGTTTGATCCCAGGTCAGGGAACTAAGACCCCACATGCCGCGGGGCAACTAAGTCCACGCTCCACAACTACTGAGCTTGCCCGCCTCAGCTAGAGAGCCTGCGTGCCACAAACTACAGAGCTCACATGCTCTGGAACCTGCATGCCACATCTACAGAGCCCACACACCCTGAAGCCTGCATGCCACAACTAGAGATGAGAAAACCCACACACCACAACTAGAGAGAAGCCCGCCTGCCCGCCGCAACGAAAGATCCCCCGTGCCTCAACGAAGATCCCGTATGCCGCAACTAAGAGCCAACACAGCCAAAAATAAGTTAAAAAAAAAAGATGTTGTACCACCACCCTCAGGACTCTGTTATTTCTGATGAGAAGTTAACCATTTTTAATGTTGTTCATGTGTACATTATGTGTCTTTTCTTCCCTCTACTTTCAAAGTTTTTCTTTCTTTGGTTTTTCAGCAAGTTGACTAAGATGTTCCTAGATATGTTTTTCTTTTTATTATCCTACTTGGGGATAACTGAGATTTCTATATCTGAAAGTCAATATTTTTATAGAAATTTGGGAAAATGTAGGCCATTATTTCCTCAAAGATATTTTTCTGCCCTAGTCTCACTCTTCTTTCCTTCTGAAACTCCAACTATATATACATTGGATTGAAGCTCTTTTCATAGTCAATATTTTTCCACGCTTCAGGGTTCACTGACTCTTTCTTTTGCCATTTCCAATGTGCTGTTAAGCTACCCAGTAAATTTTTCATTTCAGTTATTGTATTTTCCAGTTCTACAATTTCCATTTAGTTGTTTTTAGTAGTTTCCATTCCTTTGCTGAGATTACCTCTATGTCCACTCATTAAGCTCATATTTTCCTTTCAGTACTTGGATGCTCTGAAACTCAACTTCTAGACCATCTCAGGCTCAGTTTTTTATTGACCATTTTCTCTTGACGGTGGGTCAGTTTTGTTTTGTTGTATGTATATTAATTTTCTACTTTATACTGGATGTTTTGGTGGCTTTCACCCAAGGACAGCTTTTACACTGCCAGCTGTGTATACTTCACTCTACAACATTGCTTACAATGTTTTCAACCTTCCTGTTGAAATCTTGTCTTGGTTGCCATTCACAGATCTGGCAGTACCACCTTTTACTCTTTCTATTATCCACTGACATCCTGATTTCTTGTGTGAGTTCACTGAGAAGGCCAAATAATTTAGTTGGAAGAAATTGCTGGTTTTTAGCCAAGCAGGCTTAAATTTTAATCTTGGTCTGATACTTACTGGCTAGAGTGTCTTGGTCAAGTTATAAAATCTCCCAGTTTCTTTATCTTTAAAATAATCATAACAAATCTCCATCTTATTAGGCTTTTATGAACACTAAAGATGACATAGATAAAGCATGTAGCATATAGTACTCAATAAATAATACCAAATATTACTAAGTACTTATACCACCTGGTTCAAGTTTCTACATTGCATAAGGACTCCAGTGTCTAACTGGACAATCCATCTAAAGCTTTAGCCCACTGACTTCCTTGACTTCAATAACCTGTACCTATACTTCATTTTTGCCCATTCCCATGGCCATATTTGGAAACTGTCATCATCTGGATTTGACATCATATTGCTTTAGAAACATTAAACTTTAATAACCCAAACTTTCATCACAATTTCTCCCCTTTCCTTCCTTATCTTTTCTTCTACAAACTCTTACTGAGAACTTACTTCCTGCTGGGTCTATCAAAATGAGTGAAACAACTCTCTGTTCTGATGAAGCTCAGAGTGGGATGGCAGGGACAGGCCAGTAAACGTACAGTCATAAAACCATATTTGTCATAGATTTTTGTACAGAGCACAGAATGAGTATCGAACCTAGCCTGGAGGCCCAGACTTCCTGGAGGAGATATTGCCTGAGATTATTTGTAAAGAATAAGTAGGATTTAGCTAGATAAATGCAGGAGAGAAGGCCGAGAGGATGGCGATCCCAGAGGCTAGAGGAAGCCTAACTTACTGGATGCCTGCATTACAAAGTTGAATCCAGTTAGAGCACAGAGCATAAAAATCTAGAGAAGACTCATCACAAGAAAATTTGCCAGAGTTCCCGGTAATGACTGCCTGAACCAGGGAAGATGGAATGGAAATAGGTGGAGAGGTTTGAGAGATACTTAGGAGGCAAAATTAAGACACATGGTGACTGGATATTGGTGAGGGAGGGGAAGATGTCAACAGGATTTCTGGCTACAGTGACTGGATGGATGGTGGTACCAGGTACTGAGAGGGCACATGAGAGCAGGGTTTTGGGGGAGGATGATGAGTTCAGAGTTGGATCTGTGGTGTTAATGGGACAACAAGGTAGAGATACATAGCAGACTGTTAGATAAACAGATCTGGTGCTTAGAAGAGGATCTTGGAGATGGAGATTTAGCAGTCAGAGCATAGAGATGGTGGATGAGGCCATGCAAGGGACAGGATTATTCAGGGAGCGTACGTAGACTGAGAAGATATTAAGAATGGAACACTGAAGTTTGGTCTGTAGGTGTATGTTTGAGAGTTGAATATTGCTAGGGCTTTTCCGGTCTCAAGAGTTGACAGTGACTCCTTCCCTCCTCCCAGCTCCTTACCGGAAGCAGCCAGGTGCAGATCTTCCAGCAGGAAGAGGAGAAAGCCTTTGGAATCCACGTGCCGCCCAGGCCACGGGCTGGCTTGTGATTGGCCCTGGACCCCCCGGCTCAGCAGGAGGCGAAGGTGGGTGGGACTGACGGCAGGGTGGATGGGGCTGGACGTGTAAGGGTGCTGTGGCTCCACCAGCACCTCCAAAAAGGCTGACTTCCCCGTGGCTGCCTCTCCAGCCAGCAGCACCGGGTGTCCCTCTGACAGAAGCAGGTCCACCACGTACAAGAGCCGTTCGGTCTACAGGACAGGAGCAGGGCTTTCTGTGGCAGCTCCAGGTTAGCACAGTAATCTAGCCGAAAGTAAAGGTCTAGGAATCTGTATTAAAGCTGTATTTGCAGAACACTGCATGCATTCTGGAGACTGTGAAAACATTTCAAGGAATGGGAGCAGGTAGGCCTAGGACATGGACCGCCCCAGGATATCTCTTTGAGCCCCAACCCCAGCTACTGCCCCACTGTCCTCACACCTGAGGAGAAGGGTTGAAGGTGCCCTGAGTTCCCTTGATGCGGCTGCCCAGGTATTGGCCATTGAAGGGGGCCAGCGTCCCATCTTCAGGGCATACGTGTAGATCAAACACCAAGGCTGAGGCTGGTAGCTCAGGGTAGTCGGAGAGGCAACTAATAGAATCCCTCAGGAAGGTATCAAAGAGGGGCCAGAGCCTGCTCAGATGGACATACAGGCAAAAGTGTCAGACAGTTACAACAGTTCCATTTGTGATACACTCACACACTCCACCCTCCCCCAACAATGTCACCTGGGTTTTGACTCCCGTGGGCCATTCATTCCATCTCAGCCCTCTGCATCCCCCATCCCCCATCCCTGTAGATACCTGGAGGGAAGGTGGGCTCCAAAACCCCAGATCAAAGCAAAAAGAAAGCTGCTGACAGCCAGCAAGTGCTCCCTGCGCTTACTAGGCACAGCGTCACTGTCAACCTGGTACCGGTGCAGAGAGCTGCTTTTCGAGGACTTGAAGCTTCGGGCCACAGGATCACTATAGCTGAGGTCCTCTGCAAAGGTCACCATGGCCAGAATCAGAGCCCCAGGAGGAAAAAGGGGAGGGAGGTGGGGGAAGAGAGTAGAGGTTGGCTATTACTTCTCACTTTCAGTCCCCAGGCCCAAGTCCACCTAAGAACCTGGGCCACAGGCTCGAGCTATATCCCAGCTATCCTCAAGGCCACATAGCTCTCAGATCAGCCCTTCCCTTCACCTGGGATATGTGCCTTCTCCTTCTCATCTATGCGCAGGTGTGGGTCAAGCAGACAACGCATGATGCGGGCCAAGCTGGTGACTTCAGCCACACCTGGGCAAACGGCCCGCTGCCCATGTACCTGCAGCAGAGAGCTGGCACCCTGGCAGGTGAGGAATCGGAATGTGGCAGGCACCAGCACTTCTGCCAGGTGGTTGAGTGCAGTGACAGTCTGGAGCTGCAGGCGGTACTCCCGGGGCAGGGCTGCCATCAGGACGCTCAGCATACCCTGCCAAGTCTGCTCCCCACCGCACCAGACTAGGGCACAACGGCCCACCGCTGTGGGAGACATGTCTGTTGCATCTCCCACCTCCATCAAAAGAAAAGTACCTGGGGGTCGTGCTATTTGCTGACCATTGGGGAGGCTAAGCTGGGGGGGGTCACCCAGGAGGCAAGTGATGGAGTCCAGCCAAGCAGCACTGGGAGCCCCATCCAATATTATCCAGTGATGAATCCCCACTGATTCCTGCACCTTCCCCCTTGGGCCCACAGTCTTACACCGACTGGCTTCACGAAGCAGCCTGGGGAAGACACCATGGTGCCAGCAGGGGCCCTCCAGCCATCCCAGGAACTCCTGGGGACTGAGGACACTGGGATACAGGTGAGTAATTTCCACAGGCTGGCAGCTCTGGGTTGAGGGGTCCTCCATGGCTGCCAACCGATTCTGGATCTTAAATAAGCTGCGCCAACATGTGGTCTTGCCACTGCCTGCAGGGCCCAGGAGCAAAACACCTGAGGCCTGGCCCAGGGCCTGACTCAGCTGCTCCAGGGACCCCAAAATATCAGGGCTGGGATGCAGGCCTCCTTGCTGCAACTCCTCCACCAGCAGTGACTTCCTCAGCCTGGGGGTTACAGGCTCTGCCAGCACCTCGTTGGTGGTAGGGAAGAGCCCACAGAGCAGCTTTTGGAGGTTGTGCAGGTGGACCCCATCCAGTATGCTGAACAGTGGGGAGCGCAGCAGGGCACGCAGTAGGGCGGCCTCCTCGATGGCGGCTAGGCTGCGGGGCTGCTCGGACTCGGGATCCTCCTTGGTCACGTTTAGAGCCTGTATCATGTCTTCCAGCACCTTCTTCAGCAGGGGCAAGCGGCAGGGCAGGGGCCCAGACACCAGCTCACACTCAAGGGAGAAGAATTTGGATAGGCGGGTAGCCATGCGGGAGGCGTCCCGTATCCCCGCACCCAGCAGGGTCAGCTCTGCCACTTGCCGCAGGTCAGGCAGTGTCAATGCCACAGGCCTCAGTAGTTGGCGCAGGTTGGCAGGCACGGCAGGGCTCAGGGCACGCAGCGTCAGGAGACAGCCATAGCCAAGGCGCACGTCCACGTGACGTTTCTCAAAGAAGCCACTGCCAAGGAGCTGGGGGTGGGTGGGGTCGACGGTGCTGGTACTTCGGGAAGCTTCCTGGTACAGTGGGGCATAGAGGTGGCGCAGTTCGGCCAAGCGCTGGCCCAGGGCGGAGAGTAAGCCAAGGGGCAAGTGCTGAGCTGCTTCTAACAGCAGCCAGCCGCCACCCTGCAGGGCCCCGTTCAGGTAATTGCTCAGGCTTTGGGCCTCCATCTGAGGCAAGCAGGGCACCACCACCAGCTGGCGCCCCAGGGCCTGCGCTAGCGTCTTCACCATAGCTGCCTTGCCCACACCATCAGGGCCCAGTAGGGTCCCACAGGCCACCTCTTCCAGGGCCAATAACAGCACTAGGGCCGGCCGCTCAGGAAGCAGGCTGGGGAGAGACCCCAGTCTGGGACCCAGGTACTCGTAATTGTACCGGAAAGACCGACCCAGCACATCTATCCAGCATGCAGCTGGTGACAGAGAAGTCTCAGTAGGTGCAGGAGACTTGGGACTCTGCAGGGGGCTTTGGGGAGTGGGGTGAGGCGAAGCCAGGTGGTACTTGAGTTGGCGGGCCCAGTGGAAGTCCGTCAGATCACTGACCTGGTGCTCCTGCAGCAGCTGCGCTATATCCCGGTGAGTCACTGTCATGACCAACAGGGCGCTGAGCAGGCTGGTCTGGCGGACAGAGGGCAGGGGCTGCTCACCCTGAGAGGCCCTCTGGGCCCGCAAAAAATTCACCAGTACCTCAAGCTTGTGCACGTGCATGGGGACTGCGGCCAGGGCCTTCCCTTCAAGCAGAGCCTCCTCCATGTTGGCCCGCCATACCACCTCCTCTGCCACCAGCACACACTGCCACGGGAAGGCCTGGACTAGGTCCAGCCAGTGCTGGACATACATCTGCGGGGGCGACTGGCTTTGCTGGGGTGGCTGCCCGAAGGCCTTGTCTAGGGACGGGCCCAGAGCAAGACGGGCAGCCACGCAGTCCTGCAGCATGTGCACCAGGGCCAGACGCAGACACTCCTCCAGGGAGGCCAGCCACCTGGGGAGATCTGGATGCAGAGGAAGGGACCCCGGCAGCTTCACCTCCTCCCCACCTGCCCCGAGCACTGCAAGTGCCTCCACCTGAGTCTGTGGGCTTGGGCTTGACTCCCGGTCATCCGTGTTTCTATCAGTTCGGCTGGACTTGAAGCTCACGGCATGCACGTGAGGAAAACAGCGTCGTGCCCATAGCTGGGCCTCACAGGGCTCCAGCGGGGCAGCTAGCAGGGCCACCAGCTCACTGTCACTGAGGAAGAAGAGGCGGGGGAAGTGAGCACACGTGGCATAGAGCACGCTCTCCAGAGCCACGATGATGCCCTCCAGCTCCACAGAGCCCGCTTGCAGCAGTTGTTGCAGCTGCTGGCCTTGGAAGGAAGGGCTCCGCTTGGCACTGGGCACTATAAGTGACAGAACCAGGGGGTCAGCTACAGAGATCCTCATCAGGGTCCGATACTGCTCATCCATGGCCGCGAAACGGGAGCGCTGTGGTGAGAGAGAAGGTAAGAGTGAGGGCGGCATCCCCCTCCCACCCCGAGCCCCACTGTCCAGTAGCACTTGCCCACCCTGCCACACCCCCCTTCCCTACCAGGTCAGAACTAGGAAACTGGATCTTCATCTCATGCAGAACTTTATTCAAAAAGATCCACTTCTGCTGGAAAGTCACCCACACCTGCAGCAGGGCACCTGTGAGAAGCAGCCAGGGGAACACTGGAGGGAGACTAGGGTTCTAGCTTCTGCGAGGGGGTCCAGCCTGCTCCTGCCCTCTTGGGATGCCCCACCCCCGCAAAAACTCTGCTTAGCAGGACCCAGGGACCTTGCTCGAAGGAGAGAAAACCTGCAGCGTGAATAAAGACCTGGTCACTTCAGCCCAAGAAGTGGCCCTGAAGGAGGTCCTCACTCCGTCCTCACCCACCCCCGACCTCTCTCCCCATCCTTCTGGGCCATCTCACCTCAGGACCCACCCACCAGCCCAGCTAGAGGCCTGCACTCACTCAGGCCATGCATGATAGTCACCCACTCCAAAGCCATTTTGTTTAAGTCTCCTGACTTCTGGATGGCCAGGATCTTGAACAACACCTGAAGACTTTCCTGGATAGAATCCTGCAGGTTGCTGTAATCTAAGGAAGAGTGGGCTCGAGCTGAGCTGAGCTGGCAGTCAGATGGGGCAAGGGCAGGGGTGACTGATACCCAAAATACACTGAAACTCACAGATCTCAAACTACTCTCTAGAAGACACAAACTTTTTTTCTTCTACTAGTTGAACCTAGTTGCTCACCAAGAGCCAGAGTGTGTTTGCAAACTTGTTTATGTGAGTTCTGTTTGTGTGAGTTATAATTTTAAGTACAGAATTTAATCTTATATCATGTTAACCACTGAAATATGGGTGGTAAAATAGTTGCTGGATCTATGGAAACTATGGAAGGGCTTCAGTAAACTAATAAAAACATGATATTAAATTAGATATAGGCAAGTCGATATTTTAAGATTGTGAAATTATAATAAAAATCTAGAAAAGTTCTGGATTCAGATAGCTTTACAAGTGTCCTCATGTCGCTTCTCAACTTTACAGAAACTGAAAGTGGAAATAGCAGATGATGTATTAACGCAAGAAAGGCAGTGAGGAGCTTCTATCACTTGACTGCAAATCAAAGAAAATCTCTTGTCTTTAGGTTAAAAGGTTAGTAAATAAATGTACATTATATGATTTAAGCTAAAATAAAAATCTTAAGCCATGTATGCATATTTTATGATTTCCCTGTTTAACTTTTGGAATTCGCCAGTTGGGTTTCAATTAGGCTGGATAAGAGAATTTCTACTTTACTTCCCTAATTATACCATCTTGAGTACCCGTACATACGCTGCTCCCTCTGCGTGGCATGCCCTTCTCCCCTTGCAAATTTGGCAAACTCCTACTCCTTCAGAAGTCAGAATGAGGCCTTTGCCTAAGGGAAGGGAATATTTCTCTAACTCTGCGGGTCCCTTGATGTTGGTCCTCTTTCTGAGATGCTACTGCCCTCAGTTAGGTGCTCTGTCATGCACCTGTCTCTATTCTCTTGTCCCTCTCTCACTGGACTGGGAGTCCGCAAGGGACGGGACTTCGGTCTGTAAATCTCAGAGTCTCCTGCATTTGGCTCAGAAGAGGCAGGTGAGTTTGATGAGGGAATGACAAAGGAATTAATGAGTGGGTGCAGTCTGGAGGACAGAGCATTGAAAGCTGGAGAGACGTGACCATGAGGAATTTCTTAGCACACGCAGAAAGGGGAGGACCTTTGCTGAAGAGGCCAGGCATTGGGTGGGAGGGAGTGGGTGGGGGGCTCCCAAGAAGATTAAGACTGTACGAGAGCTACGTGGAAGATATTGTCTCAGAACAGACTGATGGCTCAGGCTGTCCAGGGGGGAGGGGGCCCTGGCTAGAGAAGCCAGATCCGGCAGGGCTTGGGGGATGAATACGCTCCCCAGCAGCAGGGGCTTTCACTGGGCCGCGAGGGCTGGGTCTCACCTGAAAGGATGAAGGTGCCACTATCCTTGCCCACCACCTGCCACTGGGGGCTGCGGGGCGCTTGTCTCTTGGAGCGCTCTGAAGCTGGGGGCTCGTACGGCACGTGCAGGATGAAGTTGAGCAGTCGCAGCTGTCGTGCTTCCCAGGCCCGCTGCAGCTGCAGTAGGGCCTCTTGGGCATGAGTCCGTATGTTTTCACACCGCCAGATCTGGAACAGTTGGGTCTCAGGAACCAGGACTGGCTAATGGCTCAGGGGATAGCCTTGGAGCTGGGACTCGAGGGCCAGGGCCCAGGAGAGTGGAGGTCTCAGAGATGGAGAGTGGGACCATCAGGCTTCAAAGACAGGCCACCAGCATCACACTGTGACCAAGGGCTGCTGCCCTGAAACCCACTTTTTTGCAAGGCTCCAGCTGAGCAGACAATGCCTCAGTCAGCTCATGCTCTTTTGGGCCAGGGTAAGTGTTGGGGGACATCTGCCATCCTGTGTGCCCACAACTTCAGGGCTGCCACCCACTTCCTTCCCCTGGGAGGGAAGGGGCATACTTTCCGTCACAGAGCATCTGGAACCACCCATCAGATCCCCATACCCTCCAGGCAGGCTAGCAATCTCAACCCCACCCCACTACAAGCCAATACCCACTGTCCTCCTTGTCTCAAGGGGCTGCTAAGCCTTAACTGGCTCTATTAGAGCTTAGCAAACAGGCCCTGGGCTTGGACCACCTTTCCTTTGTGGGCGGAGAGCGGGGGGGAGCCCACCTCTTTGATTCGATCTGTAAACTCCAGCAGGGGACAAGAGAGCAGCTGGCCCACTGTTAGGAGCTCTATGTTGTGGAGATCGCCTAACCCTAAGTCTGGAGGGGGAGGGACAACAAGTCAGAGCAACTCTCGGTCTTTGGCAGAGACCAGCCCAGCCCAGCCCAGCTCCCAGACAGCATGTCTCAGAGCACGACACAGAGGCAAGGGCCCAGAACCCAAGGTCCAGAGCACAATTCAGAGTCCAGAGGTAAGACTCCAGCCCAGCCCAGCCCAAGTCAGCAGAGAGGACCCACATGGTAGTGCGAGAGGTTAAGAATGTTTGTCCCTGTGGGGGAAAGGAGGCTGTGGTCCGTGAGGGAAGACCAGGGCAACCTGAGGAGGAAAGGTGTTTCCAAAAAGAGCAATAGGGAACTTAGTTGTCCCATTGTTCAAACCCTACGTACTTCCCTTCCCCTCCCTTCTGACTCTACCCAAACCCACCTCGCAGGAGGGCTTGGCAGTTGACGTTCTGCAGCTGGAGGCTGCCCAGCCTGGTGAGCAATGGCAGGAGGCTGCGGAACTCCTCCAGCACGTGCATGCAGCGCTGCAGAACTGGGCTGTGCAGCCCCAGGGTTGCACTCATCTGGGCCGCCTCTGTCAGCCAGCCATCTGTCTTCTCCTGGGCCACAGCCAGATTGAACTGTAGGGAGAAAGGCACACTGGCAGCTGGAGACCCTTCCCCACCCCGACCCCTGCAGACTCTCCACTCCCAGGCAGGGGGTCCAAGGAGGGTGTCAGCACCTTGGCAAAAGCCATGCACTTCCATTCGCTGATATTTTCAGAGATGACTCGGTACAGGTGCCAGATGCGCTGCTGCTGCACAATAGGACAGGTCCCACAGACTGGCAAGGGCACAGGACTCTCGTCCCCTGTGGGATAGGGCTTGCTGAGGTCCGGGCTATGTGCAGGGCTGGGGGTGGGGGCATGATGGGGGATGATCAGTCAAGAGCCCATAATGACAGAAGGGAGGGTCCTGAAAGTGCCAGGGACAGGGCAGGTGGGGTTGCCCAAAATTGTTCAGTACAATAATCCAAGGGAGAGTTAGTCCAAGGAAAGAATATCTAGGAAAATGTGATAGTGATGAAAGGGAAGGATTCCTCTTCTATTAGTTTCTGTCTCACTTATGCCACTCTGGCCACACCACACTCTTTACTGTTGCTCAGATACACCAGGCGTGCTCCCTCCTGCTGAGGGCCTTTGACTGGCAGTTCATTCTTTCTGGAACACACTTCCCCTAGAAAACCACATGGCTCACTCCCTCACCACATTCAAGTCCTTGCTCAAATATCACCTTCCGAATGAGGCCTATGCAGCCCACCTCATTAAGAACTGCTAGCCACCCTCCCTGGCATTCCCAACCCCTCCTAGCCTGCTCTACTTTTTTTCTATACCATTTATCACTTTCTAACATATTCCATCATTTGGTTATATTTTATGTTTATTATTTGTTGTCTTTCTCTCCCAGCTAGAACGTTCAGTTCATGAGGGCAGGGGTTCTGTCATTTGTTCATTGATATACTTCAAGCATGGTGCACAGTAGGCACTCAACAAACATGTGTTGGACAAATGAATGAGTTCAGTGAGATGCATATGAAAAAAGATCTGGCCCACAGGGAGGACCGTAAGGGGTAAATGGTGATGTTCCCTATTGTGTCTGTCTCTGACCATTATTCCCTCCCTTCATCTCACAAGCTTCTGCATTAGTTCTTAACCAAAATTTATATTCATTTTTGAGATATGTGTCAAAAATAATTTGTTATTAATAATAATTATAGTACTGAGGTTTGCAATTTACTTAAAAGACATCAGACCAGATTCAAGAATATTGCAATAGGGCTTCCCTGGTGGCGCAGTGGTTGAGAATCTGCCTGCTAATGCAGGGGACACGGGTTCGAGCCCTGGTCTGGGATGATCCCACATGCCGCGGAGCAACTAGGCCCGTGAGCCACAACTACTGAGCCTGCGCGTCTGGAGCCTGTGCTCCACAACAAGAGAGGCCGCGATAGTGAAGAGGCCCGCGTACCGCGATGAAGAGTGGCCCCCGCTTGCCGCAACTAGAAGCCCTCGCACAGAAACGAAGACCCAACACAGCCAAAAATAAACATATAAAAATAAAACAAAATAAAAAAAAGAGCCTTCCCTAAAAAATTAAAAAAATAAAATAAAATAAAATAAAAGAATATTGCAATAAAACTGTCACTCTCATTCACTTGAATTCCACTGTACCTTCTTGAGTGAGAGAAAAAGTGAAAAAGCTACACCCAAATGCTGAGAACCATGCATCTTACACGATGCATCATCCATCATGGAGGTCTGAGAATCACTAGGCTATCAGAGCTCTGATCTAACCAAAACGCAAAACAAAACCAAACCCGAAAAACCACACACACAAAGTAAATTAAACTCTTTAAATCTTCCTTTGTCTGAACTCAAAAGATCCAGCTAGAAACCCATATAATCTTTTTTTTTGGCTGCGCCATGAGGCTTGAGGATCTCAATTCCCAGACCAGGGACTGAACCCGGGCCAGAGCAGTGGGAGAGTTTGGAAGTCTAACCACAAGACCGCCAGGGAACTCCCCCCATATAATCTTTGATAGCAGTTGTCTTAACATTAAATATTGAACAAGTAAAGAACTCTCTTTGTAAGAAGGAGCAGACATAGTATCTCCAGACACACGAGAAAATAAAGGCAAACTTGAGGATTGTCTATTCCGTAAACTCCATTGCATTTTAAAACTTTTTATTTGGAAATGCTATCAAACTTTTTAAAGTTGCAAAAAAAAAAAATAGTAAAAAGAATTCCTGTATACCCTTTATCAAGATCACCTTTTGTTAACATTTTACCCATTCTCTTTACCATTTGTGTTTACATGCTCTGTGGGTGTCTGGGCAGGTGTGTATACACACACAAATGCATAATTCTTCTCTGAACTATTTAAACTAAGTTACATATATCATGTCCCTTTACCCCTGAATACTCAAGTGTGTATTTACTAAGAAAAGGGATATTCTCTTCTACAACGTTGGTACCATTATCAACTTCATATATTACATTGATATAATACTTTTATCTGATCTACTGTCTATATTTCCATTTTGTCAGTTGGCCTAGTAATGTCCTCTATAGCATTTTTTTTCCCCTCAAGTACAGCATCCAGTCTAGGGTCAAGCACCATATTTACCTGTCATGTCTCCTCAACTTCTTTTAATCTGGAACATTCCCCACAGTCTTTTGTAACATAGACATTTTTGAAGTAGACAGTCCCCTTTCTCCCTTTTTTGTTAACAGAAAGTTTCTTGTGCTGTGTTTCTATGCTTCTTTTCATGGCTAAGGTTGTAAAATCACTCTCAGCTGGACTGTTGAATCGGTAATGCTGGACTGTTGAATCGGTAATGTTGTGTCCTCTGGGTATCACGTCTGGAGGTACGTGATGTCCATTTGTGTCTCATCTGTCCCTCATTGGCGATATTAATTTTGATCACCTTCAAAATGTTGCCCAGTTTCTCCACTGAATTATTACCTTTGCAACTAATAAGTAGTCTCTGAGGGAGACTCTCTAAGACAGTGCAAATATTCTGTTCCTCATCAAATTTGCCCCCGAATTTGGCATTCATCGATGATCCTCTCCCAATCCAATATTTACCATGATGGTTGGCAAAATGAGGGCCCTCTCCAGCCCTCCCTTCACACTGCCCAGCTGGCTCCGGCATTCTACTGTAAGCACAAGTCCTCATTTCTCCCTCACTGATTTATCTACTTAGTATTAGTATGGATAATACATTCCTGTTTTTTTCAGTAGTTTACTTTGTACTTCCACTGGTGGGCAAATTGTCCCAGATTTGTCCATTTGGCATCCCTTCTGTGTCCTTGTGCCATGTCCCATCACTTTTAAAAAGAACTTAACACTTCCTTACTTTCTGGCTTAAAAAGATATTCCACTCTCATCTTGTACCTACCCTGCCATGGCCCTGGAATCATTCATTCTCTGAGGAGCCCTGATTCCTTTTAGTGGGGAATGGTATTAGAAACTACGATCTGGGCACAATGTGGCTCCTTGCTATTGGAGTGTATTTCCTTCTTGGACTCTTCAGTAGACAGAGCTAGGAAATATGTTCATGTATATATACACATATACATACACTTATATACATATACATGTGCACTTAATCAAACAAATACAACATGTGTATGTGTGTTTTAAAACGCAATGGAAATTGCAGGGACTGCCCTGGTGGCACAGTGGTTAAGAATCCGCCTGCCAATGCAGGGGACACGGGTTCGAGCCCTGGTCTGGGAAGATCTAACGTGCCACGGAGCAACTAAGCCCATGCGCCACAACTACTGAGGCTGCACTCTAAAGCCCACGATCCACAACTACTGAGCCCGTGTGCCACAACTACTGAAGCCCGTGCACCTAGAGCCCTTGCTCCGCAACAAGAGAAGCCACCGCAATGAGAAGCCCGCGCACCGCAACGAAGAGTAACCCCCACTCGCCACAACTAGAGAAAGCCCACGCGCAGCAACGAAGACCCAATGCAGCCAAAAATAAATAAATAAATTTATTTTTTTAAAAAAAGAAAGAAATTACAGAGTAGACACCACAGAAAATGGAAGCTTATAAGATAAATTCACATTTCCCCAGAACTCAAAAAAAAAAAAAAAAAAAGAATAAAAGAAATAATGATGAAGCAGATGAAAGAAATGGAGGAGAGATCCAGAAAATCCAACATACAAATAAAAATTCTGAAAGGGGAGCAGAGCAATTGTAAGAGCCATTATCAAATAATCGAAAAAAAGATTACCTACAAAGGAAGAAAATCAGATTGATATCAGATTTGTCCAAAATGATAAATGTCAGAAGACAGTGATGTAATATCTAAGTCTGGACAAAAAAATTTCGTGACTTCAGAATTCAATATTTAGCCAAGCTGTGATATAAGGACATTATACAGTCATTCTTAGCCATAAGAAGTTTAGAAATTGTAACACCTCCAACTCCCTTCTTAGAAAAAAGAAATACTCAAAGAATTATTGCAGCCATCCAAGGAAGGAGTGAAAATAATGAAAAGATGTGGTACTTTAAAAATTGGCAGTGGGTAAACAAAACCATTAAACCTTAGATATCAAAATAGTTGTTAACACAGTTATAGAACAAAGCAAATGTCAAAGGTAGTAAGTAAAATAAAAGATACGTAGTGGAAAATAAAGAGTAGTATTAATGGTCTCGATCTAAGATCCTAGATTATTTTTAAAAACTGGGAGTTTGGTGAGGAGACAGGGACGGAAGAAGGAAGTAAAAGCAATGCTGTGGGGTTTCCTGGACCTAACCCCACAAGGCCTGAGTCCCCTACTCTGCTTTTCCACAAATGTCCCAACCACTAGCAGGAAAGGTCAAGGTCTGGTCTACATCAGTTACAGTATAGGATGAGGGTCTCCCAATACTTGACCAAAGAAAAAGCCCCTTGTTTGAGGATGGTCCCACAGTGTCTTCCGCCTCACATTTGGTCAAATGGCCCTCCCTGGGATTGAGGATCCCACAGGCAGAGATGGTAACGGCTGGCGGTTGGCCAAGAGGCAAGTCAGAAGCAGTGTGCCCTTCCAAGGGATACAAGTGATCAACAGAACTGACTGCACCTGAGAAAAGAAACTGGAGCCTACAAAGTTTTTTACGTGCAGAGGGGAGCCAGCCTAGCTACACCACTGCACAGAAGGGCTAAGGCCAATAGTTCTGTCCCGGTCTCCTCCTAGGGGCCGGTGAGGCCTTTAGTAGCCAGCTCTCTCCACCACATTGGCTGGAAGCAGTGGCCGTGGAGCATCAAGACCCCTTTTTATCTGGGACCTGCTGCCTGGTGTAGGACTGGGTTGAACAGGGCTACACAAAGGCTAAGGACTACGATGAGGACACCTTTACATTTCTCCTGCACAGGCTTTTAGCCCTCTGACCCCATCACATTCTGATGGAACGCTCACCTATTTGCCTTCTCTACCAGACTGTGTGCCCCCGTATCCCCACCCTAAGCACAACACTTGACATACCCAATGTATTTAGATTTTGTCCTGCAGTCTTCACATATAAAAGAGACTAAAATGAAGGTATATGATTCCCAAGACTTGCTTAGGGTCACCCAAGATGCAGGTCCCTGAGTCCCAACCCTGATCTCAGTGGGAGGGGGCATCCCAGGGTGGCGATGGAGGGGGCGGGGCCCTCGGTACCAGTGAAGGTGGTGTAGGCATGGTGCAGTTCCCTGAGGCTGCTGGCTGTGTTCTGGAACTGATGCTCCAGGGAGATGAGCTGCCGTTCAGTGCTCCTCTGCTCCTGCGCAGGGTCCATGAAGGGACCGGACAGGGCCTTCCCAATCAGGCCCTCCAGCTCCGCCAGCGCCGCCGCCATCAGCTGCTGCAGCTTAGGCACAATGGCATGTCGCTCACTGAGCAGGAGCCCTGAGGCCTGGCTTTTCTCAAACTGGAATGACTCCCACGTGTCCAGAAGCTGCGGGGCGGGCAGAGGGCAGTCAAGCAGAGGTGGTTACGGGGGAGGGGCACTGGGAGAGACGGGAGAGGTGCCTTCTCACCGAGATGTCCAGTGCCTCATTCTCAGCACTGAAGGCGCCAAAGTCGTTGCGGACGAGCTCATAGAGTGACCGCGTATATTCCATTCGCTCCTCCAGCTCTGGGTACCGCTCGTTGGCCTCGTTCAGCTGCAGGGACTACAGTATGAGACCAGCACTCCCACAGCCCTTTGCACTTCTCTAGGCCCATCCTGAGGGGCACTCCCACCTGCTAGAGGCTCCAGGCCCCAGCAGCCACCTTTTAACCAACTGGGATCAGGGCAATCTGGGATCAGATCCCCCATCTGACCTAGGTCTCCCTGAAGACAGCACAGTTCCTCCCCCATCAGATCGTTGCCCTGATGGCAGGGTATGGATCCCTACTTGACTGTACAGAGAGCAGAACTCGGTCTCTGAAAGCCAGACTTTATCTCTCTCAAGACACCAGGGCCTCCCCCTCTCATGATGATATTGAGGGCCACGTGAGCAGGATGAGAACTGGCAAGGGCAGACCACACATGTGAGCACAGTTTAAGAGCATCAAGCCCCGTCGAGAGCTCAGCTGAGACTTGAAGGGAGTGTGCTGGGCATGCGAGCGGGACGGCCCTGGATAAGCTGGGAAAGGAGAATGGGGAGAGCCCACCTTCTGGGAGCACCACGTGAGGGCGTGGATGTCTGAGTTGATGGTTTGGAAGGCCTTCGTGAAATCTGTGAGCTCTGTTACTAGCTGCTGACCGCGGCTCCGGCATTCGTTCTGGACCTGTTCAAGAAGGTCCTTCCTGATGCTCACCAGCTTGGATTCTGAAGACAGGAGAGAGTTAGGCATGAGGGGGTGAAGTGCCAGGGGAGTGTGGCGGGGCCGGAGTGGGAGCAGGTTGAAGGGGCAGCCAGAGCATGAATTTGTTCCCTCAGTCACTGAACACTTACTGGACCCCTGCTTGGTGTCCAGTCAGCTGCAGTGCACTTGGGCCTGTGCTGGGCACTGGTGGACAAGAGTGATGAGTGAGACAGAAAGTGTTCCCACCCTCAGAAGCTCACAATATGGCAGCAGAGACAGACATATAAGGGGATAATCACATACCAGTGTGATAAATGCTCTTCAAAGAGCCCTCAACCTGGCTCAGTGAAGGGGCAGGAGGCCTGAGGATGCTGGGGAAGGCCTCCTCAGGGAAGGGGACGCTAAGTGGATGAAACTGTGTGCAAAGCCACAGGGATGCCGTGTCCATGAAGAGCAGAATGCCCACCACAGATAAACATTTTCTATCTGAGATGTCTTACTGCCTCTGCTCTAGTAGAAGAGGTACCAAGAAGAGTGTGTAATCTGCCTTTTGGTTTTAAGGATTAAAGGAAAGAGGCTGTCAGGTGGATTTGGGGCTAGAAGATAATCTTGGAAGCTGGTTTTGGCAATATGAACACCTCCACTGTCGCCGAGGACAGGAATAATACCAACATGATACCTCGTCAAATCTGAGATGCCACTGATAGTAAGAAGCACCATTATTTTACATACACCACGAAAAAAGAAAAGATGATGCCATCAATTATAATACACCTCTTAAGTTCAGAGATGTTAAAATATGCACAGAGCAGCAAAATACAATATAGAAATAGGGTCTGGAGTATGCCGCAAAAATATAGTATAGGGTGCTTACTACATGCCAGACACAGTGTCAACTACTTTACCTGTATTAACCCATTTAATCCTCACAAAACCCTTTGAGGTAGATACTATTATTGCCCCTGTTTTAAAGATAAGCAAAGTGAGACTCAGAGAGGTTAAATATCAACATCACACAATGCTACAGCAAGGATTCAAACTCTGACAGCCTGGCCCCACAAAGCATATATTTTATGCTTTGAAGGGTGAAAAGTAAATTAACTCATCCGCCATGAGCATCTCTGCAACTGGAAAGTAGGACAGTGAGTTCCAGGCACAGGTAATTGAGACATACAGGGAATGGACCTGTTGGAGCTTTGGAGGAGGTAACGAATAGGACTTGGCACCAAGAGCTGAGACTGAGAAAATCAAGACAAGGGAACTTCTGAGGGGTACCCAAGGTTGAACAGAACACAAAGATGTGCACTTATCCTTTTTCAAACTATCCCATTGACCTATGACAGTAGCTAGGCCATTGCAATGGTGCCGCTTTCTGACCAGCAGCATGGGGCCAGTGAAGACAGAGAGGAGCTCAACAGTGACACTGTGTGGTATAAGGGAGCAACGGACTGATAAAGTACCAGGGCTCCTTGGGGTTGGAAGTTGGAGATGGATGGGAAAACACATTTGAGAGATATTTAGGAGGCAGAAGAATGGAAAGGATTTGGTGACAGGCTGGACGTGGTGGAGTTAGGGAGAGGGAAGAGTAAAGTATGAACTCAAGTTTCTGGAGAGGCCAACTTATAACAGTAGGTAATTCAAGTATTCAAGGGAGCCCAAGTAGAAGAGGAACAAAGTTGCAGGATAAGAAGATAGAATTAGATCAGCAAGAAGGATGAGAGTGGACAGAAGGGAATAAGGTGAAATGAAAAAAATTAAGCATCTACTGCATGCCACACTCAGTGCTAGGAACATTGCAAATAATATCTCATTTAATCCTCCTTCCCATAACCCTGTGAGCGACTACATTGTTATGCCTGTGTTACAAATAAAGAAACTGAAGCTCAGTGATCTGAAGTCATGCAAACCAGTAAAAAACAGAGCCAGGATTCTGAACCCTGTGCTTTTATCTCTCCATCTGCTCCTCTTGAAGAGGCCAGTTGAACCTGGACTAACGACCAAGAAGCCAACAAACTAGAAAGAACACTGACTTCCTGAGCAAGAGTGGAGCAAAGCCTGCCCAAAACAGGGTCAGAAAGAAAGCAGGCCAATCACAGGTCCTCCTGTTCCTGCCTTGCCAGCCTGAATCCCCTGTGCATTTAGGAGCAAGGGTTGGGGAAAAAGCAGGGAGTTCTGTGGTCTAGAAGATAACTAAGGAGGTATGGGCTTTTATCTGTGGAAGAGCAAAGGCAGGGAGGGCTAGGCAGGCAAGCACTTTCAAGCAAACTCTTTCAGGCCCACCTCCAAGGCCTCCCACCTTATAAAGAAAGCAGGGCTGGGGACTTCCCTGGCGGCGCAGTGGATAAGACTCTGCGCTCCCAATGCAGGGGGCCCGGGTTCGATACCTGGTCAAGGAACTAGATCCCACACGCATGCTGCAGCTAAGAGTTCACATGCCACAACTAAAGAGCCTGCCTGCCGCAACTAAGGAGCAGGCGAGCCGCAACTAAGGAGCTGGTGAGCTGCAACTAAGGAGCCCGCCTGCTGCAACTAAGGCCTGGTGCAACCAAAGAAAGAAAGAAAGCAGGCCTGGAGGCCATGGATCTGAGAGTATCTAGTCTCTGCAGGAAGCAGACACGATTGGTTACTGCCATTCATGGGTGTTAGGTGACAAAACCTCTCTGTTTCCCAGAAGAACGAATCACCAGCTTCCCAATCTACCCCTCTGTGTGTTTCTCCACAGCCATCTCCTGCGTGGAGGCACTTAGCTAGTAACCAGTAGCATGAGACATCCTTCCCATGGAAAGGGAGGAAGAGAAAAGAGGAACAAGACTAGGTCTTAAACCAGATTTCTCAGAGACCCAGGGAGACCAACTGGGCCTTGGCCTCGTGCGGGTAGGTAGACACATGAGGTGGGAAACTGAGATGGGCTGAGTGGGGAACAGACAGCAGAGTGGGCTTGAGCTCCACTTTCCATGTATCACTTTGGGAAGATACCCCCTTGCAGGGTGCCCTCATGCTCATATGACATGAGATAGGCACAGCAGAGCAGAAATCATGGTGTGATGTGTTGTGGCAGAAAGAGGTCCAAATATAATGTTCCCAAGCCCGCCACAGCTCCCAAATGGCAGGAGATACAGGAGATAATGGAGAGTTGATAGCCAGTGGGCCCAGATAGGGTTCCTGTGTTGAGGGGCGAGGGACCCTTAAGCAGAAGCTATGGGGTGGCCAGCCTAAGACAAAGACTGGTTGAAGGGTTCACTAAAACCCTAAGGATATGTAATGTCAGCAGGAGCCAGTGCAGAGCCGAGTCAGCAAAGGTAGACACTCTGGGCTCCTATTAGCCAGGAGAACACACGCCAGCTACACCAGCTCAGGACACAGCTGCACCAGGAGCAGCAAGGTCACAAGGAGGGCAGAGACCTCAGGGAAGGCAACAGAAGCCAGCAAAGAAGAGCACACAGCCCAGAAGCCCTCTCTAATGCCGGGGCCACCTTGGGGAGGAAAAGGAGTAGAGGACACTTGAAAATCAAAACAATCCAGAACTGTAGTACGAATTTTGAATTGACCAAATACCCAAAATAGACTGAATTAGACCAAAAGTGCTGCTTTAAATTAAAAAAAAGTGCACTTTCAATTGGAATACAGTTGTCCCTTCGGGGGACTGGTTCTAGGATCCCTGAGGATACCAAAATCCACACATTTTATAAATGGCATAGTATTTGCATATAACCTATATATGTCCTCCTGTATACTTTAAATCATCTCTAGTTTACTTATAATACCTAAAATGACGTAAATGCTATGTAAATAGTTGTAAATACAATGTAAATGCTATATAAACAGTTATTGGTTCAAGTTTTGCTTTTTGGAACTCTCTGGAATTTTATCCACAGACACAGAACACGCAGATTGGAAGGGCCAACTGTCTCTTTTTTCACCATCAGCAGAATTTAGGGCTACAGACTAAGCCAAGATCAGTTAAAGAGAGTAACTTTTTATACATGCAAATTGTAGTGTCAATTTTGACTTCTACATGTGGGGAGAGGGCACCCTTGATTCCTAGCCTGAGTTCTCCTAGCCTAAGGAGCAGGCTAGGATTTTTCTCAGTCACATTTGATTCGAACAACTTCCGCGCCATAAGAATAGAAAGTGCTAGGTGACAGGGACACAATTCCTAGGGAGTATGGTGAAGGAGTAGAGCCAAGACAGGCGGAGAGGCTGTCCTCTGCAGTGATCACACCTTCAGTTGCAAAGGGAAGGGCCTGGGACCTGGGGCTTTGGGAGGCTGTACAGGTCCAATGAGGGGCCTGTACCAAAGGTCCCTGGAGGACGCTGAAGGCCCAAGAAGGGCTGTGTGGATAAGGTACAGAAGGCAAAGGAAAGGAGGGAAGATAAGCAGCACTCACCCATCTCTACCTGTATGTCACGGCAGCTCAGCAGCAGCAGCCCGCCTTTTGTGATCAGCTCCATGGGTATGCTGGAGACACGGGCCTGCCAACCATTTAGGCAGCTCACCAGCATCGCGTAGTTCTTGACAGGACAACCTCTCATAGACTCCAGCTTCTGAGGCCCACAGGCTTGCAGGAACTCATAAATGCCTTTCATCCAGTGATGGTCCCTGCAGAATTCCTGCACCTCCCGCAGCATGCCCTAGGGGCAGACAAGGTGTTTAGGGCAGAGGTGGGTGGCTTTGATGGGAATTGGTGGCCACCATCCCATTCTTTAAACCTCTGTCCTCACCTCCAGCAGGGCCTGTTGTATAGCCAGTGCCTGCTGGATTCGAGGGCTGTTGTCCAGGTCCTCTTGCAGCTGCTTATAATTGGGGGGCAAGTACTGGCCCCGCAGCTGGTGCCCACAGACCTCCAGGGCTTCAGTAACTGTGTGAGACTTCCAGGGCCACACCAATCCTATACTCGGGCCGCAGAAGATGTCCACAGCGTCGCTGGGTTGGCCCTGGAACTTGGGCATCATGAAGTCCGTGTCCGAGTCCTCCTCTTCATGTTCTTCTAGGGGGGTACATGCCATAATTGTCCCTGGTCCTCCAGGGACCACACACAACCTCTCCCTCTACCCTGAGTGTGTACACACACATACAAACACACACACACACACACACACACACACACACATTCTCTGTTCATGAGTGAGTTTACACATACATCTACATCATAAACACAGTACCAGACCCACCAAGGGAATTTATTAGTTAGGGTTCAGGTGCAGAGAACAGAATTCAGTCTAGCTAGTAAAAGCAGGGAGGAAATTATTATAGATTATTACATGGGTTGTGAATAACTGCAAGAGCTGAAAAACAAAAACACTCTAGGCCAAGTGTCTAGGGCTCTGTGCTGCCTGGTAAATTGGGATGTCATTGCCATACCACTAGCTACATAAGCACATGATCTTGTGATTACGAGCCCCACCAGCAGAATGGATGGCATATGCCCTGCCTCTCTCCCCTACTTACCTCAATTCTGAGCTGAAGTCACATATAGATCTAAATCACATATGACTCCCAGCCGCAAGGGGGTCTGAGAAACACAGTTTATAGCACTCTAGCCTCTGCAGAACAGAGGAGGAGGTGAGAAAGGAAGCTGAGCAAGCCCGTCCTCAGTATCCGTCTTAAGGAATATCCTTGAACTTGGCCTCCCCCTTAATTCTTAGAAACTGTTTAATTGCCAATTTTAGTATTTGTGTTAAAACTTTGCACAAAAAGGGAGAAGAAGCATCGAAACGTTCAGAAATTAGATCCATACTGCCAACACCTAAACACCACAGTGCCCGCAAGGGCCCATCCTCAGATCTCTTCTCTTCCCCATCAGTACTCACTTTCTAGGAGAGCTCATCCAGTTTCATGGTTTTAAATACCACCTATTTGCTCTGAAACTTATGTCTAGCTCAGATCTCTCCCTGAATCCCAATCCCACTTAAACAACTGCCTAGTCTACATCTCTACTTAGATGCCTAATATGCACCTCAAACTTTTAACAGCCCAAAATGAGCTCTGATCTCTATCTGCACCCCCCCAGATTGCTCCTCATGCAGTCCTCCAACGTCAGTAAATGGGAACTCCATTCTTCCGGGTGCTCCAGTCAAAAACTTTAAAGCTATCTTTGACTCTTCTCTCACATACAACACAGCCAGACATCAGAAAATCCCATTGGCTCTATGTTCAAAATATATCCAAAATCCAACCGATTCTCACCACCTGTACCACTGCCTTCCCCTCTTTCCCCAGCCCAAGTCACCATCAAATCTCACGGCATTATTGAAATACCCTTCTAACTCGTCTCCCTGCTTTGGTCCTTGCCTCTATCACTTTGCAGTCTGCCCTGCATAACCAGAATGATCCTTTAAAAATAATGCCAGAGGGGTTCTAGGAAGATGGTGGAAGTGGCAGCATAATTTTGAAATCTATTCCAAATTCCCACATGAATTTGGTATATAAAATTGACAGAGCAATTAGACAGTAAAACGAAAAACCCATCTGGATAACATTTTTAACAAAATGAAGACAAAGGATCCTTACAAACACTAAAATATAAGTGGGTGGGAACAAACCACCTACAGCCTCAAGACCCAAGTGGCATCGCCATTTATGGGGAAGGAAGCAGAGGAGAACAATGGTATACCAGACTGACCTGAGACTAGGAAAACTCTGCAACAGCCAACAGGCATTTTGTGGAAAGAAGAGGGCTAATTCGAGAACAGCAGGTAAAAATGGAAGGGGATTTGCCCGCTCCAGTAGCAGGTAGGTAAGGTTCGTAGAAGCTTTAGCAGTCTATGCCCAATGAGCTCCTAAAACCAACCGGCGAGGGCTCCCTTCTGGGACAGTGCTCAGCACTAAGGTGAAACTGCTGGGGGTAAAGTAAAAAGTGAGCAGAATGGAAGCAATAGAGAAAAAGAAAAGGTCCAAATAAAAGTGGGAGAGAGAAACAGAAACCAGGAAATCTCAGAAAGTTAGCCCCCGTTTTTTGAACACTACAGAAAATCAACAGAAAAGGAAATTGAAAGGTTAGAAAACTATTCTTGAACCAAGCTGTCTCCTAAAAGTTAGTAAAAGAGAACTTTTCAGAAATGAGTAACAGAAAAGTACCAACATCAAACCCCGTACAAAGCTAGTATAAGAAAAAAGAGAACGGGGAGTAGAATAACATCTTTATAGACAATGAAAGCATGTCAGGAAACAGATCAAAACAAGCCCATTTCAAAACAAGTCAAAAGACACCCCGAAAATGGCATAACCCATGAAAGGAAACCACGTATCAGAATTAGAAAAACTCAGAAATTATGCAACAGGACTCAGGAAAGAATTAGAAATAAAAGAAAACATAATTTTGGAATGGAAACTGAACTAAAAGGAAGATAAGAGCAAACAAACTTAACAGGTAAATAATGCCTTAAGAAAAATAGAAGGTAAAAATAAGGATAATTACAAAATAAAAAAGAAATAAGGATTTAAAAAAAAATATTTCAAGAGAAAGGAACATACATTGGGAGAAAAGTGATAAGGATCTAAAACACATGTAATAGGAGTCCCTGAAGAAAAATCCAAAGCAAGGGAAGAGAACAATACTAAAAGCCTTAATTCAAGAATACTTTCCTGAAATAAAAAATACTTAAAGCTACTTTATAAAGGAGCATACCTGAGAATACTATCTTAGAATGTTCAATACCAAGACATATTCTACTAAAATTACTAAATTTCAAGGAAAAAGGAAAAAATATTTTAGGTATCTAGGCAAAAAAAAAAAAAAAGCAAGTGATTAATAAAGGAAATAAAATTAGATTATTATCAGATTTTTGGACAACTTTTAATGCCAGAAGAAAATGGAGTAATATCTTTAAGATATGGAAAGGAAGAACATATGAGGCAATGATTTTACAACTGGGAATACTAACTTTCAAAGGGTACAAACTATTATCAACATAGAAGAACTTGAGAATTCTGCTCCCACAAGCCCATCCTGAGGAATCTAAATAGAGAATGAACTTTGGGCAAACAAAATGACTAAAAGAGACATCAACATAAGGACTGCTGGTGAGCATAAATATATTGTTACTTGTAGAAATAAACTTAAATGAGGTTTTATTCAATAATAAAATTATTAAAAGGGTAAGAATATAGCAGAAATGACAATGTAGAGAATGCTGGTGATTCTCTTGCTTGCCAGGAGGAGAGAGCCTATCTGAAGAATGAAACCTTGGAAGGCACGTTGCTTGACCAACTAATAGCCGTTTGCTTCTCCCTTCTTCCATGGTGGTAGAGCCTATCTTCCATGAGAAACTAAATATATCAGCCATTTGATTTCCCACACCTAGATTTTTACAATGAGATGTAACAGTGCATCTGCTGGGGAGTTTCTGGAGAAGATTTATTTTCCTGATAATAAGTGAGAGTCAGGCAAGGAGAGCTTTCTCTCTAACCTTGCCTCCCCTTTTTAAAACATGACTTTGCTTGAGAATGGGATGCATGGAGCTGCAACTTGTCTTGCAACTACAATGCAATAGCCTGAGGATGAAAAAAGATTTTTGATTGCATCCTCCCCTAGCACATATACCCTTCCAAGAGGATCTGTCCTTAACTACAGCTAAACCCAGAATGGAATCAGGGAAGGATATAAAGAGCCTGGTACTTGATGACATTTCTGAGCCACTGAACCAACCCTGGAAGCTACCTGGAGACTTCTTGTTATGTGAGATGATTGTATTGTTTAGGCTACCCTTACGTCTTCTGTTACTTCCAGCTGACAGCATTCTCACTGACTTAGAATTCAAACTCACAAGTAAAATCAAAGGACTAAGAGAGAGAGATAAAGCCTTGATGACATTGCCTTAGCCCTGAATCCAGCTGAGCCTGAATCCAGCTGTATTCATTAATTTCTTAGTTATAGGGGCCAGTAAAAAATCTCCCCTTTTCCTTAGCTAGCTTTGAGTTAGGAAATGTAATCCAAAACCAACTTGCACATTTAGGCCCATCTAATAGATGTTTATAGCCAGGACAAGCATAGCTGAAGGTTGGAGCCTCCTCCACCATATACACCCTTCTAAGAGGATATGCTCTGACCTATAGCGAAAGCCAATTAATTTGTACCATGACCCATTGCTCTTGCCAGATCTTATGGATACGTGACTCTCTATAGGATAGGCTGAATCAATCATATTTCTTGTCTGGAAAATTTGAACTAAGTCACACAATCAGGAAAACTTAACTGAAAGATCATATATAGAGTCAAGAATGGAGTTGGTGCCATAGAAAGTCTAAGTCACTTGGAAGCAATGGTTATAAGGGAGCAGAAAGTTCAAAGGAAGCAGAGACAGCTAGTGTTAGGAGAGAATCAGGGGAATTGGGAAGAAGCACAGACAGAAGTATAGGTGAAAGGATAATCACCAATTTGAGAGACAGGGACTCTCTTCCTGACTTTCTAGTTTCAATTTCTCTGAAGTTCGGTGCTGCTACATCTTTTCTGCCTTTGAATTTGGTAACTCTCTGTTTTGTGAGCTCCAAAACAAAGATGGGGTTGAAGAACTGTGATTCAAGGTGCCAAGACCCATGAGAGCACTCAGGCAATATGATGCTATATAGTCAATTCATGTGTGGTTCTGAGCAATGGAAAGAAAAGCTAGTGCATTTTTAATAAAATTTGGCGAATGCAATATCCCAACAGAACAGAACACTAATGACTTCTTAGCCAGAGTAAGAGTGAAATAAAGAGACCTGATATCAAGTAAATCAAAGAAATATAAGTTACCTGTCACTGCTAAGTGATTTGGGCTTCCATTTAAAATACATATGTTTTAGTATAATACATATGAGTCAACATGGAGCTGCATTTTAAAATATCCATCCAACTTGAAAGACCTAAATAATGATAGATCTTTACAGTAGGTTTCCTTGAATGAGTAACTCAGATATTTCACACAGAGCAAAGCATCTTGTCAAACACACTTATAGGACTTTTCATTGTTTCAAAATTTCTTACAGAGTGGCAAGAAAAAAAACTCCTTCCTCTCTCATCTATGAATCCGCTCACTGTTACACTGCTTCCATCTATACTTCCTCTTGCTGGTCATACTGTTCACACCTCACATTCCCAAGAGACCCTCCCTGCCATATGCAGCCCCCTGGAAAAATATATAGTAAGGACAGTTTCATTTTTTGCATTATATCTCTAAGCTAACTTCAACACCATTCCAACAAAAATCTACTTCAAGAGATTTTTATAATAAAAATGAAGCAATCCTTTGTCCCTTTTCAGGGTTACAGATTTATCTTACCACAAATATCAAAAATGTATTCTTTTTTTTTTAATATCTTTATTGGAGTATAATTGCTTTACAGTGTTGTGTTAGTTTCTGCTGTATGACAAAGTGAATCACCTATATGCATATGTATATCCCCATATCCCCTCCCTCTTATGTCTCCCTCCCACCCTCCTTATCCCACCCCTCTAGGTGGTCACAAAGCACCGAGCTGATCTCCCTGTGCTAGGCAGCTGCTTCCCACTAGCTATCTACTTTACATTTGGTAGTGTATATATGTCCATGCTACTCTCTCACTTCATCCCAGCTTACCCTTCCCCCTCCCCATGTCCTCAAGTCCATTCGCTACGTCTGTGTCTTTATTCCTGTCCTGCCTTTAGGTTCATCAGAACCATTTTTTTGTTGTTGTTTACATTCCATATATATGTGTTAGCATATGGTATTTGTTTTTCTCTTTCTGACTTACTTCACTCTGTATGACAGACTCGAGGTCCATCCACCTCACTACAAATAACTCAATTTCGTTTCCTTTTATGGCTGAGTAATATTCCATTGTATATATGTGCCACATCTTCTTTATCCATTCATCTGTCGATGGACATTTAGGTTGCTTCCATGTCCTGGCTATTGTAAATAGTGCTGCAATTTGAACTTTGTGGTACATGACTCTTTTTGAATTATGGTTTTCTCAGGGTATATGCCCAGTAGTGGGATTGCTAGGTCATATGGTAGTTCTATTTTTAGTTTTTTAAGGAACCTCCATACTGTTCTCCATAGTGGCTGTATCATTTACATTACCACCAACAGTGCAAGAGGGTTCCCTTTTCTCCACACCCTCTCCAGCATTAATTGTTTGTAGATTTTTTGATGATGGCTATTCTGACCGGTGTGAGGTGATACCTCATTGTAGTTTTGATTTGCATTTCTCTAATGATTAGTGATGTTGAGCATCATTTCATGTGTTTGTTAGCAATCTGTATATCTTCTTTGGAGAAATGTCTATTTAGGTCTTCTGCCCATTTTTCGATTGGGTTGTTTGTTTTTTTTGATATTGAGCTGCATGAGCTGCTTGTATATTTTGGAGATTAATCCTTTGTCAGTTGCTTCGTTTGCAAATATTTTCTCCCATTCTGAGGGTTGTCTTTTTGTCTTTTTTATTGTTTCCTTTGCTGTGCAAAAGCTTTTAAGTTTCATTAGGTCCCATTTATTTATTTTAGTTTTTATTTCCATTTCTCTAGGAGGTGGGTCAAAAAGGATCTTGCTGTGATTTATGTCATAGAGTGTTCTGCCTATGTTTTCCTCTAAGAGTTTTATAGTGTCTGGCCTTACATTTAGGTCTTTAATTCATTTTGAATTTATTTTTGTGTATGGTGTTAGGAAGTGTTCTAATTTCATTCTTTTATATGTAGCCGTCCAGTTTTCCCAGCACCACTTATTGAAGAGACTGTCTTTTCTCCATTGTATATTCTTGCCTCCTTTATCAAAGATAAGGTGACCATAGGTGTGTGGGTTTATCTCTGGGCTTTCTATCCTGTTCCATTGATCTATATTTCTGTTTTTGTGCCAGTACCATACTGTCTTGATTACTGTAGCTTTGTAGTATAGTCTGAAGTCCAGGAGTCTGATTCCTCCAGCTCCGTTTTTCTTTCTCAAGATTGCTTTGGCTATTCAGGGTCTTTTCTGTTTCCATACAAATTGTGAAACTTTTTGTTCTAGTTCTGTGAAAAATGCCATTGGTAGTTTAACAGGGATTGCATTGAATCTGTAGATTGCTTTGGGCAGTATAGTCACTTTCACAATGTTGGCTCTTCCAATCCAAGAACATGGTATATCTCTCTATCTGTTGGTATCATCTTTAATTTCTTTCATCAGTGTCTTATAGTTTTCTGCATACAGGTCTTTTGTTTCGTTAGGTAGGTTTATTCCTAGGTATTTTATTCTTTTTGTTGTAATGGTAAATGGGAGTGTTTCCTTAATTTCTCTTTCAGATTTTTTATCATTAGTGTACAGGAATGCAAGAGATTTCTGTGCATTAATTTTGTATCCTGCTACTCTACCAAATTCATTGATTAGCTCTAGTTGTTTTCTGGTAGCATCTTTAGGATTCTCTATGTATAGTATCATGTCATCTGCAAACAGTGACATTTTTAATTCTTCTTTTCTGATTTGGATTCCTTTTATTTCTTTTTCTTCTCTGATTGCTGTAGCTAAAACTTCCAAAACTACGTTGAATAATAGTGGTGAGAGTGGGCACCCTTGTCTTGTTCCTGATCTTAGAGGAAATGCTTTCAGTTTTTCACCGTTGAGAACGATGTTGGCTGTGGGTTTGTCATATATGGCCTTTATTATGTTGAGGTAGGTTCCCTCTATGCCTACTTTCTAGAGAGTTTTTATCATAAATGGGTGCTGAATTTTGTCGAAAGCTTTTTCTGCATCTATTGAGATGATCATATGGTTTTTCTCCTTCAATTTGTTAATGTGGTTTATCACGTTGATTGATTTGCAAATATTGGAGAATCCTTGCATTCGTGGGATAAACCCCACTTGATCATGGTGTATGATCCTTTTAATGTGCTGTTGGATTCTGTTTGCTAGCATTTTGTTGAGGACTTTTGCATCTATGTTCATCAGTGATATTGGTCTGTAGTTTTCTTTTTTTGTGACATCTTTGTCTGGTTTTGCTATCAGGGTGATGGTGGCCTCATAGAATGAGTTTGGGAGTGTTCCTCCCTCTGCTGTATTTTGGAAATTTTGAGAAGGATGGGTGTTAGCTCTTCTCTAAATGTTTGATAGAATTCACCTGTGAAGCCATCTGGTCCTGGACTTTTGTTTGTTGGAAGATTTTTAATCACAGTTTCAATTTCATTACTTGTGATTGGTGTGTTCGTATTTTCTCTTTCTTCCTGGTTCAGTCTTGGAAGGTTGTGCTTTTCTAAGAATTTGTCCATTTCTCCCAGGTTGTCCATTTTATTGGCATATAGTTGCTTGTAGTAATCCCTCATGATTCTGTGTATTTCTGCAGTGTCAGTTGTTACTTCTCCTTTTTCATTTCTAATTCTGTTGATTTGAGTCTTCTCCCCTTTTTTTCTTGATGAGTCTGGCTAATGGTTTATCAATTTTGTTTATCTTCTCAAAGAACCAGCTTTTAGTTTTGTTGATCTTTGCTATTGTTTCCTTCATTTCTCAAAGAGATATTCCGATCTTGGTAGGATATTGCTATAGTAAAGTTAAAGTAAGAACTTTAAGGTAATAGTTCCTGAACTTGACACCTGCCAGATGAGAAAAATGATTATCTGATTGTATTTCTCAGTTTTAAACTGCAGAATATTCCTGATAAGACTGTAAGAGCATCCGATAGTAACATTAATAACCTCTTTTTGGTCTCAAAATGTTCCAGTTCTAAGACTGCCCTCTGGAAAATGTCATAGAACATAGCTTATGAACACAGAATATGTTACAAGCGCTTTAGTAAAGCACTGGGTATTCTTTTAGGGACTAGAATCTAGTAAATATATAATTTTCTGTTATAAGGGGCTTATTTTTCATATTTTTGGGTATAAATGGAGGTACTGAAATCATTTTGTAATTTGGTTAAAATGCCATATAAATTTTGCCTCATTTAAGTAAAAGATTTCTCAGATGAATGTATTTCTTAAAGACTACTTATAGTGTTTTACCTGCTACATGTTTATTGTATATTACTCTAATTTTCATAAAGAACTTACAGAAAAATCCCAAATCAGAACTTTGATTCTGGTTCCTCCATGATATTAACTTGATTTTCCATGCTGATCTTGTTTTTTTCCTTCAAATTCTGATTTTGAAAAATCTCAAACATGCAGAAAAGTTTAAAGGTTCTACACACTCCTTTCTTTATCTATCTACTTAGACTCAACAATTATTAACATTTTGCCACATTGCTTTTTTTGTTTTTCCTTCTATTTTTCTTTTCCCTAAACTATTGGTTTGGCCAAAAAGTTCATTCAGGATTTTCCATAGTTATGGAAAACCCCAAATGAACTTTTTGGCCAACCCAATACTTGCAAGATATGAGTATCGTGACACGTCACCCCTATATACATCAGTCCCTGCTGCTTTTCTAAAAGTACAAGGGATAACCCAAGACATTGCAAGTGAATATTCTCACTTTCACTAGAATTTAGAATAAAAGTTTAAGGGGTTTTTGTTTGTTTGTTTTGCCATTCAAAGGAAAATACTGGAGCATATGCATAGTATGAATTAGGACATCATATAATGAGGAAGCACTGTGAAATGTATGATTTACCTAAATCTTTAATACTACTACTACTAAGATACTATCTGTAACACGTACTACTATGTGCTGAGCACTATTCTAAACATATTACTCTTTTATTCTTCAAAACAATGCTGCAACTGAGGTATTTTTGTTTTCCCATTTTACAGATTAGTGAACTAGCCTGTCTGATTTCAGAGCCCTTCCTTTTTCCACTGTACCATGTAAAACAAACATCAATAATCTCTATTGATTAATCTAGATTCACTTGAGAAAAAAATGTGCCACAACTGGTGTGATTTGTTAAAGACGCAGGCTCGGGAATTCCCTGGTGGTCCAGTGGTTAGGACTCCGAGTTTCCACTGCAGGGGGCACTGGTTCGATCCCTGGTCGCAGAACTAAGATCCTGCATGCTGCGAGGTACGGCCAAAAAACAAACAAAGAAAAGAAAAACACAGGCTCCTTTCAATGACCCTTTTTCTTCCTTGTCACCTAATTCCTAAAATTAACCTGGTGTCTTTACATCATCTTAATGAAAACGTACTAGTTGAATGGGAAAATGAAAAAGCACCTACATGTCAGAGGTGACTGAATGCATTTGATGGTTTTATCTGTGACGGCGTGAGTATTCCAAATAAAGGGAATGTGAAGGTGTATTTCCTCCCTGATGATTTACTAGTTTGAGGATTGATAATCAATGATAACTGGTAACTATAAAATAGCTCAGTAATACTAATGAATTATTCTATATGAAATGAAAAAGAGCTGCATGAAATAAAGCAAATATTGAACAGGCAGAGTTCTTCAAACAAGTACAAATTAACTTAGCAATCAAATCCAATTGTAAATGAAACGCCATTATGACATTAGAGAAAAACCTCATGGAGTTAGGACAAATCAGAGGACAATGTACTCACACTCTTTCATACACCGCTCACTACACTCAGGTGCGTGCACATACCTACACATAGGCACGTGCACGAGAAAGCAAAAACATGTCTCCACTCTCCTACCGCCCAACACACGTGCAGACCCAGGTTAGAGCTGCTCCATCCATGCCCAGTGCCCGACTCTCTGGCCATTAGGACACTGCATGTGCCCTTCTCCCTCCTTCCACCCTTCCTCCCCGCTGCCTAGGGCTCCTTAAATACCTTCAAAATACAGGGAATCCCGGAAGGTCTTCGGGTCTGTACACTGCATTACCTTCAGGCCAAGGTACAGAGAAGGGGCAGAAATAGCAAACAATGAGAGTTCAGACCAGGCTGAGAGCTTCTGATTATACAGAGGATAGGAACTGGGAATTCCTACAGCCAGCCCCCTGTCCAATCCAGAATACCTTCAGGGCAGAGGCCTTCGTAGACCTTAGGCCCCCAGTTATAACCTGGATCATATTTTCAATACAGGGCTCATGAGACAGCTGGCCACAACTGTCAAAGACCAGCTGCGCTGAGAGAAAGGGTTTCTGCCTTGGGGCCTGTAAAGGAGGGTAAGGAGAGGTTGTGGGGCTAGATGTCAGTATCCGTTCCCTACCAGCTGGCCCCTGACTGCCCGCCACCCTCCACACATGACACCCACCACCTCACTTGCAAGATGTTGGCCACAAAAGAGGTTATCTCGTCCTCTATGACGGACACGAGGTTCTGGCAAATCATGTAGTCTACCAGGCGGGCCAGCGGCCCCATCTGCAGCAGCCAGGCTTCTGCCTGCATCAGCTTCTGCTCTAGCTGCTGGCACTGCACCCTCTGAAGGTACAGGGAGCCCTGGCCTGTCCTGATCCTCTTGCAGTTTCTCACTTGCTCCTGCAGGCCCTGTTGCATGTGGTATGTATCCTCGTGAATCTGTCAGAATAGAGAGTGGAAAATTCACTGGAGAAAAGGGGATGGAGACCAAACTGGCCACCCACTGGCCTGTTGCAAAGCTCTCAGCTCATGGAGCCTAAAACCTAGATATACACATGAATGGCTGCTTTTTAGTAGAGATCGGCCCTGGAGATCTTTAAGTGACCAGAGAAGATGTGAAATGGAGAACATATATTGAGAGGCCACAGTGAGTTAGTTTGATAGGCCAGGCCTGTCTGCTAAAAGCCCCCAGGATGGAGCTCAAATAGAAAATTTGTGCGTGTGTAAATAGAGAGATTCACAATGCATAGATCAGACAAAGGACAAGAGAGACTGGCTAAGTAAGGCTCAGCAATTATTCCAGGATATGGAGTCCAATCACCAGGCCTGGGTGATGTGGCCTGCTGACCAGCACAACACTGCCTTCTGCGAGAGTAGAAGCTGTCTCTGGCTACTGACACAGACTTTCTAGTGGTGGACAGGGAATAGGGTTAAAAGCTTGGGGACCTCTTTGTGGGTTCTTCTCACAACTGGGAAGTTCCTCAGCCTACAAAGGCTGCTGACAGTTGCCACCTCTGGGCCTGTCCTGTTGAGGAACAGAGGGGAGACACCAGAAAGACATATTTGGCCAGATGGACCTTTTGTCCTTGCTGCTCTCCTATTCTTTCTGATGTTCAACAGAGCTTGTGATTAGAACTATGAGTTGTCTGTGGATTGTATTCTGCTAACTCTGAGCTCAGATCCCAGTCTTCTGAGATCCAGGCACAAGGCAGTTGAGACCTAAGCTAGGCGTGTCATATACGGACATGCCTTGGACTTGGCGAGGTTCTTAACCACTGCGCCACCAGGGAAGCCCCACCACGAATTAATTTTTGTGTATGGTATAGCAACTATTAGAAAACAATAATGCTTTAAAATACCTTTTATAATAGCAACAAAAAATATCAAATATCTAGTAATAAATCTAATGAAATATTTTCAAGACCTCTAAAGGAAACCTACAAAACCTTGTTAAGAGTAATTAAAGAGGGACTTCCCTGGTGGTGCAGTGGTTAACAATCCTCCTGCCAATGTAGGGGACATGGGTTCGAGCCCTGGTACGGGAAGATCCCACATGCCGTGGAGCAACTAAGCCCGTGTGCCACAACTACTGAGCCTGCGCTCTAGAGCCCACGAGCCATAACTACTGAGCCCACGTGCCACAACTACTGAAGCCTGCGCGCCTAGAGCCCATGCTCCACAACAAAGAGAAGCCACCGCAATGAGAAGCCCGCGCACAGCAACGGAGAGTAGCCCCCACTCGCCGCAACTAGAGAAAGCCCGCGTGCAGCAACGAAGACCCAACGCAGCCAAAAATAAAATTAATTAATTAATTTAAAAAAAGAACATTAATTAAAAGAAAGAATAAAGAAATCAAAATAAATCAAGAGATCCATGTTCACGGATTAGGAAACTAAATATTGTTAGGATATCAATTCTCCCCCAAATTGATCCATAGATTCAAAGCAAGCTAATAAAAAAAATTCCAGTAAATTACTTTGTGGAAATCAACAAGCTGACCCTAAAATGTATATGGAAATTCAAAGAACCTAGAATAGCTAGGGAAATCTTGAATAACAAAAAGCTGTAGGACCTAACAACACCAGATATTAAGACTTACTATAAAGCTACAATAATTAAGATAGCATGACGCTGACAAATAGACAGACAAATAGATTAATGGTACAGAACAGAGTCCAGAAACAGACCCACACATACACAATCATCTGATTTAAGAAAAAGACAACACTGTCATTCAGTGGGGAAATGGAAGTCTTTTCAATAAATGAGAAAAATAAACCTTGACTCTTACCTCACACCATGCATAAAAATTAATTTGAAATGGATCATACACCTAAATGTAAAAGATAAGATAATAAAATTTCTAGAAGAAAACATAGTAGAATATGGGGTAGGCAAAGATTTCTTAAACCAGAACCCAAAGGACACTAACCAAAAAATAAATAAATAAATAATAATAATAATAAAGTGAACTTCAAGAAAATTAAGAACTTCTGCTCATCAAAAGATACCATTAAAATAGTAAAAAGGTAAGCCACAGACTAGGATAAAATGTCCACAATATGTATATATTTGATACCAACTCATATCCAGAATATATAAAGAACTCCTACAAATTAGTAGGACAAAACCCAGACAACCCAATCAAAAATGAGCAAAAGTTTGACACTTCAGAGAAGAGGGTACCAAAATGGCCAATAAAAATATGAAAGGATGCTCAACATCACTGGTGATCACAGAAACACAAATTAAAACCACAATGAAATACCACTGTACACTCACCAATTTGGCTAAGATTAAAAACCTTTACACTCCCAAGTGCTGATGAGATCACAGGACAACTATAAGTCGGATGGGAATGTAAACGGGTACAACTACTCTAGAAAACCGTTTGGCACTGTAAAACATACATAAACCCTATTCCAGCAATTCCACTCCTAGAATATATACCTCAAAGAAATGAGTGTTTATGTCCATCAAAAGACATACAAAAATGTTCATAACAGTTATTCACAATAGTACAAAACTGGAACCAACATAAGTGTCCATCAATAGGAGAATTAACAAGTAAATTGTGGTACATTTTTATAGTAAAGCACTACAAAGCAATACAAAAGAGTGAACCACTACTACCTGCAATGTTATGGGTAAATCTCACTAACATAATGTGGAGTGAAAAAAAGCCAGACGAAAAAGAGCACATGCTGTCTGATTCCATTTACATGAAATTCCAAATTGGACAAAATTAATCTATGGTGACAGAGGTCAGAGTAGTGGTTACCTTTGTGGAGGCACTGATGAGAGAGGTACCAGGGAGCTTGCTGAGGTGCTATAAATGTTCTATATCTTGACCCGCTGGTAGTTACATGGGTGTACACATATGCAAAAATTTCAATAAACTGTACTTAGGTGGCATGTACCACAGATACAAAGTAGGCACACGAAGGAAGGACTCCATGACTGGATGCTTCTACCAGCCACAGTGGCCTGTCAAAGGTTCAAGATATGCTCAGAGATGAGCCTAGCAGCACAAAAGATCAGGATTCCAACTCTCAAATTCTCTAATGCTCCTGGCACGAACAACTGAAAAAAACAGACGTTGTTATGTTCCTCTTCCTCTCTGCTCAAGGCCTTAGGAAAGGTTGAGTCCAAGTCTCTGCCTGCCTGTTATTAATCCATCCACCTAGAGCAGAGACTGCTGTTGCTGGACAGGACAATGGCTCTGAGCCAACTGCAGAGTCCAGAACACACAGGGAAGCTTAAGCCAAGAGAAGGCTGAAACACTGGCGAGTTCAGCTTGGAGAAAAAGCTCACAATAAATCGGAGCCTCTTACCAGATGAAGGATGGATGTGCAGAGACGCAGGCAGCGATGGAGCAGCCGCAGAGCGTTGTGGTTTTCCTTGGCTAGAGCCCGCCGCAGGTCCAGCAACTCGTAGCACTGATCTGCTTCATGGGGGAGCCAGGACACAGAGCGCAGCTCCTGCAGAAGCCTGGAATCAAGGACTAAACTGCTCAGAGCCAGCGACTCTGCCCTCTTACCTTGGACACCTTTGACTTCCTCCTAGCCCAGCTCACCTCAGAATGAGCAAAGGTTTAGAGAGATTATAATATTCCCAGTGACCAACAGTGCAGCCTCCTCTTGAGGGTTCTTTGGAAGAGTTTAAGCCCAGGAAGTTGCTGGCTGGGGAACTCTTTGGGAAAGGCTTGGGGTATGTGCAAATGTTTTTTGGTTTTGGTTTTTTTCTGTTTTATTTATTTAATTAAAAAAATTTTTTTTGAATTTTATTTATTTTTTTATGCAGCAGGTTCTTATTAGTTATCTATTGCAAATGTTTACACTGAGTTACCTTTCGGCCAGGAAAGAGGGTCAAAGAGATCCCAACGTGTGACTCAGAAGGAGAGACTGCAGCGGCTTCTTCCGTGGAATAGGGGAAGCCAAGGGCCCTAACAGTCTAGATGGACAGGTAGGTTTTATTTTATTTTTTCTTTATTTATTTTTTACTATTTTTTAAACATCTTTATTGGAGTATAATTGCTTTACAACGTTGTGTTAGTTTCTGCTGTACAACAAAGTGAGTCAGCTATATGTATACATATATTCCCATATCTCCTCCCTCTTGCATCTCCCTCCCACCCTCCCTATCCCACCCCTCTAGGTGGTCACAAAGCACCGAGCTGATCTCCCTGTGCTATGCGGCTGCTTTCCACTAGCTAGCTATTTTATATTTGGTAGTGTATATAGGACAGGTAGGTTTTAGAATCAAAGGTGAGGAACCTCCAACTTCCCTACGGGGAAGTTTCATCCCTGATGAAACCCACTTCTGTTATTCATTCCCCAAACAACCACCCTGAAAAATCTACATCTCTAAATATCCTTGAAAAAATGAAGGACCCTCCTAATAAGCCGCGGAGGATCATAACGGATGTAATTTATTCAGTACCTATTGGGGCACTGAACATGGTACTTTACATTCACAATCTCATTTAATTCTCACTACAGCTGTGAGTAGCAGAAATCTTCCTCTCTTGTTTTCAGATCAGGAAACTGGGGCTCAAAGAGTAAAGTCCCTTGCTAGTGTTCAGGACTTAAATTCAGATCTGTGCAGCCCAATTATGCCATGATGATTAAGCTAGACTGGGAGGATACCTAGAGTAGAGGTTGCAAACTGGTAGCCCATGGGACGAATTCAGACTGAAAAGGTTTTTATATGTACCACTAAGAGTTGGCCAGCACAGTGTTTTAATAAAAATTTTCACTAACCAGGTAAAATTAAGAGATTTGACAACAAAATGTGGATTCCCAGGTCATCCTGAAAAAATAATGTGGCTGATGCACTGGACCCATATTCCCCACGGCAACAGTCAGTTGGAACTGAGTAGTGACTGTCCTTTTTAGGTGCACTCTCCAAACTGACTGCAGTCCCACACTCCCTAAAGTCTTGAATCGAACCCATTGCATTTCTTCCATAGCTCCTCCTTGGGCCCTGTAGGCATCTGAGCTTGCAACTCCTATCACAGAACATAACTGGTGTGGTTGAAGAGTTGTGCAGAGAAAGCAAGAAAGTACTGAAAATAGGAGTAACTAAGATTTTCTTAAAAAAAAAAAAAAGAATCCAAGTAATACCATAGTAAGAGCAGAGTTTCAAACACCTGTATTACATCCTCAAATTTGATATTTAATAATTGTATGATCTGGGGCAAGTTGATGTAGAAATTCATTAATACATAGAGCTACATTCAGAATATATTATTCAGAGAAAAAAACTGGTTACTTAACAATATGTAAAGTATGATCACATTGGTATATGTGATGGAAAAAAAGACTACAAGGATCTGCAACAAAATGTTTGTCATGGTTATTTGTAGATGGTGAGACTGAAGATTTTTTTCCTTTGTGCTTTTTTTTTTGTATTTTCCAAATCTTCTACAATGAACGTGTTGTTACTTCTTGTAAAATAATTTTTTAAAGGCCACTGAAGTTGTGTTTTGAAGACCTCACCTGCTAATATGGAGTAGCCCAACTCCAAAGTGGGGCACGGCAAAGAGCAGATGCTTCTCTAGGAAAGTCCGGTGCCGGTGCAGCCTCTGCAACTTCACACCCTTCTTCCAGCTACAGATCAGAGGGCAGTGAGAGTGGCCGTTGCTCTTTGTGACACTTCTTCCCAAATCCCATACCCGTCGTCACCTACCAGGCCAAGGCCTTGCGTAAGAGGCAATACTTAAAGAATGGAATGAACTGGAGCTGTTGCCAGAGGACAGAGCGGTGGTGCCAGGTACCCAGCGTCATTGCCTCACTGCCCTCTACAGGATGTATGTGCAGGACCCCAAAGGGAGAGAAGATGTAGTGCTCAGAATTCACCTTGTTGGGTGGTACCACCATCAGGCTGTAAGGTCTTTAAGAAAGGGCACGAATCAGTGGGAGCCTTGCAAACTTGTGCAGACTCCAGGGAGGGACAAAAGAAGGACAGGAAGGGGGAAATAAGGAGGCAGGAAAGAAGGCGGAAGAAAGTGGGAAGAGGGGAAAGAGAGCAGAATGATCTTCAAACCAGAAAGATGGAATATTAAGAAGAAACAGCAGCCAAAAATAGGTGGGAAGAAAGAAAAAGACCCCTAGCCAGTCTCAAGAAGTTCCTATCTCCAGACCCAGAGCGCTAACATCCCATCAAATCTAAGATGCCATCAACTGTAAGCTCGCAGCATTTTAAAAATTATTTATTTATTTATTTATTTATTTATTTATTTTTTTATTTAGGCCATGTCAGGTCCTAGTTGCAGCATGCACGCGGGATCTAGTTCCCCAACCAGGGATTGAACCCGCGCCCCCTGCATTGAGAGCGAGGAGTCCCACCCACTGGCCCACCAGGGAAGTCCCTAGTTGCAACATTTTCTTATGAAATGCTAAAATTAAAAAATGCCGCCAATATGATATGCCACCAATTTGTAACATGAGATGTTTCGGAGATGTTGAAATGTGAAAAAAAATGTGCATCTTAGAAATGATAAAGTATGTATATCCTTAGATGCTGAAATAACATGCAGAGATAATCAGGGAATGCTGTTTGGAGTAACTGAGAATGGGGAAAAGCAAGAGTAACTAGAAGACTAGACACAGGCCAATAAAGAGAAAAACTGCCACCTAGTGAACCAGACAAGTACCTCCAGAGCCATCTTAAAATCCTACTAAGTTGTCTTATTTCAAGAAAATGCACCTACATCCCACATTAAATACAATTTATATGTAACTATATAATAGTTGTACCTAGTTGCAGAAAACTAGTTGCCATAATGCTATGTTTGGGCACATTTAATAAAGCATTTATTAATTTTTTAAAGTATTTATTTTTGGCTGCGTCAGGTCTTAGTTGTGGCAGGCGGGATCTTCATTGTGGCATGCGGGATTCTCCGCTGTGGCGTAAGGCCTCCTCGTTGTGGCGCGTGGGCTTTCTAGTTGTGGCGCGTGGGCTTTCTAGTTGTGGCACGTGGGCTTAGTTGCCCCGTGGCATGTGGGATCTTAGTTCCCCGACCAGAGATCGAACCTGCGTCCCCTGCATTGGTACCACTGGACCACCAGGGAAGTCCTAAGCATTTATTAATTTTTATCTTGCAGGTTTTTTTTCATAACTTGGAACTAGTAATACTTTTAAGCACTAAATATATTTTTAAGCCCTTTAAAGGCAGTGTGTCCCAGGTCCCATGCATATAATGCCTAAAAGATGAAACGACCCTTCTCTCTCTCTCTCTAGAATACATAGCAAACGACTCAAGAGCATTTACATGGATACCAGAATAAACTCACTAAGTCAAGTCATATAAAAACTTTATTTCAGGGCTTCCCTGGTGGCGCAGTGGTTGAGAATCTGCCTGCCAATGCAGGGGACACAGGTTCGAGCCCTGGTCTGGGAGGATCCCACATGCCGTGGAGCAACTGGGCCCGTGAGCCACAACTACTGAGCCTGCGTGTCTGGAGCCTGTGCTCCGCAACAAGAGAGGCCGCGATAGTGAGAGGCCCGCGCACCACGATGAAGAGTGGCCCCCGCTTGCCGCAACTAGAGAAAGCTCTCGCACAGAAACGAAGACCCAACACAGCCAAAAATAAATAAATAATAAAAAACTTTATTTCATTTCTGACAAAGTGACTAGATCTTCTCAAGTACTATTATCCCCAAATTACAGATGAGAAAACTGAACAAAAAGAGGTCATAACTTTGCACAAGGCAGTTAAGGAAAGAATACAGGACTTAAAAACCAAATCTACCTGACTCAAGCCCCCTCTCTTAACCACTGGGTCATTTGGCATCCCACAGGATAGCTACCTACCCTGACTGAGGCCTGACTTCCCAAGGGAACACTCCTTCCCCTGTGGCCTTCTTAATGGAGGCGACTCTTCCTGCACAGGGCCAGGAGTCAGGGATAGCTGAGCAAGGACTCTAGGGAAGTGAAGGAATATATTCTCCCCTAAGTATAAATCAAAATCTAGGACAGGGAGTTCCCTGGTGGCCTAGTGGTTAGGATTCCTGGCTTTCACTGCTGTGGCCTGGGTTCAATCCTTGGTCAGGGAACTGAGATCCCACAAGCCACGTGGTATGACAGAAAAAAAAAAAAAATCTAGGACAAGTACAAGAAAAAAATTATTTTTATAAATTTATTTATTTTATTTATTTATTTTTGGCTGCGTTGGGTCTTCGTTGCTGCACGTGGGCTTTCTCTAGTTGCAGGGAGTGGAGGCTACTCTTCGTTGTGGTGCATGGGCTTCTCATTGTGGTGGCTTCTCTTGCTGCGGAGCACGGGCTCTAGGTGCGCAGGCTTCAGTAGTTGTGGCATGAGGGCTCACTAGTTGTGGCGTGCGGGCTCTAGAGCGCAGTCTCAGTAGTTGTGGCGCACGGGCTTAGTTGCTCCGCGGCATGTGGGATATTCCCGAACCAGGTATCGAACCCGTGTCCCCTGCATTGGCAGGAGGATTCTTAACCACTGTGCCACCAGGGAAGTACCAAGAAAATTTTGATAAATGCAAATACTTTGAAAGAAAACCTGTTACATGGCAAATAAATAAAGTGAAACAAAAAAGGCCAGTTTCCACTTTTACTGATGGTGCACTTGAAATTTGGACCAACACTCCTACTTGAGAACAACTAGAAAAACTGGGCAAAGTATCTGGGTAAAATATGAAAATCATCAGAGAACCCACAAATTAAATCCCCTGGGCTTCCAGCTGGGACCCTGGTTACGACACAGGTTGAACCAGAAAACACCTCCCTCCTTGGTGTGGGCCCCCAGCTGCAACTTCTGCTGTTTAGCTTTCTGAGTCTGTTGAAAGCTCAGCTCCTCTTCTCCATCTTTCAGGAGCATATAGTAAAACTAACACACCATTGCCTCTACTGGAATCTCTGGGGAAAAGCAGAACCAAGTGCGAAACTCACTTCACTGGGTTCCTTCTTTGACAGATGTTGGCCCTGTGATTATTCACTGCCTTTTTAGTTCTCTTGCTCATGGTTTCTTGTCTCTCTCTGTGCCTAATTATCTTTGATTGTGCTGCTTCTCTGACTATGACTGAGCTGATAGTTGAAAGCCCTAAGCTTGTAATTTTCTTTCTGTAGGCTCTCCACCATGGTCAACAGGCATCTCATCCAACATTGCTACCATTACTGTCACTACTGCCGGACAGTCAAGTGTAGCAGCCACGAAGTGTCGGTAGGTAGGTTATCACTTTCAACCACAGTGACTAATTAATTGTGATGCCACTATAGGTCATGGATTACTAGTATACTATTTCCCATTAACAAGGAGGCCGGTACTGTCCAAGGCCAAGGACATTACCAAAATAATATCAAAATCCCATATTTGAGGATTGTTTCCTGGGACCACTCATAATATCAGGTACTATATCAGAGTCCAGTCAGGAAAACAGAAATTGCATTAGGAATTTCAACAAAGTGAATTTAACAGAGAAAATGTGTTTTAGAAAAAGTGTCATAGGACACCTAAAAAGCAAAAAGGGAATACTAAGCGCAGAGACAATAACTGCAGGAAATGGATGCCAGCCCTAGAACTAGAGGAACAAAAGGAAGAGGTTTCTCTAAGAAGGAGATGCTGCCTGGCTATTACTAGTATATAAGGAGTTTGGAGGTGGGGGGCGCCTTGCAGAGCGGTGACTCACAACTCTGATGGGAAGATGCTACCCAGCTGGCGTTGGTCCCTCTCAGGATCAGAGGAGGCTGATTCAGAAACTGCCAGCTCCTGCCAGAGTGAAGGACAATTTCTGGGGCAGTGACATGAAGAGCAAGCAAAGGAAGGACAAAGTCCCTTCTCCTCTTATCCGGCTGTCCAGTCTCCTTCTAGCACCCCCTACTGATCAAACCTAACAGGAAGCTAGCTGAAAAAGGAGAAATGAAGTTTGTAGTCCCAGCCCCAGTATTACAAAGCAGGGAGAGAAGAGCAGAACTAGAGCCAAGAGACAATTGCTTAATAACTGGCACAAGGCTCTCAGTGAACTTTCGTTAAATGAACTGATCAGTAAATCAATGGATGGTACAGCTCATCAGTGCCACCTAAGTTCAGGAGAAAGAGGTCAGTGTACGCAGGAAATAAGGCTCCCTGGGAGTGGGTATCAGATACTGCTTAACAGTGTGGACTTTTGAGTTAAGACAGTCCTAGGTTTAAGTCCTGTTTCCATCACTTACTATGTGGTCTTGGACCAGTTACTTAACCTCTCTATTCATCAGTCTATTCATCTCATACATGGAAATAATAATGGCACCTGTCTGGTAGGTGGGGATTAAATGACGACACATGTATATAGAAAAGCTTGATTAATGGTAATTGTTATTGTTATTTCTGGGAAGAGAAGAGACTTGAATAAAGCATTTAAAAATACTAAGATCTGGACCTAATAGAGGAAAGTGAATGAATGCCTCTCAAGTCATGTGGATTGAGACTTGTTTTTATCACACAGAGATAAAATTAGGACGAAAATGTAGAAGTTAAAAGAAAGTAGTCTAAGGAACAGGATGCCTTGCAAAACACAAAGCTTCCCTGAGAGTGTAAAGATTTAAACAAACACCAGGGTTCTTGCACTGGAGTTAGAAGAGACCACCATTAAATTCCCTTCTGAGGTGATGACCAAATGTTTCTATCACTCTAGGACAGAACAAAGAAGACAGAGAAAAAAGTAGAAAAGAATGACTAAGACAAAAAGCTATGAGAGCAAAGGGAAGCAAGAGGAGGTGAAGAGTGGAGAGGAGGCTGAGGAGAAGGGAAGACAGAGGGAAACCAGGAGACAGAGGAGAAATGAGAGGGGAGAGGAGAAAGATAGGAGAGGAACAGGTCTGGAGAGGAGGAGGAGGGGGAATACAGCACGGGAGGAAGTCAGGGAGCGGGAGGAGTAGGACAGGGGTCTGGGCATGGGCTCTCACCGAAAGTAGCGGCTGGGAGCCACGTTGAGATAGAGGAAGTGGATCTTCTTCAGGTATCTCTCTGTCTTCATTACGGTCCTTATCTGGCTTCCCAGGAGGGTATTCTGCGGTAAGAAGCCAGTCCTTCTTTTCTGGAAGATCTCCTCCCCAGGAACTTCCGAGTCAAGCTGAGACCTGTATGATAAAAAATCAGGAGAGAAGAGGCAGAGCAAAGCGGTCAGGTGGCCACTGTCAGCCAGTGAATAAAGGTGCTAGATCAGGTGCCTGAGAGGACCTGATGTGACCTTGTCAGAGCCTGTCGACCATCTACACCCGAAGGTTCACATACTGAGCAAATACAGCCCATGAGGAGATACAGTCAGGCAACTATATTCATACACCTGTGTGTGAATAACCTCTCCCTTTCTGATAAGTGAATAATCATTCTGGATTGATTGTGATTACTATGACGTCAGTATTACATAATACTGAGTAAAATAATGGGGATACTTGGCTGTCCCAACTCATCACCTTGCAAGCCCACGGTGCTGGATTTCTTCTCTCTGGCAGCCTTCCTAACGTTCTTGATCGCCTATCTTTGCCCCCATTATACCTGCTTTCCAACCCTGCGTGATCTCCATGCTTGTGATTCTTTCTTACTCTTCCTCCATCATCACCCAACTTCCAGCTTCACATCCATCTCTTCCCAGCCGGGATCCGATGATGCATCCTTCAGCCCACTCAAGCCAGCACCAGTACCATCAATCTTCCTACACTTCTACCATACCAGTCGATAAAATTGGTATTAAAATTAATTATTCAAGAAGCCAAAAGTCAGTTACCTGGACTAATAATTTTGGTTAGAGCACAAAAATAAAACAAACCAAAAACTCTCTGAAAAATTAATCAGTCAAAGTATATTCGTGTCATTAATTGACCCAAATCTAGATCAACAGAACAAGTTACCCCAGGGATACAATGCAATCCTATTCTAAAGTTCACATCAACAGTAGGGTTTATGATTTTGACGTCAGATCAGGACATCTTAATGGTGTAACTGCTATTAAAGATTCATTTCCTCAATAATTGAAGTGCTACATGATCTAAGTAGGTTCAGAAGATCTCAGAACAAAGGAATATCATCAGCTCCTCTATAGATTCCTGGTGTCCAGTCTCATCTGTGGGCTCACTCTGCTCGATGTCTTAGTACAAGTCCTCAGGGAGCTACCCCTTGCAGTCTCCTCAGCTGCTATTCCAGGCCTCAACCTACCCACCCGCCCCCCTATGCCCAGCCCTGCTGAGATCCCGGTCCCCTTCTCTGCCTCCATCTCTGCCCAGGGAAAACTGAGGCTCTCAGCCATGAAATAACTCCCTCAAGTTCAGCTGCCTTTCCACACATTTATCTGTACATATTTCCATCCTAATCTTGTCTCCTAATTTGCGAGGAAGGAATGACTTTCTTCTCTGCTAGGCTAATTCCTCCATTTGTGCTCGGGATCACTTATCCCGTCTTCATGATGTATTTTTTCTTTTTTTAAGATTTTTTTTTTTTTTTGATGTGGACCATTTTTTTAAAAGTCTTTATTGAATTTGTTACAATATTGCTTCTGTTTTATGTTTTGGTTTTTTGGCCCCGAGGCATGTGGGATCTTAACTCCCCAACCAGGGATCGAATCCGCACCCCTTGCATTGGAAGGTGAAGTCTTAACCACTGGACCGCCAGGGAAGTTCCCTTCATGATGTATTTTCAATCTCTTCTTCTTTGACTGTTAGCCTATATTTAGTCATTAACTCTACAAATATTTATTGAGCACTTACTTCTCAAGCGCTGTCTTAAAGACTATAAACATCTCTTCATTTTTTTCAGTCCTACTCAGATACCACTATTCTTTCAATCTGCAGTCCTAATCTCTCTCTTTCCCTTTCAAGCCAAGCTTCATGAAAGAACAAAACGTGATTTCCACTTCTTCACCTTCCATTCACTCCTGTACACACTACAATCTGCCTTCCTCCTCACAAAACTCCACTGAAACCACTCTCACCAACCTCTTCCTTATTGCTAAATTCAATGAGTATTTTTCAGATTTTTCCTACTTGCCTCAGTAGCATTTTACACTACTGACTGCTCCCTCCTCCTTGAAACTTTCCTCTTTATTTCACCTCCCAATCTTCAAGATATTTTGTTAACCCTAATCTAAACCCAAACTCCTCTGATGTGCTTTCCCCTAACTCTGATGTGTATACACACACACACACACACCCCAGAGGAGCAGCCAGGGGAAAGGCAGTGTTCTTTGATTTTTATAGCACTTAACACAAATTGTAATGATATTTTACTTAAATCAACTTACTTAACATGATATTTTACTTAAATCAACTTACTTAACATCTATCTCCCTTAACTAAGCTGTAAAACCCCAGGGAAGAGCTTGAGTCTATCTTACCACTTCTGTATCCTCACCATCTAGCAGTTCCTGATATATATTACGATAACCAATAATACTTCTTGAATGTATCAATGCCTGGGAGGCCAGTCCTGGGGAACATGGTACAAATTAAGTCACATTAGCTAGGCCTCAGAGGTTTACCGCCAGCTCCAAAGAGAGGACAAAGAACTTGGCTTCTTGCCAACATCTCAGCCCATTCTCACTCAAGTTAGGTTCCCCCAGGAAAGGAGACTTGTACTTAGGGCACAGGGAAGATCTTTGAAGAAGAAGAGTCTGCTGGGGTTACTGAAGGCATACACTGTTGGCACTGGCCACCTGTCATCAGGCCCCCAGGAGCCTGCCTATCTGCCCACCATTAAGACTTCAGGAAAAACTTGACCCAGCCATTAACTTAGAGCAAAAATTGAGAAAGCCAAGCTAGATTAAACGTAAAACTACCCTTCTTCCCAGACAGTGAATATGTCACAGACAAGCTGGCCAGAGGACAGGGAGAAATTCCAAGATTAGAGTTAGAGAACTCTCAGAAGAGGGGGTCTCTGTAGGCATTCTGAAACCCTGAAGAGAGCAATGAGAGCCAGACTGGGGAGAAAATCACCACTCCAGGGGCCAGGATCCCCTCACTCGCAGGGCAGGAAGAAGGCTCTGGAAGGTCAGAATGAAAGTCCTATCTGTCAGTGCTGCCAACTGTAATGTGCCTTGGAGCTGGCTTAGTTCGCACAGACGTGAGTGGGAAGGGCCCTCAGACAAGCACTCACCTAGGAGCGTCCCGAGGGAAGGAGCTGGATCAAACCTCCAGCACCCAGCACTGGGTAGGCCCAGAGGCAAGACTCAGGGATTACGAACAAGTGAGAAAAACAACTAAGCACTGTATGAAAAAGAAGTCTAGAAACTCTGGAAACTCAAGCTATTGTCTGAAGCTTTGGCTTCCTCATCGTTGACTTTTGATTTCCATTAATTTCTGCATTTCCCTATGGGGATTAACACTGAGACCACTGGGTTTATTTTGCAGACAGAAGGGAAGCGGGTTCTGTCTCTCTTTTGCTCAAAGCCCCAGACTAGGTCCCTCACTTACTTAGTCTCTCTTCTTCCGACAGGCTCCTCTTCTGCGTTGTCACCGTCACTGCTTTCATACTGTACAGGGATGTCCGTCGCTAGTGCCAAGGGCAGGAGGCTAAGGCCATCTAGCCAGTGGGCCTCTTCCAGGGCCACCTCAGTACCAACAATACCCAGGCTGTGCTGTAGCTCAGGCAGTGTCAGTGGTCGCAGCCATGTGGCCAACCCCTCCTCTACTTGCTGCCCTCCCCACCGGGCCTGCACAAAAGGGCAGGCTGGGCGTGGGGGCCCGTGATGGAACCTCTGCTTCTGGGGATAGCAGTCAACATGGGAGCTGCCCTCTAACAAAGAGGTGTCTCGGGGAAAGGCCTGGTCTATGGCACCTAGCAGGTCCAGCTGGAGCTGGGCCTGGACCCAGGGTGCCCAGCGGTACAGCCGCTCCACAAAAGGCAGCAAATCAAGGCAACCAACAAGCAGCGCACGATATGGAGGCAGCAGACCCAGCACTGCGTACATGTAGTACCAAGCTGCGGGGCTGCCATCCTGCAGCACTGCTGAGAACAGAGTTTGGAGCTCAGCTACCAGGAGCTCCAGCACTGCCGGCCGCCCTGACCGAGTCACTGCCTTCAGGAACTGCCTCTGTTTTCCCTGACAGGCCCAGGGCTGCTCTGCTTTGTCTAGGACACCTACAGAGTGCCGAGATTCAAGGGCTCTAGATGACGCCTCTTCATCGGAGACCAAGAGGAGCCAGGCATTCAACTGCTGTCGAACTGACCCTGCCCACTGCTCAGGATCCGACTGCCAGTTCCAGGTTCGTGGTTGCTGGATCTCACCTGCTTAGTTCAGCCCAAGAGAGGGCAAGAGAAAGGGGGCTTAGGCTCTGGGCAAGGTCAAAGGGATTGGGAGAAAGGGGAAGGGAGGGACTTAGGACAGGAAAATGGATGGAGCTGCAGGGCAGAGCTAGACCAGCAGAGGGCCTTTCCTGAGACCCTCAACTGACCCCACAGATTCCCCCAAAGACTGGTAAAAAGCAGGCCCAGGACAGAGGTAGGGCCCTCCCTGCACAAAAGTCCCTTTCCCACTGCCCAGAACACTGTCCCCTCACCTGGCCTAAGAGGCACGGGAGGCAAGGGAAGGGAAGAGAGCGGTATCTGCTGGTGAGGTTTCATGGGGAAGTGCCTGCTGGAGAAATGGATGAACTTAGACTTGGGTCCTAGGCACAGGCTCGCTCTACTCACAGCCACCTCCACCCAGAGACTGGCACACACACGTGTGATCACTTGTAGACACACACACCGAAAGGGCTCACTCAGAGGACCTTAGGACAGCAGGGAACTGTCACTGGGACTGGAGCCTGGCGATCTCCTGAAGGGAGGAACAGGTCGTCACTCAGAGGCAGCAAAGCCGCAGTCCCATTTGCCCACGGGCTGAGGGATGTGTTGAGGACAGAAAGCAGAGGAGTGGGTACAGAGAACTACTTGGTTGGATGGAGTGGGGCGCGGGGTAGAGCGGAGAGGGCCGGGCTGGAAGGAGGAGGAAAGGAGAAGGAAGAGGAGGGCAAGGGAGGGGAGGGGGATCCGTAGGAGCGCAGGAGAAGGGGACATGCCTGGGGGCAGTGGCGAGAGTGGGTGTCTTGGGGGCGGTGCGGGGAGCGGTGCGAAAGGAAGCTGATGCCCAGCAGCAAACTCACCCGCAGCTCCACCCGCTCCCAGCGGTTAGAACAGTTACAGGATCGCTTGAGGCCCCCGAGCCTCCTTTCAGAGAGCGGGTGAAGCCAGAAAGGGGCGGGGCCTAGGGGGGAGGGGCCGAGCCCAGGCCGAACCTACGGCCTTGGGAACAGGCCGTCTGACCGGTTGGGTCTGGAAAAGAGCTACGTGGTTGATCTGGGGAAGTCGCAATCCTGAGGGCATCGTGGGCAGGTGTAATGCATGTGCCTGTTTATCTATTACTGAGCCTGTAAGCTGCCACGGGCACCAGCAAGCTATGTCTTTGGGACACTCCCCAACCCAACACGCACTCGCACGAATCCGCCTAGCCCACCTCACCCCCTGCAAAAAACCCAAACAAGACAAACTCCTTGATCGCAGGGAGCTCAAAATGGGGGTTGGAGGTGGGGGGAACGCCTGAATGATTACAATGAATAGAAATTCAGCACGTGATAGAGTCCCACCTCTGCTTTATATATCTGATAAGAATCCCAAACTTAAAAACTTAAAATGTCCGAAACCAGACTCCTAACTGCCTCCCTCCCAAATAAACCTGTTCCTTTCACTGTCTTCCCCATCTCAGTAAATAGCAAGTCCATTTTTCCAGTTGCTTGGGTCAAAATTTAGTGTCACCTTTGACTCCCCTCTCCCCCCACACACATCCCACGTCTAATGCTTTAGCAAATTTTGTTAAGCTATAGCTTCAAAATATATCCAAAATCCAACTATTTCTCACCACCCTAAGAGCTAAACCTTGGTCTAGGCCACTATCACCTCTCACCTAGATTATTCCATAGACTTCTAACTGGTCTCTTTGTTTCCTCCCTTGCCCCTACAATCTGCTCTTTTCAGAGCAGCCAGTGACCTTTTTCAAATACAGGCAGATCCTATCACTCCTCTGCTCAAACTCACTAATGCCTTATCATCTCATTCCCTCAGGAAAGCCGAAGTCCTACACAGGCTACAATTTGCTATCTGATCAGCTGGCTGCTACGTCTGTGGCCTTTTGTCCTTCTTTCCCTATTCACACCACTCCTCTGTGCCTGGCTCACACTGAGCATGCCCCCCCCCCCCACCCCCAGAGCCTTCATACAGTACATCTCTGCTTACGGTTCATTTAGAAGACAGAGAAGTTTTCTGTGGCTGTGTAACCAATTGCCACAAACTAAGCAGCTTTAAAACAACATCCATTTAGTATCTCACAGTTCTGTACATCGATGCCCAGCATGGCCTGACTGGGTTCTCTGCTCAGGATATCGTAAGCCTGAAAGGTCAGCTGGGCTGAGTTCTTGTCTGGAGGCTCTGCGGGAAAATCCTCCTCCAAGTTCATTCTTGTTGTTGACAGGATTCAGTTTCTTGCGGTTGTGGGACTGAGGTCCCTGTTTCCTCCCGGGCCTCAGTTAGGGGCCACTCTCAGGTCCTAGAGGCCACCTGTCTTCCTTGCCATATGGCACCTTCATCTTCAAACCAGCAACAGTGCCTCAAATCCTTCTTATGTTTCAAATCTTTCTGACATTCTCTTCTGCAACCAGCCAGAGAAAACTCCCTGCTTTTAAAAAGTTCATGTGGTTAGGCCAGGCCCACCCGGATAATCTCCCTTTCTTACAGTCAAGTATGTCATATAATACAACCTAATCACAGAAGTAAAATCTGTCATATTCACAGTCCTAGGGATTATACAGGGTGTGTACACAGGGGGTGGGAAATCTTGGGCACCATGTTAACATTCTGTCTACTACACATATGCTGTAATAACAAAAAGACCCCAAAAATACGATGGCTTAAACATAATAGAAGCTTACTTTTTCTCTCACACAACTGTCCAGGAATAAGTACTCCAGGGCTAATATGGCAGACTTTTAGTTGTTCTGCCTTCTCCAAGGAAGTGGTCCTTATCTTCAAGGTCCAAGACAGTTCAACACCATGTGTGTTGGGCCCCATCCCAAGTAGTGAGATGGGGGAAAGAGTAGGAGAAGGCATACCCTTACCCTTAAGGGCACAACCTGGCAATGCATGCATCACTCAATCACATGGACACACCTAGCTGCAAGGAAAGCTGCAAAATCTGATCTTTATTTTCAGCCACCATCTGCCCAGGTTAAAGTCAGGGGTTCTATTAGTAAAGGAAGAAGGGGACAGTGGATGCTGTGGGCAAGTAGAGGCTGATACCACAGTGAACACTCTTTTTCCAGATGTCCACAAGGCTTACTCCCTCATTTCAAGTTTCTGCTTAAGGAGACCTCATTAGTGAGTTCTTCTCTGACAACCTAGCCTAAAATAGCAACACTCTCCCCACCTTCCTTATCCTTCTTACCCTGCATTCATTTTCCCCATAGCACTGATTACCATCTCATATCAATACTTACTTAACTGCTTATTGTCTGTTTCCCCTGACTAGAAGTATAAGCTCCATGGTGGCAGATTCTGACTGCTCTCTGCTGTACCCCCAGCCCCTAGTGCTAGGCACCATGAGTAGGTCATCAGAAAATATTTGTGGAACAAACGCATAAATGTATAGCAATCACTCTTCATTAGTGAGAAAGAGGACAGACTCTGGAAGTCACACTGACTGGATTGAAAACCTGACTCCACCACTTGCTAGTCGTGGGATATTTTACTGCAATTTTATTTTTTTTTGTAAAATGAAGATAATAGTAGTATCTACTTTACAGGGTTGTTGTGAGAATTAAATGAGTTAATGTATATAAAATGCTTAGGCTAGAGCCTGGTAGATAATACACACGTAATATAACTGATTTGTGTGAGCCATGTGTTTTTGTAGTTGTTTATGGCACTCTACCAAGTGCTGTGGACATAATGGTGAACGAGACATAAAAGGGTTCAATGAGGGCACAAATAAGAATCCTTCCTGGAAAGGGCAAGGAAGAGTTACAGTAGGCCTTAAAGTTTTAGGCCTTAAAATAATAGTTTTTTCCAGTTATAAAATAAATTAAGTTATGGGGATGTAATACACAGAAGAGGGAATACAGTCAATAATATTGTAATAACTTTAAATGGTGACAGATGGTGACTAGACTTATTGTGGTGATCATCTCATAAGGTATATAAATGTCAAATCACTATGTTGCACACCTGAAACTAATATAACGATGTGTATCAATTATACTTCAATTAAAAAAAGTACCAGACAAAGCCAAAAGGGAATTCTGTTCAGTAACCTCTACTGAGCTTTCAACACTACCTAATAATCTAATTATGTTCCTTTTGTCAGTTCACTCCCTCATTCTGTGCAATGACTATTTCAAACCTTCTGCTGTACGTTCTCATTTTCCATTTTCTTTGGCTTTACTCTCTGATGATAACTTCACTTCCAACTTAAAAAAAAAAATGTAGATGCTGTATCAGTCAGGGTTCTCCAGAGGAAAAAAGCAGAGGAGGAATGGAGGGAGGGAGGGAGGAAGGGACGGAGGAAGGAAGGAAGGAAGGGAGGGAGGGAGGGAGGGAGGAAGAAAGATATATATGCATGTGTGTGTGTGTGTGTATATATATATATATACACAGAGAGAGAGAGAGAGAGAGAGAGAGAGACTGATTTTAAGGAACTGGCTCACACGACTGTGGCGCTGGGAAGTCCAAAATCTATAGGGCAGGTCAGCATGCTAGAAACTCAGGCAGGAGTTAATGTTGCAGAATTTCTTTTCTGGGAAATCTCAGTTTTTGCTCTTGAGGCCTTCAACTAATTAGATGAAGCCCACTCACGTTATTGAGGGAAGTTTCTTTTGCTTAAAGTCAACTAATTATAGATGTTAACCACATCTATAAAATACGATCACAGCAATACCTCTATTATTAATGTTTGATGAAATAACTGGGTACTGTAACCTAGCCAAACTGACACATAAAACTAACTGTTACACAAGCTATTTAAAAGGAACTCTCAATCTTCCAAAACCAAATCAAAAAACTACTTAGATCTGATCTCATCCATTCCTCCCTCCTTCCTGTTACCAATAAGAGATGATCCTCCTCCCTCTAAAGCCAAGCTCTAGACCTTTGCTCTGGAAATATTCTCTCTTGCCTTCACTTATCAACAAATATTTGTGGAGTATCAATTGTGTTGGGCGCCAATTTAGGTGTTTGGTTGTATCAGTGTACAAAATAATAACACTGACAAAAATTCCTGATCTATGGAGCTGACTTTCTAGTGGGGGAGGACACAAATAATAAATAATAAACAAAATGAGCAAACTATGTAGTATGTGAGAAGTGACAGTGCTGTGGGAAAAAAAGAGGATCAGGAATGTCCAAGGAGAGGATGGGCTGCAATTTTAAATAGGGTAATCAGAGTAAGCCTTAATAAAAGGTGGCATCTAAGCAAAGACATGAAGGAAAGGAGGGCAGCCCTTCCCTCCTTCTATTGCCTGATTAATTCTAATTCATCCTTCAAATCTCAGCTTCAAAATCACTTCCTCAGGGAAGTTCCTCTTCATCCCACACACGGGTTAAGTTAGTACTACTGTCTGTTCTCATTACAACACACATTTCTTCTTCATGACATACGTCACGGTTGCAATTACTTGTTCTATATTGACCATCACCATATCCATGTTAAGTTCCAAGAGAACGACGATTGCATCTTTCTCATTCACCTCTGTATCTGCAGGGCTTAACAATGCTGGTAAAGGCAGTCTCTCAAGTATTTGTGAAATATATAAATATATGGATGAATGTGGGGCATACCCAGAAAAGGAAAGAGTCCAGAATTAGCATGATGTGTCTGAACACTACAAATAAATCAATTCTTTTATAACAAGGATAAGATAATCAAAAGCTGGCTGAAGATGAGGCCAGAGAGGTCATCTAGGACCTGATCAGAGAAAGCCTCCATTGTGAGGCTAAGGAGTCTGAAGGTCATGGAAGGCGTTAAGTAGATGAGTACCATGGTTAAACTTTATATTTTACATGAATCACTCTTGGTTAGTATGGAAAATGGATTGGCAGGTGTCTCCCAGTAACCATTCTCCTCTTCCTTCTTAGTAACAGAACCTCCAATTTTTAACTGGGTAAATGACTGGTAAGAATCCCTCATAACAAGATCTGAATGATTTGCTGCAGATGGAGGCTTTTAGGTGTTGACTTATCTGCTTAAGGGAGGAAGATACAAAAAGTGAAGGTTTGAATGAAAAACACCTCTAAATCGTTGGCAAAAGGTCAAAGGTTAAATGCAGATTCATCGCTGTCCCTTCTGATAAAAAGCCTTTCTCTCATTATATAAACAGTTGATTGAGCTAGGAAGAGACTGAAAGATGCTCATTCAACAAATATTTATCAAGCACTTTTATGTGCCAGGCACTGTAATGAGGATACAACAGTGAGCAATACAGACAAGGACTCTGACCTCATGGGGTTTATATTGATCATTACCAAGTGTACAAGTGCTACATGCCAAAAACATAAGCATTTATGGGAGCTGGAGTTTGGGAAGTGTTATTTGAGGAAACAGTATTTGAACTAAGTACTCAAGAATGAGTAGAAATTAGGTAGGGAGAGTAAGGGGGAAAGCATTCCAAGTCAGGAGACAGCAGATAGGCCCTGAGACGGAGTAGTGTATGACTGGTTAGAGGAACTGAAAGGCCAGAGTGGTTAGAATACAGAGAGGGAGTGAGGTGTGGTTCAGTTCCATTCAATTCAGTTCAACAAACAGCATTAACTGTCCGGTGTTTGACAGTTACTGACAAGATTAAGCTGAGGTAGGCGGGGGCTGGATCATGCAAGGCCTTGTAGGTCATGTGTAGAATGTCAGTTTTGAATCCTAATGGGGAGCTACTGCAAGGTTTTAAGCCTCAGTTTGTGTGATCTGGCCAATGAATGGACAACAGATTGGAGGGGTGCAGAAGTGGATATGGGAAGAAGCAGGAATTGCAGTAATCTTGGTGGGAGATCGTGAAGATGGAGAGAAGCAGACAGAATCAAGGGACTTTTAGAAATGTAAACTGATAGGATTTGGTAATTGAGTGAGGTTTCTAGTTTCTGCAACTGGTTGAAGTACCAGGCATAGGAGGAAAGTTTATGAGGAAACATGCTGAGTTGGGATGGTTCTGAAACACCTAAGTGGAGATGTCAAATCAAGTAGCTCAGAGGAGAGATCTGAATTATCAGTGACTAACGCTCAAAATGGGGATGAAACAATCCCAGAAAAATTACACTGAGAAATAACAGGACCTTGAGAAACTTTTAGATTTAATGGCTGGAAGTGGGTAAGCCTGCAAAGGAGGCTAAGAAGCTGTGGCCAGAGGTCATAGTGAAAACACAAGTGGAGTCACAGACACCAGTGAGAGTGTCCATGAGGAACAAGTCGATAGTACCAGATGCCACTAAGTGAAGTAAGCTGAGGAAATAACCACTGGATTCAGGGATATGAAGGTCGCTTGGTGAGCTATGGTGACCTCAGGAAGAACTATTTCAATAGAATAAAGGTTACAGAAGTCAACATAGAGTGGGCGGAGGAGTGGGAATGGAGAAGACCAAAGTATCCACTGTTTTGAGTTTAGCTGTAAAATGGAAAAAAACAGGACGGTACCTGTGAGGTAGAGTGGTTTGTTTGTTGTAACGGGAGTCTTCGGCATGCTTAAACACTGATGAGAATTTAGTAAAGCGGGAAAAAGTCAGAAATCTCCAAAGAAGGAAGGACTAGGATTCAGTGCACAGGAATAGGCACTGGCCTTAAGAGGGATGCTTGTCCTGTTTAGACGGGAGGGAAAGAGGAGAGAATGATGCAGATGTAGATGGGTGACCAAGTTTTGAGTTGCAAGATGTTGCGGGAGCTCCTAACTGATAGCTTCTACTTTTGCCTATGAAGTTAAAATAAGGTTACCTGCAGAAAGTGAAGAGAATCGTGGGGATAATAAGAGGCTTAAGAATATTGGTTTGGGGCTTCCCTGGTGGCGCAGTGGTTAAGAACCTGCCTGCCAATGCAGGGGACATGGGTTCGAGCCCTGGTCCAGGAAGATCCGTGGAGCAACTAAGCCCGTGAACCACAACTACTGAGCCTGCGCTCTGGAGCCCATGCGCCACAACTACTGAGCCCACGTGCCACAACTGAAGCCCACGTGCCTAGAGCCTGTGCTCCGCAACAAGGGAAGCCACCGCAATGAGAAGCCCGCGCATCGCAACGATCAGTAGCCCCCGCTCACCGCAACTAAAGAAAGTCCATGCGCAGCAAAGAAGACCCAACGCAGCCAAAAAATAAATAAATAAAAATAAAATAAAATAAAAAAATTTATATAAGAAGAAGAATATTGGTTTGAAATTGTCATTGCAGGGAACAGGAAAGACGACTAGAAAAATCTAGTGGGATTACAGGGCCTCAGACTCCATTTGAAGTTGATAACCGTGGATTCATAGCGATATAAATCTGCTCTATAGTGATTACCTTGGGCAGTTTTTAGATGTCCAAATGCAGGCACAAATGTTTCATTTTACCCAAGTCCAAAAAAGAAATGAGAGGGAAGGAAATTTAGCCTATTCCAAAAGAATTACTAGAATTTAATAAGGACTTTGTTTGTTTTTGGCCACGCCCCATGGCATTCGGGAGCTTAGTTCCTAGACCAGGGATCGAGCCCAGGCCCCCTGCAGTGGAAGTGCGGAGTCTCAACCACTGGTCGACCAGCGAAGTCCCAAGAATGACTAGAATTTAAGCGCCACAGGAATCTAAAGACAGGAAGGTGTTAATGGAGAGAATGTAGAAGCAATGGTCTGGATGCTGCAGTGAAATTAAATAAAAAAATGGTAGAGGAATAGTTCAATAAACAAAGTGGAAGGAATACAGTCAGTGAATAAGATGCAAGTAATAGTGCTTTGAAGATGGAGCAGTTTGGGGTGGTGGCAATGGAAAGGATGTAAGTAAGAGTAGCTGAGACAGAGTAGAAATCATTAGAGATTGGGTCAAGGAACTAAGAGACAAAAACAGAATGGACTGTCTTGTGCAACATTAAAGTATCAAGAGGTGGATAGGAAGACCAAGAGCTAGCTATGTAGAGGAAAGTAGGAGAGTGGCAGTTACTACAGATAAGTAATAAGAGAGGGTGGTATAGTTGAATAGGCTCAAAGGAATTAGACTTTGCAAAGGAGTAGGCAGTTAAGTTCTGAAGCCACAATAGCAAGAACAACCCTGTCTCAAATACGTTTGTGATAAAGGGATAAAGCTTTGTCAACATTTACCCTCGTGTTGTGCCTGAAACATCACATTGCTCATTGGAACAATGGCTAGGACGTTATGGTAAGACCTGAAGGAGATTTCAGTGACAAGGGAAGACAGATAGTAGGAATAAGGTTCTTTTCATAAGTATTGAACCTATTTATAAACAGAAAGGAAAGAAGAGATTTAAAAAGTCTTGGTGGATCAGATTGAGGGACACTTGTCTTTCCATGCCTAGGGAAAGGTTGACTGCAGATGAGCAGGCAAATATAAGCTCTGGAAGTTCAAAGGACACAGGCTTTAGAGTCTGACAAATCTGTGTTCCTAGCCCTTCTCCAGCAATTACTAATTATGTGACATGGAAACATAGATAATTCACAATGGAAGTTTATTGCAGGGATATACATAAATATCGATGTAGGGGGCTTCCCTGGTGGCGCAGTGGTTGAGAATCTGCCTGCCAATGCAGGGGACACGGGTTGGAGCCCTCGTCTGGGAAGATCCCACATGCCGCGGAGCAACTGGGCCCGTGAGCCACAATTACCGAGCCTGCGCAGTCTGGAGCCTGTGCTCCGCAACAAGAGAGGCCGTGATAAGTGAGAGGCCCGCGCACCGCGATGAAGAGTGGCCCCCGCTTGCCACAACTGGAGAAGAGCCCTCGCACAGAAACGAAGACCCAACACAGCCATAAATAAATAAATAAAATATAAACACTGGGCTCAATTAACTGCCCATCCATTTATAACAACAAAAAAAAGAAAACAAGGTACACAGCACACACTGAAATTTAAAAAAATAAAAATAACGATCGATGTAGAAGAATCCTCCCACCATCACAACAATATCCCAGGTCTCCACTCCTGTCCCTGGGAATTGCAAAGTTCACAAGCTGTTTTACCTGCATTTACACTTTTCAAGGAGAGAACTTTATTGGGCAGACATGAAGCCACTCAGTAGGAAAGTTCCTGGTCAACAACTTTTTTATTAAGGAAGGGTCTTAGCAAGCCTTTCTGTTCAAGATTTGTTCAGCTAATGAGGCAAAAAGCTGATTAGAGCCACTTTTCTCAATAGGTAACTGTGTATAAGGTGGGCTTCTGGTACATACTGAATTCTTGCTTCCTCATCTGTTAAGTGGGGATAATACCAAGATCAGAACCTATACAAAGCAGGTGCTCAACAGATATTTTGAAAGGCAGCCTGGTGTAGTAAAGGATTTTAAAGACAGGTCTGCATTTTCAGACAGGGTCTGCTACCAGAGAATTTCAACGTCCTGATCTGTACAGGAGAGGAAAACATCTGCTTTGTGGATGGTTATAAGTTTTCTTTTATTTCCTTCTTTTTTTTTTTTTTTTAAATGATTGTGGAAGCCAATGTCTAAGAAGTTCTACTTCCATTTTAAAAATCAAACATGGTCACCTGATGGGGAATAGTCGAGGGTGAGGTAGGGGATTAAGGAGAGCAATGGAGGTGTAAAATAACTGCCATAGTGATTAGGAGAGCAAACAGACCAGGAACCCACAAAGGGTTGCTTGTTTGTAACGAGGGCTTGGTTGAGGTTGGAGACCTTGAATATTTAGTGGCATTCACTACACAGCTTTGTTTTTCTCTAGCAGTGTGAATAGAGGAACAGAAATGTTAAAACAGCTGATACAAAAAGGACACAAAAATGGCAAGAAAATTCAGTGATGGACAGGCCACTCAGATTGCTGAATACAGAAGTAAATTCCACACGGAGGGAAATAATGAGGAAAGAACAGACAGGTTGGAATTAGAAATCACAGAACAGGCACAGTGGGAACAATGTGGGGTAGACGAAGAGATGGAATCAGGAGATTACAGACAAGCAGTGAGACATTAAGGTAACATTCAAGAAGTCCTGAAGATTTGGCTTTCTTCCTTTTTTTCCCATAACCATCACCATCTACTTCTCCCTTAGGTTTTTTTTTTTTTTAAATTTTATTTATTTATTTAATTTATGGCTGTGTTGGGTCTTCGTTTCTGTGCGAGGGCTTTCTCTAGTTGCGGCAAGTGGGGGCCACCCTTCATCGCGGTGCACGGGCCTCTCACCATCGCGGCCTCTCTTGTTGCGGAGCACAGGCTCCAGACGCGCAGGCTCAGTAATTGTGGCTCACGGGCCCAGTTGCTCCGCGGCATGTGGGATCTTCCCAGACGAGGGCTCGAACCCGTGTCCCCTGCATTGGCAGGCAGATTCTCAACCACTGCGCCACCAGGGAAGCCCCTCCCTTAGGTTTTTATCCCTCGAGTCTGACTGTATTGCAGAATATGGTTCCACAAGTTTTCCCCTTTCTGACTGCTCCTGAAGACAAGTACACGGATCTTGTTTGTTTAAAAATTTTACTGCTCATCCTAAGAAGACAGAAAATATTAAGTAAGTAACAACTTGAGGAAGTGGTTGACTTTCCAGAACACTCCAGAATTCTTACAGGTTTCATCTCAGTCTGAGGCTACTGACTTCCCAGGAGGTAGCTCCTAAAAGCCCTGTGGATTCTTAATCTGCTGTCCTTAGATATCTCTAAGTGAGCCATTTAAGTCAGACAGATTTAAGGACAGCTAGACAGAGTTCCCATTTTCTGTCATCTGGGCAGAAACCAACTTCTTGTCGCTATTACCAGTCTTAAAGTTGTACCCACAGACGTCGCTTTAACCAGGTGCCTGGGAATGCTGAGGTTTTTCTTCTACACATTGAAGGCAATTTCTCTGCTGCCAGGGCTGAAGCATCCTGACAGAATAATAAAGATGGTGCCAATCAAGTGGGCAAAGCTTCCTTGCCCAGAATATAAACCAAACAGAGTAAAAGTGGGTTTATTAGCTCCAGGAAAAGGAGCAACAGTACCCAGCTCCCAGGCAACTCCTCACTTACTATATACAGGTTGCACCCAGCCCAAGGTCCACTGGCTCCTTAAATTTGAGGGTCCATCCAGTGCCTCCCTTCCCGGGGTTGGGGACGGCTAGCTCCCTGATGGCGAGGTTTCGGGCTGTTCAGCAGCAACACCTGGCACAGATGAGGCAGCCTCGTAGTCTGCGAGGCGGCGCTGTACCAGGGCAGGCATGAGCTGCACGTAAGCGGCCATGAGGCGGTGATTGGAATGGATCAGCTTCCCAGCACAGCTGTGCAGACAGGCCTCCTGGAAGGAAGACAGGGTGGAAGTAGAAGCCAAAGGTGTCTTGTCAGGTCCGTCTCCTTCTTTCCCATCCCCAGCCTAGGGGCGAGGATCGTAGAAAGGCCAGGGCCAGAGGTAGGGGAAGTGGCAGAACAGGGAAGCAGTCTACGGTTAACTCTGAGGATCGAGGGTAATCTCCCTACTCAGTTCCCCCACCTAACCTCCTCAGCATCCAGAGCTCGGTGGTGCAGGCTGGGCACGCAGCGCTGGAAGCAGAGTTCCGTCATCCGATTGTAGACCAACAGGAAGTCCCGCAGCTGGGAAGAAAGGGGACAAGGAACTCAGCGAAGAGGGGCCACATCTCAATTCAAGGCCGCGCCGCCCGAGCTCTCCCAGGACCGCACCCCATGGCCCGACGTTCCCAGCCCTCTGATGCCTGGTTCCTTGGAGTTCCCGCCATGCAGACCGGGATGCTAGCTGAACGCGTGGCCCTAAAGCTCCCACTCACGTTTCTGAGCTGCTGCTGCTGTTGCTGCTGCTGCTGCTGCTCCATCACGCCACCGGCCCGTGCCCTACGTCACTTCCTTCACAGCCTCTCGGTAATGCCCCGGAAGTGACCTCTAGTGGCTCCCCAGGGACAGAGAGGTTGGCTCCAGGATCGCCCTGCCCCAGATGCTAACGTCACTTCCGCCCTCATAATCTGCGACGTGGCCGGCTTCTTCTGCCCGGGAGAGGACGTCACTTCCGCCGAGTCCCTGACCTGCCGCTAGGATCGCGACGGGAACTGGAGCCCGAGGTCCCCGCGCGGCCCGGGCCTGGCGCCCTGAGGGGAAGAGCGGCCCGGCCCGAGGTGAGAGGGACGTGCATGGGCGAGGGCAAGTTGAATGCACGAACCTGACCTGAGGACAAGATGCCTCTGAACCCTGGGGAAGGATGAGGACACACCTGATGCCCAGGTGTATGGGGGGAGGGCGGAGACTCACACACCTGGGGAGACATAACTGACTTTGGAAGGGATCACCTACCTATGTACTGGGAAAAAGAGGCTTTTCCCAGAGGTCGGGAACTTATACCAACTGATTCAACTAAGGCCTGAGGGGGGAGGGCCCGAGGAAGAGGAGGTGCATGGGACGGAGGAGGGGGAGACCACCTGCAGGAAAGAGGAAGAAACACTAAAGGAGTGTGAAAGGCCAAGCAGTGGTGAACATACCTGAATGGGGGTACACACCTGAGCCCTGGGAAAGGGGTTCATCTCCCGATGGGGAGAAACACCTGCATGGGCATACGCTTCTTGAGAGCACAGACTTTATCTCTCTTGTTCACTGCTGTATTTCTATTGCCTCAAATAGTGCATGACACATAGTAGGCACTCATTAAATGTCTGCTGAGTGATTGAATGCATGAATGATCACCGGAGTCCTGGTAGGATGGGGGGTTCATGAGAACATGACCTCAGGTCAGGCACACCTGAGGCCTGGGTGTGCGTGTTACAAATATGCACCTTGGAGGGGAGAAATACATATACTTCAGGGAAGGGTAGTGACCAAACGCCAGAACACTGAGGCCCTGGGACAACCTCCGAAATGGCAGGGGAGATCTTCCTCTTTGGAGTACTGGCCAGTTTCCAGAACTGTCTGTGTTGGGCTTTGCAGGGCGCTGGGGTAGAGACTTTGACTCCAGTCCCTTCGCTGGCCATGACGGACGGGATCCTAGGGAAGGCAGCCACAATGGAGATCCCCATCCACGGGAATGGCGAAGCTGGGCAGCTTCCTGAGGATGATGGGCTGGAGCAGGTGCTTCTGTTTGATTCTTCATATTGTTTCCATTGAGGAATCCCAACTCCTAAACCCTGAACTCTCGCCCCTATTCCAGTAGCCTTCCCCTAACTTACCTATCTCCCTTCAATCTTTTTACAAATCTTTGTTCTGATTCTGTGCAGACTTCCTTTGTGTGCTCTCTCTATGAGGCTTCAATCCAAGCTTGTTTTCACCCCCAAAATGCTTCAGCTGCCCCTATGTTCCTGAAGCCCCCCTCTTCTCTGGCCTATAGGACCTCCAGCAGGTGATGGTGTCAGGACCCAACCTCAATGAAACCAGCATTGTGTCTGGTGGCTATGGGGGCTCTGGTGATGGACTCATCCCCACAGGTATGAATGATCAGAACAGGACAGGGAGCTTGAGTGGAGAGGGGGAGAGTGGTGGTTCTAGGGAGCATAGAGTATGGAGGCTTGAAGGAGGCTTGAATTATGTCTGGAGATCCTGGGAACCTCTGCTAGTATGAACCCTACGGAATCTCAGCCCAAGGCCAGTTCCCAGAGGTGTCCATCTGCTCCCACTTGTCATTTAGCCCCACTTGTCCTTTCTCTGCTGTCACCACCTAAGTCAAGCAAAGAACTCTGTTTCACAGGCCTCCCCCGCCTACTCTGGAGCCTGAATCTGATTTGGAACTTTGTGAGGCTTCTCAGAGTTTTACTTTAGACTCTAACATTTAGAGGAACAAACAGCTCTGAATCTCACACTGACTAGTATCCACATGGGAATGTCAGCCGGGTTTTCTGTTTGATGTACCCCCTATCCTTGATCAGTCACCCCATACTCAGCCTATTTCCTGCTGTTTTCTCTACCCCTGTACACTAGCAACTCCCTCTTCCCTCCTTCTTCAATACCCACCACCACTTCAGAAGGAGGCCGGATGTATATTGGGTTTTGGGTCTCAGGGCACAATATATGAGTTCCTCCTAGTGAGTAGGAGAATCTAATTGTCTCTAGCTTCTGCTCCTTCAGGGAAGTCATTTTCATGTGCTGGGAGGGAAGTATGGGCGGAACCACAGAGGTGTCTGATTGTATCTGAGAGAGGCTGGTGTCAGAGAACTTGGTCCTTTAGGGTCTGGCCGCCATCCATCTCACAATACCACTCCTACTGGCCCCGGAGATGAGGTGGCTCGGGGCATCGCTGGAGAGAAGTTTGACATCGTCAAGAAATGGGGCATCAACACATATAAGGTGGGATTCAAGTGCCTCTCCTTTCCCCCAAACTCCCCTGGGTACCTTTTCCCCATCTTCCAGATCCTAATGTCCCATCTATGGCTGAGACTAGGAGCCTGGGGATGCTGGGGTAGGTACCTTTTGGGAGGACAGGGTGCCAGGGTCTCTGACCTATTCCCTCACTTCCCAATCAGTGTACAAAACAGCTGTTATCAGAGCGATTTGGCCGAGGCTCCCGGACTGTGGACCTGGAGCTAGAGCTGCAGATTGAGCTGCTGCGTGAGACGAAGCGCAAGTATGAGAGTGTCCTGCAGCTGGGCCGGGCACTGACAGCCCACCTCTACAGCCTGCTGCAGACCCAGCATGCACTAGGGGATGCCTTTGCTGACCTCAGCCAGAAGTCCCCAGAGCTTCAGGTGCCTCAGCCAGGCCTGAGAGGGTTGGGGGCTGGGCCCGGGCCCGCCAGGCAGTCACCCCTCAGCCTCCCTCCCTCCTGCAGCCCAGAGGGAGAACCCCTCCAGGGCAGGCCCAGCCCTGCCCCCAGCAGCACCCACCTGTGGAGGCAGGGGCTTGTACGGAGGTCCAGAAGTTGGAGGGGGTGGGGCAGGCGGCACACCAGGTGCATCACAAGTATCCCTCTCTGCATTGACAAGAATGCCTTCAGTGCTCAGCCTAATCGGAGCCCCTCCTTTGCCTGCTTCACTAGCTTTCCCTATTCCAGTCCTGTGAACTTCATCTGAGGCCCTCACTCCCACATTCCTGCCCCAGGCATCCCCAGGGCAGCCCCACTAACTTTCTGGCTAAGGGAGCCTTGCTGGAGGCAGTGCTGGGTTGTTCCACTTTCAATGGCTGGTTCCTCCCGGGACAGGAGGGCAAAGAAGGGCCCCCAACAGCCCCCACTGTTACTCAAGGCCTGTCCCTCCCTTCTGCCCTCAGGAGGAATTTGGCTACAATGCAGAGACGCAGAAGCTGCTGTGCAAGAACGGAGAGACGCTGCTAGGGGCTGTGAACTTCTTTGTCTCTAGCATCAATACGTTGGTAACCAAGACCATGGAAGACACACTCATGACTGTCAAACAGTATGAGGCTGCCAGGTGTGGGCACTGGCAGGGCCTAGGGTTTGGGGTGTTGGCTGGCATGGGTGGAAGTTTGAGCTTTAGGGGCATAAGAATTGAGAAAAGAAAGGAGAGTATGTGTGGAGGGCAAAGGGGTGGAGACCAGCCCATATCGCCCCCTCCCCAGGCTGGAATACGATGCCTACCGGACAGACTTAGAGGAGCTGAGCCTAGGCCCCCGTGATGCAGGGATGCGTGGTCGACTTGAGAGTGCCCAGGCCACTTTCCAGGCCCATCGGGACAAATATGAGAAGCTGCGGGGAGATGTGGCCATCAAGCTCAAGTTCCTGGAAGAAAACAAGGTGCTAACCCCACCCCTTTGACCCAACCCACCTTCCCATCTGTAACACTGACCTCACCCCCCCCCCCCAAAAAAAAAACCCTCCCCATTATTGGATGGGGAAATGCAGTCTGGCTAAGGAGTGGGATCTTCCCCCAGCCCACTCAGCCCCTGGACCTTTCCTGTCACCCTCCCTCTGATCCCCGGCCCTTTCCTATTGGACGATTTGGCTGCTGATCCCAAGAACATAACTGGGAAAAATCCACCCCTTGAGCTTGGGTGCCAGAACCTCTGGCCCTGCCAATCAAGACCGGTTTCTCCTATCACACTGGCTTTTATCCTTTGGCCCCCTTGATGGAGGTCAGCCCCCGCTCCAAAAGCACCATCAGAGCAGAGTCCATGTGCCCCTGGTCTGGGCTCAGGCTCATAGCCCCTCAGGAAGGGTGTCTGAGTCCAGTCTCAGCTGACCTTGCTGGACCCCCAGATCAAGGTGATGCACAAGCAGCTGCTGCTCTTCCACAATGCCGTGTCAGCCTACTTTGCTGGGAACCAGAAACAACTGGAGCAGACCCTGCAGCAGTTCAACATCAAGCTGCGGCCTCCAGGAGCTGAGAAGCCCTCCTGGCTAGAGGAGCAGTGAGCCACTCCAGCCCAACCTGGCTGTCAAGAAGGACATTGGGAGGGGCAGTCCCAGGGTGGGGGAGATTTGGACATGGGACATCCCTTGCCACCTGCGCTCTGGCTTGGGTTCCCTTTCCCTGGCTGGGGCCTGACAGGAGGTCTGCAGGCCCAGCAGCTGCTGCCCTGTCCTTTATCTTCCTGGCCACTGGGCTTCATTCCCAGATCTTTTCCTTCCACTCCACAGCCAAAGGCTATGACAAAAACCACTCCCTGGCCAATGGCATCACTCCTCAGGCCTATCCCAGTTCCTGGGGTGTGCCCCCTGACCAATGGCAGAGCCTCAAAAGGCCCTGTCAGCCAATGGCAGCTCTTCTTGGGCTCCCCTGGGCCAATGATGTTGCCTCCAATATCCTTTGTCCCTCCTCAATGCGTGCCCATTGCAGAGAAGGGGACTGGGACCAAAGGGGTGGGGATATGGGGAGCCCCATTTCTGGCCCTGCATCTGAATGGGTCTCCCCTCACCTACCCACCCAGTTTAATTGTGCTTAGAGCCCTGGAAGATTGGGACCTAGCACTAGGAATAAACCTTTCATAAAAGCAGGCCCAGTGAGGTCAATTTGTGGGGGACTCTAGGAGGGTGGTCTGGGTAGAGAAACGCTCAGTCTAATTACACACCAAAATCCTATCATTTCAGGAGAGCTGGGGCCAGATAGCTGAAGTCACAGGTTTCGGGAACAATCTGAGGGCCTACTCTCCTCCCCCGGCCCCAGTAGGAGCCAAAGCTTTATTTGCCCTTTAGGCTAGCACCAAGATAACAATGGATCTTAAAACACAGGGCCCAGAGGGGGTTGGGCCCACTGACCTCCATCATCCAGTCATTCATACAGCAAATATTTACTGAGTGTTTTTATTTGCCAGGCACTGCGCTAGACCCTGGCGAAACATCAGGGAATAAAACATGGTCCCTGCCCACAATGCTTACGGCCTAGTGGGGGATAGAGGCAAGTAACTAGGCAACTACAATACAGTGATAAGTACTAGGATACAGGGAGGATACAGGTACAGGATACAGAAGTACAGGGAGCTATGGGAGCACAGAGGAGGGGCATCTAGCCTAGATGGGTGGAGATGGGGATGTCAACTTGAAAGCTGAGACCTGAGGGTAACTAGAGGACAGCCAGGTAAAGAGTAGGGGGAAGAGCATCTTAGGCAAAGAGGCCAACATATGTGAAGGCCCTGAGTAGGAACAGGAAGGAATTCAGCTTGGGAAAAATGAAGGGGGAGTGGCTGAGAATGACTGTAGAGGTAAGGTAGTAAGTAGATCGTGCTGAGCCTTTTCAGGCTGCTTAAGGACTTTTGCCCTTTGTTCAAAGGAGCTGTGAAGCCTTATCAGCAGACGTTTGATGACATGGGAGAAGTTTAGGATTGAGGAAAGAAGTCTTTGTGAGGCTTAAAATAGTGTTATACAGACCGGAGTTGCCTCATATTGAGTGGTCTCTTAGCCCTGGCCCCATATTCCAAAGCAAGCGTGAACCCTGTCTGAGGCTCATTTACAAGCACCAGAGCACCTGTGCTGGGTGCCAGAACTGAGGCAGATGAGAAGTCAAGGCACTTCCCAGGGTCCCTGCTGCATCCAGGTGTTGAGCCCAAATCTGAACCTTGTGTGATGCGAGAAAGCTCCCCAATAGCACTTTGATTTACTCAGGGACCAGGTACCATCACCCTATGCTCCTTGACCAAGGAATGCTCCAGAATTTTTCAGCATTCTCCCCTACCTCTGGAAGGGTGCAGTTATCTGACTGGAGCTTCATTATAAAGGGGGGTGGTCCACATACAGGCCCCTCACTTTATGGGCCACTGGGGCTTTTTCAGCATGAAAGGTACTGAGGCTCCAAGTGACTGGAGGCAGGACCTATAAGCAGAGCTCAAACCCTGGTTCCAGCACTTTCTGCCTGAGTGATCAGGGTTAATGTCTGGGGAGCCAAGGGCCCTCAGTTATTTCCGTTGCAAAACACGGCTAATAAAAGAAGCTACCTATTAAGATTATGAGTACTAAAGAAGATAATATATGTAAAGTGATTCGTTATGTGTCTGGCACATAATAAGCACTCAGTCCTTGTTAACTGTTATACTTTTTATTATTTTCCACCGGGGCTGCTTTTCCACAAGGCGATGATTCTGAGAATTGCTCTGGTCTTTGGAGGGTGGAAGGGAGTCGCTGGATGGTCTGAACCATAATTTCCTCGCGAGGGGGCTCCTGAGGGAGAGCCAGGCACCTTGAGCCAAGTTAAGTCCCCCATCTTTCTACCCCGTCAGCCCCTTCTCCCAGAGCTCTGCGTACTGCCCTTCTACCCTGGGGCTCGTCCGCCGCCCAGAGATCCGTGCCGAGTCACCGGCGATCCCTGTCTCCCCCTGCTCAGCAGAGATCACACTAACATAGTCCGTAGGAGCCCCCCAGGAAAGCCTGGAAGGGCACCTCCAGGAGACAGCCCTTACCGGCTCCCAGAGTCCGAACACCCTGCTGTCCAGCTGCCTTTTCGTGACGGAGCGTCCGCCCAGTCCCTGAGACCCACTGCGCTGCCCTTTCCTGGAGCCGTCGGGAGCCAGAGGCAGCTGGCGGGGATCGAGGATCCGGGATCCGGGATCCGGGATCCTGCTCAAGGATTCCCCAGCCCGGCAGGGGAGGCAGCTCCTGCAGGAGCCTCGGGAGAGTTGGAGGAGCGGTGCGGGTGGGGTAGGGGCGGGCGGGGCCTCCGTGGCTGCGGGCGGGGCGTGGGTGGGTCTTCGGTCTCCGAGCCGCCCCCTCCCCCGGCTGGTCCGCAGCCCCGCCCCGGCCCCTCCCTCCGGCCTGTGCGGCGGGTCCGGCGGCGGCGCCGGCGCGGGGACAGGCGGCGGCGCGGGACGTGGGGCGGCGCCGCGGGCAGAGCCGGGCGGACGGGCGCTGGCAGCAGCGGCAGCGCCGCGGGCCCTTCGGAGTGGCCGCAGTCCGGGTCTTGGCCCTCCCATCCTGCCTCGCCGCTGTGAGTGCGAAGGGCGGCCCCCAGGGGTGCGTTTGTATCCCTGTCTGCCCAGGTCCCGGTCCGGGTGCGAGCGGCGGTGTGTCTGTCCGAGTGTCTGTGGGTGAGGGCATAGATGCTTTTCAAAAGCTGTGCCTGTCTCTGTCCACGTGAGGCGTGTCCCTGTCCGTGAGAGCAGTGGGGGGATTCTTCGGGCTGTGGCTGCTCACGTGAGGTCCATGTTTGAGGGGGGAGGCGCGGGTGGATGGGTGATGCTTCCTTGGAGGAGCGCGGGGTTTGGGAGCTTGTGTATGTTGGCGGAGGGTGTCGAACGCTGCGGCCGAGGATGGTGGGGGGTGGGGGAGCGGGTGGGGCTGCTGAGTGGGACTCTGGAATCTTGTGGCCCAGCTTGTCCGAGGGTTCCTTTCTCCCTGGTGCAGACACTTCCACCCCTTGCTACCCCCTCCCTTCTCAGGCACCTAGAGGCCCACCGGCGGGTATAGAGGACACCCTTTCCTCCTCTAGCACTGGCCTCTGGACAGGAAGCCGCATCCGGAGGCTGTTTCTTGTAGGAAAGGACCCTTCTGTTTCCCCTGCAGCCTGGGCCCCGCCTGGAGGACCCCAGGCTCCTCCCTGGTTCTGGCCTCCTCCCTTCTGGACTTGGCTTCAGATCATGGGCTGCAAACCTGCAGGGACAGATGGTTGCAGGTTGGAGGGGCAGGCTGCACCCCAGGGAGGTCAGTCCACTAAAGGCCAGCCCTGGTCTTGTTCCTGGTGTGGGGGTCTCCGATGTGGAAAGCAGAAACCCAGGACTGGCCCCTGTAGGAAGATGAGATCTGGGAGGTTGGAGCAGGTGCAGAGGTCTTTTTCACAGGTCTCTCCCTGCCTGTCTGTCCAGCTCATCAGTGCCCATTCATCCCCTAAGCAGGGTTCTGATTTGCTGCAGAATTGGCATCAGAGCTGCAGGCCTGACAGGTGCCCTGCTTCTCTTGGCTTGCATGCCTCCAGTGACAGAGCACTTACTACTTCTGTTATGGGAAAGCTTCTTTATGTTAAGTAGAGGTCTTTTTCCTTGGAACTTCGTTCACTTGTATTGTTATTGCCTTTGATTTTGCCTCTCTGTCTGGTGAGAGGATACTGCAGTGACTTAAACACGGCTCTCTTGTCACCAACATATGCTGAGCACCCTCTGTGTGCCAGGTGCTGCCTCAGCCACTTAGGGGACAATGGCATTCTTGCTGAGAGAAGAGCTTGAGCAAAGGCCCATAGTTGATATAGTACAGCCTGTGTTCAGAAAAATGGAGCAAAACCATTTTGCTAGGCTAGGGTAGGGGGTGCCCAGAGGGAGTGTCATGGGTGCCCTAAACTCAGCAAACATTTATTTTGGAAGGGAGGTGGGGACAACTACAACCACTCTCTAACACACCTAGCCTTCCTGTGGAAACCAGCAATCATACTCAAGGTAGTATATTAATGGATTTAATCATGGGTACATATTACAGTCTGTAGGGACCTTTGGCTGGACAGAAAACCTTGGGAATCTCAGATTTGGGGAAGAAAAAGACACCCTCCCCCAATTTGCAAGTAAGGGGATGGAGTAGGAACTTGTCCAGAGTCTTACCTTGCATTGGTGAAATTAGTGAGAGTCAGGACTAGCTCCTGGATCTCCTGACTTTTAACCTAGACACATTTTAGGAGCAGAAACAAGAATAATAGTCATACCTTATATCTGAAAGTTGAAAGAAGAGGAGGAATTGAAAAGACTCCCAGGATTCTGGCTGATGTGGCTAGGTGGATGGTGGTGGCTTTTATTGAGATGAGAGACGCAGCAAGATGAGTAGGTTAGGGGAAAGTGAATTCAGTTTTAGACTAGTCTCTAGCATTACCCCTGTACAGATGTCCAAGGTACAGCTGGATATACAGGTGTGGTGGGTTCAAGAAGTTTTCTGCACAGGAGATAAGGCTTTAGGAGTCATTAGCAAGTGGATGGTAACTGAAACCATGGGAGATGGTGAGATTTTTCCAGACAGTATGAAAGTGAGGGGAGAAGAGGCCCTAGAACAAAGCCCTGAGGAGCTAGACATATAAGGAATGGACAGTGAAGGAGCAGCCAGAGAGGCAAGTGGAGAACTCGCATCGAGTGGGTTGTGATAGCATCAAGTACAACCTCTGCCCTTTTGAGTCTTGCTCTCTTGCCCAACTGGTCCATGTTTCTTAATTTTTCATGCTTCTGTTCCATTACTCACTGTTTTCCCAGTGTACCTATCAAACTCCTATTTGTCCCCCAAGAGCCAGCTCATACATCCCTTCCTCTGCAAGTCTTCTTTATTCTCCACCACCTTCAGAGTTGGGTACTTCCTCCTCTTTGCTGCCATAGCAGTTTGAATATGTCAATATCATGACACTTATCACGTGGTAGTTGTGTATTTCCATGTCTGTTTCCCACACTAGTCTGAGAACTTGTGAAGGACAGGGAGTGTGTCTGTTTCAGCATTGTGTCTCCAGTAACCACTTTAAGGGCCTTGTCCAGAGTGCCCAGGAAGTTTGATTGTTTGATAGGTTGATCAGCTCATTGAATGGTTCATTCACCTACTTACTCAGTCTGGCAGTAGGGGGTGGGAGAGATGGTACTGCAAATTTCATCATTTTCCTTCCCTGCCAATGTTATTGAAGGATTCCTTGGCTTTGAGGACTTTACCTCCTCCAAGGCTTCATCTGTTTCAGAGAAAACCCAAAGACTGTATCCTGCAGTCATTTGTCATTTTGCTGAAGCCTCAAATGATCAAATACACTTGCAGGCTAGTGACCAGGAGTGAGTCATTTTCAGAAGCAAGTGAGCCTAACTGGCCTCTTGCATCCACTTTTTCACAATGCCTCGGTCACCTGCCTTCACTCACAGCTGTGTCAATCATGTATACTGGGACTCTCATGAGGTTGTACGAGGAAGTCATGGAGGAAATTAGATGCTGTTTGAGAATTTGGAGAAACTGAAAAGCCTTGAAACACATCCTTTGCAGATGTCAAAGATCAGGTGGAATCAGCACTGGCTGTCCTCATTTGCTCACAATCAACTTCCTCTTCAGCCCCCTGGATCTGGCTTCCTTTCCTCCAGCCCTTAGAAACCACACTCCCTGAGGTTAATACCAGCTTCTTTTGGGCTTTAGATCATGGGAACTCTTTGCAGCATTTCACAATGAAGATTGTTCTCTTACTCGTGAAGCTCTCTTCTCCCTTGGCTTTCATATCTCTTTCCTGATTCTCCTGCCTCTCTGGCCACACCTTTTCAACTTCTTTTCAGGCTTTGCTTTCTGGGCCTGTCCCTTAAATGTTGAGGTTCGTTGGGGCACAGTCAGAGGCTCTCCCTTCTCATCTTATGCCCTCTCTGGGTGATGTCATACACTTCCATGCCTTCAGGTACCATCTCTACACCAACTCCCAAATCCATATCTCCAGGCCAGACCTCTTTCCTAGGCTCCAGCTTATCTTTCCAACTGCCAGCTGGACCTCTCAGATGTCCCATAGGCACCTCAGATTCCTCTTACTAAACACTGAGCCTGTCACCCTCCCATCCAAACTGCTTGTCTTTCAGAGTTTTCAAGCCAGAAAACTAGGAATCATCTCTAATTCTTTCTTCTCCCTCTACTCTTCCTATCTAACCAACTGGTCACCAAGTTCTATTGATTCCTCCCTATAAAATCCACTTCTGTCAACCTCCCCTTTGCTACTCCCCTAATCAAGGCCACCATCACCTCTCCTCTACAATATCATGGCAGTCTCTTAACTTTCTACTCATGATACCCCTCACCTGTTTTCCACGGTGCAGTCAAAACTTTACTCTTTCTGCTCTCTCACTCTATACTTAAACCCTCTCCACCTCCCCACCCTGCTCCTTTGCTCTTTGGATAAAGCCTTAATCCCCTAGCAGGGAAGGGTAAAGTCTCAACTCCTCAGTAAGGCCAACAAAGATTTGTATGATCTAGCTCCTGCCTACCACTGCATCTCATTTCTTAGTCCTCCCCTGTCACAGTGTTTGATTCAGTCTCCTGATGCAGAAGGCACCATTCTCTCTGTAACTCTTACCCATCCTGGAGCTCTTGAATGGCCCTTTCTTCAGGAGAACTCTCTGGACCTCCAGCCTCCTGTACATCCTTCCCTCGCCCCAGATCTAGGTTAGGTGACTCTTAGCAATCTGTGCTTCCCTGTGATAGCCCTCACCATATTGCACTACATTAATTGATTTATTAGATTGTGGAATCCACGAAGGCTGAGCTGCGAGTATGTATCTTTGTATTCCCAGGCCTAGCAGAGGTGTTGAATGAATGCTGAAAGAGGAAATGAAGTCCCTTTAGAACCTCAGTTAAAAGATGGGAAGGATAAGGGATGCAGAGATGGCAGTAGGCAGCCCGAGGAAGGAGGGTGAAATCTCAGCTCTGAGTTCAAGATCTTCCAAGTACCTGCTGTGATAAACAGTCTATTTAAACCATGGCCTGTAGGACCTTGGGGGCAGATCTCTAAGGAGCAGCGAGATGGGAGAGGTGGGAGTAAAAGCCCAGGAGAGGAAGGGAATCTTGGTGATTTAGGCAGGGGTGTGACCTCAGCGGCTGTACGCCCAGCACGCCTGGGTGGGGAACTGAAGCAGGAAGGGGAAGGGAGGGAGCTGTCCGTGCTTGGATGTTGCCCAATCTCCGCCCCTGTGTGACAGGCTGGGAGAGCCCCTTGGGCTTGGAGAGAGGCGGAGCCTGACTTCCAGCTGCCCCAGAAGGGCCCAGCAGACCACTCCTACTCTTCCTCGCAGCACTCCCCTTCGCCAAACAGAAGCTTCAGCTCGGCTCTGGCCTCCTGCTCCCTCTGCCAACCCTCAATCTGTCCTCCTCCTGCTATGTTGTTGTCTTTGTATTAAGTCTCCAGATTCAGAACCCTGCACATCTGGAGAAAGAACCTCAGAATCCCAGTGTCCACATTCAGGGATGCCCTTCCTACCCTATCCATGCCCACCCTCACATAAACATAAGGCATGTGCAGCTGAGCCCCTCTCCTGCCCCTCCGCAAACCTGGAGAGAGCTCTGCACTCTGGACTGGCCCCACTGCATTCATTCATTCGTTCTTCATTCATGCATTGTTTTTAGAGAGGGCCATGGTGCATCGAGCTGGGCACAGATAGTGGTGACCTGCTCCTAGTCACTGCCTGTTTTGAAGTTGTCTGACTATCTTTCTGCTTCCCTTCATGGCCAGATTTCTCTCCTGAATTGTCTACAACTGCTGTGTTAATTTCTTCATTTCCATTCATTTTTCCATCACTCTGACCTGGCTTCTGCCCCTCCCATTCCACCACAGCCAAATCTGGTGGACAGTCTCCAGTCTTCATCTTACTTCACTGCTCCTTCTTTCTTGAATCCCCCCCCTCCCCTGACTTCCTTCATCCCACACACTCTTGGTCTTCCTCCCATCTCTCTGAGTTCTCCTTCACTCTTCACTCTCTATCCCTAGATGGTCCCATCCGTTATCATTGCCTTGTGTCATTAATATGCCAATGCTTCCAAGTCAAAAACCAGCCCAGACCTCTCCCTGGAGCTCCTATATTCTATTTATTACTTGACATTTCTACCTGGGTATCACACAGGCACCTCTCAGACGTCTCATGGTTAAAATGGAATGGCCCACATCAGCTCCTTAGCTTTCACTGTCTCTAGGCACAGCCCATCATCCTCAGGGGAGAAACCTGGGAGTCCTTATTGTCATTCCTTTCCCCTCCCACATCCAGTCCATCGTGGTGTCCTTTTGACTCAACCTCATGGTTATTTCTCAAATCAATCCACTTTTTTGCCTATAGCTCTGCTAATAGCCAACATCAGCCTACCTGAAGAACTGGGGTAGCCTCCCAAGCGGTCTCCCTGCTTCCACCCTGGCTCCTCTTCAATCCTCATAGCTGCCAGTGTAGCTTTTTAATTTATTTTTATTTTTTGTAAATTGCATCATTTCCCTCCCAATTTGGGATAGAACCCAGATTCTTAACATCAAGGTCCTTTGTGATCTCATTCCAGCCTACCTTCCCAAACTCACCTGTGGCCTTTTATTCCCTTTGCTCTGACCACATGAACCCTTTCGAGTTCTCAGTGAGTCTCTGCCTAAGGACTTTCCTTCATGCTGTTCCTTCAGCCTAGAACGATTTCCCTCCCTCACTCTCTGATGCCCACACCCTCATCCCTACTATTTTCCTTCTAGTCCTCAAAGCTCTGCTTAAAAGTTACCTGCTTGGAAAGGCCTTCCCCAATCACCCAATCAAAAAGGCATTCTTTCTCATAGCATCCTTTTCTTCTCTATAGCACTCCCGTCCCCCAATTTGTAATTATATATTTATTCATTTATTTACTTTTCACTACCTCCCCACCACAAGGACAGTGACCATATCTGTTCTGTTTATCACTCTATCCCCAGCGCCTTACAAAGTAGGCACTTAATAAATATTTGTTGAATTACTGAATTAATTCAATAAATATAGACCAATCCTTATGTCAGGCTCTGTGCTAAGTGCTAGGAATAGAAAAGAAATAAAATATAATGCCTCTCCTCAAGAACTCTGCATACTATGGAAAAAGCAGAGAAGTAACAAGAAAATTACAGTATAGTGTAAAAGGGCCAGGATGGAGGAAAGACAGGGTGCAGAATGACATAAAGGTGGAGCACCTCACCCAGACTTCAGGAAATCAGGGAAGGCCTTCTGGAGGAAGTGACATTTATGTGCAGACCTGAAAGATAAGCAAGAGTTAGCCAGACGAAGTGGGGGTGAGAAGAGGATCTCAGGCAGAGGGAACAGAATGTGTGACTGCCCAGAAGCGAAAGAGAACAAGGAGTTTTCCAGGAACTGAAAAGAAAGAAACCAGTGTGACTACTCATAGAATCATGAGACGTGAGGTGGTGGAGGGAGGTATGGGCCAAAGCTAAGCTTTGTTGGCCTGTTTAAGGAGTTTGGACTTTGTCCTCTGGACAATGGAGAACCACTGAAAGAATTTAAACAGGGAGTTAGTGACAAGATGGAATCTGTGTCTAGAAGCCTCATTCTGGCTGTGAGAGAGAGGGATGAGAAGGCATAGGCGAGGAGACAAGGACGCCAGTTAGGAGGCTGTTGCTGTATCGCTGGAGAGACTTGGTGGCACCTGAATTGGGGGTGGTATCTGTGCAGTTGGAGAAAAGGGGATACGGTATTTGGGGGGGCAGAATCCACGAGACCTGGATACTGATTGGATGTGGAAAAGGATGTGATCCCGGGCAGTTGTGCTGGGAGGTGGGTCAGAGCATAGATAGAAGGGCTGCAGGTGGTCAGAGGAGAGACACTCCAATAGGAAAGTCTCCTGGGGGAGGGTTTGGGGGAGGCAGAGGAGATGAAGGGTGGGTGTGTCAGTGAAGGGCATCCCCGTACCACACACTTGACATACACTATCGCAAATTCTCAAAACAACCATTTGAGGTAGGGATTATTATTTCCATAACTGCAAATTAGGAAACTGAGGCTCAGAGAGGGTGTATGAATTGTGCAAGGTCACATAGCTGGTAAGAGACTGAGCTGGGTTTGAAATCAATCTAACCTGACGCCTGTGCTTTTAACCAGAGCAGCAGGCTCGGAGGGTACTCAGTCCATGTTCTTCACGCTGCTCGGTCCCTGGCAGAGAAGAGATGGGGCTAGTGCTCTGCAGGGGTTTTGAGTGATGGGGATCAGGTGGAGAGAGGGATTGCTGGCTTCCCTGGTGCTGACCGTCTTTCCGTACACAGGCTGGTGTGAGTGGCAGGAGCCATCCGTGGGCACCATGGCGAAGAGGGAGGACAGCCCTGGCCCAGAGGTCCAGCCAATGGACAAGCAGTTCCTGGTGTGCAGCATCTGCCTGGATCGGTACCGGTGCCCCAAGGTGCTGCCCTGCCTGCACACCTTCTGTGAGAGGTGAGGGTGTGTGTACCGGGGAGGGATGAGGACCTTGCAGGCCCCCCGGAGAAGGGAGTGGCATGTGTAAACCTGTAAGAGGTGGGGGAGATATGTGCACACATGGAGGGGAGCAGATGAACCCCAGCCTACAGGAGGTAAGGGTTCGGTGCAAGAACCTGTGAGAGGACCAGAGGTTCCTAACACTGGGCTGTGGCCCCTGCCCAGAACAGGGCCTTCTCTGCCCCTGCCCAAACGCCAAGGCAGCCTTCGACACCACCAGAGAAATCAGGCAGAGCTGAGACTCTCAACCAGCTCTGGCCCCAGAACTTTCTGACCAGTGGGAAGATGTTCAAAGCTAGGTCTGTCCTCCCTGCCTGTCCTCACTGTTGTCCTGAGGCACTGAATGAAAGGCAACCCCTCCCAGCCTCTGGGCTTCTATCTATTATTCATTCAGTTAACAAATATTTATTTATCGAGCAACTACTATGTGCCAGACCTGTCCCAGGCGCTGGGCAAGCAGTGATAAGCAAAAACAGGTATGATCCTTGCTCTTAAGGAGCTTACAGTATAGTGAAGGAGAAAGATAGTAATCAAATCATCATACAGTCAGACTACAGATAAATGTAGTCCTGTGCCACCTCAGTCAGACACCCTCCCAACGAAGCCCTGCATCTTGCCATCACCCAGAATAATACCACTTCTTCTGTGGTTACAAACTCCAGGATCCCACTCTTGGCTTCCATTACCCCACTCTCACTACACCAGCTTTGACTGGATGTAGATGTCCAATGCCCTTGACTGCTCCCTCTTCTCCCAGCCTCCATCTCCTTCCTGGTCTCCCTTTCTTTCCTACCCATCCTGAATCCCATGGTGGACCATAGGCCTCTACAATTCCCACACACCTTTGTCCTTTTCTAAACCCATGTGGCGGAAGCTCAATCCTGGATCTGAGCCGTAATTGGATATCTCCATACCTTCTCCTATACCCAGATCACTGAGCACTCTTGGAGAAAATCAGTGCCTGAGAAATTATAACAATAGCTACCGTGTATTGATTGCTTACTATTTGCCAGGGACTGGCTAAGTGATTTACATGTATTGATTTACTTAATCCTCACAACAGATACTTTATTATCCCCATTTTAGAGAGGAGGAAACTAGGGTTCAGAGTCGATTAAGAGATACTTTCGAGGCTCCACAGCAAGTAAATAGTCGAGGTCTGAATCCAGGTTTAACTGCAGAGCCTTCTCTCTTAATGCTACTCATTCATTTATCCCCTGGTCCCTGCTCTCAAAGACTTATGCTCTGGTGGGAGGTGACAGACAGTAGGCAAGCAAATAATCAAGCAGGAGAGTCACAGCTTGGACTAAGTGTTTTCCAGAAAATAAACAGGGAGTAAGTGAGGGCGGTTGGGCCAGGGGCTAGTCTACGTGGAGTCATCAGGGAAGGCTTCCCCGAGGAGGTGACATTTGACCTGAGACCTGAGGATGAGAAGGAAACAGACATGTACAGATTGTTCCAGGCAACAGGATTATCTTTGCGCTGTTCCACGCAAAGACCTTAAGAAAGGAGTAAGTGGGGCATGTTCAGTGACCAGGGGAGAAGCCAGCGTGACTGAGTAAGGAGGAAAGTGGGACGAAGTGAGGTCCGAAAGAGTCAGAACAGTTCACGGGGGAGCTTGGCAGTTTTAGGAAAGTTTTGGATTTTGTTCTATATGCAGTGGGAAACCACCGGAGGATTTTTTTTTTTTTTAGCAGGGAAATAATGTGACATAAATTAGACTTTTTTTTTTTTTTGGCCGCGCCGCATGGCTTATGGGATTCTAGTTCCCCATCCAGGGATCGAACCCGAGCCCTCGGCAGTGAGAGCACGGAGTCCTGACAACTGGACTGCCAGGGAATTCCATAAATTAGATTTTCTTTAAGCTCATTCTGGTTGCCGTTTGGAGAGTGGATTCTAGAGAAGCAAGAGTGGAAACAGGAAGCCAGTTAGGAAGCAGTCGTAAGCCAGGTACGCGCAACACGTAGGACGGAGATCTTGATGAGTTCAGAGGTATGCAGGGTGAACCCCAGATTCAGCAAAGCTGGGGAGAGAGTTACAGGGGAACTGAGTGGAGTGGTTGAAATGCAGATTTCGTAGCTGATGCCGTGATGGGTGATGAGACATAGGTGGTGCCGGGAGCACATGGGAGTGGACAGCTGGGGTGAACTGGAGGAAAAGATCACTGGGGGAGGGGGTGAGAGGAAGCTTAGGAACTAAGAAGTCTTGACGGTGGGTGGGTCACCCTGTGGATGTCAGAGCCACCGAGAATGATGGCAGGAGCGTGTGTGTTGGGGTGGGAGGGAGGGCAACAGAAGAGAGTGAGCCAGAAGAAAGACTTCGGCCAGTGGGGAAGCAACCGTTGAGTCAGCGGAGACATCAAGGAGGGGTGTTGTAGACAGAAGGCCTGAGCTTCCAAGGAGCTGAAGAAGAAGAATTTAGAAATGTTCCAGTTGGGGGCGGGGAGGACTCAACCCCACCTTCTGGTCCTGAGGAATGTGGAGTATGAGACAATAAACCACTCTCAACTCGAGAAGACCGAAGGGGAAACTAGGTCACAAATAAGTTAATATTTGTGAAGCGCTTAGAATTGTGCCTGGCACATAGTGTTTGTTAAATAAATAAAAATTAATTAATTCAGATCAAGAAGTGTAGAGAACGTTAAGAGAAGAGATTGAGGATATGGGAAACTTTGCAACATGTAAATCTTCCCTCCACAAATTTGTGGTCTCCAAACACAGCTGCCGTCAGTCTGTTTCTAGTAAGATTCCTCTCCTCCTCCCTTCAGTGACTAATCCCAGCCTCCCTGTCCTCCTGGATTCCCACCACCACCCCGCTCCTTCGCTTTCAGCAGCTGACCTTGCCCGAGGCAAGTTGGGCATCCTCTCTGCAATTTTGCCCCCTGTGCTCAAGTGCATCCACCTCATTTTTCCCTCCCTCCGTCCAGAGGATGGGGTCTACTCCTCCTCTTCCAGCCAACCTAAGCCACTCTCCCATCCCCAGACCTCGTCCCATGTCTTCTAGTCTCTTCCCTCCCTCCTTCTCTACTGGCTCCTCAACTTATAAACATGCTCAAGCCTCCCATTACAAACAGATAAGAACACTCCTTTGTCCCTCTGTCCCTCCCAGCTGCCATCCAACCCATCAACCTCCTTTTTACTCAAACTTCCAACCTCCCATTCACTCTTCAACTGGCCAGAGTCAAGCCTTCCTTCTTCTACCCCTCCCTCCACTCACTGTTTTCTTCACAGACAAAAGTACTCTTACAGTTGCCAAATTCCATGGGCATTTTCCAGTCCTTACCTGCCCTGACTCCTCAGCTGCTTTTGACACTGATGACTACTCATTCCCTGCTTCTGAAATTGCACTACTCACTTTGCTGCCCTGACACTCTCTCTCCTCCTACCTCTCTGCTCGCCTCTTTCAGTACTTGCTGGGTGCTCTGGCACTGTAATCCCCTTCTTGGTGATCATATCCTCTCCCATGGCTACAGAAGCCACCTAAATGTTGATGGCCTCCCTGTCTTTTTTTTTTTTTTTTTAATTTTTTTAAAATTAATTAATTTATTTATTTTTGGCTGTCTTGGGTCTTCGTTTCTGTGCGAGGGCTTTCTCTAGTTGTGGCAAGCGGGGGCCACTCTTGATTGCGGTGCGCGGGCCTCTCACTATCGCGGCCTCTCACTATCGCGGCCTCTCTTGTTGCGGAGCACAGGCTCCAGACGCGCAGGCTCAGTAATTGTGGCTCACGGGCCCAGTTGCTCCGCGGCATGTGGGATCTTCCCAGACCAGGGCTCGAACCCGTGTTCCCTGCATTGGCAGGCAGACTCTCAACCACTGCGCCACCAGGGAAGCCCCGGCCTCCCTGTCTTTATCTCTAACCTGCCTTCTCCTCAGCTGTCTACTGATCCCCTCTGCCTGGATGTCCCACCATTACAGTAAACTCAACCAGGGCAAGGCTGAACTTCCCTGTAAACCAGTCCTCTTTCTGTGTTTCTCAGCGTGGTGAATGTCACCACCATCCACTCAGTCATCTAAGCTAGGAATCTGGGAGTCAACTGAGACTCATCTCTCACTCCCCATATCTAACCAGACAACACTACCCACTGGCTGCACTTCTTAAGTACTTCTCAAATTTGTTCCACCTCAGTCTGCATTGCTGTTGCCTAAATCCAGGTCTTCCTCACCTCTTGCCTAGACTATTACAAGAGTACCTTGGTTAAGCACACGCTTTGCCTTGGATCTGGCTCTTGTGCTTGCTAGCTTCGTTACTTTGGACCACTTACCCTTTCTGAGTCCATTAACAAACACCAAGTGCAAAGCACAGCCTGGCACATTGTGCTCAGTAAATGGTAGCTGGATGCTGAGAAGGATGCTCCTCCCCGTCGTCTGCTGTCTCATCATGTTCACGCTCACCCTCCACACAGACGCAGTGAAGGGGAACCTGGTAAAATGTGAACCTGGCTGTACCATGCTCCTGCAACTCCCTCGTGCTGTTGAGATAACTTCTAAGCTCCTTGATGTGACCCAGGAGCCCTCCGTGAGCTGGCCCATGCCTCTCTCTCCAGACTTCCCTTACCATTCCTTGCCTTGGACGTTCTCTCCAGCCACCTTGAACTGCTTATAATTCCCTACTCATACTATGCTGTTTCTGGCCACCTTCTGTATCTGGAACACCCTTCCTCCTCTCCCTGCACCTTTCTTGGTCAGACTAACAATTATTTGTCCGTGAAGATTTGGCTTACGTCACCTTCTCTTCAGCCTCTTCTGGCTACCCTCTCTACTACCAGAGGCCCCTTCTGTGCACTTCCTTATCACTGCATCTTCTGTGTTCCCTATATTAATGATAGGTAATACTAATAGCTGTAATTAGTATTATAATAGTATTCTAATACTACAATATATCGTACTTTCTGTACGACATATCGTACAGGCATGTCAGCACTTTACATTTAATTCTCCACACCTTGTGAAGCCTGTACTGTCTCCATCTTACAAAGGAGGGATCCTTGGCTCATAAAAGTTAAGTAACTTGTCAGGGGTCATACAGTATAAGAGTTGACTGACCTGGGAATTGAACCCAGGCAGCCTAGCTCCAGGACCCATGCCTTTAATCATCACACTGTTTACTTCTGCAAACTCTAATTTTGTTACTTTTTTTTCTCTATAAACGGGAAGTATTTTAGAGGTAGGCACTGTGCTTTATCTTTGTATCCCCAGAGCTTGGCATAAATTTGGCAAGAGTAGGCAGCCAGTAAATGTTTAATGAGTTAATGGTGCGGGGGTAGGTAGTCACACATTTTCTGTGAGAAGGGTTTGTAAACACCTGTGAAAGGTGAACTTGTGTCTGTGCACACTGTGAGGAATGTGGGTATGTCTGATCTTCTGAGAGACATCAGGGATGTGTTGCCACTCAGTTGTGAGAGGTGAGGCCTTTTACCCCTGCTGTCAGGACAAGATGCGTGTGCCAGCCAGAGAGGTTTCAAAATGAATGTAACAGCACACCTGTGAGGAGAAGGATTGGCACCCATGGCAGGTGAGAGGAGGGGTGCACTGACACCGCCCCGCCCCTTCATCCCTTTGACTCCCCCTCCTCCCTGGCCAGATGCCTCCAGAACTACATCCCTGCCCAGAGCCTGACGCTGTCCTGTCCAGTGTGTCGGCAGACGTCCATCCTCCCTGAGCAAGGCGTCTCTGCGCTGCAGAACAACTTCTTCATCAGCAGCCTCATGGAGGCCATGCAGCAGGCACCTGATGGGGCCCACGACCCCGAGGACCCCCACCCCCTCAGCGCAGTGGCTGGCCGCCCCCTCTCCTGCCCCAACCATGAAGGCAAGGTGGGCCCAAGCAGGCCCAGTGAGGCCAGGACTTGGGGTGGAGGGGGAGGAGAGGTCGGGGGAGGGGCCGAGTGGCTGTGGGTGAGAGGGTAGTCTAAGTGGTCCAGGTAGGGGGGGGTGCACCTGGAAGGTGAGAGGCAAGGAAGGCAGGTGGGGGGGGGGAGGGGACAGAGAAGTGTGGTGTGTAGTCGTTGCCTGACGGGAGTCCTTACGCCGCCAGACGATGGAGTTTTACTGTGAGGCCTGTGAGACGGCCATGTGCGGCGAGTGCCGCGCCGGCGAGCATCGGGAGCACGGCACCGTGCTGCTGCGCGACGTGGTGGAGCAGCACAAGGCCGCCCTGCAGCGCCAGCTCGAGGCGGTGCGCGGCCGGTAGGCGCCCGGCGGGAGCCCGCGCTGGTGGGGCCATCTGGGACGGTGCTTCAGCAGGGGCAGAGGAGGGACCTTCGGGAGGGTGGAGATAAAATTCTTAGGGAGGGTAGGGGGGTCTCAGGGAGGGGAAATCCTGGAGGGCAGCGGTAGGGTCTCCAGGGAGAAGGGACGGTTTGGTGAGGGCATCCTCAAGCAGCCCTGGTATGAGCTGTTTCCCCTCCCCAGACTACCACAGCTGTCCGCTGCCATCGCCTTAGTGGGGGGCATCAGCCAGCAGCTGCAGGAGCGCAAGGCGGAGGCCCTGGCCCAGATCAGCGCAGCCTTCGAGGACCTGGAGCAAGCACTGCAGCAGCGCAAGCAGGCCCTGGTCAGCGACCTGGAGGCCATTTGTGGAGCCAAGCAGAAGGTGTGTCTGCTCACCCTTTCCCACCACCGTCCATCATGAGATGGCCTGTTGCCTCTACGCGTCCCCTGCTTCCCACACCCGCGCACCCCTTCCCCTAGTCTATACTTGCGCCCTTCTGGCTTGGCCAGTAGGTACTGCGGGCATCTGTGTCCCTCGTCCACACTCACCCTCTTGTATTCCTTTCATGCCATAGCACAAGTTCATCAGGAATCACGGAGACGCCCCCCCTCACCTTCCCCTCCACGAGCCTGCTTATCCAACTCTCCCCTAACCCCTCCTCAGGTGTTGCAGACCCAGTTAGACACACTGCGCCAGGGGCAGGAGCACATCGGCAGTAGCTGCAGCTTCGCTGAGCAGGCACTGCGCCTGGGCTCGGCCCCGGAGGTGTTGCTCGTGCGCAAGCACATGCGAGAGCGGCTGGCGGCGTTGGCAGCACAGGCCTTCCCGGAGCGGCCGCACGAGAACGCGCAGCTGGAACTGGTCCTCGAGGTCGACGGGCTGCGGCGATCGGTGCTCAATCTGGGTGCGCTGCTCACTACGAGCGCCACTGCACATGAGACGGTGGCCACTGGCGAGGGCCTGCGCCAGGCGCTGGTGGGCCAGCCCGCCTCTCTCACTGTCACTACCAAAGACAAGGATGGGCGGCTGGTGCGCACAGGCAGCGCCGAGCTGCGCGCGGAGATCACGGGCCCCGACGGCACACGCCTGCCGGTGCCCGTGGTGGACCACAAGAACGGCACATACGAGCTGGTGTACACGGCGCGCACCGAAGGCGAGCTGCTCCTCTCGGTGCTGCTCTACGGACAGCCGGTGCGCGGCAGCCCCTTCCGCGTGCGGGCCCTGCGTCCTGGGGACCTGCCACCTTCCCCGGACGACGTCAAGCGCCGCGTCAAGTCCCCTGGCGGCCCGGGTAGCCACGTGCGCCAGAAGGCGGTGCGTCGGCCCAGCTCCATGTACAGCACCGGCGGCAAACGGAAGGACAACCCCATTGAGGACGAGCTCGTCTTCCGCGTTGGTACAGAGGGCCGGGGGCGGAGCCAGAGGGGGGATGGGGCGGGGCCAGAGACTCAAAATGACCTTAGTGTGAATTTTTTGCTTCCATCCCGTTTCTTCCCCACAGGCAGTCGTGGAAGGGAGAAGGGTGAATTCACCAATTTACAGGGTGTGTCCGCAGCCAGCAGCGGCCGCATAGTGGTAGCAGACAGCAACAACCAATGTATCCAGGTAAGCTCTCCCCTAACACCAAAATAGAAGTTCTCAAGCTACAGCCTACTAAAACAACAAAAAAACAACAACAAAACAAACAAAGAAACAAAAACCCAACAAAGTATACAGGTCGCCTCCTGAGGGATGAAACCCTACAGATAGTACCTTTACTTAAAGCGCAATGAGTCATAGCACCACCCCTCACCCACTCACTCGCCATCTGTTCCACAAGGGCCACAGCAGTAACCAGCACCTTCACAGTTAGGCACCAGGGTTTACTGTGCTGGCAGCCTCTACCTCCCAGGCTGTGGCTCAGGCCAGACCAGCTCCTGGACCCCAAAGATCTGGCTCATTGTTCCCTCCCCTCTGCCTCCACCTGAGTCTCCACCTGGCTGGCTTGCTTTCTGCCCACCACAGTGGTCAGGATGCAGTCTCTGCACCTCCCCCACTATCTTCCAACATGCCTGCATGGATCCGGAATGCGTGTCGTCCGTGCCCGTCTCCGCAAACGTCCAGTTGACTAGACAGTCAAACGGGGATAACTGGTGAAAAGGGGTGCCTTCCAGTGGCTAGACTATAGTGCATCCTCATAGGTGGTCCTGCCTCTGGCCCTCCCGGTGCCTCACACACCTGAGTAAAGCATCTGCCACTTGAAGGAACACGGCGTCTGCTGCACTCTGAGCTCCATAAAGCCTGAAGATGCGGTTTTCTCTTTTCCTTGTAGTGAGCCTACGAACAGGTAGAGCCTAGTGACGGGCACCAGTGTGGTAGGCGCAGCAGAGCAGTTCAAAGCTCAGGCTCTGAAACCAGACACCTGGGCTTGAATCCTAGCTCTGCCACTTACTGACAAGTCATGTGACCTCCCTGAGTTTAGGTTAACTCATGTGTAAAATTAGGAAAAGAATACCTCAGAGGGTTGCTGGGAGCATTGAATGACATCATGTACTGTGCCTGACACCAAGTGAACCTTCTAACTGTTAGCTGTTGTTGAAAATACCATTGTCCAGGTGGGGACAAAAGCCAGGAGGTGGAAGGTGCTCTAGGGCGTTGTTCAGGGAACTGGAAGGATCCCAGAGCGGCTGGAGGGAGATTACTCTTAGGAGTGGAGTAGCTGAGGTCACGCTGTAAATGCTTTTGGAGAGGAAGCTGTGGAACTTTGATTTTATTCTGTACAGGATTGTTTCTAACTACTGTAAACTTTCAGTTCTTGGAAACATTTTGTCAGGTAGTAAAACTTTTCCCTGAAGATCCTTACTTCACATCTGTATGTTTAAACTTCTTCCTGACCCTCTGCCTGAGTACCCCTGTCACAGGTGCAGCTCTGCCAAAGGCCTGTCACCTCAGTGTCTGCTCTCCTGGCCCTTGCTTTCCACCTAGCCTACTGAAGGAGCCAGGAACTCTTCCATGACTATATTCCCAAGCCTGTCTAGCCCACCTTTATTCCCACCTTGTTCCTAAGAGCAGAGGAAAGGAGAGGCTCAGGTCAGGGCAGGGAGGCGTTTGGGTCCAGGCTGGATAGTGAGGAGTGGAGGGGTTTGGATGGGTAGGGGTGGTGCCGAGGCCCTACTCCATCACACCCTCCACCCTCCAACTCCGTTCCTCCTTCTTATGCCAAGGATGCTTTTTGGCACAAACGTTGAGGTTTGGGAAACTTCCCCTGGGGCGCACACACACAGGTACTCACATCCCCGGAAAGATGTGCCACTTTGTCTCCCTGACGAGGGGCTGTGTTTGTCTGTTGTTTCAGGGTGGGGACTTAAGAGGGAGGGCCTAGTGCAGCCCCTCCCCACTCCAGACACTTCCTTCTACTACAGCCATCCTCCTTGCCCCTGCTGCCACCCACGCAGCAACCTCATAGCTGCTAGGAGCCTGGCTCTCGATTCCAAAGCTGAGGTTCTCTCACCCTGGGGTTCTCAGGTGTGCTGTGGGCCAGGCTGCCAGATGCACTGTGACCCCCCCCTCGGTTCGTGAGGATTGGGGTTCTCGTGAACTTCTCCTCCTTTGGACCCGGCTATGGTGGCAGCTGAGGCAGATCCTCTCCTTGTGCTGAATCAGCATCAGCTGACAGAAGAGAAGAAACATTTTGTGATTCTGAATGAAGAATTTGATTTGGATATATTACATCCTTGTGTAATTGTCTGAGTCCAGAAATTTTATCAGCTCTTCTGTGAAAACTTCCTCATTTCCTTCAGGCAGAATGCTAATCACACTCTCCTCCAAGCTCCCTCAGCCTTTTGCCATATAGCACTTTTCATTCTCTCCCAGAATCCCTGGTTGGTTGGTTGGTTTTATTTTGTTTTGGTCTCTCCCCCAAGTAGACTCAGATCCTGAAGTTGCTTACTGCTACCATGGCAAAAGAGAGAGATGTTAAGGATCAAATTAAGGCACTGGCAGATTCTAGAGATAAGGAAGCAAATACGGCAGGTTTTGATGAGCCATCAGATGTCCAGGGAGAGGGAGGGATCAAGAATTGCAGGGCTTGGTGACCTGAGTAGGCGGTGTTGCCATTTGGGAGCGGGCCTGGGGATAAGTTGATGAATTCACTTTTGCGTGCGGTGAGTTTGAGATGGCTGTGCGGCATCCAAGGGGAGGCGTCCGATTCTGGTCTGCGAGTGAGCTGACGGATTCGTTCATTTGTTGAACGTCTGCTGTGTGCCAGTTGCTATTCCGGTGCTGCAAATGCAGCAGTGAACAAAACAGACACAGTCCCTGCCCCACCTGGGGCTTACATCCTTAGATGGGGGACAAGGATATTTAGCAGTTATTTAGTGACAGGAGTGACAGTTGTTATGAAAAGAGCTAAAAAGCATATATCACGGAGACTTAATTTTATGTGTGTATATTGATATAGGAGATGGAGTTGATCATTAAAACCTTCTCTGAAGAAGTGACCTGGAAATTCTGAGAACTGGAGGATGAGTAGGAGTTGGCCAGGTGTAATGGGTGGGATAGGTTAGGATAGGATGGGAAGAGGAAGACCCCCTAAAGCCTCAGTGTTGAGCTAGAAACTAAGCTGCTCGGAGTGGAGGAGGCAGACACATTGCCTCACTACCCAGCTGGTGGTACAGCACCTCTTCAGCCCGTGGTGCCTGCCTTCTCGTGCTGGCAAGTGCTGTCCAACCACAGGGGACCAGGGCAGAAGCCAGGGGCTGTTCTGATCAGCCAGGGGATGGCATGATGGGAGGTCCACATCAGGAGGAAGTGATGTCCATTGGTGAGACCAGTTCAAACAGCCCTGCGGGCCTAAGAAATGGGGATGGTGCAGGGGCAGGGGGCTCAGTCCACGCAGGAGGGAGAACATCTGGATCAAAGAACAAGGCCAAGGCCCATAACTCGAGTTCTCCAAGGCTGCTCCTGGCTCTGATTTATCTTGTGTCCCTAGAGTTATAACAAAGCAATGTGTTAGGCTTATGCAGTGAGTGATGTTGTGGCTGTGAAGGAGAAGCACGAAGGCTTAGCTATAGAGGAGAGGAGCGTTAAAATCGTAGGTGCTTTTAGGATGGTGAGACCTGAGCATGTTGCTAAGGTGGAAGAAGTAGAAGAGGGTGAGAGCTTGAAAGGTTTCCTCTGTCCAGATTACCTTATCAGCCTCATAGCCTGGATGGGCTAATCCTTGTCCATTCCCCCACCCTTACCTACCCCTTTCTTGTCTGCTGCTAAGTCCTGTGGAGTCTTCCTCCTGTATGTCTCTTGATCCATCTACTTCCCTCCAGCAAGTGCCCTGGTCCAAGCCATCATCAGTTCTCACCTGGACCACTGCAGCACCTCTGACTGGCCGGCCAGCTACCAGTCTCGACTCCTCCCTGCAGCCAGAGTGCTCTTTCTGAAAAAGCTCCCATGTGCTTTTTCCAACACCGCCAAGCAGTTCTCCAGTTCTCAGTGGACACCGACCAGGGATCCTATAAATTTAACTCAATTCCAACATGATCTACCTGGAGATGGCATCACATCCCACAGGTTGAGGGCTCAGTCCCATAAGACTGCCCCTACTTCAGATGCTAATCGAAAGTTCAGTTTGTCACCTGTAGTCTGACCAACCAGCTATAAATTGGAAGTTCCCACAACCCACTCCTTGTGTTCAATTAATTGGCTAGGGCAGCTCACAGATCTCAGACAAACATTTAATTATGTTTATCAGTTTACTATAACAGATATTATAAAAGATACAGATGAACAGCCAGGTAAGAGATACATAGGGTGAGGTCTGGAAGAGTCCCTAGTATAAGGAGCTTTGGTCCCTGTGGAACTGGGGTACACACCCTCCTGGCACCAACCCGGAAGCTCATCAAATCTTGTTGTTCAAGAATTTTTGTAAAACTTAATCTGTGCTCCCCACCCCTTCTCCTTCCCAGAGGTTGGTGGGTAGAGCTGAAAGTTCCGACCCTTTAGTCAGATGGTCTTTCTGGTGACCAGCCCCATCCTGAAGTCATCTAGGGGCCCCGCCCTAAGTCACCTCATTAGCATAAACTCAAAAGGGACTCCTTATGAATGACAAAAGACACTCTTATTGATCAGGAAATTCTAAGGGTTTGAGGAGCTCTGTGCCAGGCACTGGGGACAAAGGCCAAATATATATATATATATATATATATATATATATATATATTTTTTTTTTTTTTTTTTTTTTTTTTTTTTTCCCCAAATTTATTTATTTGTTTATTTTTGGCTGCCTTGGGTCTTCGTTGCTGTGCGCGGGCTTTCTCTAGTTTCGGCGAGCGGGGGCTACTCTTCGTTGCGGTGTGCGGGCTTCTCATTGCGGTGGTTTCTTTTGTTGCGGAGCACGGGTCCTAGGGTGCTCAGGCTTCAGTAGTTGTGGCACTCAGGCTCAGTAGTTGTGACTCGCAGGCTCTAGAGCGCAGGCTCAGTAGTTGTGACACACGGGCTTAGTTGCTCCGCGGCAGGTGGGATCTTACCGGACCAGGGCTTGAACCCGTGTCCCCTGTGTTGGCGGGCAGATTCTCAACCACTGTGCCACCGGGGAAGTCCCTCAAATGTATTTCTTATTATACTACAAAGTCAAATCTCATCTTGTCACTTTCCTGCCCAGAAATTTTCAGTGAATTCTCATCATACCCAGAATAAAACCTTACTCCTTCTGTTCTTTACGGGAGTGCCCACTGCACTCCATCCACACTAGGCAAGTAGTGCCCATACTGAATTCAAGCAGTGCCCCTGTTGGACTCTGTGCCTTCTACATACTGCTGACTCTGCTTAAACACCTTTCTTCCTCCTTCTTTACTCGCCAACTTTGGTTCATCTCTTGGCATCCTTATTAGGCTATTAGCTCGGATTGCCCCTGCTCTTGGACCACCTCTCACCCCTTTCACGTTCTTACAGTCCCATTCACACCTCTGCTGCATGTCCCCTAAGGTCTGCTGCTGGCAACGTCTGATTCTACCCACAGCAGGGTGTCAGGAAGTGCTTGTTGAGTGATGAATGAATGGGGGTGGGTCTCCTCCCTCAGGATCCTGCTCTCTTCCCTCTGTGCCCACAGTCTCTCCCCTCCTGCCCACTCGCTCCCTTGCTCCTCTGCTCCAGGTTTTCTCCAATGAAGGCCAGTTCAAGTTCCGCTTTGGGGTCCGAGGACGCTCGCCTGGGCAGCTGCAGCGTCCCACAGGTGTGGCCGTGGACACCAATGGAGACATTATCGTGGCAGACTATGACAACCGTTGGGTCAGCATCTTCTCCCCTGAGGGCAAGTTCAAGGTGAGAGGCCTGCTGTCACTCTACTCTGCACCCTGGGGGCCAGCTGAGATGACCATTCTAGTGCCTCCTGGTGGTCAGGGCCTGGACTGCTCAATCCATCCTCAGCCTAAGGTTCTGCTTTGGTGCCAGGCTGGGACTACTCTCCCCACCGGGCAGGATAAAGCCCCTAACGGATATCCCCTTCCTCCAGACCAAGATTGGAGCTGGCCGCCTCATGGGCCCCAAGGGAGTGGCTGTAGACCGGAATGGGCATATCATTGTGGTCGACAACAAGTCCTGCTGCGTCTTTACCTTCCAGCCCAATGGCAAGCTGGTTGGCCGTTTTGGGGGCCGTGGGGCCACTGACCGCCACTTTGCAGGTATTGGGAAAGAATTTAGAGACCTAGTCTCCGATACCCCAGTCCCAGAGAGCTCCCCTGGATGTCCCAGCTCTACAGACCCCCTCCTCCTATATTTTGGCCCTAGGGGACCCCGTCCCTTCCTATACCCTGGCACCATCATCCCAGAGACCCCACCCCTCTCCTCACACCGCAGCTTTGTCATCCCAGATGTTCTTCCCCATCCCACTCAGTATCCTGGCTTACTGCCAGAGAGCCCACTTTGTATTTTCAGGGCCCCATTTTGTGGCTGTGAACAACAAGAATGAGATTGTAGTGACGGATTTCCATAACCATTCCGTGAAGGTCAGTGTCCTCCCTCCCTCCACGACCACTGTTCCAACACCCTTTCCTCTCGCACAAGACTCCTCTCTCCCTCACCTCCCTTTTTTCCCCCCTTGAGATCATTCATTTGAACAATTAACATCTATGGCGTGGCTGCGTTGTCCCAGGCACTATGCTAGAAGCTGGGAATACAGTGATGAATACAGCAAATACATTCCCTATCTTATTGGTTATGGTCTAGTGGGGAAGAGAAGAAGGTGCCAAGATATTACAGTGTGATGTGATACATTCTGTGGTAGGAGAGTGCAGGGAAACTGGGTGAGGGTGTAGCAGGAGCATTTGATTCAGGTGAGACTAAGCACAAGTGGGAATTCACCAGAAGGTAGGGGGACAGGAGAAGCCAAGGAGGTGGGAACTCATACCATGTAGTCAAGAAACTACAAGTAGTTCAGATGAGGTTTGAAGAGGGCAGTGGTGCCAGGTGAGAATGAGGCTTGCTCATTCCCTTAAGGGGCTTGCTCTCTTCCTAAGAGCTATGGGGAGTCACTGAATGACTGCGGGCAGGAGGGTGATGCAGTCCTGTGTGTCTTAGAAAGATCGCTCTGGCTGGGGCGAGACTAGAGGCAGGAAGATCAGTCTTTTACAATAATCGAGCTGAGGACCATTGCAGTGGCAATATATGCATAGGGTACAGATTTGCGATACAGTCAGCGGGTTGTGGTAATTCATTGGCCGTCAAACAGAGGAGAAGGTGGAGTTGAGAATGACTCATGGCTACCTGGGTGTTGCCAGTCACTGGGAAGGAGAAAGAAGAACTACTTTCCCAGGGAAGATAAGCTGCCCAAGGGACATCAGCTGGAGGTGTCCAGTAGGCAGTGGCATGCGTGGGCGTGAAGCCTGGGAAGAAGAACTGGTTTATAGCTGCAGATCTGGGGGTCCTCAGCCCTGGGGCTTCACCCCATCCTCCTCCAAGGCCCCGCCTTCTGCCTGAGGCCGGGTCCCCAGTCCCCAGCCCTTTCCCCTGCCAGGTGTACAGTGCCGACGGAGAGTTCCTCTTCAAGTTCGGCTCCCACGGCGAGGGCAATGGGCAGTTCAATGCCCCCACGGGAGTAGCTGTGGACTCCAATGGAAACATCATCGTGGCTGACTGGGGCAACAGCCGCATCCAGGTGAGGAAGGAAGGCCCAGGGTTGGCACCAGGGGGAGGTTTCCCGCTGGGCCCCATGCACCCCCTTCCCAAATGCCACTCATCTGCCTGATCTCACGGCTCCCTCCAATCTCCACTCGTTCCTCAGGTGTTCGACAGCTCTGGCTCCTTCCTGTCCTATATCAACACATCTGCAGAGCCGCTGTATGGCCCGCAGGGCCTGGCACTGACCTCGGATGGCCACGTGGTGGTGGCCGACGCGGGCAACCACTGCTTTAAGGCCTATCGCTACCTCCAGTAGCTGCACAGGGCCTGCCTGGCTCTTGGAGGGACGGACATAGGGGTGATTGGACAAGATGGTCTGGCCAGGAGGTGGGCCAGACCTGGCAGCACTGAATGTGGGCTGCGGGCGTGGGTGCGCCCGGTGCCCTCCCTCTCTCCACTCCCAGCCCCACGGTTGCACTTTATTTATTCGGTTCTTGCTTTGGTGACTGGGTGGGCCTGGACCATGGTCCCAAGGATGTGTGCAGAGCTTCACCCTGCCCTCCCCTCCTTACACACCACCCCATCCCCTCAGTCTGCTCCCCACCACCCCCAGCCTGGGGCCAGAACAGCCTCTTACTCCAGGGCAGAAGTCCCTCTGGTTGCCTCCCTACCAGCCCATACACACTGACAGAGACAGCAATACCCACCCCTCATATTAAATAAATGTGTTCACCACGATGGTTTTGTTGCTTTCCTGTGGGCCGGGGCTGGGAGGGGAGGGGAGGGTGCAACTACCTCTTGACGAAAAGGTGGGCAAGCAGCTGGGTAGGGGACCCAGCTTCCCAAATGTGCCCTGATGTTTTGAAGCTTCAGGAGAGGAGAGCAGAGAGGGGGAATGCCTGGGGCTCAGCCACCTCTAAATGCCTGTCCCCAGACCCACGTCTCCTGCAGAAATAGTGAGTCCTTTGGCTATCTGCTCTGGGGCTGAGAAATGACCCTGGCCTAGAACACAGCCAGCAGCTGTAGGGAGAACAGTTGCGGGGATGACAGCAATCCTTGAAACGCAGGCCTGGGTTAGGGACCTGGGGCGAGCCCAGGTGGAAGCTGGCTGTGGGAGACTCCGTGGCCAATTGGAGAACTCAGTCCTGAAGGCTTGGAGCTCTGCTTCATCCTCCTGCTCTTCATGCCAAGACTGCTGCCCTTTCCCCACAGTGGAACAAGGGTCCTAGTGTCCCCTCCTGAGCTCTGTTCTGCCAGGGTTTGGCTGCCAGTTCCAGAGAGAATTAGCACTAGCTCTCAGCAATTTGGGAGGCAGGGACTGTGGTTTCTCCCTCTCTACAGAAGGCTGAAGCTGCTCTTCGTTGCTGAGTAAGAGCAGAGGCCAGTCTTGAATCTGTAGGTGTCATACTCCTAACTGGTAAGTTACAGCACCTTACTCATTCTTACGCCCCTTGCACCTAGCATGGTGACTGGCAGAGAAGGCACTCAACAATATTTGGGGAGTGATGGATCTGGGAAGGTTGGTTATAAGAGGCCATGGGGAAGCTCAAGACTTTGTCCTGGTGTAGCACGATTCCCAGCGCTAGGGTGGGAGGGCCTGTCCGTGGACCTGTGGAAGACCATAGGGGCTTTGCAGAGATCAAAGGGACACCGTGTGGACCACATGGTGTGTTCACCTTCCTGGTGCTTTTTGGCCCCACTGGTTGGGACCTGGTAAGCAGGTGGAGGGACAGATGAACTCCCTGAAGGCTCTAGGGCAAGTGTTAACAGGCCCTGGCCCCAATTAGGAGTAGGATTGCCTGAGCCCATGCCCTGGCCAGCAGAGATGGTGTGCTCAGTCATCAGTCACTCAGCACCAGCCTAAGCCATGCAGAAGGCATCTCAAGCCAGGGCAGGGGGGTGGTGTGTGGGGGGCAGTCACTCACTTTTTCCTAGATCTGATCACAGTGGGCATTTCATTTCCGATTCAGACCTTGGGCCCAGAAGTAGATGGAAGGGGTGACAGGCAGTGGAAGCTATGCCTTGACTCATTTGGCCTAAGTCTTAAACGATCTTTACAGACCTGGGGGTTGCAGCAGAGCCTCCTGCTGGGACAGGTCAGAAAGTTATTTTGCGGTCCTGCAAGAGCTCATACCTTGCTTATATAGGGCTGTCTGGAGATCAGAACAGCCCTATGGCCACATGTGGCCTACAGGTTCATTTATTCATTCAAAAAGTACTTCGGAAGACTTCCTATTGGTTGGGCAGAGTTTTGAGCCCTGGGAATACAGACAGAAATGGTCTTTTGCCCTTACGGAGCTTATAGTTTAGTGGGGAAGGCAGGCAAACCAGTAGACACAAGGAACTAAAGGTGTAATGAAAGTTTGTGTTAAATTGTGAAGGAAATGAATGGAACGCATTAAATAAAATAGAGAGTGAAATGGTGTTAAATAGGGTGGGCGAAGAAGGCCTCTTTGAGCAGTGACCTGCGGGTTGTTGCGGGGTGGGTAGGGAGCCAGCTGGGTTGAGAGAGGAGATAGAGATTTCCAGACAAAGGCGGAGCAGGTACAAAGGTCCTGAGGGGTCAAGATCTTGGTGTGTTGGAGGATCTGAAAGGAGGCCAGGGTGACTGGAGAGTCAGGCCTGAGTTGGATCATTTAACTCAGGTAAAGTGTTTGGATTTGATTTGCAGTATAACAGTAAGCCATGGAAAAGTTGAAGTGACAGGGATGAAAGGGATGCCTTACAGGATGAACTGGCAGCTGGACAGTGCTTCTGTGGGGTGGGAAGAGAAGTGAGACTGAAAAACAGAAGAAAATTAAACATCTCTAAATTGCTCCTCTTTAAGACTTTGGATGCCTTAAAATCATCTCTAGTCTTGCAGTTCTAGGCATGTCTGCTAAGAAAATAATTGGGCAAATGCACAAAGAGGGTGTGTGCAGCAATGTGTATCAGAGCTTTATTTATAATAGAAAAAAAAAAAATCCCGGAGAAACCTAAATGACCATCAGCAGGGAATGGTTATATAAAGTTCTGCTTACACATATAATGGAATTATATGCATCCTTTCAAAACACCAAAGTCTGAGATACACTGTTACAGAAAAAACGTTGGTTTTTTTTTTTTTTTTTGGTTTATTTTTGGCTGCGCTGGGTCTTCGTTGCTGCTTGAGGGCTTCTCGTTGCAGTGGCTTCTCTTGTTGTGGAGCACGGGCTCTAGGCGCACGGGCTTCAGTAGTTGCAGCACGTGGGCTCAGTAGTTGCGGCACACAGGCTTCAGTAGTTGTGGCGCACGGGCTTAGTTGCTCCGCGGCATGTGGGATCTTCCCGGACCAGGGCTCGAACCCGCGTGCCCTTGCATTGGCAGGCGGATTTTTAACCGCTGCGCCACCAGGGAAGTCCCAGAAAAAAAAGGTTTATAAAATCATACCTTTGTTTTAAAAAGGAAATTGCAAGAATAGAAAAAGACTGGAATAGACAAAATGTTAATATATAGTGGTGTTCTCTGGCTAGTAGAATTAAGACTGATTTTTATCTTCAAGAAAAAAGACTTTTAAGCCAGAGCATAAGGTGGTCTCAGATATGTTTTTGAAGAGTACCATGGTTGCTACAAAGAATGTGTTATAGAGGGGCAGGAGAAGCAGAGAGGGAGAGGCTATTTCAGTAATCAGATAAGAAATGATGGTGTTTGCACTCTTAGGTCTAATTAGGAAGTAGGAACAATAGGATTCAATATTTATTAAACACATACAGTGTTTCAGGTCCTGCTCTAGGCACTGAAGATATAGCATTGAATAAAGCAGATAAAATCCTGGTCCTGTTCATTAAGGCAGGATGGTGAACAGTGCAGTGCTGGAGCTGGTTCATGTTGGCCCACGAGGGCTCATTGTCAAATTTTCAGGAATTTTAAATTTTTTTTTGGCCGTGCCACACAGCTTGTGGGATTTTAGTTCCCCGCCCAGGGATTGAACCCAGGCCCTCTGCAGTGAGAGCTCGGAGTTCTAATCACTGGACCACCAGGGAATTCCCAAAATTTGCAGGAATTTTGACAAGTGATTGTTGAAAACTCAGCCATTATTTAAAAATTAAATTATGTAAATTTAAAATTAAATTCATTTTATTAAAATCAAATATAATAAATACTCAAAACTCATCCCTTCCTGATTATTTTACTGCATTTTACTATTACCTGTGCTCTTGGGCTTATTTATATGTGTCCTATCTGCAAGGTGGAAATACCATATAGTAAGTAGTATGTTACTGTGCATTTCTTCTCAACTCCATGAGAAGATGCAGCTTGAAGATGCTTGTTGGTAGCTTTTTGGTCTCGCTGGTAGCTTGAAGATGGCCGTGATAGGAGTATTTACACCACAGAAACTAATGAATGCTACAGATCAGGGCTTTTTCCCTTCTGGAAAGCTGGCTGTTAAATATGCACCAGCACACCCCTTGATAGGGCAAAGAGCACACCCCAGGGAGTCAGGCAGCCAGAACTTAATCATGGCTCTACCACTTGCTAATAATGGGCTTTGGCTGAGACACCAAACGTCGGTTTCCCCATTTGTAACATGGGACTAATAATACAGTATATATTTTATTAAATCATACCAATAATATGAGTTAATAAAATAATCCATGTTAAGTGTTTAGCACAATGCCAGGCACGTACATGTGCCCAATAGATATGAGCAAATTATTATTATAATTATTTATTCATAGGGAAGCAAGAATAGACTATGCAGGAAGGCCCATTAGAAACAGAGCAAGAGAAAATCCTGGAGGAGTTGGCTGGGAGCAGCAAGCACTTTTTGGTACCTGGAGCTGCACCCAACTCTTCTAAGCCCAGGGCAAGGGAGAATCCAGTCTCTGCTCCCTGGAGTACACAGCCACAGGCAGCAGGCCCAGCACAGGCAGCACTCAGTGGGCCCAGGACAAGTAACTGAGGTCAGAGAACTCGGATGACAGCAGGGCAGGCTGTACACAGCCATTCCAAGGGACAGTGGGTCAGTGTCCAGCTTAAATGTGGTCCCTGGCAATGCAGGGGAAAGCTCTGTCCATGAAGATGTTTGCAGGCCCATATTCAGACTGCCTCAGGGGGAAGCCAGAAAGCTGCCTGTTATGAGGATTGGGAAGACTACATGGAAAACGGGACGGTTGCATATTTCTGGGCTTGAATTCCCCAAGAAATCAAGCAAGAGACTGAGATCCCCGCACCCGCTCTGGGCAGCAGAGGTTTGCAGAGGGAGAGGATGTGGCACTAAGGCCCCACAGCCAGGCTGAGAAGAGCGAAGGAGGAAGGCTGTAGGGAGCCAGTTTCTGGGAGGAAAAGCTCCGGGGCTGTAGCCTCTGGTCGAAGGGTGGAAACGCACTGATCCCTTCGGCCTCCAGGGGGCGCTCAGGCCCAAGTATGGGCAAGCGCTTTGTCCTGAGCCGAAGCCAGAGCGCAGGGAAGGACTCAGGACAAGCAGAAACAGCCCTCTCAAGTGAGGAGAAGAGAAGCAAGGCCAGCCCTATCTTGGGCCCCCTGAGAACAGTTGCCTTGTGCCCTGTTACCAGCACCAGAATGGCCAACATATCCACAGCCTGGGTTCTCAAATGGCCTCTCAGCCCCTGCTCAGAATATGAGCTCCAACCTGAGCTGCCTGCCATGTAGAAGACTCTGCTAGTCTAGTCCCTGAGAGGCTGGGGGGATGGGAGTGGGCGGGAGGAAGGAGGAAGGCTTCCAATTATGGCATCTAAGCCACCTTAGGGTAGGCAAGCAAATTAGGAAACAACAGTGGAAGAGTGCCACAAATCACTCTTCTGCGATAGGTAGATAGGGGTGCTATGAAGGGGACCAGAGCTGTGTGGGAAAGAAGAGGCTGAGCTGAAAAACCGCCATCCAGTATATGTGCTGTCTCCCCTCAAAGAGCCCTGCTAGGGCACAGGGAGGCTGCTTCCTGGACCAGCAGGCCTGTGCGGGGCCCTGCCAGTACAACTATTGAAGACCCTCACTGTGGGTTTTCTGAGGGGTGCTCGTGACTCGGTGTGAACGCTTCCATCTCCCCAGGCAGGCTCAGTGAAATCTGCAGGACACGCAGACACAGTTCTGGAGCTACAGGCAGCTGTTGAGGGGTTTGCTGATGAAAGGTTCACTGGGTGCTCAAGGAGGGAGAATCCCAGGAAGGTTATATTAAGGTTTTAGAGGCTGAAGAACAGGAGAGGGGGAGTCTGGGAGTAGCGGCCCCCAGTGCCCAGTGCCCAGCAGCTGGGGGGAAGCAGGTGCAGTCAGAGATGCCCTGAAGTGGGAGAAGGTGGGTGTCAGGTATCTGTTGAGGGAGCCGAGGCACTGTCCATGCTGCCAAGGGCCTGGGGAGTCCAGCTTTGTTCACTAACCCAAGGGGAGCAATGCTGTTAACGTGGCTGTCTTCACTGTAAGTCAGGAGAGGATGTTGATCCTTTTGGCAGAGGCATGATGACACGCTGTTCCAGAGGTCCCAGAAATCTCTGTCTTCCTGTTAGGAGGAATCTTCGCAGAGTAGATAAGGGAAGTGAGGCCTTTGCTAAGGTTATATATGTCAAGGGCATCTGAGAGGGATCAGGGCTCCTTCAGGCTGGACTGGGGAACAGGGATCCTGGAACCTCAGCATGGCCCAGAGCTGACTCTGCCCATATTTGTCTCCTGCAACTACATCTCAGATAGAAATGGGGCAGACTTTGGGAGTAGCCCCAGTGAGTGCCGAAGATAGCAGGTACCAGAGATAGGAGGGCTAAGAGGAGGAGAGGGATGTAGGGCAGGGACACTGGAGAGAGAAACAAAACCATAAGATGAAGGTCAGTGCCAAGGAGACCTGTGACCCTTACTTAGATGGCAACAGGCCTCCAAAATAGCACACCCCCAATCCTGATATTCTCCTTACCCCAGAAGGAGGAAAATTGTTAGCAATTTGGCTGCAACGTTAGTAACACTATTCAGTACTTGAAATTAATTTTTTTCATTCAACAAATATTTATTGAGCATCTATTACGGGCATACTTGTTTATTGCACTTTATTGCACTTCACAGATGTGGCATTGTTTTTACAAATTGAATGTTTGTGGCAACCCTGTGTTGAGCAAGTCTGTTGGCACATTTTTTCCAACAGCATTTGCTCAGTTCATGTCACTGTGTCGCATTCTGGTAATTCTTGAAATATTTCAAACTTTTTCATTATTATTATATTTGTTATGGTGATCTGTGATGTTACTGTTGTAAAAAGTTTACAACTCCCTGAAGGCTCGGACGATGGTTAGGATTTTTAGCAATAAAGTATTTTTAAGTTAAGCTATGTACATTTTTTTTAGACCTAATGCTATTACATACTTAATAAATTACAGTATAGTGTAAACATAACTTTTTAAATTTATTTATTTATTTATTTTACTTTTGGCTGAGTTGGGTCTTTTTTGCTGCATGTGGGCTTTCTCTAGTTGCGGCGAGCTGGGGCTACTCTTCGTTGCGGTGGGCGTGCTTCTCATTGTGGTGGCTTCTCTTGTTGCAGAGCACGGGCTCTAGGCATGTGGGCTTCAGTAGTTGTGGCACGAGGGCTCAGTAGTTGTGGCTCGCAGGCTCTGGAGTGCAGGCTCAGTAGTTGTGGCTCGCAGGCTCTAGAGCGCAGGCTCAGTAGTTGTGGCGCATGGGCTTAGTTGCTCCATGGCATGTGGGATCTTCCCAGAGCAGAGATTGAACCCGTGTCTCCTGCATTGGCAGGCAGATTCTTAACCACTGCACCACCAGGGAAGTCCCACGTAAACAAAACTTTTATATGCACTGGGAAACCAAAAAATTTGTGTGACTCACTTTATTGCAATATTCACTTTATTGCAAGGGTCTGGAACAAACTTGTGATATCTCTGAGGTATGCCTGTACGTGCCAGGTACTAGGTGGAGAAAATGTAATGGTACAGGGACTGCCCTGGTGGTCCAGTGGTTAAGACTCTGCCCTTCTGATGCAAGTGGCAGAGGTTCGATCCTTGGTTGGGGAACTAAGATCCCACATGCTGCGTGGTGTGGCAAAAAACCAAAAACATTTAAAAAAAATGTAATGGTACATAAAACAGGCAAATCAAAACAAGCAAAGAAACAAAGCACAAGCATGCAGAAGCAGAAGCAAAAGCGTAAGCAGACAGACAAAATAATTTCAAGTTTTATTAAGTAACAAAGGAAACAAGTGAGAGTCTGAAATAGCTAGATGGGGTGGTCAAGAAAGGCTTCATTGAGAGGATAACATTTAAGCAAGAATCAGCTGTAAATATTGTGAAACCCCAGTACAGTTCTATTTATTCTGTGATAGGTAAACAAAACACTTTCCCCTTAAGGTGGAAACTATGGAGAAAGTCTAATTACTAGTAGGTCTCTCTGGAAGAGAGACACCTCTCCCTGCACCATTACTGTCAGCCCTTCTCTCCCAGGTGATTTTTGCAAAGCTCTTTGTCAATGGGGGTGGGGGCTAGGGTGGAACTTGGACTTTTGGCAACAGTGAAATATTATTGACCCATCAAGGGCAAAGCTAAAGAGGCTTGGGAATGCCCCCAAAAGGCCCCTGATGGAGCTTGGAAGAAGCTGTTCTCTGAGTAGTTCTAAGTGTGTTTGCATATGTGTGTGGTTACTAAGTATATGTAAGTGTCAGTGTCGTTAGGGGTCTCAGAGCTGGGCATGGCACAGTACACAAAAATGTTACTTTCCTCTTCTCACCTCCTGCATTGTTGAGGTAAATCCAACCACAGAAAGGTGGTCCTCAATCAATCTACCCCCTTCCCCGACCTTACGGGCACTCAGACCCATCACCAAGGTGAAGAGAGTCACAGTTGAACATCAGTGGGCTGGGCTAGTCACTGCTCAAAAGTCACTGAAGGGGGATGGGCCCTCCTGCTGGGAAGAGTTAGTCTTGGACTCAGATTTCTGTCCAGACCCTGACCTTATTTGCACTGATGTAATCACCCAATATTGGCATAGCCCTGAGAGATCTCATTCCCAGCAGGCTTGGAGGTGGGGTGGTGCTGCTGCCATGCCTATATAGGGGTTCAGCCAGGTGCCCAGAGCTGTCCTGTGGCCTCTCCAGCTCATCATGGCTCGGGCACTGGGAACACCAGTTGTACTGTGGTTGTTGGGCTTGTGCTGGTCTCTGGCTAACGCCCATCCTCTTTCTCTGTGAGTGAAGCCGGGGCTGGAGGAGGGCCGGGCTCCGGATTAGAGTGGGCTAGGGCCAGTTTTTAGGTCTGGGGCAAGTCTGGGGTCAGGAGCTAAAGGAGAGGGATTGGACCCTGTGGAGCCAGACGTCTCCGTGTCTTCTCTCTAGGGCTAATGCCCCTAGGCATGAAGCTGAAGGTGGGAATGCAACCAAGTTGGACCCAGATGTGATGGGTGAGACCCTGACTTCCTGAGTCTATCTGTCTAGCTGTGTCTCTGCACTGTATCATCTGACTGGTCTTTTATTTGCTATCTCCCCACCTCCTTCCCAGAACGCTGCTCGGATGGCTGGGGCTTTGATGCTACCACCCTGGATGAGCATGGGACTATGCTGTTTTTTAGAGGTATGAGGGGCTGGGATTGGGGCATTTGGGACCTCAGACTTGGTCCCCTTCACCGCGGGTGTATCCATCTGCTGGAGATCGTAGGAATTATCTGAGAGTATCACCCATAGCTTCTTTGTAACTAGCTCGGTAGGCCAAAAGTTTGTTCCGGGTCCCTCAGTGAGTGTGCGTTTTGCAGGGGAGTTCGTGTGGAAGGGTCACAATTGGACTCAGGAGTTAATCTCAGAGAGGTGGAAGGATGTCCCCGGCCCCGTGGATGCTGCATTCCGCCATGGTCATGACAGAGTCTTTCTGATCAAGGTACGGCTGGACCAAGGTCAGGGCCAGGCCAGGAAGTGCTGGAATCAACACTAGAGACCCTTCCCCAAGTGGCCCTGGCATGGAGCCCTTACCAACAGGCTCCAGGTTTCCTCCCCCTGTGCCTTCCTTTTCTGAGAAAGCTCAGGCTAGGGGAGTTTGTGTGCATGCGGGCCTGGGAGGCACAACATCCAGTGGCTCTTCTTCAGTCCTAATCTGCGTCCACACCTCTCTGCTACTCCTCAATCTGTCGACCATCCTTTCCTTCCGGGAAATTTCTTCCCTTGCTTCCATGACCCTGCATCAAGTCTTCTTCCTATGGTTGCCAGGTTGTTCACGACACAATGGTACCTGGCCGAGGGGCAAGTGGAGGATGAAATCCAGCCTACTGTGCTCGTCAAGTCCCATGCCTTGGCCCAGCCTGTGTCTGCTCCTTCTGGCACCTTCTCTTGACTCGCACAAAGATGCTGTGTGGTCGGGGCGGCCCTCACTGCCGGCTTTGTTTTCCCTCCTGCCTCTTTTCCTGCTCTTCTCAGGCTTCTCATCCTGGGCCACTCCTTGAATGTTTCTTGGGGATCCTTCCCAGCCCTTCCATACACCCTGCCTGGGTGATCTTAACCACTGCCACGGCTCTGAGTTCTCTCCACGTTGTGGACCCCAGATCTGGATCTCTCCCCGGAGCTCCAGACATCTCTTTCCGATTTCCAGGCTGACATCTTCAACTTAGATGTTCCGTAGGCACCTCAGATTCAGCATCCTCCAAACGGAGCTCAATATCTTCTGTACAAATCCACCCCTCCTCCTGAGTTCCCTATTTCAGCAAATGGCACCACCACCTGCTGATTCCTGCAAGCCAGGTGCACATGGGTCTTGAGACCGGGACTCTGGTTATCTTTGCAGGTTTATCTCCTCCTCCACCACATTCACTGTGTGCCAGCCACATGAGCATGCTGTGTACACGCTACTCCCTCTGCTGATAACGCCCAGTCCACACTTGTCTACCTGGAATATTCCTGCTCAGTTTTTAACTCTTGGCCCAAATGCCTCCTCCTCTGTGCAGCCTTCCAGGAATTCTCTAGGTTGACTTAGGTATTCCCCCTGTATTCCCAGTGCACTTCACATGCCTCCACCTTGGGGCTCACATGGCTAGGACTGTAGGATCCTTTCTGCTTTTGTACAGTGAACTCCTTGAAGGCAGAGACAGAGTCTTGTCACCCCTTTATCCCCAGTGTCTCTCACAATACCTGGCATATGGTAAGTCATTCAGCAACTGTTTCTTGAGTGAATAAATGAACAAATGAATGTATGAATGGATGGATGATTGCAGGATGACTATTTGTGGATGTGTTTGCCAAAACCAGTGGTATTGCAGATAATTGTGCCATGGGAGTATCTGGTTGTACATAGACAGTTGTGTGTGGTATAGTAACAGTGATGGGATTTGCACAAACAGAAGTTGTGCAAGGGGACAGCACATTGTTGTCCACAGATGGATTGAGAGTGTGTGGGACTGCAGAAGGATATTATGTAAGTGCAATAGATCAAAGATGTTGTGTGGGATGGCAGAGTGGCAGTAGTATCTGGCGTGCATGCTAAAAATAGCATGTTTTTGCATGCAGGGGGACAGAGTCTGGGAATACCCTCCTGAGAAGAAGAGCAAATATCCAAAGTTGCTCCAAGAGGAGTTTCCTGGAATCCCATCCCCAGTGGATGCAGCTGTGGAATGTCACCATGAAGAATGCCTACATGAGGGTGTCCTCTTCTTCCAAGGTCAGTCCAGGCTGGAATAAGAGAGCCTGGGGTAGTGGTAGGTTGGTGGTGATAGAGGTAGTGGTAGGGATGGTGGTGGTGGTGGAACCACTATATGGTTTCCTGAGGAAGGGAAGGAGTAGAGAAGCCAATTATGGTCTAGAGGTCAAGTAGCGGAAGGAGGGGAAGTCATCCTGGAGAAGGTAACTGGGTGTAATTCTGCTAAAAGTCCCTCATTGTCCCCCATGACCCTTAGGACAAATCTATGTTCCTTAGTTTTACATACAAGGTTCTCCATGACCAAGTCCCTATTGACCCTCCGGCCTTGAGTCTCATCAAACCCTTACCTTGAATATGAAGCCCCAGAAACTCTATGCTGTTCCCTATACACCCAAGTTGCTTCATGCTTTAGACTTTTGTTTCTGGAGTTACATCTCCCCCTCTTGTCTGCCTTGTAACTCCTCCTTCAGATTTTAGTTTAAGTATCACCTTCTCTGGGAAGTTTTCCCTGACTCGTCCCACCGCCCTTGCTGAGCTGATCATGTGTATTTTGCTGCTCCATTTTATTGTATGATTACTTTCCTCAACTGTTTCCCTGCTGGGCTGTGAGCTCCACGTGATGGGGACCATATCTGGTCCATCCTGGGGCCAGTACAAGCACAAGGGAAGGCACAGCCTGGCCTCACTGAATGCTTGTTGGTTGATTGGACAAAGGCAACCACATGAGGTTCTGGGACTTCACTACAAAAACCGTAAAGAAACGTTCCTGGCAGGCTGTTGGCAACTGCTCTTCTGCCATGCGATGGCTCAGCCACTACTACTGCTTCTGGGGTAACCAATTCCTGCGCTTCAACCCTGTCACGGGAGATATGTATCCTAAATACCCGCTGGATGTCCGAGACTACTTTATGCCCTGCCCTGGCAGAGGTGAGAAAGCCCAAGCCCTGGGACCTCCTGGAATTTGTCCACCTTCCCTGGGTTCGCGGACCCCATATACCCCAGCTCCTACCCTCACCCTGTGGAATGACACCTTGGCCCTTGCCCTAGCTCCACTTCCATTCTGGCTCTTCCCAGCTGTCCTCATATGGGGAAAACCTGCACCCCCAATAACCCCAGCCACCTCTTCCACCTCGGAACTCATTCTGACCTCTTGCCTTCCTGTGTTCCCCCTCACCTATTTCTCCCCCAAGGCCATGCACACAGGAATGTGACCCACCATAGGGATAAACGCTGTAGCCCAGATCTAGTCTTGTCTGCACTGCTGTCTGACAAACATGGTGCCACCTATGCCTTCAGTGGTAAGAGATGCCCTCCAACTCCCCCATCTCTGCCCTCCATACCTCCCGTCTCTTTCATGTGTGTCTCTCATCTCTGGCACATTTCCTCCATTTTCATCACTGTGCCCCATATTTTGTCCCATCGGCCCCCATCCTTACACCCTATCATGCCCCTTTTCACACCTCATTTCGTCCGATGCATACGGTTCAACCTGTCTCTCATTGCTGAGGCCTCTAACTTCACCTGTCTGCCTCCCAGTACCATCCATTCCCAGATCTGTGCCTTCTCTGGACCTCTTGGCCCCTGTGACTCCTCATATTCTCTTTGCTTTTGCATGTCTTGCAGGGTCCTCTGGGCCTCCCCACCTTGAGCTTATCATCAGGAGCTCCATCTTGTTCCAGGTGCCTGGTTCCTATGTCCAGGCCTCTGGGCACAGCATCACCTGGGGATGAGACGCTCCCGTTGTTGGGAACCAGCCAGGAAGTGTTCAGTCCCTTAGACCTTCAGGCAATAGTCTCACCAGCCTGAAGAGATTTCTCCTCTGAGTGACCAGGAGAAACCCCTCTCCCCAGACCTGTGCCATTAAAAAGCCATCTAATGATACCTAAGGATGTTCTAGGGCTAGTCAGACAGGTAGTGATAAGTCTTGATCTATACTTGAGGACAGCTCCAAGAGAAGGAGTGACCTACCACATTACACTCAGCCTAAGATATATGTATGATCAGACACAAATGTAAAATAGTGGTGAGAATACCAGAAGAGTGAAAATCCTTTCTTGCTCCTAATCCCTGAATAAATCTGATCAGATATGACTACGAAGTTGTAATGAAAAATACACAGCCGCAAGGAGAGCATATCCCCACAGCAGGAATGCATGCTGTAATGAGAACATGCATCCGTGATGAAACACACACCTGTAGTGAAAAGGTAGACCTATGCTGAGAATATATGCCAGAGTAAGAACACATAAATATCAGGAGAACATGCAGCTATGGTGAGAGCAAGGCACCATGGGGAGGACACATACACAAAGTGAAATAGCAATGGTTATAGAGATAGAGAGATAAATAGAGATAGAGAGATATGGAGATAGAGACACTAAGAAAATAGGGCCACAGGGACCACACAGAGATGTAGAGAGAACACCCAGCCATGGAGAGATCATGGAACCTCAAGACCATGTGTCCATAAATAGAATGCAGCTGAATTCCTAAATCAAGAGTATTAGAGATGTTCTATAGCTGTTGAGAGAATATTGTTATGTTAAAAATACCCAGCTGAGGTGGGAACTCGCTATCTTGGTGAAAACACCAGTGTGACCCAGCCACTCAGCACAGGGCTGGTCCTCTCCTCTCCCTTATTGATAAATCTCTTGTCTCTACCTCATAGCTGCTAATCCATTCTTTCTGTTTTGTCACTACTTCGGCTCGAACAGGGACCATCATGCCCTCTCTACTTTCTCTCTAGTCAGGATCTTTTAGCCTCAGATCTGACTGATAACTGCCTCGGCTCCCTTTTTCCTACTTGGATTTCCAGAGAGAGAATGGGACTGGCTCAGCCCATATTTTTATTCCAGACCACATTAAAGTGGCTGCTGGTCAGCCTCTGCATCGGCTTCTAATGGATTGGGGGCTCAGCACTTACTTCCTCTGCACAAAATGCAGCACAGCTCTGATTCTCAAAATAGGGGCCACGAGCAGGAGGGGAAGGTGGATATGTAGTTACTGTGACTTTCCCAGTTAATACCCATAAAGAGAACTTGTGGCTGCATTGGGAATACCAGCTATTTTTCGAGCACCAAAAAATATCGAGCACCTGATAGGCACTGGGCATTTTTCTAGGCACTGAGATACAGTCGTGAACATGGCAGACGAGACACTTGCCCTCAGAGAGCCTGCTAGCGGGAGAGAGGACAGTAAAAAAGAGAAAATGAAAGAGAATACTTTCAGGCAGTGTTAATAGCTGTGATGTGTTCTGGGAACATCAGAATGCTTCTTATTCTCAAATACCATTTGAAGCTAGAATAAATGAATTTATGAGTCGTTGATGTTTTAAAATATAAAATAAAAAATGTGAAGTGTCCCCAAAAAGCTGTGAAGAAAATAAGACAGGATAATGGGATAGAGGTGAAGAGAATTAGGGGCCCCTTCTCTGAAGAGATGATTTTTGAGCTGAGATTTCAGTGATCAAAAGGAATTAGCCACATAAAGCACTGGAGGAGAAGCATTGTAGGGAGGGTAGAGAGCAAATACTTTGAGGGGTCAAGAAAGGAGGCCAGTGTGGCTGATAGGTTGAGAAGGAGCAGGTAAGTGGCTTGAAAAGAGGGAGGCAGGGGCCAGATTACATGGGCCTGGTAAGGATTTTCAACTGTAAAAGGAAGCCAGGAAGGGTTCTTGATCAGGGCTGTGATATGTTCTGGCTTATTTTTTTAAGCATCTGTCTTTTTTTCTTTTTTAATTAATTATTTATTTAATTTATTTATGGCTGCGTTGGGTGTTCATTGCTGCGCGCTGGCTTTCTCTAGTTGCGGCAAGCGGGGGCTACTCTTCGTTGTGGTGCGTGGGCTTCTCATTGCAGTGGCTTCTCTGTTGCAGAGCACGGGCTCTAGGCATGTGGGCTTCAGTAGTTGCGGCACGCTGGCTTCAGTAGTTGTGGCGCACAGGCTTAGTTGCTCCGCGGCATGTGGGATCTTCCCGGACCAGGGCTCGAACCCGTGTCCCCTGAATTGGCAGGCGGATTCTTAACCACTGTGCCACCAGGGAAGCCCATGGCTTATTTTTTTTAAAAGATCATCCTGGCTTCTTGTGGAATATAAGTCACAGAGGTACAATTGTGTAAGCAGGGAATCCAGCGAGGAGTTCTTGCAGCTGTCTGGATTGGAGGTGATGACAGCTTGGACTGGGATAACAGCAGCAGAGGTGGTGAGGAGTCATCATGATGTATTCTGGAAGTCGGGCCCATGGCACTTAACCAATGCCTTGGATATTGATCGGAGTGGGGAAGAGAAAAGAGAGGTTTCAAGAATGACTTGGCTTTTGGGGACTGGGAAACTAGGTGACTGGTGGTTCCTTTTTCTAAAATTGGGAAAGACTAGGGAAGGAGGTGTGTGTGTGTGTGTGTGTGTGTGTGTGTGTGTGTGTGTGTGTGTGTGTGTGTGTTGGTGGGGGCAGAAATAAGTTTGGACACATTAGGGTTTTGGTGTCTAATGGTCCCAAATGGACAGGTCAGGTAGGCAACTGAGTTTGAGCCTGACACTCGAAGAAGCAGTCCATCAGATCCAAAGAGAACAGATCAAAAGTCATCCGTATATAGATGGTGTTTAAAGCCCTGGACTAGGTGAAATCACCAAGAGAGTGAATGTAGATAGAGCAGAGGTCCAAACTGGGGGATTCCAATAATAGATATCAGGCTGAAGAGGAGTCAAAAAGATAAGAAGAACACTGGAAGAGTCTGGAATCACAGAGCCAAGATCCAAAAAAGATATTTAAAGAAGGGAGCTGTGAGCAGTCAAATGCCACTGAGAGGTAGAGTAAGATGAAGACATTAGATTTGGCAAGTTGGAGGATACTGGTGACCGTGAAAAGAGAAATCTCAATGGAAGAGGAAAACAGGAATGTAAGTGAAATGGGCTGAGGAAGAAAAGGTAAATGAGAGTTTAGACAATTCCTTTCATAAGTTGTTATGAAAAGGGGAGAGGAAAATTAGGGCGCTGGCCTGGCTACTCCCTCCATCTCCTACCATCTCAAGGGATTAGAGAACACAGCCAGCGTGAGAACGCCCAGTGGAAGCTTGCTGCGGTGCTTCCCTTTTAACTTCTGGCCACTGTCTCATTGTAGCATCTCTGCACACAGACATCTGAGATGCATAAGGAGACCCCACTGAACCCCATGACGCTGGCCTTACCTGGCAACTTGGCCACTGTTCTCCAAGCTCGCCCTTCCGTCAGGCCCCTACTGACTCCAATTCCAATTAGGTCACAATGCCCAACTTTGCCAACCAAGTCTTGCTCAACTCCTCACATGGCCTCTTCCCTCTTGGCCTCTGGATGCATTCTTTCCTCCCTCTCGAGACTCACCCCTGCCTCTGTCACTTGCCTCTTCACTGCCTGGCCTTTTACCACCAGTACTACAGGTACCTCTGCTACCCCACAGGATCCCACTACTGGCGTCTGGACACCAGCCGGGACGGGTGGCATAGCTGGCCCATCGAGCATCTGTGGCCCCATGGTCCTTCAACAGTGGATACTGCCTTTTCCTGGGATGATAAGCTCTATCTGATCCAGGTGTGTGTTGGGAGAGACGCTTGGGGTGGAGACAGGGAAAATACCCAGCTCTGTGCTGATTAATGTCCTTTGTCCTCCAGGGCACCGAGGTATATATCTTCCTGACAAAGGGAGGCTATACCCTAGTAGATGGTTATCCAAAGCGGCTGGAGAAGGAATTCGGGAGCCCTCATGGGATCAACCTTGATACTGTGGATGCAGCCTTTACCTGTCCTGGGTCTTCTCTGCTCCACGTCATGGCAGGTGAGGGGCATCGGGTGCTGAGGGGTGGCTTGTTCTGCTACTTCTCCCTGGCACAGAGCCCTGTCAGGGCATGAGAAGAGCCAGGTCAGGATCCCCATGACGTGGAAGCCATGTTATGTCCGCTGTTTCTTCCCAGGACGGCAGCTGTGGTGGCTGGACCTGAAGTTAGGAGCTCAAGCCACGTGGACAGAGCTTCCTTGGCCCCATGAAAAGGTTGACGCAGCCCTGTGTACGGAAAAGTCTCTGGGCCCCAACTCGTGTTCCGCCAATGGTCTTGGCTTGTACCTCGTTCAAGGCCCCAATTTGTACTGCTACAGAGACGTGGAGAAATTGACTGTGACCGAGGCCCTTCCCCAGCCCCAGAAAGTAAACAGCCTCCTGGGCTGCCCTCACTGACAGCACTGCTGATGTGAGTCTGGCCCAGCTCCTTCTCCTGGTTTTCCTTACAATAAAGCCAGAGTGCTTCCTCGCTTGAATCAAAGGGCCCTGGTTGTGGAACAATCTCACTTCTTTCTTTGAGTTGAGAAGCTCGTAACCTCTCTTTTGAGGCTCTTAAAGAGGCTGCGGGAGACAAGGGAGGGGAGGGCTCAGGGACAGACCTCATTTTTGCACAGGTGATTCCTGAACCCCGGTCATAAACTGACTTCTTCCAGACTACTGACACAGAGAGGGAAACAGAGGAACAAAAGTAGAGAAAGGAACCCCTGTGTCTACCCAGCACGTAAGAGGCAGAGCAGGGACTCTGCCCCCGCCTGCTAATAACTGACCACAGCTTGGCCCCAGGACATTGGGAAAATAGGGCTGGAGGCAGCTATGTTTGTGCAAAGTGGATTGCTCGGTGCTGCCACGGAGGGCCGCGGGGGCCCTCAAATTGTAGGTCCGGGGGTTCAGGGAGCATCACTCCAGAAGACAAGTCTTTGGTTGCTATGAGTTAGGCATAACAGGTGGAATCAAAACAGTGTTTTCACTCACCTGAGGCAAGCTGGGGAAAGGGGAGAAGGCCTGATTCGGGGAGCGGGCACCATGAAACACATTTGCAGAACGTCACACAGCCCTTGGGGGGTCCTGCTGGCTAAGTCCCCTGGGTATCTGCACCATCTAGGCCAAAGAATGTCATCTGGGTGGAGGTTGCAGTGGTTTGTTCTTTTCAGGTCATAAGCTGACCAAGGCTTTAGGCTCCAAACTTACTGACAGCCATTTGACTGGGGATTGGCCTGGACTATAGGCAACTGGGTCTCAGGTGAGACCCTTTTCCTCCTCTACGTTTCCAACCCACCTGAGCTTGAAAGTTTGTTTGTTTTAGGCTCAAAAAAATAGCCTCAGACCCTAGCAGGGGGCCCTCATTCTGAGCTTCCATATCTTAGCCTCAGTGACTTCTTCCATAAAATGGGTATAATACTAGACACTTCCCAGTGACAATGAGTATGGACTCAACCCATCTCTTGGATTCACTCTGGAAGGGGCCTGAAAGGATACCCACACTCTGGCCCATGGCCTCTCCTGGTTTAGGGTCACCCCTCCTGACCTGGTGGCCCCTTGCTCTGTGGGGCTTTCATGGGTAGAAGAGTAGATGGACAAGCTTTGCACTGCGAAGCCAGGCCATAGAGTGGCTCCCAATAGGCACCAGGCCCCTGCGGTTCAGTTGAACTGTCTCAGGTTCCTTCCCCAGCCTCAACGGCTAGGAAGGGAAGCAGGGGATGAACCTGGGACCCTTAGATCAGGGTCCACCCAGCACTTGAGGTTGGCTGGGGCTGGGAACTAAGGTAGGGGCCAGGCACCAGGGCTGTGGGGTCCACTTCCAAGGAGTGCCTTGAGCTTTCTCTTCCAACCTGGAAGATGTCTGGATGGTTCTCCTCATGGGATTGGCTGCTCCTCCTTCAGTCTGAGGGGCGAGGACAAGGCCAGAGTCTCAGTTCTGGGCCTTATTCAGTCCATGTGTCACCTATGGGGCCATCACTGCATCATGTTAGGGAGGCTAAAGGTGTCTAAACAGTTATCCAGCAACTCTGCTGGATACTCAAGGTTAACTTCCTCCTCTCTATTGAGAAAGGAGAATTTAAGTCTCCTCTTTCTTCTCTTCTCCCATCTGCTCTGTTGCAGGGAAGCCTCTAGCTTGTGTCCAAGGACTCCCAGAAAAGGTCCAACTCATGCTTCCTCCATCCATGCATTTAGTACCTCCTATGTTCTGGGCAGTGTGTCAGGCAATGGATCAAAAGATGAATCGGACAGTCCCTGCCCCCAAGGCCTGCTACTTTACACAGTCAGGAGGGGGATGCAGACAAGGCATCAGATAAATGCAGTAGAGTGAGACAGACATTAAGATGGAAGACGATATATGCAAATGAAAGTGGAGCCAGCAATACCTGGATGGAGAGGGGGTTAGGAAAGGCTTCATCTGACATTACACTTGAGCTGAATTTTGAAAGATGAATAGAAGGTACGTGATCCTTTAGTAAATATATATTCCCTGCTATGCACTACCATGCGCAGTGCATTACAGACAGAGGAGGCAACACAAGCAAAGAGCCAGGAGTGGAGACCGCAACTACTCAGCAGGGCTGAATACAGGGGATGAGTGACAGGCTGGTGGGAGATGAGGCTGGAGAAGGAGCCAGGGGCTTCTCATCTCATGTGGACTTGCGAGTCAGGCTCGGAAGCTTGGATTTTGTCTATCTTTGGGGCAATGGAGACCTACCGAGGGATTTTAGACAAAGGAGTGAGGTGATGAGATTTACATTTTAGAAAGATTACTCTGACTGTTGCAGAGTGGGTACTGGGTGAGACAAGACCGCTGTGGATTTGAGAAGGCCACTGAGGAGGTTGGTGCTGTGGTCCAGGTGGTAAATCATGGAGGCTTGGACACTGGTGCCAAGGAGATGAAGAGAAGTAGGCAGATTAAAAATCATTTAGCACACAGTCTATACGACTTGCTGATAGATTGGATGGGAGGGTGAGGGAGAGTGAAGAATCTCACCTCCAAGCTGCTCCATGGCCCCTTTTCCCTGTTCATCATTGTGCCTCTTCTTCCTGTACTTTCCATGGTGCCCTCTCTAATGCACTCTTCATGGTCAATAAGCTTCTCTATATTCTTTATACACTCCACAGTTAATATGCTTCTCTATCTCTTTACCTGCAGCTTTAATTGAGACCAGGCTCTGCCCCAGGGCCCTCTTCCTTTCCCTGTAGCTGTCCCAGTGGATGGGAAGCATCTCAGCATTGGCATGACTCCCACACACGTCTACGCCATTTCTCTTCTTTCTATGCAGATTAAATTCCTCTTCCTTTGGCGTCAAGCAAGCGAGCTGTAGTATTCTTATGGTCTTCATCTACCAACCTCCTGACTATGTCCTTACTTGCTGAAGTCCCCACTTCAATCACCCAAACTCAGACCCTAGTCCTCATTCACAATTGCTCCACCTGTGAAGAAATTCCTTACATTCCAACATCAGCCTTGTGACCGCAGCCTCTTACCCTCATCCTTCTGCCTCCCTCACAACTTCATTCTCACTCTCCTGCTCTTTGACTTTATAGAGATTTTGATCCCTTTATTATCTCCCCATCCTCCATTCCCTGAAGGCTATTCTTTTTCCTACCCAAATTGAACATCAAGGTTGATCATCTGAACAACTTTCTTAACAATGCCTTTATTTCTCTGTCCCCTTTAACTTCTATTTAATCTAACTATGAAAAAGAAAAGAACAACAAAAGTGAACTTTAGGTCAGAGAAAGAGTTGAGAACTTTAGAGTCAGACATGTCTGAACTGCAGTCCCAGCTAGGCCACTTACTAACTGTAGATTTGAGAAACTCAGCCTCTCTGAGCCTTGTGTGTGGTGTTATGTGTGTGTACACGCACATGTGTATGCAAAGTAGGAAAATGTGTATTGTATCATTGTTCCGTAAGGATACACAGGCACTCTAGATATTCCAAGTAGAGAAGGATTTAATGCAAATAATTTGTTACAAAGTTGTGGGGGAGACATGTAGAAGCATAAGAGGGAAAGAAGCGTTACCCAGAGACCAGGAAACCACCACTAATCTTGGCTTAGAGGAGCAAAAGGGAGAAAAGGCATTGCCCAAAGATCAAGGAGGTAGAACCCACACATCTGCACTGGCTGCTGATGCAGCTGGAGTTTGTATTGTTGATGCTGCTGGAACAGCCTCCACGTTTGCTAGGTTGGGACCACTGCTGCTGCGGTCGCCAGAGACACTGCCAAAAGCAGAGCGACTTTTACCTTCCTCCCACCTTCCTCAAGCGAGGGTTCCCATTGGCAGAACCTAACCGGAATGAAGTGACAAAGGAATCTGAGAAATGTGGTTTTCAGATTTCCAGCTTTGTTGGTACAGGGGAGATTACAGAAGACTGGATGTGGGGCTGAGTACCAACAGGCAATATTGGCCTCATGTATTTGTCATAACTCTTGGTTGCAAGTGATAAAACCCAACTCAAACTGGTGTAAGCAAAAAAAAAAACAAAAAACCAACAACAAAAATACCAACTTACGTGGCTTCAGGAAAGGGTAAATATAGGCGTTAAATTGATGTTATCAGGCATCTGTCTCTCTCCAGCCCTTAGCTCTGCTTTCTTTGAGTTGGCTTCATTCTCAAGCAGGCTCACCCCTCCTGGTGGCAGGATAGGCCCAGCTCCTCTTGCCTAAAAGTTGCAGGAAAATTCCCGGAACTGAGTTTCACTGGCTCAGATTTAGTCATGTGCCTATATCTGAATTGATCACTTTGACTTGATCCTGGGTTAGGAGCCCAACACTGAAGTGGGTTGTGGAGTGGAAGGAGTCCCATCTAAACTACATAGACTAAGAGTGGGGAGGAGATGGGTCTTCAAAGAAAATTGATGTGTTGCTACCAATTAGAGGGGGAAAAGATGCTGCATTGATAAAAACAAAGGCAACAACAACATGTTCATGACAGAATAATATTTATCTTGTAAGGTTTTCCTTGTTCTCCATCCAACCCTTCTTCCCTTCCTCAGCTAAAGACTTTGAAAATATTGATATCACTAGGCATGAAATACCTTAACTTCTTGCCTGTTCCCACCTTATTAATTACCTTACCTACCCCCTACCCTCACCCCATCCCTTCAGCCTCTAAAGTGCGGGCGTCCAATTCTACATGAGCCCTTGATCCCACCTCCTCTCATCACCTCTAGGATCTCAATCCATCTTTCATCTTTTTTCTTTACTTTCAAATTTATCTTCTCTCTTGGTATCTTTTTGTAGTTTATACCCATGGCCAAGTCTCCATCATCTTAAAAAAAAAAGACAAAACCAGTCTTTAACTCTATATCACTTTTCAGCTACTGTCTATCCTTTCTCCCAACTTTCTCAAAAGGGGAATCTGCACTTACTTATCTTACTTCCTCATTTTCATTTGCTCAATTCATTGCATTGTGGCTTCTGCCTCCATTTTCTGCTGATTTAGATCATACCATGGGGATACATGACCTCCATGTTGCCAAACTCAAAGGATACATTTTTGCCTTGACCTTGTTGGAAATCTTTGTTGCATTTGATGCTGTGGACCATGTCTTCCTCCTTGAGTCTTTCCTCCCTTGGATTTCCTCTATGACATTACTCTCTCCTGATCGTCTCTTACTCTCTGTTTCTTCTCAGCTTTCCTCTTGGCCTTCTTTTCCTCTGCTGGCTTGCCAAATGCTGGCATTCCCAGAGTTCAATCCTCCCTCCTTTTCTTTTCTCATCCTATATGCTCTTCCTGGGAATGTATGAGAACAATCCTGTTGAAGAAGGGTGTTGAGGACATCCTTGCCAGGACTAGCAACTGATTTATGAATTCCATTGCAATATAATATGTAGGAAGATTCTACTCCTTATGGACTTCCCAAATGATAACAACCACCCTGAAGAAAGAGGGTTTATTGGATCAACTACAATAAAAATTACAATATCAAAGCAATATTTACATGTAGTGGTAGAAAAGGCTGCCTTTGCTCCAAAAGTGTCTTTGCTGCTAATTGAGTTGTAAGCGCTATTCTTCCCTACAGGTGATTTGGGTGCCAACTGCCTGGTAAAGCAGTTGTCCACCAGGCTGATCTATCAAACCAAATAGCATAAAGCCAGTACTCTTGGTAAATGACTCTGGATGGATTTGCTTCTAATTCAAGTTTTTCCTGATAGGTCCAAGGTAATAATTTTAAAAGTTTGCTGCCTCAGAGGGACCCACATTGGTCAAAACCACACATAGCATCTGAGGTGGCTCATAGGCTATTGGTTGCTCTAGAAAGCATCAGAAGGGGGATGTGATACAATAGAGAAGGGATGGGTGAAGGGTACAGGTTGACTCCCCACTGATCAGGAGGCTTTGCAGACCTAGGAGATCAGGGATTCAGGAAGATGGTGTGTGGGTCAAACTGCACTGTGTGTGAACTGTACACTTTACTTTTTTCATCTTAGCTAATTGGACTCCTCTCCCCATCCTTACCACCCTATCTGTGAACCTCTGATTACCTGAAGAGACTTCCCTGGATATTGAAGCCATTCTGTTCAATGGGATTGGCAAGACAAGTATTCTGGTGGGCTGTTTGTAAATGAGTGATATTTCTGGATTCTTTTCATTTGCTCAAGCAGAAATCTGGAAGTCATTCTTTCCTTTATAGTACCATAGCCAGTCAATCAATTGATCACCAGTTTTTGTGAATTCTGCCTCCTGAACATTTATTAAACCTATGCAATTTTTTCCATCCCTACTCCCACCACTATAGTCATCTCCTACCCAGACTATATCAATTGCTTTCTAACTGGTCTCCACCTTGCCAGTTTTGCTCTCCTCCTATCTATCCTCCACTTAGCAGCCAGAAGTGATCTAAAATGCAAGGGTGAACATGCCCCTCCCCTGCCTCAAACTCTGTGTTGATTTTCCATTGCCCTTAAAATGAAGTCCAAAACCCGAAGCCTAACATACAAGGCCCTCCTTGATTTGGCACCTGTCCACCTTTCCACCTCACCTTATGCCATTCTTCTCCACACCCATACTGGCCACCCATTATTGTACTTCCCCTTTGACTTGGAATCATTTTCTCTTCTTTTGGATAAACTCTATCTCCTTCACCCCTTCCCTTCACATAAGTGCCCTTCCATATGAAAGCCTTCCCAAACCTTCCCAGACCAAATTTAGTCCATTCACATAGCATCATGTACATCTTCAAAATACTCATCACATTTCTAATCATATGTTTAATATCTCTTTCCCCTGTTATTCAAGCTCCCTGAGGGCAAGGACTCAATCTTGTTTCTTTACAAGTTCCTAGCACCAAGGACAGTGCCTCCCACATGATAATGATTTGTTGAGAGAGAATGATCAAATGAATGAGGACACCTTTCTTCTTCTGGGTAACTCCTGCTCATCTTTCAAGGACAAAGGTCATATGTTATACCCTCCAGGTTGGGTGACAGTCAAATCTGATTCATCTTTGGGTCCCTAGGACTTAGCTTGGGACTTGGTACATGGTTCATATATCATAGAAGTTTGTCAATTCATGATAAATTCTTGTCCAGGAGTTGATAATTTTTGAAGCTGAATGATGGGTATATGAGGGTTCATTATACTGTTCTGTCTCCTTCTGTTATATATATTTGAAATTTTCCATAACAAAAAGTTAAAACATTTATATTCACCTCAAATCAAGTGAAAGTGTAGTCAAAGATGATCTTGAGGCTTCTGGCTTAGGCAAGCAATAGATGGTGGTGCCACTCACTGGGATGGATAAAGTGGAGCTGCATCCAGTCGTGTGTGTGTGTGTGTGTGTGTGTGTGTGTGAGTGTGTGTGTGTGTGTTCGTGTTCGTGCACACATGCACTGGGGAGGGTTCTTTTTCACCCCAGTGAAACTTCTTAGAAGGCCAATAAAGGGGATGAAACAATGAATTTAGATTTGGACATTTTTAGTTTTAGGTACCTTGAGGGCATCTTGAGTCAGTTGCTCAGTACTTAGTAGTTACAATAAATTAAAACGTCTGCCTTAGAGGAATGAGCCAGGAGAGGGTTTCTAGATGGTAATATTCCCCCTCACTATCTTTGACAGCCTCTGTGCCGCTGACCTGACCACTGGGAACTATCTCACTATCCAGGGAGTCTGTGCAATATTGGGCCCCATCATTCCTTCCTTCACACTTTTCATCCACATTCCCCCTTCTTCCTTCCCTCCTGTGAATTTCCACCAGGGAGCGATTCATTCTTCACATCTGCAAGGCCTTGGTGTCACAGTTTCATGTTCAGCAGCAGTGGTAGGGTGTTAAGAAACATCTGGGTTCCAGTTTGTTTCCCTCACTTACCTGTGACTGCAGGCAAGTCGCTTTGCCTTTCTGAACCTCAGCATCTGCCTCTGAAAACTGAGGATGATCATAGTGGCGACTTCACAGGGCTGATGTGAGGACGAATGCATATAACGGGTTTAACACAGAGCCTGGCACCGTGTAAGCGGCCACTAAATAAGAGCTATTATTATCACCAACGCTGTGCCCCCATCGCTCCTCCACCAGGACGTCACGGAGTGTTGCCGCAAGAGCGGAGCAGGCTGCCTCCGCGGAGCCTCTCCCCGCGCGGCCGCGGCCCTGGCACTGCCACAGCCGCTCCCGCTCCAACCCCTCGGTGAGTCGCCCCGCCGGGGTGCGGGGCCAGGGCCCAGTGGGCCGCGCAGGGTGAGTCCAAGGCCTCGTGGTGGAGGGCGGTGCCGGGCCGGGCGGGGGTCGGCGGAGGTTGGGGCAGCGCTCTGGAACCCTGGGACCCGGGCGCAGGGATGGCGGCCGGCGAGGGGATTTGGGCCTCTGGACTCATCGAGGCCCGAGGGTCCCGTAGGGAGGGGCTCTCCGCTCGGCTGCAACCAGTAACGCCCCCGAGGGGCTCCCGCTCCCCGACCCGCGCCCGGCCCAAGATGGCGCCCCTCCCCCACCCCCTGCCCCGCGCGCGCCTCCGCTGCTCCGGGCGCGGCCCCGCGGCCCGCGCGCTCCTGGGCGGGGGATGTTGTGATGGAGAAGCCGCCGCGGAGCCCGAGCCCTGCAGCCTGAGCCACCTCCGCCACCTGGGCCTGGGGCCTCCCCGCGCAGGTAGGAGCTGCCCCTGCCGGGACCCAGCCCGGGCGGTCGGGTCCCGGCCCCCAGTGGCCGGCGGACCCCGCAGCCCGAACTCCGCGGCGGCCCGCGTCCTCCCGCCAGGCCCCATCCCCGCGCGCGGCCCTCCCACCGCGTATTCCGACTACCCTCCTGTTCTCCCCCTTACAAGGTCGGACTCTAGTTCGGTCCTCACACCGTCCCCTCCCCGACCTTTACCTTCTGCCCCTCTGGGATGAATAGGGAGCCAGAAGAGGGGAAGGGAAGCGAGGGGCGGTGGGGGGATGGGGGATGGGGACTAGGGGATGGAGGAGGGGAGGTCAAGGACTGGGAAGAGGACGTGTGGTGAAGTAAGCTCAGAGGCTGCACAGATTCCTGCAGGGTCCCAGGCCTGGAATCTGTCAAGCCGCATTCTGTTGCCCTCGGCGACCGAGGGGTGTGCCCTGGGGCCGGCTGTGTCCCCCCTCGGCCAGGAGGCCTAGCATTGGCAGGAACACCCATTAGGAGCAGTTTTCCCACTGCTAATTCAGAGGATATTTCGAACCTATTGAATCTGCCTGTGCGTTTCTTGCTTTCCCAGTACCTCAGAGTCCCAGCTCTCTCCACTCCTTAAAGCCAGAACCTCGTCTACACTTGACGTCTTATTTCCTCACTTCCCATTCATTCACTTCACTCGGTCTTCTGTCTCTGGCACCCACGGAAACTGCTCAAGCCAAGGTCACTGGAGACGTCCATGTGGCCAACTCCAATGGACACTTTCCTACTATCCCCTTTCCATTTTCTAGTATTGGTGGTGTGTGTCAACTCTCCTTGAAACATTTTCCTGCAGCATTGTCTGCTCCCTCTCAGTCTCATTTGCTACCTCCTTCCCCTCTCTTTAGATGCTGGTGAGGCTCTTGGTTCTTTCCTGGGCTATCTTCTCTCATTCTGCACTTTCTCCTCGGGTCCTTTATTCACTCTCAAGGCTTCAAATTTCATATATATATATGATTATATATATATATGATTCTAGGATTTATACATCTTGCCCAGATCTCTTTCCTGAACTCCAGACGCAATATCCAACTGGCCTCATGACATCCCCTTGGAAATCCAGCAGGAATTCCAGACTTACTGATCCCAAGCTGTATTATCTTTCCTATGTTCCCTCTCTATCCCTTCTTTCAAATCTGTTCCTCCTTCAACTCTCAGAAATGGATACTTTCCAATCAGCTACCCAAGCTGGAATCCTGGGCAACATTCTAGATTAATCTCTCTCTCTCTCTCACTCTGTACATTTTAAGTCACCAAGTTCTGTTACATCCACTACCTAAGTATTTTACAAATCCATTCATTTCACTCCATCTCACCCACTGCTGCCAAACTTAATCTAGGCCCCACACCCCCTTTTTTCCTTGATTGCTCTGATAACATACCCTCTTGTCTACCTCCTCTTAATACTCTAACGTAGTGTTTTCCTTAAAAAACAAAACAAAACTATCTGATCATTTATTCATTCAACAAGTATGCTTTGAGCACCTAATACATACCAGGTACTGTCAGGCACTGAATATATAATTACGAGCAAAATAGACTGTGTCCTTGTCCCCATGGAGCTGACAGTCTAAGGGGAAAATCAGATAAGAATAAAATTACGAATGTAATAAATACCATGAAGGGAAAGGTGAATGGTGCCTTGAGAACACACAAGAGCACCAACTAAACTGGACTAGGAGGTGGGGAGAGAGGGTCAAGGAAGGCGTCTCTGAGAACATGACATTTGACCTAAGAGGCAAAGGAATTAGACTGAGAGGGTAGGGGAAGGAGGGTCCAGGCAGAGGGGGAATCACATGCAGACACCTTATGGAAAGAGAGAGCATGATGTCTTTGAGGAATCAAAAGAAGGCCAGTGATGCTGGACAGCAGAGCGCCAAAGCTGGAGAGGAAGGCTGAGCCGGACAATGTAGGGCATGTTAAGAATTTTGATCTTAAAGTCTTTGCCCTTGGTGTGGACTGTTGACGGTAGTGGATGCAGAGAGTCGACAAGTCCAAAAGTCTTTCTTGGATAGAAAATCGTCAGTACTTGGGGATGGATTGAATGTGGGGAGTGAGGGAGAAGGTGGTGTCAAGAATGGTATTGCTACTTCTGGTTTACAGAAAAGAACTGCTGGTCATGTCATTCCATGAGCCAAGATCCTGAAAGGACCAGTTAGGGTGTGGGAGAGAGAAACATGAGTGGATATGTTGGTTTGAGAGGCCTTTGAGACATCCAAGTGGAGACGTTGAGTAGAAAGTTGAATGTGTGTGTCTGGAGCTCAGATGAGAGGTCTGAAATGAAGGTGTACTTTTGGAAAGCATCAATTTGTAGGGGGCAACTGAAGCTATGGGCATGAATGAATACCTGTGTCGAATATCGGGTGAGAAAGAGAAAAGGGCATAAGAACAAGCTGTGAGAAACTCCAGTGTGTAACGGCTGGCAGAGGATGAAGAGCCAGCAAAGGAGTGTAAGAAACCACCAGGCAGTAACTAGAGTGTAGGAAGAAAACCAGGAGATGTAGTGTGTGGAAGCCATGGATGAAAGCTGGATGAGAGGCCCATGGTGTCAGATGCTGCTGAGAGGACAACCAGGATGAGGACTCCAAGAGTCTGTTGGATTAAATGACACAGGGGTCATGTTGACCTTGGTAGGAGCTGTTACTGAGGCATGTTGAGAGTGAAAGCAGGACTGGGAAGAGTTGAAGAGTGAGACCCAGGTGCGGATATGGCAACCATGAGTAAAGACAGCTCTTTCAAGAAGTTTGCAGGTGTGGGGGAGAAAAGACAGTAGCAAGTGGCGCTGGAAGAATGTCAGGTCAAGAAAGATTCTGTGTTTTAGTTGGGAGACAGTGGATCCCACTGAGGAGCGGTTGATTAGGTAGAAGAAAAAAATGGATTAACAGTGGCATACAATTCCTGGAAAGGCACGAAAGGAAGGATTTAAATGACAGGTGAAGCAACTGGTTTTAGGAAAAAGGAGAGAAAAGGGTAGGTGCTGAGTCAGTAAGTTTGTAGGTTTGAGAATGTTCTCTGGCTGATGGCTGCCATTTCCTCTGTGAACTGAGAGGGCGTTGGGGGTTGGGGGTCATCCTCTGAGAGGGAAGGATGGTGAAGGGAGTGGTCCAAGGAGAATTGTATTCTTGTCTCAGGCAGGTCTTCGCCAATGTCTCGGTCAAAGTAAGCCTAGGGCTCCTATAGTGCCCTGTTCTTTCCCCATCAAAATAGTCAATCATTTATTCAACAAATAGGGAGGGCTTAGAGTGCTAGATACTGCCATTACACTGCATTGTAACGAGTTGTTCAGTGACTGTTTCCCTGCTAGACTGTGAGCTCCTTCGGGGAAGAGTCATTTCTTTATTATTCATCACTCTCCCCCCCTGCCCAGCACAGTGCCTGGCATATAGTAAGTGGTCAGGTTAGAAGACCATTGACCTTGAGCAGGTCTCACCTGTCTACCCGTGTGGTCTCCTGTCAGCCCCTTCAGGCTTAGTGGCCACTCTTTTAGCTCCTCCCCTGAGGGCTCTGCCCAGCTCCCTGCCTTGAGTCAGAATCCATTTGGCTCTTTCCATCCTTTGAGAGGCTCCAGGTATGGGTAGCACCAGTGAGAGGGGAGAGGTTAGGTTGTGCCCCTTCTTGAAGGTATTGGGCAGCTGGTCATCCTTTGACCTTAGAAAGTGAGGTGAAGGAGACCGCACTGCTTTGGGCTAGGCGCTCAGGCTTTAGCACTCTTCACACAGCAGAACTTCCCCCTTCCCTCCCCCGGTGCTTTCTGCCCCCGTGACCAGATGGGCAGGCCTGCCCTGAAGTCACCCTGCTTCTTCACCGTCCCAGCCTCACGGGGCATTTGCCCTTCCCAGACCACACTTCCAAATGCGAAGGAGGTTGGTCCTGGCCTGAGCACTGAGAAACCTGGCTCCATACACTCCTGCTTCAGAGAAGGGCCTGGCATCCCTACGATGCTCTGAGCGTGACAGAGTCATGGGGTCTTCCATCTCCTGAAACTCATGGAGAGGCCACTCAAAGGAACAGCCTTTGAGCTAGGATATCGGTTTAAGCTAGCTCCCTCCCTCCCTTTTTTCCTAGATCTCAGGCCTCACCTGTCCAGGACCCCATCCTACTTCCTTCTCAGGGACCCTGCATCATTCTCCAGCACCCTCCCTGACACTCCCATCCGCAGCCCATGAGGCCACACGAGCCTGTCTCAGTGTCTGTTCCCAATTAGTTCTGAGCTTGCTAGTTCCTGTTCCTCTCACCCCTCCATCCCGACCAGGGGCCCACTCTGTGCAGACGCACAGCACACTCTCTTTGGTAATGGGGTGCGAAGTTGCATGAGACAGGGTCTCAGATGTTCGGACAGAATGCAGTACTGGGTATGGGTATGGTGAGCCAAGGAGGGAATGGGCACGTGAGGATGGGGATAGGGGACTGAACAGAAAAGACTTACTGCTTAGGAGCTTTGACCGCTGAGCCAAGTAGTGAAACATGAGCAGAGGTCCTCATAAGGGGAGACAGGATTCCAAGCCGAGAGATCAGTGTAAACAAAGAACCAGGGCCGTGTGAGTGTGACGTGTTCTAGAATCCACCATACTTCCTGTGGCTGGAGTGTAAGGTGGGAAGGAGGCAGGATGGGGAGGGGGCCCGAGAGGTCATAGGGATTGGCTCAAGGAGGCTCTTGGTGATCTGCTAACGAGTACAGACATTATCCTAAAGGCAGTCTTGAGCCATCTAATGTTTTGAGCTGGAGAGTGACACAATCTGGTTTCCATTTCTGGAAGATTACTGTGGTTCTGGGTAGAAACAGAGCCGTCTGTCTTTCTCATTTATGCCGGTGGCCATGAGCTTTCTCATTGCTGAGGTGGAGCCATGCCGAGCAGATCAGCAGGTAGTTACACGTGAGGCAGACACATGGACGGGGACCTTCTCACATTTATTTCACAGATGTGTGCATAGCATTGTGCTAGGGTCTGGGGGGCTAGGAGTGATGGAAAGGCGAGCTACGGCTCCTGCCCCAGGACCCGGCACTGCACCCGAGAGACGGCAGAGCCTTGCGGGACAGCCTAAACACGTCCGTGCAGTCTGTGCTCAGGGCTGAGAGCCGCGCTGTGGAGACAGAGAGCACTGGGGCCGTGGGTTCAAGGAGAGAAAGAACTCAGGGCGCACAGGCAGGTGGAGAGCGCTCAGGTAAGAAACTGAGGAGAAAGGACTGTGCAGCGGGAGTCTGAGGGGAAGGTGTGCCTGGGGGGCGGTCCGTAGGGGAGAGTTGCATGTTGAGGGGAGGTCAGTTAGGAAGACAGAGCTCTGAGTGAGGGTATCAGGGAGGCGAGGATAGTGTCTAAGAGGGTCAGGCGGAGAGACAGTCGGATAATGGTTGGTCAGGGAAAATAAACTGTGAGGGGGTGGCCGGGGAGGGTCCAGGGAGTGAGCACATTATAGTGGGGGTCAGGGAAGGAGAGAAGCCTAGCAGCGGAAGGTCAGGGAGATGCGGAGGGTGGAATGGGGCTTTGAGGGTGAGATCAGTCGTTAGGGTGATGGGCTTGGCTGATAGGAGGAGAAGGTGATGGGCGTCAGAAGCGCTTCTGAGGATGCAGGAGGGGGTCTGAGGGGATAGGACTGGTGGGCTTTCACTGTGGGACAGGAGAACCCCTTACCTGAAGGGCAGGTGGGGTTTGGTTGGGGCATCATGAGCAATGGTTGAGACACAGTAACATGACCAGAGTATGTTTTCTGAAACTGGCAGAGGAGATGCTAAATGGGGCCTGGGGCAGATGGGAGGGTAGATTCATACATTGATTCAACAAATATTTATTGAGTTCTTGCTCTGTGTCAGCGCTGTGCTAAGCCCTAGGCATACTACATTGAAAAAAAAAAAAACAAGAAAGACAAAATCCTCATCACCATGGAACTGAAATTAGAGTCATGAGCAGACAATCATTAAACAAAATAAATAATAAATTAGCCTGTCAGATGGTGTTGGGTGCTGGGGAGAGTTTGGGGATTGCTGGGAGGGGGCACGGTGGCCTACAGATTTACAAAGGGTATTCAGGGAAGGCCTCACTGAAAAGGTGACATTTGGGCAAAGACCTGAAGGGCTGGAGGGTCCAGATCAAAGGCTCCTGCAGTGACCCAGGCATGGGACATTTTAGGGGCTGGCAGAGGAATTGGTACCCGAGGTGAGATACTTTATAGAAACAGTCACCAAAATGTTGCTCCAGCTGGTCAAAGGAACCACGAATTGGAGCTGAAGGCCCTTCCTTTATGACCTGCCTTCCCAGGACCTTGCCCTTGAGGGCTTGGTCTATGCTCATTCTCTCTTGTCCTCATGGTCCCTAGGATGGGGTGGGCTTGGGGGCTGATTGGACCCAGCGATTTATGATGATAGGAGCAGAGCGTGGGGAGCTCACAGTGGTGGGGCTGTGCATAGCGGTGTGGCAGGAGGAAGGGGGCAGGCAGTGTCCAGTGTCCAGAACACACGAGCCAGTCCCTCACCAGCTGTGCCCCTGGCACAGCAAGCCCCAGTTGGGTGAGCTGGGGGTGGAGATGCACAGAGAGCCATTGTGTGGCGTCTCTGCAGTTGGGAGTGAGGGCGAAGCAGGGGCTGGCTCTGCTATCCCAGCAAGCTCAGGGCTGGGGATTTGGGGATGGGGTGGACTGCGGGCCTGGGCCCAGTCAGTGGGGGTGGGGTTTGAGCCGGTGGTGGTGGTGATGGTGGACAGAAGTCGAGCCCAGTTATTTCTCTGGGAAAATAGCTCAGCGGACACAACGGTGTGTGCTGGCCTGCTGAGTGTAGGGAGATGAGGAGGTGCAGGGCACAGGCCTGGGACAGAAGCAGGGGTGCTGCTATCCTGACCTGGAGGCTCAACGTGGTCTCCCCTCCCCGCCCGCAGGATCTGCCAAGGCCATGTCTGTTCCATCATCCCTGAGCCAGTCGGCCATTAATGCCAACAGCCACGGAGGCCCCGCGCTGAGCCTGCCCCTGCCCCTGCACGCTGCCCACAACCAGCTGCTCAACGCCAAGCTGCAGGCCACGGCCGTGGGACCCAAGGACCTGCGCAGCGCCATGGGGGAGGGGAGTGGGCCCGAGCCAGGCCCCGCCAATGCCAAGTGGCTAAAGGAGGGCCAGAACCAGCTCCGGCGGGCCGCCACAGCCCACCGTGACCAGAATCGCAACGTGACCTTGACCCTGGCCGAGGAAGCCAGCCAGGAGCCCGAGATGGCACCCTTGGGCCCCAAAGGCCTGATGCACCTGTACTCTGAGCTGGAGCTCTCCACCCATAACGCGGCCAACAGAGGGCTCCGAGGACCCGGCCTGATCATCAGCACCCGAGAGCAGGGCCCAGATGAGGGAGAGGAGAAGGCGGCAGGGGAGGCTGAGGAGGATGACGAGGAAGAGGAGGAAGAGGAGGAGGAGGACTTGTCTTCTCCCCCAGGGCTGCCGGAGCCCCTGGAGAGTGCGGAGATGCCCCCCGGGCCCCAGGCCCTTGCAGACGGCCCCCGAGAGCATAGCAAGAGTGCCAGCCTCCTGTTTGGCATGCGGAACAGCGCAGCCAGTGACGAGGACTCGAGCTGGGCCACCTTATCCCAGGGCAGCCCCTCCTATGGCTCCCCGGAGGACACAGGTACCTTGTGGAGCTTGATATGGGGAATGTGGGAGGGCAAGAGGGCAGAGGGTGGGTCCCTCCATTACAGAGGGTCAGCCTGGGCGTGAGTCCCAGAGCCTGTGTCCTCAGTCCTCAGCAGGCCATGCCCAGGTTTTCCTGAAGGAAATGGTCCCTGCATTCAGAGAGTGCTTGAACAAGTTGATAGACCCATCCATCCCACACTCCCTATGGATGACGGACTAGGGGTCTGTTTATGAGGCACTTACCAGGTACTGGCTCTGTGCTCAGCATTATCGTATGGAATCCTCACTATAACGTGAGGTAGATACCATAATTATGCCCATACTACAGGTGACAAAAAAGAGGCCTGGAGAGGTTTAGTCCTTTCCCAGGGTCACAGACAGTCTGAGATCACAGGAGAACTGAGATCTAAACCAAGTGCAAGTGCAGACCCGAGCTCTTGGCCCTTATGCTGTCACCGATGCCTACAGCACGATGAGCCCAGGTGCACTCCGGGCTGTTTCTAAGAGGCAGCTCCTCCCCACAGAGGTCTATTTGGAAAGACTGGGGTATTGTGTGCAGAGCACCGCACTGGATGTTGCAAGAGTACTGTTTAGTCAGGAATAAGATATTGACTAAAAGTTAGGAAACAAAGGAAGAATAAACATATGCTCTGTTGGGGTGGGGGGGATAGATATTAGGACTCCAAGGACTGACCATTAAATGTGTCCCATTTAAATAAGTTGAGTCTCTGCATTTGCTAGTGTCACATAGAGATGCAGACAGAGCTGAGGAGCAAAGGGCAGAGATAATGGGCTGCGGCCACAAGCCCGGGCTGGATATTAGTGTAAGGAAAGACTCCTCCCACACCAGGCAGCAGGCACCTTACCCAGACCCTAAACTGGGGGACCTTTGCAGGGAGCATGCAGTTCAGATGAGCCCAGGGCAGCATGTCATCCCCTTTCAAAGAACTTACTATGGACATTTTCAGACATATACAAAAATAATAGAACAATGAGCCTGATTTACCCATGACCCAGTTTCAACAATTATCAACACGTGGCTGACCTTGCTGCATCTATACCCCCACCTACTCCTGGGCCCCAGCCTAGGTTATTTTGAAGCAAATATCCGTAAATGTTTACTCATGCTTTTTTTTTGGCTGCACCATGAGGCATGCGAGACCTTAGTTCCCCAACCAGGGATCGAACCCACGCCCCCTGCAGTGGAAGCTCGGAGTCTTAACTGCTGGACCACCAGGGAAGTCCTCACTCATTCATGCCTTTCTGAAAGATAAAACTCTTTTGAAAAAAAATCCACAATATCAATATCATGCCTACGGAAATTTAGCAATAATTCCTTAATATCATCGAATATCCAGTCAATGTTTACATTTCCCAGTTGTCTGATAAATGTCCTCCCCACTCTTTTTAAAAAGTTTTGATTCACTGCATCAATATCCAAATAGGAACAGACCTTTTGAGAGTTGATATGTCAAGGTTTCTTTTGATCTATGCATTATTCCTCCATCTCTCTATCTTTGCTCGCAGTTTTGTTGTTGTTGTTGTTTTAATTGAAGCCACTGTGTTGTTTGCCCTGGGCTTTCCGTGGTCTGGATTTGCAGACCCTCCCTGTGTGGTGTTGAACATGTTCCTCTTCCCCTGGATTTCCTGTAAATTGGCAGTGAATTCTAGAGCCTTGATCAGATTCAGATTCGAGGTTTTTTGTGTTTTGTTTTTGTAAGAACACTTCACAGGTGGTATTGAGTAATTCTACCAAAGACAAAGTCTGATTGCTTGTCTTTAGGGGGATGTTAGTGGCCGTCAGCGGTCATCGCCTGGATCCCTTTTGCAGGGAACAGCTACTACTCCACTCCAGCTGGTTATTTATAGGGTTAGGTGGGGGGAAATGTAGTCTCAATGGAGCCACTTCATGTAACTTTTCAAGGGAAACTGAAAACTAGATATCGATGTGAAACATCCCAATTTCTAAACGTTAGCGACCAAGTCTGTTTTTTAAAAAAGCACCATGCAGGCCAAACAAAATCTATCTGAGGTTTACATCAGACTGCAGGTTGCTTGTTTGCAACCTCTGCCTTAGGGGGTGTGAATCTGGGGCCAAATAATGGAGAGCCTGGCTGCTCTGGGGCCCCTGAATGGTCACCGTAGTGGCCGCTCCTATGAGCTTTCTGGGAGTGGGAGGGCAGAACTGCTGAAGAGCTGGGAAGGGTATGCTGGGTGCGGGCAGTGACCTCAGCAAGGGAGCTGGTGTGGCGAGAGGATGGGCAAGGATCAAGCTCTGCTGGAGGCTGTGTTAATTGAGGGTAGCAGAAGGGGCTGTGTCACTGTCTCTTTTGTAACTGTGTTGCTATGACCAGGAAGGCCACAGAGGAGGTCTGGGCTCCTGTAGGAATGTGGTAGAATTGAGCAAACATTAATTTCTCCTTCCCACCCTAGGATCTCCACAAAGTTGTTGATTGCATGCATAAGTATATGAATGAATGAATGACGACCAAATGATGAATGATGAATGAATGAACTTTCCTACCTGTGTTGGGTTCATACTCAGTGCCAGGCCTTGTCCTAAATGCTAAGAATACATACTGCGGGGGACAGATGTTCCTGCCCTCAGGGCGCTCACTGTCTAGGGTGGAGACAGAAGTAAACAGGTAGTTTGGGCCCTGGGGTGGGGGAGGTGCAGGAGGGATATCACACACCCTGCCTGTGTGCATGGTCGGGGAGTGGGGGTGGGTCAGTTTTGAGAAGCGACCTTTACACTGATGCTGGAAGGAGGAGTGGCTGGTGCCAGGTGAAGATTGAGGGGAGGGAGACTGGGCTCAGGGAGGATAAGGGGCGTATCCCAGGCAGGGAGAGAGAGACCAGAGGTATGGAGGGTGGTCAGAGGTAAGGCTGAGAGGCAGGCGATTAGGGGCTCATAACAGCAAACAAACCTTGTAGAGGAATTTGGGTTCTATCCTGAGGTCAAGGAGAAAACAATTAGAGTACTCAACTGGAGAGAAGGTTAGCATTTTGGAACAATCATTTGGGATGTAGCATGAAGCTCAGATTGGAGGAGACTAAACAGGAAGAGGGAGACCCCGTTCATGAGGCTGCTGCATTGACCCAGGTAGAAGATACTAGTAGTCTGGACCACGGGTGTGCATGGGGGTGGGGAACGGAGAGCATTCCTGACTCCTGAGCAAATGACTACGTCTGGCTTAGCCTGGGAGGCAGGCGTGGGTAAATGAATGATACATGAACCTCTGAGTGCGTGGAGGAGCGCCTGAATGAATTGGTGCAGGAGTGAAAGTGTACATTCCTGAATAAATGCGTGCTTGTGGAAGCAAAGGCTGGGGTGGGGCTGTGCTTGGAGGGAGACGCGCCAAGCTCCAGAAGGGCCTCCCAGATGGTCAAGGGGGGAGAGCGGCCCCTCCAGGACAGATCGGAAGGATGAAGCTCTTTGAAGCAGGAAGGTGCAGGCTGACAGGGATGGCAGATGGATTGGTGTGTGTGACTCAGTCAGAAGATGGTGAACTGGTCCGCAGATTCAAGGGGCCTGTGACCCTTCAGGAAGAAAGGTGTGGCTCTAGGGGGCACGACTGCCCTGGGTGTGGGGTTCCTGGAAGGTTTGGCGGGAGAGCCCTGAAGACGATGGAGGGTCTCTGGGGAAAAGCGGGCATTCTAATTCCCTAGGGCCTGAGGGGAGGGGAGGGTAAGGGGGAAAGAGGCAGTAATGGGTACCTAGAGGCTGGATGGGCAAGAAGAGCCCATCCTCTGTGGGCCCACCTCATCTGGAAGCGGAGGGCAGCGAGGCACCTCGCCCCAATGACTCTCACGTCAGGTATGCATCCACCTTGGTGTAACCACGCCCACGCCCAGCCCTCCGTGCCTGTTTGCCCAGCAGCCTGGGTCTGGGGACTGCCTGTCCCTCAGTGCTGCCTCTTGGACCAGTCAGGATTTCTGGTTTCCCTGGTAACGGGAAGCACGTCAGCAGTCTGGGCGCTCCCAGCCGGTCCTGGTGCTGCGGTTGCCGAGGAGATGCTGCAGCCTAGCTGGGCCCTGGCAGGTGAGGGGGGTTGGTGCTGGGAAGCCCCAAGCCCGGCCTCAAGCTTGCTGGGGCCCAGCCCCTGAAGCCCACTCTCCGCTCGAACTGCTGGGCAGGTTCTGGGCAGGGGAGGGATCCCTGGGAACCTTGAAGCCACACCCTGTTTGTACTGAGAGCTCTAGGCTTTGCAGGGCCCCAGGTAGCTGGGGTATTCCCGAAGGGCTGAGCCTCCTGGTGTCCCTAAGACTGGGCTTGACTGTGGCACTGAGGTGACCGCTTTGGGGTGGGATGGAGATTCAGGATTGGGGGAGGGGACGCAGGATTAGAAAGAAGAGATGTGAGCAGGGAAGGCTGGGGTCTCATGAGCCCTACCCCACATCCCCACCCCAATGGGGTCCCCTTCCCTGGTGGTCCTGGCCCCTCCCTAGTGAGCTCCAGGCGGGGGAGGATCTTGCCTGGCAGGCGCTCTGCCCTGGTGAGAAGGGGGCGGGATGAGCTTTTCTCTGCAGCCCAGCACCAGGCTGTGAGCCCAGCTGGCTGGGCTGGAGGGGCTGTGAGGAGGGAGGGTGGAGGCAGGAGGGGCTGGGAACAAGCACCATGTTCTCCCAGGACTTCTTCCTGGCCATCGTCCTGCAGGACAGCAGCCCAGGTGAGGGGCAGCACGGGCCCGGGCATGATGTGGGGCGGGGCTGGCAGGGAGCACAGAAGTGGTGGAGGCCTCAGCTGGGCTGCAGGGCTGGAGTGGCGTGGCTCTGCCGGGGGAGGAGGGGCCGTGTCACAGGTGCGTGGTGTGTGTGCATGTGCATGAAATGTTTGCCTGCATTCGTGTGTGGCAAGGGTTAGGTTGTGGGTGTCTGCGGTATCTGCACACATGTGGCAGAGGTTGACATATGTTGTGTGTCTGAATGTGCATTCACTGTACCCACACATGTTTTGGGGGTCGTTGTGGGTGTGGTCTCTGCACACACGTGTGGCAGGGGCTGGACTCTATCGCTGTATGTGCGCACTCCTCCGTGTATGGTGGCCGCATTAGTGGATGGCTGGAGTTGGTGTGTGTGTGTCCGCCCCTGCACTTGCGCGTGCACCTGTATGCAGTACCTGCTGTCTGTGCAGGTGTCTCCTGTGTGTGCACACCCTTGGGGTTGTGGTGGCTGCACAGGTGTGTAGTAGGGCTTGTATATGTTTTATGTCTGTGCGCACCTGTGTGTGCAGGAGCTGCTAAGTGTGTGCACCTGGGATCCGGATATGTATGACAGGAGGTCATTTGGGGTCACTCAACCTCCCTCCCTTCTCTCTGCCTCCCTCCTTCCCTCTGTGTGGCCATATTAGCCAGGCGCAGAGCCCAGGAGGAGACCTGAGTCATGTCTCATGCTGGGGGCCCCCCATGCTGTGAGTCCAGACTTCAGGCTCTAGGAGGAAGCGGGAACCTTGTGCTGGAGCCCTTCCCCCGCCCTTCCTCCACCGTGGGGTCTTGGGAGGGGACTGGCCAAAGCACCCACGATTTGTTTGTTGGGTGGGCAGACCCTCACCAAGACCCCCCACCTGGCAGATTCCTTTTGGAACCCGAACGCCTTCGAGACGGATTCCGACCTGCCAGCTGGATGGATGAGGGTCCAGGACACCTCAGGGACCTACTACTGGCACATCCCAACAGGGACCACTCAGTGGGAGCCCCCGGGCCAGGCCTCCCCGTCACAGGGGAGCAGCCCCCGAGAGGAGTCCCAGGTGAGGCTCGAGGGCCTGATGGTTTTGACCAGGGGGGGAGGGTGGCGCTGCTGTTGCTAGATGAGCCACCCACCCCTGGCTCCCACCCCTCCTAGCTCACCTGGACCGGCTTCGCGCATGGAGAAGGCTTCGAGGATGGAGAATTTTGGAAGGTGAGTGAGGGGACCTCCTTCACAGTGGAGGAGCTGGAGAAGGGGCATCATTTCGGTCCTGATTCCTCTCTCCCCTTCCCAAGGATGAGCCCAGCGAGGAGGCCCCGATGGATTTGGGACTGAAGGACCCTGAGGAGGGGACGTTGCCTTTCCCAGCTCAGAGCCTCAGGTAAGTGGGAAGGCATGACACAGTGGGCTGACAGTGGGCTGGGTCTGTCTGGAAGGGACCTTGGGACAGCTCCCCGTTTGGGGGCCTGTACCAAGTGTTACCATCTGCCTCCAGCCCAGAGCCATTGCCCCAAGAGGAGGAGAAGCTGCCCCCACGGAATGCCAACCCAGGGATCAAGGTTTGTTCAGGACCAATGCCCGTTCCCACGTTGGGCCCCCCCGTGTACAGGAATGCCCCTTGCGTCATGTTCTGCGGGCCTCTCTGGTCTCAGTACAGCTTCCCAGGTCCTGAGCTCTCGAAATCTCAGCACAGACCCCTGTGTCTGAGCGGAAGGCACTTCAGTTTTTAACTCAACCAGTCCCGTGGCCTGGCAGGGGGCCGTTCCAGGCTTGGCTCAGATGCTTCCTTGGCTGGCAGGGGTCTCCTCTGAGACCAGCACCCCTCCTGCAACTATATCCTGTTTGTAGATCCTCTTAGTCTTATACCCTCCCACCCGCCGTGTTCTGAGTCAGGAACTCCTCTGGTCTCAGCAGACCTCCTTGCGTCCTGGGCTGGGGGCTCTTCCGATTTTAGCTCAGAGCCTCTATCTCCCACCCCCTGTTTTGTGTCTGGCAGTGTTTCGCCGTGCGCTCCCTTGGCTGGGTGGAGATGACGGAGGAGGAGCTGGCCCCTGGCCGCAGCAGCGTGGCAGTCAACAATTGCATCCGTCAGCTCTCCTACCACAAAAACAATCTGCACGACCCCATGTCTGGGGGCTGGGGGGAGGTGAGGGCCTGAGCTGGCAGGGTGGCCGGGCAACGGAGAAGTGAAGGGAACTGTGAGAGCTGGGAGAGCCCAGCTGCCGCCACAAGGGCTGGGGAGGGAGGTGAACACCCACCAGGTGACAGCCTGTGAGATGGACGTGTGACTCCACGTTGGGACCTTGGGAGATGGTTGTCCAACTGCCATAGGGATGATAAAAGGAGTCTCGTTAGAGATGACGGGTGTGACCTTTACTAGAGTGAGGCTGCAGGGTGGCTGGTCCAACACCAAAGCAAGGGGCCTCGGGCTGTGGCTCGCCCTCCCTCAAGCTGGAAGTGGCAAAGATCAGCCACCTTCCCAGCTGGGGCACCGCTGAGCGTCTGCTTCCTGGGCCTGCAGGGAAAGGATCTGCTGCTACAGCTGGAGGATGAGACGCTAAAGCTGGTGGAGCCGCACAGTCAGGCCCTGCTGCACGCCCAGCCCATCGTCAGCATTCGCGTGTGGGGCGTCGGGCGGGACAGCGGAAGGTGGGAGCAGGGCCAGGGATCCTGGGTGGGGGCAGTCAGAGTGGGGCCCTCCTCCCTAACTCTGCTCTTTGCCTCTCTTGTGCTGCCGGACCCAGAGAGAGGTACTATGCCTAATTTGCCTTGACCGTTCCTCTTCCCACACCTGGACCAGATGCCATGAAGCACCCAAGTTCCCCTATTCTGCCCTGCCCCTTCCTGCCCGCTGTGCTCGCCCATTCTCCTCGACCTCGGCATGCTTGCCTGTCTACCCTCCGGCCAGAAGGCAGCGCCTGCAGGACCCCATCCCGAGGGCAGAGGCCTGGAGGAGCTGCGATGGATGGGGAGGGCGTGGGTGGGGTGGGAACGAGGCTCAGCTGGAAGGCAGCTGGGAGCCGCTGAGGTGCCCCTCCCCCCAACAGGGACTTTGCCTACGTGGCTCGCGATAAGCTGACCCAGATGCTCAAGTGCCACGTGTTTCGCTGTGAGGCACCTGCCAAGAACATCGCCACCAGCCTGCATGAGATCTGCTCTAAGGCACGGCCCCCTTCGCACCCCGGACTAGCTGCCACCTTTGCTCTACAAGGATGTGGGTGGGGTCACTGAGTCGGGGTGGGGGGCTCCAGGGCTGTGAAGCCTAACACACCCTCCCTCGCTCTTTGCCTTCCCCTTTCCCCTTCCGCAGATCATGGCCGAACGGCGCAATGCCCGCTGCTTGGTAAATGGACTCTCTCTGGACCACTCTAAACTTGTGGATGTCCCTTTCCAAGGTCAGTGTCACAACCCTGCCAGGTCTGTCTCAGCTTTGTTGGCAAAGGTGGGGTGACCCAAGAAGAGGCACGAGCTACTGGACAGGGTGATAGAAAAATGGAGACTCAATTCTTTGGGTCAAATAAGTGGAGGGACTTTGGTTAAAGGGAGGCAAGGGGAGGGGGTGGAGGTAGGGCCTTGGCTGGGTGAATGTCCAGCTTATACCCTGGTGGTGGGGACTGGGAGTGAGCAAGATCTGCCACTATGATTGATCCTCTTCTTTTTTCCCCCCCGCAGTGGAATTCCCAGCGCCTAAGAATGAGTTGGTACAAAAGTTCCAAGTCTATTACCTGGGGAATGTGCCTGTTGCTAAACCTGTTGGTATGTGTGTCCTTTTTCACGCAGGGACCACCTCCTTGATCCCAAAACTCTGCTCCCACCCTCTGCCTCCCAGTGCCCCTTCTACCAGACCTTCCTCATGCTGATGTCTCCCTGCCCTTCAAAATGCATCCCACCTCCTGGACTTCTGTCCCAGCTGCACTCCGTACCCTGCCTTCACTCACTGTGAACCAGTGAACCAGGCATATAGGGAGATCCACTCCTGAATCCCACAGAAAAGCTTTGGTTAGGTTGGGAGGCAGGTCTTCGATGACTGGAAACGCTGGAGCAGCCGGGAGCTGGGTTTGGTATGGGCTGTGAGCATCTAGAGAGGAAGCAGTGAGCATATTTGTCAATGTGCTTTATTGTTTGTAAAGTACTCCCTTATATGTCATTTAATTCCTGAGGATCCTGTGAGGTTGGGATTATGATGATACCCATTTTATAGATAAAGAAACCGAGGGTAGAGACTATTAGGTCCACTCTTATATTTCTGGTGCTTTTACAGTACCTGTTATTCACTTGTTCATTCACTTAGCAAATACCTATGAAGCCTACCATGTACCAGGTCCTGGGAGAACAATGGCCACAGCCCTGCTTTCATGGAGGTTACAGGAGATTACAGTAGAAAAAAAGAGGAATAAATCAAATAATCACACAGATAAATGTAAAATTACAAGTTGAGTCATTCGCTGAAAGAAAGTAGCAAGACGCTATGAAACTGTGTAACAGAGGAGCCTCATTTAGTGTAGGGAGTCCGAAAGGACTTGAGAAAGTGACATTTGAACTGAGGTTTAAAAAATGAGTGGGATCTAATGTGGCCAAGTGGAATGGAGACAGGAGTAAGTGGGAAAGATCACTCCAGGCAGAGTGCACAGTGTGAGGACCCGTCATGGGAGGCACCTTGGTACTTCAAAGGCATTGAGAGAAGGCCAGCGGTGCCGGATGAGGCTGGGAGCTCGGCGGCAGTCAGACCCTGCGGGACCTCATAGGCCATGTTAGTGATTTGTTCTTCAACCTAGGAGCGGCAGGGAGTTATAAGAGGATTTTTCTGGAGCGCACTAGGCGTAATCATTTGAGTTTTGTAACGCTCACCTTGGCTATACCAGTGGAGAAGGCTGCTCAGCAGGTGGAGGGGGACGTGGGGAACCCAGGAGGATCTTGCAGTAGTTGTGGCCAGTAATGAGAACATCTTGGACTGTGCTGGGGCTGAAGAGGAGTGTGTGGATTCAAGAGATGATTAGACAAGTAAAGTCAGCAGGCCTTGGTGATTGGTTGGATGCGGGGTGAGGGACAGAGGTACTAACGCTGACCCCTGGCTTCCTGGCGTTTGGAGCTAACCGGATAGTGGTGCCATTCTCTAAAGGTAGTAAGCATTGGAAGAGGCCAATTTTGGTTTGGAGATTTGAGTTCAATTTTCAGGCATGCTGAGTTTGATATGCCTTCAGGAAGGTGAGCGGCAAACTCAAATTGGCATCTGGATTCACGGAGGAGGGGTCTGGGCTGGAGATACAAATGTGGGCATCACTGGTTAGAGAGGTACTGAAAGCCACGAGTGTGAAGAAGATCGAGCCCGGAAAGTGGGTGGCCACTGCGAGAAGGCAAACGAGCCTAGGCCTGGCGGTGAGCCCCTCCAACATTTAATGGACAGTGGAGGAGCGAGGTCAGAGGGAAAAAAAAGAGACGGCTTTAAGAAATGGTTGGGTGTCATGTCAAAAGACGCTTAGGAAGAACTCGACAGTGTTGGGTAAATGGATAAACAAACACACAAATGAAAGAATGCCTCAAATGACATAGCCCAGGAGATGGCAGACCAAGGACATTACTAACCCTGGTCATCTTCAGTTCTCTGCTCTTCCCCTCAAACCATGCTGACTAATGACCAGCACCTTACATTCAGTGAGGGAACCTTCTTAGAGAGGGTGGGGATTTAGCTGGGGTTTGAAGGAAGGCCTGGGTCTGCAGAGAGGAGTGGATTGGATTCCGTGGCACTGCCGCAGATGTGAAGCTGCAGGCGAGAAAATCCTGCCGGGGGAGCAGGAAGGAGGTGTGGCTGAGCCCTTCCCCTTTGCGCTAGTTTCCTCCTCCCACTCACCCTCAACTTCACGCCTCTTCCAGTTACTACCCTACTCCCCTATCCACCTGCCACTCACATAAGTTCTCACCACATTAAAGCAACTGTCTGTAGCCCTTGACGGCCCCTCTGCTGTCCATCAGCTCAGTGGGTCTGCTCTGTTGAAGCCACGGCTTTCACACTGTAGTCCCTAAACTCACTTCATGCTTTATTTTTGTTTTTTTTATAAATTTATTTATTTTTTTAAATTTATTTTTGGCTGCATTGGGTCTTCGTTGCTGCGCGCGGGCTTTCTCTAGCTGCGGAGAGCGGGGTCTACTCTTCGTTGTGGAGCACGGGCTCTAGGCGCGCGGGCTTCAGTAGTTGTGGTGCGTGGGCTCAGTAGTTGTGGCTCGCGGGCTCTAGAGTGCAGGCTCAGTAGTTGTGGTGCACGGGCTTAGTTGCTCCGCGGCATGTGGGATCTTCCCGGACCAGGGATCGAACTGTGTCCCCTGCATTGGCGGGCGGATTCTTAACCACTGTACCACCAGGGAAGTCCCACTTCATGCTTTATTTATGCTCCCTTTTTAACCTCCATGAGTTTAACATTGGTCCCTCCTGAAGCTGCAATATTCACTCATTAATCACTCATTCATTAACAAATGACTATTGGTGCCTGATTTGTGCCAGGCACTACTCTAGGTTCTTGGTATATGTTAATGAGCAAAACTGACCAAGATTCCTGCCTTCAAGTAGCTGCCATTCTATTCAGGATAGATAAAATAAGTAAATTATATAGTATGTTAGAAGGCTACAACTGAGATGGAAAAAAAATAAGGATAAGGGGGATTGGGACCTTGGGGCTGGGGTCAGGGTGTAGGTTTCAGTCCTGAGCTGTTACCAAATAGACTTTTTCCAGGCCACCTAGTTCCACTGCTTTCCCCACCTGCATGCTGCTTCTCCCCATCCTGGGGCCAGGTGCCACCTCCACAGCTCCATCTGCTTATTAAGCAGTTTGACTTTGATGTCTGGTCTACACTCATGATCTTTGAGCTTTTCCATTGACTGGCATCAGTGTCATTCACATCTGAGCCCTCTGCAGGCTGCCCTGGCCCACCCACTCCTGCCTGTGTTGTCACCCTTCTGTGGCTCCTGGGTTGCTTGGTTATACCAGTTTGGGTGCATTTGCCCACGTTGCCTTGAGGGTGACTTGCTCAGGCATCTGGAATTCCTTCAGTAGATAAGCCCTGTGCTAGGACTGGGGACACAGACATGAATTAAACTTGGTTTCTGTCCTTGAGATGGCCACAGCCCAGTGTGGAGAAAGGTTTCCCAGCAGTTACAAGGTGTGCTGAAAGTTGTCCCAGCAACACCCTCTCTGCCCTGCAGCAGGGAAGGCCTCCCAGGTGGGCCCTGGGTGAACTCTGAAGCGTGAGAATTGGGAGTTTCACAGACAGTCAAGAGGGGAAGGGCCCTCTAGACAGAGGCTTTTCCCTCAGTTACAGTCTGTCTCTCAAGGGCATCCTCTTCTCTTACTTTGTATTCCCCATCTGCCTAGCTGGGCATTCGCCAAGATTAGATGTTAATAATGCTACATAAATCGTTTGAAGCTCAGGGAGCAGTAAAATATGAAGCTTGACAGATCGGATGAGGCCAGTTTTTGGAGGACCTCATGCTTAGGAGAGGAGTTTGGCTTTGATCCAGCCAGAGGTAAGACGAGCAAGGCCAAGATGAGGGAGAACTTTCGAGGAAGATCTGTTTTCTGCCCTCAAAGGGTCCACGTGTTCTGCTCCTAGTGGGAGCCCAGAGGCACTGAAAGGGGCAAGAGGGCCCAAGAGCAGACCGCAGAGGTGTGTGCTTTTGCATTGGCATCGTTCACTCTAACTTCTTCACTGCGATGGTACCCAGATGACACAGCCAGCTCACGAGCAGTGCAGGGAACAGAACCCGTGCCCCACCATGCCAGTGTGCTCCTGCCTTGGTTCTCTGCTGAGTACAAGCAAAAGTGGGATGCATGGGTGGAGATGTTTAACAGCAGTTTGAAGTAGAGGAGATATGGTTACAAGGGAAAGTTGATTGATCTAAAAGCCAGGAACCTTGGGTTCCTCGGCTTTTGAGCAAGTCACAGAAATTACTGAGTACAACTAAGATTTTGACAGCACTCTGGTTCTGAAACTAGGACTATAGGCAAGGGGCAGGGGAAAGGCCTGGTTAAGAACCCAGGCTCTGGAATCAGACTGCTTGCCTTCAGATCCCCATTTCTTAGTGTGACCTCAGGTTTATTACCTGGTTTCTCTCAGCTTCAGTTTCCTAATCTATAAAATGGAGATAAAGGGATCTATTGTGAGATTGTAAATGACGTAGTACACTGTAATGACTTAGCACTGTATGACACAAGAGTAAACATTCCTCAAATGGAAATCTTTAAAACAAAAATGAAGGTTGAGTCTTGAGGATTGGATAGGGCTGGCCTACAGGGGCTGATTTGGAAGTGCCTGTGGTGTGAAGCCCTGGAATGTCTGAATGTGGAGAGCAAGATATGGAGAGGATAGAGATTTGGGGGGTCAGTCTGCTTAGGAGGCTGGAGAAAGAGAGTCAGTGAAGCAAACCAAGCTTAGGATTCAAGGTGGAAGAGGCGAGAAAAGTGCCAGTCACTGAAGCCAAGGAGGAGAGGACCAAGGAAGGGATACAGCATCACCCAGGGCTGTAGGCTAGTGAAGTGGGGATGGAGCAAAGGCCCTGGGCTTGACTGGGCAGAGCTGGAAAGTCTAGTGTAGAGCGGGGGTATCCTCTCTCCACCACCGGCAGTGCCATGTTCATGTCCTTATCTTTCAGGGGTAGATGTGATAAATGGGGCCCTGGAATCGGTCCTGTCCTCCAGTAGCCGTGAGCAGTGGACCCCAAGTCACGTCAGCGTGGCCCCTGCCACCCTCACCATCTTGCACCAGCAGGTAAAGACCTGGGTGGAGAAGGTTATGGAGGGGCCTTGCCACGGAGGGGAGACCGGGAATGAGGGGAAGGGCCGTCAGTAAGATGGACGCACCCAGTGTCAGAGGGGCGGGCTATTCCTTTCCAACTGGCTCCCCTCCCCGCAGACGGAGGCAGTGCTGGGGGAGTGCCGCGTGCGCTTCCTGTCTTTCCTGGCCGTGGGCAGAGATGTCCACACGTTTGCATTCATCATGGCTGCCGGCCCAGCCTCCTTCTGCTGCCACATGTTCTGGTGCGAGCCCAATGCTGCCAGCCTCTCAGAGGCCGTGCAGGCTGCGTGCATGGTAAGCGGGTAGGGTGGTGGAGCGGTGGCACCCGGACCACACGGGGCAGGCTGGAGCGTGACCGCCCCTCCTGCCTCTCTGCAGCTCCGCTACCAGAAGTGTCTGGATGCCCGCTCCCAGGCCTCCACCTCCTGCCTCCCGGCACCCCCAGCTGAGTCTGTCGCCCGGCGCGTAGGGTGGACTGTCCGCAGGGGCGTTCAGTCGCTGTGGGGCTCCCTTAAGCCCAAACGGCTGGGGGCCCACACCCCCTGAAGCCCTCAGTACTCCCTCCACCTGCTTGCGTTGGGCCCCAGGGAATTCAAGGGCATGGGGCAGGGAGGGGCCCTACAGGTTATTCTTAGACTTCAGGCCCCTCCCAGAGCTGCCCCTCCCCAGTAGCTGGGGTTCCCTGCCTAGGGGCTGGGGAGGGAGATCTAATCCTGCAAGGAAGTGACAATACTGGGTTGATGAGAAGAGGAGCAGGAAGCAAGGCCAGCCCCGGGCTCTCCATCGCCACGTTTCAGGTGGAGCAGGAGGAACTGGTCTAGGCCAGGCCCCATCTTCATAGGGTCCTGCCGGGGCAGAAGGAGGGGACTGGTCCCGGCATGGGTCCCCTTCCCTTTGCTCCATGGGCACCTCTGCTGTACTGATATCACTAATAAAGTCTGCCCTGCTGAGCTGTGTGCCTTCCTGTGCCTGTACCACACCATCACTCCTGGTACCTTGATCCCTCAGTTAGGCTCTTGTTTCCAGGGCCCCCTTGCCCTTCCTGCCTCAAAAGAAGAAACTGGGACAGTCACAGCAGGGTCTGGAGTCCAAGTCCCTTGTTTTTATTTTAACAGCCTGGCAACCAGGCAGCAGCAGCAGTACAGGGTTCCTGGCCGGCCAGCACAGGCCTGGGGTGACAGCTTCTGTCTGGTCTTCCTAGGGCAGTGCCAACTTAGACCTCTGCTCCACGGCCACGGAAGGGTAGCAGCCTCAGAGCAGCCAGCCCCGCTCCCATATTTTGCTAAACCAGATCCAGGAAAGGAGGTCTTGTTTCCGAGGTGTGCTTGGGCCCAGGGATAAGCTCTTCCACCAGACATTCTTCTCACCACAGGGTCCCTCTGGGGTTTTCGCTCCTTTCCTAAGAAGACAAGCACTTTCCCACCTCTGGGCCCCGTGGGTGTTAGCATAATGGTGGCCTTGGCCGCAGGCTCTGGACAGGAGGGAGGTTTGCGTCCGGCGCCAGGTGGCGACACAGAGCAGGGCTGTCTGACCTGGCGGAGAGCTGGGCGCACAGAGTAGCGAGGCGGCAGGGTGTGCCACAGGGCTCTGAGGGCGGGTGGCCCTTATGGTAGAGAAACCAGAAGGTCTGGAAAAGCTGCGTGTCGCTCCGCATGCGATACACCAGGTCGTGCCAGGCGGCGGGCAGCACGTTGGGCAGCCCATAGGTTTCCCGAGCCCTGTAGAGGAGCTTCCAGTGCGGTGTGGCTCCGGGCTGATTCGCCTGCGTCAGGTTCAGGATGTAGGTCTCGTGGTCCAGGACCAGGTGAGAGCTCCCGGAGTAGTTGCCATCTATTTGGTAGACACGGTACCCTGCAAGGAGGGAGGGCTGACTGGAGAGGGAAAGGGCAAAGGCAACTCCAGTGGGGAGGCAGAGCTCGCCCCTGGGCGGCCTTGGCTCCAAACCTCCTTCCTCTACCCCAACAACTTCCTCCCTCTCACCAGCTTCCTCTATCCCCAGACCTCCTTTATCCCAACAATTTGCTTCCACCTCACTCACCAGGATTGAGGCTGATGTAAGTGGTGGCACTGGGCGCCAGGAAGGCTACAGATAGTGGCCGGCTTAGGGTCTCCTCGTCATAGAAGACCTCAAACTCATCCACGTGGGTGTGGCCAAAGAACTGACCAGCCAAGGTGTTCTCATACCTGGCCAGAAGACACTAATCATATTCAGAAGTTTCAAGCGAGGGGGAGGAGGAGATCTGGGGAGGACTGGATGCTTGCTTTCTCCATCCTGTTCAAGGAAGTGGCGTCCCCACCTCAGTGGGGAAGCAGGGATGGTGAGATGTTCCAGGGAATTTCTGACCTTTAGGCTCTTCACCCGCTCGCCCCCAACACACCTCCCTCCTACCTCTCCACGATTCGGTAATAATTCCAGCTCCAGCTCTTCAGGCAGCGCCCTGGGGGAATGTGGCCAATTATATGCACCTGTGGGGAGAGTTAAGGAAGGTTATCAGGGCAAGAGGGGTCCAGGAAGCCCTGGCCAGGCTAGTTCGTATTCATCTTTCCTACAATGGCTGGCATTCCTGGCCAGAGAGACGGGGAGGAAATGAAAGGACTTTCTAAGGGTGACTGTGAGCTGAAACCCCAAGGAACACTGTTGGGAGTGCCAGAAAATCAAGCGTCTCTGCTCACGGGTGCTCCAGCTCCAGAGAGAAGTCTGTTTGTGAAGGGCCTGCTTTTCCTCCCACCCTACCGGCACCTGCCCCACTGGGTTCCCACCACTCTCCCTCACTTTGTCTCCTCGGTCCTCAGAGGCCTGAAGCTCCCCCACCAGCCACTGGAGCTCTCCAGCAGGATCTGTGGAGTTGATGAAGAGCCAGAAGTTCTCACGGGAACAAAAATTCATATTGAGAGAGATGAGGCGGAGGCCGGGGCGTGGGGAAAGTGCATAGTACCCCCCAATTCTGAAACAAAGTGAACACGGGTCAGCACGCATTCATAATCCTAGCCCTGCGTGCCCAGTCCTGTGCAAGGAATCTGGGTGGAGGGCAGAGGCACCTAGGACATCACCCCTACCCTCAAGCCCACGTTCTAGCTGAAGATCAGACAGCACTGATGATAGGGCCCGTGTGATTGAAGCGAGTGGCTCAGAGGACTAAAGGCTCTAGGAGTTCAGAGGAGACATAAAAGTGAGCTAGAAGAGGCAAAGGCCATCCAGAGGGAAGAGGACCTAGGCCTGGGAAAGATGGGAAAAGCTGGGATGTTAGAGAGGGGAAGGCATTTTAGAGAAGGCCAACATGAGCAAAGACACAGACTACCATGGAGAAGGTATGCTGCTAGCCCTTCACCCTGTGAAGGAGGGTGGCTGGAGATAAGGGTGGAAACGGAAAGTGTGGTCCGATTTGGAGGGCCAGTGGAGAGAGCTGAGGACTCAGCCTAGAGTAGCCACACATAATGCTAGGTTCCCTGCTCCCTGCACTTTCATCCATCTTTCTCCTCCCTTCCTGGGTTTCCGTGGGTCTCAAATACCTGAGGGTGCGAAGGGCTTCAGCAGGCAGCCAGGGCTCCCAGGCCTTGGCCATCGCCTCATAGAGCCAGTGCGAAGACTTGTTGCCCTCTATGAAGGGGGGAGGGAAGCCATTGACGGGTGTGCTCTCGTGGTTGCCCACAGCAGGGTACACAGGCACTGGCCCCAAGAACTTCCTCACAAGGTCTGTGACGGTGGTCAGGGCCCGCAGCTGGTCCTGACGAGACTGCTGCCAGATGTTGTGGGCAGGGATATCGCCCGTCCAGTACACCATATCAAAAGGGCCGGCGGGGCCCAGGCCACGCAACAGGCTCTCCAGGGTCCGCAGGGGCAGGTCGCACTTGCTGTACTCGCCCCAGTATCCAGCACCGGGCCGGGAGGCAGGCGGTGGGCCGGAATCCTGGCGGCAACACAGCGGGTTCTCACAGTCGGGGTCTGTGCCCTCCAGGTAGTCGTGGTCCCAGTGCAGGTCGGTGAGGAAGAGGACGCGGCTGACGGGGGAGCCTGGGGCCGGGGGCACGGGCGGCTGGGGGGATGGCTTTGGCACAGCCGGCAAAGAGATGTTCCAAGATGAGAAGATATCCCAGTGTCCACAGGAGGAGCCCAGGAGCAGACCACAGGCCTCGGACGGGCTCAGCACCGAGCGCGTCCACACCTCCACCACGTCGTCCTGAAAGAGCTGGACAGCTGATTGGCACACAGCAGGCGGTGCGATTTTCAGCAGCGTGCACATCTTGATGGCCATGGAGCCCACCCGGGCCACGCTGTCCTCGTGCTGTGGTGGGAAGAACCAGCGGTGAGAAGTCAGAAACAGAGCACAGGGACCAGGCCAACACCTGGATACGACCCGTGGGCCTGCATATCCACACTGGGCCTAGCATGGACTCAGTACCACGTGGTGAAGAGATGTCAGTTCACCCCTGCCTCTCACAGACACTGCCCTGACTCAGGCGTCACCAGGCCGGTACTTCCTTTTTAGCTCAGTGGCATTTCAAGCCTTTGCTTGCGCAGCTGGCTTTCTCAGGCAGTCTGCTGAGTGCTCTGAAATTTGGGCTGGGCGGAATGACAGACTGACCAGGGTTTGGGGACACACCCGAGGAGAGGGCCCTGATTCCCCAAGGAGCCCCACAAAGCACACCTACCAACCAGCGCTCCTCATCACCCCATCAGGGTCGGTCAAGGCAGCCCAGCCCCAACTAGTCCCACACCTCTGGATATTCCTTAATTCAGGTCCCCTTTGAGTGAGTAGCTGGTCCCAGGCACGGTGCTCGGGGCTGGAGGTGCTAGGTGTAAGGCGGAGGGGATTCGGTCAGGCACGCCTGGGTGGGAGTCCAGCCCACCCCCCAGCAGCCGGCCCCTCCTACAAGTGACTTCAGCTCCGGGGCTTCTATTCATTTGCAAAACGGAGATAACCACAGTAATGAAACCACCCTGCAGGCTAGATTTAGTCTGTATAAAAGGGTTGGCACGGTGCCCAGCATATAACTTGCGCTCTTTCCTTACTTCAGTAGGTCACCGTGGAGGTAGTGCTGGTGGTGGTGTGCAGCCGCGGGGGGCCCCAAAGGGGGGCAAATTCAGTAAAGGCTTGTGGATGACAGCCTCTCCATCAGGGATGCTCTTGGGGACCCCGGAGCGCCGGCCTTAGCCCCAGCCGCCACCGCCAGCCCTCCCTTCTGGCCTGCACCTCCCGCAGCCCCTTTAGCGCTCACCCGCAGCCTGATGTCGATGGCGGTGAACAGTCCTTTGCAGGCGGGGCAGGTAAGGTTCCACCAGCTAAAGGCTTCCCGGAGCTGGGGCGCTAGGCGAATGAACTTGGCGGGATGGCCTTGGGCGGGAAGAGGGTGGGCCCCGGCAGGGGCCCAGAGAACCTGGGAGTCGGGCAGGGCCAGCGCCAGCGCCAAGCCCATCCACAGGAGCCTCAGGCTGGGGGCCCCCAAGGACCTGTCCAGTGTCTGCTCCCGGCCCGAGCTGGGGCGGCCCTGGCCGGAAGACACTCCGTGGCGGGGCATCGCCCGGCTTCCTAGACCAGGCAGGTTCGCCCGCCCGGCCCCGGATGGCGTAGGCCCTGGTTGGCTCTCAGGATCCCTGGCGGTGCCAGGGACACCGATTAGTCCCCCGCTGCAGTCGGCTGACTGCTCGGAGACAAGCCACAAAGCAGCTCCGCCCCTTCCTCTTCCTCGGTTCCGCCGCAGCTGATCGCGTTGGCTGGCAGCCCGGGCAAGGCTAGGGAGGCGGAGGTGCAGGGGGAGTGGGCCGGGCGCGCCTGGGACCCGCCCAGGATCCCGCTTGCGATTCCGCCCAGGCTCTGACAGCTGTGCGAGGCCGCTGTGGCCGCCCAGCTCTTGCTGGAGTCGGTCATGTGTGGCTGGTGAGAGGCCCCTCCTCTCTCCAAACCTGCACTCAAATTCCTGGAATAGCTAACTGCCAGGCCCACCGGGCTTTAAACTGGGGAAGTGGAGAGGACATAGGGGGTGTTGGTGGCCAGGAGCACAGCGGGGAGGGGATTCTCACACTGTCACCTCTCCGGCCCAGAGGGCTCCGACCCTCAATTTCTTATGTTCTGCCACTGCTATCCACACCCTTGAGTCGCCCTGACTGATAATCTTTTTGACTCAGACCTCGCCAGTTGGAAGGGGCCCTGGGCTCATGCGGGGACACCCATACCTTCATTATATGGATGAGGAAACAGACTCAAAAATGGTGAAGTGGCCAAGAAAGGGTAAAGACCATACAGACAGGAACATGGATTAGAACTTGGGTCTCCCACCTTCCTGTAACCATGATGGTGAAAGCTATCATTTACTGAGCTCTATAGGATGCCCCAGGCACTGAAACAGGCACTTTATAATGACTAATCCTCAGTTCTAACAATAACCCTAAGAAGTAAGTATAATACTATTATTACCTCCATTTTACAGATGGGGAAACTGAAGCATAGGAAAGTTAAGTGGCAGAATAGCAATTAAAACCTAAACTGTGTAACTCAGTGCTTCTCCAGGATCCACAGATCTACCAAGTCCTGTCAGTTCTTGCCTTTGAGAACTTTTTTCAAGTGACTCCCCGCCCTTCCCGCCCCACATCATATCAGATAGAGTAATTATGGTATAATAGAAAATATATTTGGTCTTATCTCCAGTTTCTGGCACTGAGCTCGTAAAACCTTTTGAATTTCCTGAGTGATAAGAGTGTCTTTTGTTACGTATACAAGCCCCTTTCAATCACACCTGAATTTATGCTAATAAGGTGAGTTAAGGTGGGACCCCTAAATAGCCTCAGGATGGGGCTGGTCACCAGAAAGAACTGATCAGAGAGTGAGATGTTTCAGTCTCACCCCCAATCTTCTGGTTGGGGAAGGGGGTTGGAGACTGAGCTCTATAAAAACTCTCGCAGAGCTTCTGGGTTGGTGCACATTATCAAGGTGTTGGGAGGGGGGTATACCTGCAGAGGGCGTGGAAGTTCTGTGACATTCCCCCACGCATGCCTTGTCCTATGCGTCTCTTTCATCTGGCTATTCCTGAATTGTACCCTTCGTATTAATCAGGACATGTCAGTAAGGTGTTTTCCTGAGTTCTGTGAGCTGTTCTAAGCAAATTATCAAACCTGAGTAGAGGGTCATAGAACCCTAGAATTTACAGCTGGTTGGTCAGAAGTATAGGTGGCAACCTGGGACATTTTGTAAGCAGATAGGGTAGGGTGTCCCCAGAGGAAAAGAATCAGATATAGCTTTTTGACATAAGGGAAGCCATTTTAGGCCTAAGCCATTTTGTGATCTAAGCCTGGCACAATGCCTGCCCTTCAAGAGGTCTCAGTAATAAAGATCTTAGGGGAAAAAAAGAACAAGACTGTTATCAGGCAAGAGAGGTAACCATAGCAAAGAGACAATAAATCAGTTGTAAAGACTCCCAGTTCTGTTTCAATGGTAAAGATTAGCCTGAAGCACTTTCTTGAGCTGTTTTTCAGAATTTAAACCCCTCTTCTGAGTGAACACCCAAGAGCCACTGGAACCTAAGGGATGATAATGTTGACCTTTTCTGACTTCAGTCAACTAAAGCTGGGACTCTATCGACCTTTGCCTCAATTCTATGCAGAATTCCCCTGCTCAGGCCCCTTCTTGAATATGTATGAGCCCTTTGCTTAAAACTTCCCCAATCTTGCTGTTCAGGGAGATGCTGCTTTGGGAAAGATTCCTGGTGTTCACCTTACTTGCTACAAGTAATAAACCCTTCCTTCTCCTAATCTCTGGCTCATTTGTGTCTTTTGGCTTGACAACCACTGAGAGGTGAACCCAGTTTTCCGGTAACATTGTGACTGGCCTCTGGAGTGGGGACAATCTTGTGGGACTGAACCCTTTAATTTGTGGAATCTGATGCTAACTCCAGGTAGATAGTATCAGAATTTAATTGAATTGTTGTAAAATTTGTTGGTGTTGGAGAATTGGTTGGTGTCAAAGAAAGCACCCCCAGAACTGGTGTCAGAAGTAGGATTTGCTAGTTTGGCCCTAGCTCATGGAAACAAGTGGTTTGGGAAGAGATAGGATGAAAGGGCAGAGGACAAGGAACCTTTGATTCCTGGGTGACCACATAGGCACCCATGGTATGAAGCAACAGATGTGCTGTAATCAATTACCAGAGGTAAATTTTACCAGTGGAATTTAGAGATAGATCCAATTCCTGGGGCATTGGTTCACTAGGTACTTGAGGAAATGGAAACTAATAAGAAAAAAGCAAACTGTATAATCTCTTGGTTATTGATATCTGTAGTAGCCAAAATGAAAGTAAGAGAGAGTGCTGGCTTGGACCTTGATTGGTCTGAGCTTCAGCTACTAGCCTCAGAGCCACCTGCACAGGGAAAAAATTATGTGGGGACGACAGCGGGTACCTCTAAGACTCTGGTCACCAAGAAGGTAGTACATGTTGGGAGAAGACAAAACCAAGAAAACTACTAAAACCAGGGGATATAATGTGAAAGAGTTGTTTTATTTTGTAGATTAGTATCATCAACTTCCTAAATAATCTTCACTGAAATGGATTGTGAGAATGATTAATTTGGGGGCAGTACCTATGCTTTTAAATGCTACAGAATGGAAGAGCATGTTTGGGTTGATACAAGACCCATAGCTTACTATGGAACAATTACAGATGGTTATGTGATCCAGACACACAGCAGGTTGTTCCTGAGGAAATGGCCAGGCTGTTGGATTGGATAAAAGCCACTGTAAAGTCTGTTTACCCCGATAAGGGTAATTATTCAGCAACCCTCATAAATGTCAGGTGGAACACCTCAGATAAAGCAGCTGATCTGCTTCATAAGCAGGCCATGTGGAACTGGCTTTATGATGACCTGGATATTTACCCACTGACTATACCCATTACCCAGGACATGGTAAATGCTATGGTTAAGCAGGCTCCTTTTGCATGGGCATCACTTTTGCATTGACACCTCATGTAACTTTACTGCTACGTAATGGAGCACCAGTCCAAGAAGTCATATTGAATTTGTTATCTTCCCCTCATGGGTCTTACAGATGCTAATAAAAACATTATATTAATTAACAAGAGAATGGGGAGATGTGGATGGGAGAATCAAGGGACTCATCCCAACAGGGTGGATATCTTTAGATGGTTATTAAGAAAGGGATTTCAAGTAGCCCCATTTCTCCTCAACTGCTACTGCTCTGCGTCTCTGTCCTTCCTCATGTAGGACACTGATGACCCTCAGGGCCCACATTCTATCTGTTCTCCAAGACCTTATCTTCCGAGGTCTCATAAACAAAAAATGTTGCGTATCACTCTAGTTCTACAAGGCTCAAGCACTGCAGTTGCCTAGATAGTTAAGATGCATGTTTAAAGAATAACTTCAGGGACTTCCGTGGTGGTCCATTTTGTTGACTCTGCACTCCCAGTGCAGGCGGCACGGCCCTGATCCCTGGTCAGGGAACTAAGATCCCATGTGCCACATGGCATGGCCAAAAAAAAAAAAAAGAATAACTTCAATGAACCAAGATTCTTGCATCTTCCCATACATGGAAAAGAACTAAAATAATTAACTTGAGATGCCTGTTCTTCGTGATTAGCAGCAATCTTTTGATGTTCAACTATATGTTTGTTTGTTTTCCCAGCAAAAACCTCATATATATCCTGGCTTCTCCCTTACTTCTTTGGAGCAATTCCTCAGAGCTATCCTAGAGGCTGTCTCCTGGGCTATAGTCCCGCAGTAAGGTCTTAACTCACAAATTTACATTGCGCGTTTTTCTTTCAGTTGACAGTCTTATCCTTCACTCATATCCCATCTCCTTAATAACACCATTATTATTTTTTTAAAATTAATTAGTTAATTAATTTATTTTTTGTCTGCGTTGGGTCTTCGTTGCTGTGCGCAGGCTTTCTCTAGTTGCAGCGAGCGGGGGCTACTCTTCGTTGTGGTGCGCGGGCTTCTCATTGCGGTGGCTTCTCTTGTTGCAGAGCATGGGTTCTAGGCACACGGGCTTCAGTAATTGTGGTGCAGGGGCTTAGTTGCTCTGCGGCATGTGGGGTCTTCCCGGACCAGGGCTTGAACCTGTGTCCCCTGCATTGGCAGGCGGATTCTTAACCACTGCGCCGTCAGGGAAGCTCCAATAACACCATTCTTGATCACTCCCTCCTTTTTCATTTGCCCAGTCTTCTTTTTCACAGTGTTTTCACATATATTGTTGCTTTTGATGGAACCATCACTTGCTGCATATCAAGCATCCTTATTCTTATGGATAAGTGATCAAAGGCCCCTCTTCCTCTGACATGGATGACATTGTTCTCCAGAAATCAGATTCTGAGAAAGAGATTAACATTCAAGAGGTTTGGGAATTCCCTAGTGGTCCAGTGGTTAAGAGTCTGCGCTTTCACTGCTGTGGGCCCGGGTTTGATACCTGGTCGGGGAACTAAGAGGCACGGCCAAAAAAACAAAAAGAAAAAGCAAGAGATTTATTAGGAGGTACTCTTGGAATCTACAGCTGTGGGAGGAAAGGGAAGGCAGCAGGGTTGAGCAGAGGGACCAGTGGAGCTGCGATGCTGTCTCCGCAGAGGACCCAGTGGATTTTATGGGCGTGTTGAAGCTGAGATGACCCTTCAGAGTTGTCCTGAAATAGGGTGAGGGACAGCTTCATTTGGGGAAGTCCCAGTAGCTGATCTCAGGACAGCAACTGATACCTATCGTTTTCCTCTTCTAGACCTTTTAGATTTCCTTCACTCTTAGCTAGCACTCCTGCTGATTTCAGTGGCTCACCTGATGATGCGACCCAGACTTTTCCCTTCAGGGGTCTGAGCCGTGGCATCCATGCTCTCCTCAAGTCATAGCAGCTGCTCTTGTCATTACTGTCAAAAAGCAGAGCAGGGGAGTATCAAGAGGCTCCCAAGTGGACCAGCTGGTGCCAAACACGTTCCCTTACGTCTCCTTTGTGTAACAGCCATCCTGCCTCCCCTTATTTATTTATTTATTTATTTATTTATTGGGTTGGCAAAAAAGTTTGTTCCGGTTTTTTGTAACATGAAAAACCCAAATGAACTTTTTGGCTAACCTAATATTTATTTATTTATGGCTGTGCTGCACGGCTTGCAGGATCTTAGCTTCCGGACCAGGGATTGAGCCCGCACCCTGGGCAGTGAAAGCGCGGAGTCCTAACCACTGGACCACCAGGGAATTCCCCCCATCCTGCCTCCCCTTGTTCTTGTGATCAGGATTTACTTTGTAGTCCACATGGCGATGCCTCTTCTTGCCTGCTGGTCCCTTCACACAAGGAGCCCAGAGTTCCTATACAGCAGCCATACTCTCTCTCCTGTTGGACGCGTTTTCTGTTTGGGAGCCAGAAACTCTAAACATGAGATCCTAGAGTTGTAGGGGCAGGAAATACAAATTGCCCAAGTGGATCACAGGAGTGATGGTAAGCACGCCATTCCTGTTTCCCTCTCCCCTTGTTTCTAGACTCACGTGTTCTATCTATTGGGCACACAGCTCCATATAAAGGTTGTTGTATTAAAGTAGACACTGCATGCTGGAAGATGGCACTTGTTTTTGCTGCTAGCAGCTTAGGCACTGTCAGTGGCAAAAGCTGTGTCAGCCTTGGTAAGTGGGAGCCCTTGCTATTGGGCCTATGCTAGTGGGGGCTTCTGTTGGTTATATGCTGCCACCTAGCCTCTTTTTTGGGGGGAAAGTACTATCATTTCCATCGCTATCAGTGCGCCCAGCTCAGTAGCGGCCTTTCCTACCATTGGTCTTGGCCTATACAGGAGAGCCATGACGGAGATTCTTAGTGATGCTGGTGCCCTTCTCATCACACATTCCTTATTGCTTTCATAAATTGTGTATCCTCCAGGCTGCCCCAAGGAACATAATTATTTAGTGGGTTTTCCAGCCTGATACATCCATTCTCAATGCCCACTTTCTGAGCCTTTTATTTATTTTTATTTTTTGAAGACATTTATTTAATTTATTTATTTTTGGCTGCATTGGGTCTTTGTTGCTGCATGCGGGCTTTCTCTAGTTGTGGCGAGCGGGGCCTGCTCTTCGTTGTGGTGCGCGGGCTTCTCATTGCGGTGGCTTCTCTTGTTGCGGAGCATAGGCTCTAGGCACACGGGCTTCAGTAGTTGCAGCACGTGGGCTCAGTAGTTGTGGCACATGGGCTTAGTTGCTCTGCGGCATGTGGGATCTTCCCGGACCAGGGATCGAACCTGTGTCCCCTGCATTGGCAGGTGGATTCTTAACCACTACGCCACCAGGGAAGTCTCTTTTCTGAGCCTTTTAAATCCTCCCTGTCAGTTATGGCATTTCTTCCTCACTTGGTATGGGCCATCACTTTTTTTGATGTGATTTATTTATTTATTTTTAATTTTTATTGAAGTATAGTTGATTTACAATGTTGTGTTAATTTCAGGTGTACAACAAAGTGAATCAGTTATACATATACATATATCCACTCTCTCTCTCTTTTTTTTTTTGGATTCTTTTCCCAAATAGGCCATTACAGAGTATTAAGTAGAGTTAGTTCCCTGTGCTATACAGCAGGTTCTTATTAGTTATCTATTTTATATATAGTAGCGTGTATATGTCAATCCCAAACATTTTTGATGCTTTTAACTGCTGATTATTTTCAACTTTCCATTATCTTTTCCAGAGTATTGATCAAGCTTAGCTATAGTCACTCAATTCCGTTATCCTTTTTAAAAAGTTTTATTTTTATTTAGGTACAGTTGATTTACAATTTTGTGTTAGTTTCAGGTATACAAAAAAGTGATTCAGTTTTATATACATATATATAAAAGAATATATATAATATATATATAAATAATCTTTTTCAGATTCTTTTCCCTTATAGGTTATTACAAAACATTGAAACATTGAGTATATTCCCTGTGCTATACAGTAAGACCTTGCTGTTTATCTATTTTATACATAGTAGTATGTATATGTTAATCCCAAACTCCTAATTTATCCCTCCTCCTCCTTCCTCTTTGGTAACCATAAGTTTGTTTTTTATGTCTGTGGGTCTATTTCTGTTTTGTAGATAAGTTTATTTGTACTTTTTTTTTTTTTTTTTTAGATTCCACATGTAAGTGGTATCATGATATTTGTCTTTGTCTGGTTTACTTCACTTAGTATGATAATCTCTAGGTCCATCCATGTTGCTGCAAATGGCATTATTTCATTCTTTTTTTAAAAAATTTATTTATTTTTGGCTGCGTTGGGTCTTTGTTGCTGTATGTGGGCTTTCTCTAGATGTGGCGAGCGGGGGCTGCTCTTCGTTGCGGTGCGCAGGCTTCTCATTGCGGTGGCTTCTCTTGTTGCGGAGCATGGGCTCTAGGTGCACGGGCTTCAGTAGTTGCAGCACGTGGGCTCAGTAGCTGTGGCACACGGGCTTAGTTGCTCCGCGGCATGTGGGATCTTCCCGGACCAGGGATCGAACCTGTGTCCCCTGCATTGGCAGGCGGATTCTTAACCACTGTGCCACCAGGGAAGCCCTCATTCTTTTTTAAGACTGAGCAATTCCCTTATCCTTATAGTTACTATTTCCCTCATGTTTCTCAAAAGCCTGATGCATTTCTTGCCACCAGTAGGGTCTCTCCAAGCTCCACCTGACCAGTGACAGGGTCCTCACTGGCAGCTGGGTGGTGGGTGATCCAGCTGCCAAATCCCATCCCAGCATGTGCTTTTTCAGAGACCCCTGGTACCAACTGTTACGGGTTGAGTTACCCAAGAATGAGACCCTAGGATGGAGATGAACTTGCAGCAGGTGTATTAGGGAGTGGTCTCAGGATCACCACCTGTGGCAGAAAGGAAGAAAGTAGGACTGGGCAGAGAGAGAGGACTAGCTTTGATGCATTCCCTACAGAGGCCGCAGCTGATCCTACAGTGAACTCTGAAGCTGAGATGACCCTTCAGGATTGTTCCAAGCTGAGGCAAGGGGATTGGACCTTTTTTCTCCTCCAAAACAGATCAGTCATAGGATGAGGGCTGCCCCAGAAAGCGGGTATAGCCTTGGGCGAGGTGGTCGTCCTAGGTGGAGGCTCCTATTGTGCCTCATCCTTGAGGGCCATGTTCCAGCAGCACCCCAGCAGCTGGAGGAGTGAGTCCTTCATACCTGAAGGGGAACCTGGGGGCATAACACCACGTCCACCACACTCTTATTCCCAATGTCTGTCTTAGGATAGGGCACAGATACAACTTGGATATCCTGTGGCCTAAGAGTCATTATGAGTGGGGCGCTGCAGGGCTGGTAGTGAGAGTGGTCAAGGACAACTTTATTCTTGATTTTCTCCAGCCTTTAGAACCACTGAAACCTATTTTTGAGGCTCCCAGCCTCCTGGACAATGGGGAGAACTTGGGAAAGGGAAGGGGAGCCCAGTGTTTAAAGATCTAAGGCTCACACAGCCCCGGCTGCCGTCGCAAATTGGGTTCCAGTCTAGGAGAGTGATTGGCAGAGGGATAATATGGGCTGCCTGGTTGGGACCGTGAACTTCCTAGTTAATTTGGGCTAATTTGATCCCATTTAGGGTACCTAATGTTCCATTTTGTCAGGAAACCTGTTCAAATTCTATACAGGTAACCAGTCAATTCTTGGGCTGCTTGCGAAACTGCAAATTCAATCTGTAATTCATCAGCAGCCAAGAACTGATGGGGAAAGGTCTCCCTCTTGTGGAAGTTTTAGGGAGTACCAGAGACCCTGAAGAATTGGTTTCTTCTGACAGGCAGTTCTAGCGCAGTGCGTACAGAGCCCGCTGTGGCAGGGCAGTGACTAAGGGTGTGGGCTTTAGAATCAGGCTCCTAGGTTGGAATCCTGGCTCTGCCACTCGCTGGTTGTGTGACCCTGCAAAGCATGTCACTTTCTGAACTTCAGTTTCTTCCTGTGTGACGTGGAGATAATAGTACAGGGTTGTGGTGAAGATTCAGTGAGCTAAAGAGTTCTTAGAGCAATACACAGCAATACAGCGTCTGCATCTGCCATCTGTATTGGCGATCATTGATTTAATTTAATGAGGTCCAACTCCCAGCCCTCCCCGGCTTCCCACCCCCCATTCACGGGGTCCACTGTCAGGGGAGAGGAACTCTGGCTGCAGTGAGGTGAAGGCCAAAGGAAAGAATGTGGGAAACTTTGAAACCCACCCCCCCCACCCCCCGCCCCGCTCCACCTAAGATGTAGGGAACATTTATTTAACAGACAGTAACCGCTCCTTTTATAGCCAGGAAGTCATGCATTCATTCACTCAAAACACATACATACACAGACACACACACATACACATATACACACTGATTTGTCAAAACAAAACCCTCATTGAATTCAGTCTCCCTAAAAAAGCCCTACTGTATAGTCACCTATTGTTATTCATGCAGCCTTCCGGGGCCTCAATCTCCCCACCCCTAAACTTCTCATCAAAGGATTCACTCAATACAAACAATTCTCCTCTGAAAGGAGAGGGAAGAATTCTGCATCTAAGAAAAATATAATTAGAAATTTCTCTATATTGTTATACAGTTGACCGTCGGTATCCGTGGGGGATTGGTTCCGGGAGCTCGGGAGATACCAAAATCCACTGGATGCTCAAATCCCTTGTATAAAATGGCATCGTACAATGAGTACAGTCGGCCCTCCATATCCGCGTGTTTGGCCCCCGTGGAGTTAAGCAACCACTCAGATGGTTGAATCCGTGAATGCCAAACTCGTGGATACCGAGGACCAATCGTGCTAGTAACTGAGCAATTCTAATCAGTCGGATGAGTGCTTCACCGGTTTAAGTGAGAGGAGTCCTGGGGGCAGAGAGGAGGAGCGTCTCCTGCAACTGGGGGCCCTCGCGGAGGTTTCCAGAGGAAGAGATTTGTGTGCATAGATGTGGGAGGACTGATGCTCCCGGCACAGGGAACCTCTTGCACCGTCCTCTGGCGGGGGAGGGCTGGGCAGGTTCGGGAACTGGGAGAGAAGACGGGAGCCCTGAGAGGGAGTCGGACTGGGAAAGGGCCAAGAGCTGAGGCTGGAGAGGCTGGCACCGGCTGAACTAGGAGGATCGCGTTAAAGAGTTTAGTCTTAATCCTCAAAGGAATGGGTGTATTTATTATTAATTTTCTTCCTTCCTTCATCTGGCCAGCTGGCCATTCAGGTGACAAACACTTTGGGGAGTCTACTCTGTGCCCCGTGTTGTGCCAGGGAGCACGAGACACAGAGATGACTAAGACGAATGGATAAAGAAGATGGGGCACATATGTACAATGGAGTATTACTCAGCCATAAAAAGAAATGAAATTGAGTTATTTGTAGCGAGGTGGATGGACCTAGAGTCTGTCATACAGAGTGAAGTCAGTCAGAAAGAGAAAAACAAATACGGTATGCTAACACATATATATGGAATCTAAAAAACAAACAAAAAATGGTCATGAAGAACCTAGGGGCAAGACAGGAATAAAGACGCAGACCTACTAGAGAATGGACGTGAAGATACGGGGAGGGGGAAGGGTAAGCTGGGACGAAGTGAGAGAGTGGCATGGACATATATACACTACCAAATGTAAAATAGCTAGCTAGTGGGAAGCAGCTGCATAGCACAGGGAGATCAGCTCGGTGCTTTGTGACCACCTAGAGGGGTGGGATAGGGAGGGTGGGAGGGAGGGAGACGCAACAGGGAAGAGATATCGGAACATATGTATATGTATAACTGATTCACTTTGTTATAAAGCAGAAACTAACACACCACTGTAAAGCAATTATACTCCAATAAAGATGTTAAAAAAAAAAAAAAAGACAGCAGCAGCTCCCTCAGACAGCTCTGTGGACCCGTGGGAAGATACAGATAAGAAAGCACAGACCTACAATAAAGGTCTCTCAGTGAGGACTTCCCTGGTGGCGCAGTGGTTAAGAATCCGCCTGCCAATGTAGAGGACAGGGGATTGAGCCCTGGGCCAGGAAGATCCCACATGCCGGTCAACTAAGCCCGTGCGCCACAACTACTGAAACTGCGCTCTAGAGCCTGCGAGCCACAACTACTGAGCCCGCGTGCCACAACTACTGAAGCCCGTGTGCCTAGAACCCATGCTCCGCAGCAAGAAAAGCCACCGGAATGAGAAGCTCACACAATGAAGAGTAGCCCCCGCTCACCGCAACTAGAGAAAGCCCGCGTGCAGCAACGAAGACCCAGTGCAGCCAAAAATAAATAAATAAATAAATTTATTAGAAAAATAGAATGGTTGCTTAAATAAATTAGACGTGAGAGTATACGTAAAGGAACAAAGGCATGAAATATTATGCAACAAAGGGAAATTTTTGAAAGTTTAGATGAAGGGTACTTTTTTTTTTTTTTTTAAAGATGATTTTTTTTTTAAAATTAATTAATTAATTTATGGCTGTGTTGGGTCTTCGTTTCTGTGCCAGGGCTTTCTGTAGTTGTGGCAGGCGGGGGCCACTCTTCATCGCGGCGCGCGGGCCTCTCATTATCGCGGCCTCTCTTGTTGAGAAGCACAGACTCCAGACGCGCAGGCTCAGTAATTGTAGCTCACGGGCCCAGTTGCTCCGCGGCATGTGGGATCTTCCCAGACCAGGGCTCGAACCCGTGTCCCCTGCATTGGCAGGCAGATTCTCAACCACTGCGCCACCAGGGAAGCCTGAAGGGTACTTTTGAGAGGAGATGCAAGAGAGGTGGGTGGCCAGGGACCAGATCTTGAAGAGTTTAACTACAATCTGGACAAGTGAGTCACTAAAGGATCCTTTAATCAGGGGTCTGTCCCCATAAGCTATGGAGTTGCAATGAGGAAGGGCCAGAAGATCAGCTGGTAAAGAATGGTGATAGGTCAAGTTAGAGATGATGAATTTTGAAAAGTGGCATTGAAGAGGGGCTTTCTGCAGGGCGTACAGGTAGAAGAGATATTTGACAGCGGCCTCAAAAGAACCAACTGGACACTGCGGGGAGGGAACTCTTGATACCTTCCAAGCAGCCACATCAGATCCATAGGTAAATAAGTGAAAAAAGTGAATACTCGAGTTAAAGACAGCAGGATTTCTGGCTTGGGAGATAGGCAGATGGAGCAGGAGCACACGTTTAACGTGTTGGACCGGGACAAGAAAAGAGATACAGCTTCCCCGAGGCTGAAGGTGCTGTACTTCAGCCTTGTGTAGCGGGAGGAAGAAGACAGAAAGTGAAGGGGATTTCAAAGTCCCTGTGGCCTCCAGCGGGTAGGAGTTGAGGCCACACGGGTCCTGGTCTGTACTGCCTTCTCCCTCATCTAACATCTTATCCTTCAGGTCTCAGCTCAGCCACTCGGACACGCACAGGGTGTGTCTCCACACAGCACGCACGTCAGGCGCCCAGCCTGAGACAGCTACCCAGTTACCGGATGTCTGCGAGGGCACAGCTTCAGTGTCACTGCTCTGTCCCCATTTCCTGGAACGGTGCTCACTGTTTATTTGTTTCTGAGAAAGGAGTGAGGCTGAGGCGGGGGGTCTGGAGGAGAATGTTGACAGTACAGAGATAGCAGAAGGACAAAGAAATTTAAGGAGAAACAACCAACCTTATTGACAAGTATGCCTGGAAATCCAGGTCAAAAGGTACAAACTTCCAATCATAAGATAAACAAGTACTGGGGATGTCATGTACAACATGATGAGTGTAGTTAACCCTGCCATATGGTGTATTTGGAAGTAGTTAAGAGAGTAGATGCTGAGAGTTCTCATTGCAAGGGGGAAAAAATGCATTTTTTTCTTTTTCTTTTTGGTATCTACATGAGATGGTGGATGTTAACTAAACTTATTGTGGTCATCGTTTCACAATATATGTAAGTCAAGTCATTATGCTGTACACCTTAAACTTACACAGAAATATATGTCAAATATATCTCAATAAAACTGAAAAAAAAAAAAAAAAAAAAGACTGGGAATCCAGATATTAGAAACAGGAAAAAAAAAATGATCCAAAACCTGAGAAAAGATGAACTCTTATGCTATTGCCCCAGATGGTCAAGTTGAACCACTTGGATAGACTAAATGGAAAAGAACCTTGTTGTTTGATCTGATTGATCTGATTAACAGTCCCTTTTAGAAAGTTAGAATTTAACCCTCTCAGTTGCGCATTAGTCTTGTGATGAGCCTAATGATCTTTAACGAAACATATTTTTCTTGCATCTTAGCTAATAATTTTATCTACATACTCCTTTTTCCTCCAAAGAAAAAATTGTTTTCAACTGGGTTTCTTGGAAGCCTAGATCCCTTGAGGGATAGCTTAAATAAAACTTTAACCCTTGATTAAATCAACTTGTTTGAGAAGTTGCTTTAACAAGGCCATTGCTTGCCTTTGTGTAATACCACCCCACACTTTTCTGTTACACCAGTGTAGGCACCATACCCCAGTAAGGTGTTTCAGAGACCATCTTGGAGATGGAGAATGAACAGGGAGGATTTCAATGTTTTTAACAACATGTTAAAAATTGTTTTTAAGTACTTTAATGGGTATACTTTAAATAGAGGATGCCTTCTTCCTACCCCAAACTCCTGAGCCTTTCTCTGGAGAGAACCATGACTACTTCTCTGTGTGTTTGTAGAATGTTCCTGCCATAATGTGTGTGTGTGTGTGTGTGTGTGTACATGTGTGTAACAGAATGTTGGAATGGGACTCTTTTTTTTAATAAATTAATTTTATTATTTACTTTTATTTATTTATTTATATTATTTATTTATTTATTTGGCTGCGTTGGGTCTTCGTTGCTGCCCCGGGCTTTTCTCTGGTTGTGGCGAGTGGGGGCTACTCTTTGTTGCGGTGCGCGGGTTTCTCATTGTGGTGGCTTCTCTTATTGCGGGAGCATGGGCTCTAGGCATGCGGGCTCAGTAGTTGTGGCGCACAGGCTTAGTTGCTCTGCGGCATGTGGGGTCTTCCCGGACCAGGGCTTGAACCTGTGTCCCCCTGCATTGGCAGGCGGATTCTTAACCACTGCGCCACCAAGGAAGCCTGAATGAGACTTCTGATATCTAAATATTTTGACAAACGCTCTAGCCTTAGGCAATACACATACCCAAAGGATTACTTAAAAGTTGGCTGAATAGATCCTTTGACCTTCACCCTAGCATCCACCTTCAGTCTATATAAGTCTGAAATTCTATGAAAGTTAAAGCATAAGGGGCAAGTGCTATGGTTTTCTAAGTATGTTTGTGTATGTGTGTGTGTCAGATGGGGAGAGGGGCGCGGTGTTCCAAGGAAACCACTCAGAGTGATTGGGAACCTGGTAACTTTCTTGGGGAGAAAGTCTTGGGAGAGTTGCAGAAACATATACCCAGTGCAATCTCAACGACGCTACCAGGGCAAAGTGTGGTGAGAGAGTTCTTGGAAGAGCTGAAATGTGACACAGAGTTTGCTGCCTTCTTTCCAGCTATGTCTTTCAAGTAAACTCTTGTGCAAATATGCTCTGGGGACTCTGGAGGAGCCAACTGTGGAGGTGAAGGAGGTGGATGGAGAATGAAAGAGCTATTCACATCTTCTTTCATCACTACAAGTCCCCAGGCCACAGAACTGGCCTGAGCTGGAAGTGCAAGGTTAACGGGGGAAATTCTGAATTGGAAATGTCTTGAATTTTGATTTAGGCAGAACAGAATCATTTCAATACCTCGAAGTGGGTTTAGTTTTATTTTATTTATTTTATTTTATTTATTATTTTGGCCGCACTGCGCGACCTGTGGGATCTTAGTTCCCTGACCAGGGATGGAACCTGTGTCCCCTGCAGAGGAAGCATGGAGTCTTAACCACTGGACCACCAGGGAAATCCTGAGTTTAGTTTTAATTACGAATGTGAGACTCTTTCCATCTGAAAGTGACCAGAAATCTATGAGATCTACTTGAGACATCATGGGAAGGGTGGTGTGAAAGGGCATTCAATGCAGCCTGGGTGAAGGCTGTGGTAGGAAAGAAAGCTGAGACATGATTGTACTTCACTGAGTTCAGTTCATTCAATATGCCTTTGCATGTGTATTTATAGGCAACAATACAAAATACACAAAGGAAAAAAGGTACATTGTTTCTTTCATTTAGCAAAGTATCTTATCATGTCAACATACAGAGAGCTAACTTTGGGGTGGTTCCAGGGAGCCAGTTAATCACACTGGGTCCTCACTGGATTCTGAATGGAGGGTAAATGCCCAGAGGCAGATGGGGATGGAGGGGCACCATCTGCTTTAACCTGGTACTGTGCTGGAGGAAGATGCTGAGGCCGGAGGCCAGCGTGAGACTTCCTATGAATCTTCTCCTGAAGCCACCCTTCAGCAAGATTCAGACTTTGGGACAATCTGTGGGGAAAATTCGGGCTATAGAACAGTTCTTTACTCAGCTAGAAGCATAGAGGATCACAGCCTGGCCCCTAGCCCATCTACTGGGAGAGAGCAACACACTTTTTTTACTTGCAAATTCCTATGAATAAATGATTTTTGAGTACTCATTCTCATATATTCATTCATTTACAAATCACTACATATAAATTTACTGTTGCATTATTTTTTTTAAAAAAATTATTAAAATATAAATTTAAGAGAATGAAATAAAAATAAAAATAAATACCTCTTCTCATAGCCTAATATTTTATTCTCGCATCTCAGTGGATTGACTGGTGCACTGCCTGGGATGTGTATACTCTGCTGCTCTAGAAGGAGGGGAGCGAGAGTGGAGGAAGCGTGGGCTCCGTGTGGGCCTGCAAGCCCCATGTGAGAGCAAGAGCCAGAAGACTGGGCCGTGGTTTAGCAGCCACTTGCCTCATTTCACCAACTGAGTCACGAGTTTGGCGAGAGGAGAAAGAGACCTGAAGTATTCTTTCAATAGAGTTCTCTTCTGGAGAATGTGTTACCCAAAAACTGGATTCACCTCTGGGTGTGTGTCGAGCTAAAAGACACAACCAAGGCAAAGACTGAGAGAAGGAAGGATTTATTACCTGCAGCAAGTAAGGAGAACCAGGGATCTTTGGGAAAGACTAGGGATCTTTCCCAAAGCAGTGTCTCCATGAACAACAAAATCAGGGAAGTTTCAAGCTGAGGGTACATGCATATCCACGATGGGGCTTGGGTGACTGCAGAGTCCAAGCTTTAGTTGAGAGAAGTCACGAGGGTCAGAAAAGGTCAACATTTCATCCCTTAGGTTCCAGTTGGTCTCGTGGTTGAGCACCTGAGGAGGGTTTAAATTCTGCAAAACAGCTCAAGACAATGCTTTAGGGTAGTCTTTGAAACAGAACTGGGGGCCTTTACAGCTGATTTGTTATCTTTGCTATTGCTACTTCTCTTGCCTGATAACAGTTTATTTCTGCATTCTTTTGTTCCCTTAAGATCATTCATTACTGAGACCTGTTCAAGGGCTAGCATTGTGGCCAGGCTTAGATCACAAAGTGGTTTAGGTCAAAAATGGCTTCTCTTATGTCAAGAAAGCCACTCCTGGTTTTCTTTCCCTGGAGACCCCCCACCTTATCTGCTCACAAATGTAGCAGAAGTACTTCCCCTCCATGAAAACTTGAAGAATGCTGTAATAAGCACCTTCTACTCTAAAATTTAAAAGCAGTTTAGTATTCCACTATAAATAATCATGAGATATCTTGGAATATTTTTCTTTATGTGTGTCGGTGTGTTTCCTTTCTGCATATTCTTCCTCTAGACAGAGGGTGGGTAAACTACTGTCCATGGGCCAAATCTGGCCCATTGTTGTTTTTCTGGGACAGTCTATAAGCTAAGAATGCTTTTTACACTTTTCAATAGTTAAAGAGGGGAATTCCCTGGTAGTGCAGTGGTTAAGAATCTGCCGGCCAATGCAGGGGGCATGGGTTCGCTCCCTGGTCTGGGAAGATCCCACATGCTGTGGAGCAACTAAGCCCATGTGCCACAACTACTAAGCCTGCTCTCTAGAGCTTGCGAGCCACAACTACTGAGCCCACGCACTGCAACTACCGAGCCCACGTACCGCAACTACTGAAGCCCATGCGCCTGGAGCCCATGCTCCGCAACAAGAGAAGCCACCGCAATAAGCCTGCGCACCGCAACGAAGAGTAGCTCCCGCTCGCTGCAAGAGAAAGCCCACGCACAGCAACGAAGACCCAACGCAACCAAAAAAAAAAAAAAGTTAAAGAAAATCAAAAGAAGAATAATACGTTGTGGCATACAAAAGTTACAGGAAATTCAAATTTCAATGCCTATAAATAAAGTTTTATTGGAACACAGACACCCTCCCCAGTGTATGATTGTCTATGGCTGCTTTTACACCAGTATGGCAGAGCTGAGTAGTTGCAACAGAGGTTCTATGACCCTGGAACCTAAAGTGTTTCCTATCTGGCCCTTTACAGGAAATATTTGCTGCCCAGGGCTCTAGACAGTGGGAAATACATACTACCTCAAGGAAATTTAGGATTATGCTAGTAGGAGGAATGCAAATAGAAGCAAAGGGCTAATGTTTAGAGTAGTGTGTGTGTGTGTGTGTGTGTGTGTGTGTGTCTGGGTGTGTCTGGGTGTAGTGTTTATTTTCAAACAGGCTTTGGGGAATAAAAAGGGAAGGGGATCAAGGCATGGAGTTTATGCCATTACAATAGATAGGGAACAGAACAGGGATAGGCAAGTAATTCAAATCCCACATCCTTGCCCTGGAGAAACTAGATAAGGGTCATGGGGACTTCTGATAGCAAGGAGATGGTAGTGATAGGTAGGCTGGGAGTCTGGACCGGGAGTGACTCTTATTCCGGGGTCAGCACCAAGATGCCTGAGCCCGTACCACCTCCATCAGCCAGAATCAGGAAGCTGGGCAGAAGCTATGCCCTGTGGACTGCCTGTCAACAGTCACATGACCACCCCACGTCACCAGTGTTGGCTGATGATCGCCCGGTCATCACTGGGAGGAGGTTCCCCAACCACTATGCGTACACGTTACTAATGATGAAGGTTACCTGTGTGTGTCCTGAGACAGTGCTGCACCCCAACCATACTGCCCCATGTGGACACCCCACTTTCAATGACTCAGGATATTTTGAGCTCCACTGGAGCAGGTGATCAGGTCTTTGACACCATGGGTGGAGTGAAATGCCGGAGGGACCATCCTGTACTGGGGTGGGGCTGAACGGGGGTGGAATCCAGTCCACAACCTATGGATCATTTACATTTATTAGCATCTCGACTATCCATAGAAGTTAAGCCATGGTGGCACTTTTCAGCCAGAAAACAGGAATTTAATTAGAAAACCAATATGTATAGTTGTGCGGACATGTGCACCTGAGTGGTGAGCCTGGATGCACTCACCACTCCCCACCACTGCAATAGCTCTCTGACTTTATCAATACCTTCAATCTGTCATTATTTTTTCCCCTCTTTTATCCACCCCTCCTGGCTTCATGTTCTTTCTAGATCATATTCTATAATCTAACATTATAATGATTCTCCACAGACACCTGCAGCTCCCTTGCTCCTCTTCCCTCTGTCCTTTTCATCTGGCTTTTCTACTACTGAATCCTAGGGGCTGAAATTGTTATAGAAAATTCTATAGGGGAGAAGATTGATATGATGATAAATTCATAATCCACAGCTTCACATGGCCCATCAGTGCTGCTTGGCAGTTTTTCTGCTTTTCTCTAGTCAGCTTGCCCTAATTTTTTCTACAGCTTGTTCCATAACTTTGTAAATCTTTTTTAAAAAATTGAAGTATAGTTGATTTACAATGTTGTGCTAGATTCTGGTGTACAGCAAAGTGATTCAGTTATATATACATATATATATATATATATATTCTTTTTCATTATAGGTTATTACAAGATATTGAATATAGTTCCCTGTGCTATATAGTAGGACCTTATTATTTATCTATTTTATATATAGTAGTTTGTATCTGCTAATCCCAAAGTCTTAATTCATCCCCCCCTTCCACCCATCCCTGCAGCCTTTCCCCTTTGGTAACAATAAGTTTGGTTTCTATATCTATGAGTCTGTTTCTTTCTTGTAAATAAGTCCATTTGAATCATATTTTAGATTCTACATATAAGTGATATCATATGATATTTGTCCTTTTCTGTCTGGCTTACTTCACTTAGTATGATAATCTCTAGGTTCATCCATGTTGTTGCAAATGGTATTATTTCATTCTTTTTTATGGCTGAGTAGTATTCCATTGTATATATGTACCACATCTTCTTTATCCATTCATCTGTTGATGGACATTTAGGTTGTTTCCATGTCTTGGCTATCATACACAATGCTGCTATGAACATTGGGGTGCCTGTATCTTTTCAAATTAGAGTTTTCTCCAGACATATGCCCAGGAGTGGGATTTCTGGATCATACGGTAACTCTATTTTTAGTTTTTTAAGGAACTTCCATAGTTTTTTCCATAGTGGCTGCACCAACTTACATTCCCACCAACCGTGTAGGAGGGCTCCCTTTTCTCCACACCCTCTCCATTTATTGTTTGTAGACTTTGTAAATCTTTTTATATTTCTGATTCATCTGCTCCCACACCATGAAGTTGCATTTAAGGATTTTGTCTTCTATTTCACAGATAATTTAGGAGGCACCACAAAGAAACATCCTTGTTTTTGCTATAACAAATTAAAAGTCTACTCACATCTATAGCTATCCTCTCCCTTTCCCTTCCGTTGTGTCCTAACAGCCACAGCAAACATTTATATAGCACTGTGCTGTGTGTGTATCTACTCTTACGCTATTTTACAGATGATGAAACTCGGGTGCAGAAAGGTTAAGGAACTTGCCTAAGATCACACAAGGTGTAGAGCTCAGTTCTGAAGAGAGGAAGTGTTCCTCTTCCTACCAAAGGCCAATACTTCTTTTATTGTTCTCTGTTTCATCCCATTCATAGATTGAACCACCACAGAACATGGGAGAGTGGCTACTGGAGAACAATAACTGTCTCAGCCACGCTCTCGCGCTCTTCCGGTTGCCGACCCCAAGTTCATGTTCCCAACGAAGAGTGAGGCCAAACGAACTGAAACGTTGGAGTTTGGAGCAGAGAAAGGTTCATTGCAAGGGCCGTGCAGGGAGAACGGGACGTTCGTGCTCAGAAGGCCCAAACTCCCTGATGGGTTTCAGGGAAGTTTTTATAGGCAAATTTAGGGAAAGGGTTGCAGGGTGTGTAACCCTCCTTTGATTGGTTGGTGGTAACTTAACTGGGTGGTGTTCCAGAAAACTCAGTCATCACCCTTCTGGCTCCATCTGGCCTGGGATCCATGTGTTTGAACTCAGCCTCAAGTTACCATCCTCCCCCTGGGCCTTAGTTCCTGTAGAAGAACTCAGAGATATGTATCAGATTGCTCTGCACCTCCCCCGCAGAGGAACCAGGCCCAGGCCTCATTTCACTACTGTTTTTTTTCTTCATTCCTTTATTCTCCTAATTAGTAACTGTTTGAACCTGTCCTTTGGAAGGTCTAGGAGGCTGAAAGTCTATTTCCTACAAACAAGAAACGGGGAATATGGAAAGGCTTTTATGCCCAGGAGGTCCCCAAAGTGTCCACCTCGGTATCAATCCCCCTTTTCCTTTGATTCTCCTCAGTCTTGAGGGGAACAGGTGTTGGACAAGAAAGGGAATAATATTTTGGGTAGAGAGGTTAATCAAAAACTGAGCAGAGGAGCTCGGTTTTAGAGGGACTCAGTTTCCTTCCCTCTCTGACATCTTCAACCTCTTCTACTCAACCCCAAAACCCAATTGACACTCCATCTTTAAAAATTAAAATAATGCAGGGCTTCCCTGGTGGTGCAGTGGTTAAGAATCTGCCTGCCAATGCAGGGGACAAGGGTTCGAGCCCTGGTCTGGGAAGATCCCACATGCCGCGGAGCAACTAAGCCTGTGTGCCACAACTACTGAGTCTGCACTCTAGAGCCCGCGAGCCACAACTGCTGAAGCCCGCGCGCCTAGAGCCCATGCTCCGCAACAAGAGAAGCCACCACAACGAGAAGCCCGCGCACCGCAATGAAGAGTTGCCCCTGCTCGCTGCAACTAGAGGAAGCCCACGCACAGCAACGAAGACCCAACGCAGCCAAAAATAAATAAATTTATATAAAAAAAAAATTAAAATGATGCAAACCAAGACAAAACAAACTCAGTCTTCTCTCTGGACCTAACCTGATCTCCAACCATCCTTATTCTTCTCTCTTAAATAGGGAGCATCTCAAGAGAGCTCTCCATACATGCTGTCTCCACTTCCTCACTTATTTGTTCTTCAAAACACTCCAGTCTTGTTTTGGCCCCACCAATCTACCAAAAAAGCTAAGGCACCTATGACCTCTACATTAACAGATCTAATAGACACTTTTCAGTCTTCTGGATCTGCCAGCAGAATTGGACACTTTTTTTTTTTTTTTTTTCTGCACTGTGCCACATGTGGGATCTTAGTTCCCCAGCCAGGGATCGAACCCGCGCCCCTTGCACTGGAAGTGTAGAGTCTTGACCACTGGACCACCAGGGAAGTCCCAGAGTTGGACACATTTGATTCCTCTGTCTTCAAGCACTATCTTCTCTCAGCTTCTCCGTCATCTCAACTTTCACTTTCCTCCTCTTTTTCCCCCTTATCTGATCCTTCTCAGCCCTTTGCTGTTCCTTCTCCTCTCACTCCTCTCCAGAGCCCTTATGACTTTGACTTCTGGTTCCTGCACAGGAAGCCGGGCTGAACAGGAAGTGCTACAAACACAAGGTGACAAGTGCTCTTCACCCGTATTCTGATTTTACCTAAGGGGTAAAAGGATCTTGGTTTTACAAGCTACTTGCTAACCCAGCCTAACATCAGTGGAGGCTTCAAGGTGCAAAGAAAGTAACCTGGGCTGATAACCAAAATCATGGTTCTGCTCCCAGCTTCAAACAGAGCCCAAAACTCTAGATCCTATTTGACACTCAGTCCTCTGTCTTATTCTCCTTTACGATGACCTTCCTGGCTTTATGCTATTTCCCCTTAGACCGTGCAACTCTGACAAAACCAACCTGCAATACAGTTGCATTTTGCCTTGCACTTCCTCTTGAGCAAGGCAGCTAATTTCAGCCTCTATCACCTAAAAATATAAGAAAGTCCACTGTCTAATGTAAGGATACATCCCATAACAGGGTCTTCTGCCTGCTTGGCTCAGAGCTTTACCTCTTGGTATTTCCCTTATCTTTCTTGTCTTTCTTGAATCTAAGCCAAGAAGGTAGTATATTATTTTCTGCAAGTTTTTTTCCTTTTTATTTCTCTCTTTAAAAAAAAAAAAATCTCTTATCTATTCCTCCTTTTGACACTGAGAAGCTACCAGTAGCCAATAATGGACTTTCTTTTTCTTTTTACCTGCTGCAGAACTCCAGCCAAAAGCAGGCTTCCTGCTTTAACTTTCCTGTGTTAAAGCAGACACTTTAACACATGAATCACACAAAGATACTTGGGCGTCTCTGTGGCCAAAAGCCTGTAGTCCCCACCTCACTGAAGAGCTGGCTACTTTCCCAGAGCTGGGCAGCTGTGCAGTGTGGACAGGGCAGGTGACCTTCCAGAACTTGCCGGGCCTGTGTTATTCTTTCTGTTGAAATCTAATTTGTCCCTCTCACCGTTTCTTTGGATGCAAATGGTGGAGTTCTAATTTTTATTTGCTGCAGTCAGAGATTTAATCTACAAAGTCTGGAGGGGCTTACAAAATCAGATTCTAGAGCTGGGCTCTAGTATCTTAGCAGCTGAGAATGGGGGGAGGAAGCCTGGAAGGACCAGAAAATTTAATCAAATTATCACATGACCCTGAGACAGGTACTATAATTATCCTCAGTTCATGGGAAACTGAGACTTAGAGAGATTAAGTGACTTGAATAAAGTCATGCAGCCAGTGAGTGGTGGAATTAGGCTTGGGACTTGCTTCCAGGTTGTCCAGAGCCTGGCCATGCTCTCAGTGATTCCATTGCACTGCCTCTCTCTGTCAGCATTCCATTGTGAAAATCTTGCCAGTCACACAAGCTATGAGATGTTCAGATTCCTTCCAATTTAGGAAACAGTAGTTTTCAGGGTGCCATGTAAACCTGTCAGATAGTGTGCCTTAGGGACGGGACATTATTGCAAAAGTGGGAAACGTGTGTGACACTGCAATGCCTACCAATAACATAATGAGTAACTTTACAACAAATAATTGAAAGGTCTTTTCTCTACTCCTTGCCTGGATAAGAAGACAGACGGAAGTGTAAGAAATGACTAAGGAAGTGGTCCGATTCCTTAGCTTAAGGATGGAGCTTTGGCTCTCTCTCCCTGGACTGGCAGATTTGTATCACCATAGTATGAAGATGTAAATGAAGAGTGTGTGGATGGGAAGTTGATGATTTGAGGAAAGTTAAAAATAGTGCTGTGGATAGCTCAGAAGCCATTTGATTCGGGAAGCATAGTAATGTTGCAGGACAATTTTGTGTTTATAGGACTATTATGACTCTATTTCCATACTTGTATATTAGTCAGGGTAAGTAACACTAGCTGCTATAAGAAACATCCTAAAATATCAGTAACTTAACCTGATATAAGTTGTCACTGTCCAGCGTGGGTCTGTGGTGAAAGAGAAATGAGGGGGACCCAGGTAGATAGAGGTTCTATCATATTCAACTCGTGACTCCTGAAGTTCCTGTAGATGTGGAAATCCAGACATCAGATGGGGCAGGGGGAGGCGGCAGGTGGGGGCAGGGGAGAGGATAATGCAGAGGATCCAGGCTTGGAAGCAGTTTTTATGCACCAAGTTTGGAAATAGTACCCATCGTTACTGCCCATATTCCTTTGGCAGGAAGTGGGAAAAGGAAGCCTGGGGAATCTAGTTTGGCTGTGGGCCAAGGAAGGAGAGAACAGGGCTCTTGGAGAGCACAATGTGGAACTCTTCAGTGCCAGGTCTAATTAAACTTATCTTGATATTCCCTCTCTGCACTCACCCCCCTGCAGAGTGTCTGGCCCACACAAGCTCAGAGAACGGTCTGAATTTTTGAATGACTTAAGGGCTTGAGCTTAGATAAGAATTCAAGCTCTCTATTTTTACTTTGGTGTTCTTTAACTACTTGTACTTACCTGACCCAGACTGTAAAAAAAGGTCACTGTGTTCAGGGGAGGGAGAGGTCAGTATGGGCTAAGTGATCAAGAAAGACTTTGTGGGGGGACTTCCCTGGCGGTCCAGTGGTTAAGACTCCGCACTTCCAGTGCAGGGGGCGTGGGTTTGATCCCTGCTTGGGGAACTAAGATCCCACATACCGCGTGACCAAAAAAAAAAAAAGGCTTCAGGAAAAGCAGTACCTGAACTGGGCCCTATGGGGTGTTTAGGACTTGGATAGACCAAGCAAGAGGGGCGGCATCCTCCAAACAAATTTGCAAACATAGATTTGGACTCAGACAACCATATTTATTTATATTTTCTATTAATTAAAATTTTATTAATTTTTAAAAAAGGTAACACATTCACATGGTTCAAAATTCAAAAGGAAAAAAAGGATACAGAACTTAAAAAAAAATCTTCCCCCTACCCTGTTCCCCTTCCCAGAGGCAAACATTATTACTAATTTCTTTGGTATCTTTCCAGAGATGATCTCTGAATATAAAAACAAATATTTGGGAGTGCCCATCTCTTAACAATTTCACCATAACAAAGCATTATCTTTGCTAATCTGATTGGGTAAAAAATATTTCTGAGTTGTTTTAATTTGCACCTTTTATTTTTATGAGTAAAGTTGAGCATCTTTTTATATTTAGGGTCATGTGTATATTCTTTTTTTAAAAAAATTTATTATGTATTTTTGGCTGTGCTGGGTCTTTGTTGCTGCGCGTGGGCTTTCTTTAGTTGCGGCAAGCAGGGGCTACTCTTCGTTGTGGTGCGGGGGCTTCTCATTGTGGTGGCTTTTCTTGTTGTGGAACACGGGCTCTAGGCAAGCGGGCTCAGTAGTTGTGGCTCGTGGGCTCAGTAGTTGTGGCTCACGGGCTCTAGAGCACAGGTTCAGCAGTTGTGGCGCATGGGCTTAATTGCTCTGCGGCATGTGGGATTTTCCTGGGCCAGGGCTAGAACCCGTGTCCCCTGCATTGGCAGGCGGATTCTTAACCCCTGCGCCACCAGGGAAGTCCCTATATTCTTTTATCTGAACACTTTCCTTTGCTCATTTTTCTGTTGGATTATTATTACTATTCTGTTAGTAGTATTATTATTAATTTCTAAGAGCTTCTTCTATATTGGAGAAATGAAACCTTTGTCACTAGTAAGAGTTTTGATTTTTTTCAGTTTGATTTTTTTGTCTTTTTTCTTTTGCTTACGGTGGTTTTAAAAAAATATTAATTAATTAATTAATTAATTTTTGGCTGCGTTGGGTCTTCACTGCTGCGCGAGGGCTTTTCTTTAGTTGTGGCGAGCGGGGGCTACTCCTTGTTGCGGTGCATGGGCTTCTCATTGCAGTGGCTTCTCTTGTTGCAGAGTATGGGCTCTAGGCATGCAGGCCTCAGTAGTTGTGGCACACGGGCTCAGCAGTTGCGGCTCATGGGCTTAGTTGCTCCGTGGCATGTAGGATCCTCCCAGACCAGGGCTCGAACCCGTGTTCCCTGCATTGGCAGGCAGACTCATAACCACTGTGCCACCAGGGAAGCCTGCTTACGGTGGTTTTTGCAACACAGGATTTCTATTTTACATTGTTAAAATTTTGATCTTTTCTTTTATGGGTTATGAGTTTTGTGACATGTCTAGAAAGATCTTCCATACTCCAGGATTCCTTTTAGAAAAATCCTGTGCTTTCTTCTGAAGGGAGAAAATAGGGACTGTGGCACACAGAGATCCTGATACAGATTTAGGGTGACCCAAAGGGGCAGCACTCCTGGCCCTAGCCAGTCCCAGGCACCAGAGGAGACAGCAAACTTTGAGGAAGGCACTCCAAAGCAGGGATCCCCTGAGTCGTGGGATTGGGGCAGGGGCCTTGCTTGTAGGAGTCTAAAGGTCATACTAGAAAGCAGAGATTCACTCCTGACCAAGAAAAAAAAATTAGATAAGGGGACTCTAGCTGTCCACAAAGTGATAAGGAAGATCTGCTGCTTATATTGGGATCTTCTTTTGGTCAGCTTGAACCAGGCATCCCTGCATCGCCTGAGGACCAGGTGATCTCAGCCACGCCTGCGGCCTCACATACTCTTTCTGTGCTGATGATTCCAGATTTATATATCCAGTTTCTACTGCTGAGCTCAGACATCTCTAACTTAACTATGTCTAAAATGGAACTTTTGATCTTGTTTCCTGGATTTGGCGGTGCTCCAGTCTTCATTATTTGTACCAGAAACTTGAGTCATTTTTGGCTTCTCATTTCCCTTTATTTCTAACTTTTATTTATCACCAGGTTATGTCGATTTCTCCTCCAAAGTCTATCCTAAAACCTGCTGCTGCTAAGTACTTCTGCAGCTCCCCTCTTAGCCAAAGCCACTATCATCTCTTGCTTAGATTGCTTCAAGGTATCCTAACTGGTGTCCCTGCTTCCGTTCCTGCTCCCAACCCCATGGTCTGTTTCCCACAGTCTGCTCCCTCCACGTCTCTCTTCTCCCTCTTGCCTGCTTTTCACTTTATGTGCAGCTGTGTCGGTGTGGAGTTCTCAGAACACCCCCCGGCCCTCTCTGTGCATTTGTACCTACAGTTCCTTCCTCAAATACCTTCCTATCCTTTGACCCTTTGGCAGACTCCTACGTGTCCTTCAAATCCCAGCCCAAATGCCTCTTCTGTGCTGCTGTACGCTGCACACCAGACCCCAACCCTCCTTTACCTGATTCCTTGTAGAAGCTCATTTAATGTTTGCTTGAATAAATAGATGGACTCGAGTGGCATGAGGACTGAGGAGGGAAGGGCCTGAATTTTGCTGGGGTCTGGAAGAAAGAGAGACAGGGAGAGTCTGCACAAGTGAGATAGGAAGACAGGAGTATAGCCATTTTGGAAAAGGAGTGGGGAACAGCTTTGGACAAAAGAGGTCTTGCAAGCTAAAAAACAAAGTCCCTGGGGACCTGAGCCCTCGAGTCAAAAACCAAGCTCGCAGGAGTAAAAGATGAACTTTATCTCTGTCACACTAACAAGTATACCTAGTTGCCACAAGACAAGAAGCTCAACTATAAATTTTAAGCTTATCTGTTCCTGTGCTTTCTTGCAGAAAATGCTCATGCATTCCATTCCCCTCACAGAAGCACTCCCAATTCCTGATAGCCATCATGGAGCCGCCTGCTGCTGGTCAAAGAAGTTTGACGATTTCTGGAAATTATCAGTGATCACAAGATCCCTTTTGTTATGAAAGCAACTTGCCCCTTCCATGGGAGCTGGCATTTTGTTTTTTTCTGCCTTCTTCCTTGTGCACAAGTTATCTCTTTTATTTATTTATTTGGCTGCATTGGGTCTTGGTTGCTGTACGTGGGCTTTCTCTAGTTGCGGCGAGCGGGGGCTACTCTTCGTTGCGGGGCGTGGGCTTCTCGTTGCGGTGGCTTCTCTTGTTGCGGAGCATGGGCTCTAGGCGCGCGGGCTTCAGTAGTTGTGGCACGCGGGCTCAGTAGTTGTGGCTCGCGGGCTCTAGCGTGCAGGCTCAGTAGTTGTGGCGCACGGGCTTAGTTGCTCCACAGCATGTGGGATCTTCCTGGACTAGGGCTCGAACCCATGTCCCTTGCATTGGCAGGCTGATTCTTAACCACTGCGCCACCAGGAGAGTCCCACAAGTTATCTCTTTAAAATAAAAAGCTTTGCTTGCCTAAGAGTCTTGTGGAAGAGATATTCATTTCTATGGTATTGCTGTCCAAGAATCTGAGAAGGGCCCCGGTGACACTAGGGTCTGGGGTGGGTGTCATGCCTAGCAGGTTGCTGGGTCTGAGGAGCTCTCAGCTCTCTAGGACTGTGATGGGACAGAGGCCCTGTTTGTGAGGGAGAAGGGGTGAGGTGACCCAGACGTGTGACCCGGTGTTGGGAGCCAGAAGATGTGAGCCCCACGTGGGGGCGGGTGGGCTTCTCTGCTCTGGACAGAATCTGGTCCTCTCAGGCCAGGGTTCCTGGGATGAGATCAATTGCCTCAGCAGGGCCCACTCTCCTCATGAGACCCGGGCACAGCTGTGGCCACGTCTGAAATAGGGACCCAGGAGCAAAGGCAAAACAAGATGGAAAGCCCTGGTGACCAGAGGCCTCTGTCTTGGCCTCTCTGGAGACGGGGGGGCAGGGGGGGGGGAGGGGGAAGGTAGCTGGAAAACCAGGTGGGACCTGCTCAGCTCTTGGGGGCCAAGAGCCTCCCAAATGCCACTCTATATGCCCACTGGGCTCTGAGTAAGGGTCTCTAGTTACTGAGGGGCAGAGGGTCCTGAATGAGGGGACTCAAGGTCACTGAGGGGCCCTGGTCATTGAGGCTTGATCGAGGGGCTCTTGTCTCTGGGATTCATGAGCTGCAAGTCCTGGTCATTGAATGGCCTGAGAGGGAGGCCCTAGCCACTATGGGGCTTGAGTGAGGGATTCTGGCCATTGAAGCTCAAGTGAAGGTTTCTGGTCATTATGGGGCCTGAGAAAGAGGCCCTGGTCTCTGCGGGAGGGGGTTGGGGGCTGAGTGAGGGGCCTGATCCCTGAGGACCTGTCCTGGGGGCCATGGCCACTAAAGGGCTTGAGCGGGGGGCCTCTGAACACTGAAGTCTGAGTGAGGGGCCCTGGTCACTGGGGGCTTAAGGGGGAGGACACTCTATTAATCGTGAGCTGAGGTGCATGGGGGAGGCTTCCCAGTGCCCCCAGTCTGTTCAGCATGTTCCCGGCCTCACCAGCATGGCCATGAGAGCCAGCAGATGGCACTGTGGCCTCACACGTGGCCTGAACTCAGCATGGGGGGCCGTCCTCGGGCAGGCAGTCCTTGGGGTGGAGAAGCTCAGCTGAGATGGGCTCAGGCTCAGCCTCCTCCACCAGATTCAGCAGCTGCAGGGGAGGGTCGGAGGGGAGGTGGGGAGTTAGATGAACTCTGGCCAAACTCCTTGGGATGATGGCCCAAGGTAGATACCCTGGAAGCAGAGAATTCTGTGCTGTGGGTTAGGAGTTCTGAGTATGTTTTGTACACCAGGATCCAGGACAGGCTTGATCAATAGCTCCGGAGCCCAGAACAAACTCTACTCCAAATCTGGCCACACATACCCAGATGTATTATCCCCTCTGGATTGGTTCAGTTGTCCCTGTCCATAAATCCCAGACAAACCAGGATCCATCCTGAACATTAGAGAGGTTGTTTCCCAGAGCATTTGGTGTCCTGTAAAACCCAGACAGAATTAGAGTCTGTACCTTGTCATGGTCAGAACTTGTCAGAGCCCAGAACTTGTTGATACCACACATCCCAGGGCCTGGTCATGTTCCAGAACTGTGTCACATTCCAGGGCCTTGTCATACCCCAGATACAGTTACAGAGCAGTGCTCTGTCATCCCATGGATAAAGGCACCCTGCAGGACCCTGTCACCCTTCATACACAGAACAACCCGGGGCCTGAACTGTCAGCCTTTATATACAGGCATTTCCCAGGGTGCTGTCACAGCCCATGCTTGGCCCTGAGCTGTGATAGTATCTGTGATGTGACAGCCGAGCTGTGACATATTGAGTACATGACCAAACACTGAAATGTGCCTAGATTTGAGTGATGACAGAGGCCTGGGCTGTGATTTTATTCAGAGAGTGCAATAACTGGTCTCAAAATCTGTACTTGTGAGTTTGGCTGTCATCACCAATAATTCATGATTAGCATCTCTAATGATCATGGTGACAAGTGCTGAGGAGGGTACAGTGTATAAAGCAGTGCTTTGCCAACTATTTGTGGTGGAAGACCAGTTTCATTTTTTAAATTTCCATTTTGGATCCGCTACAGACTGACACTTTTGTAAAGTGCAATTAAATTGCTAGAAAAATGAAATTGAAAAGAGCCATACAAAGTGAGTTACATCATGCCTTCCCACTGTATTTCCAACATCACAATGTTTGTATGATACTGGAACCTGTCCTCATATGTTATGTAAATAATCTGAAACTGTATATTTTTCAAAGGTTTTTTTTAAACTTTGGGGAATCTTGTTAAGATGTTAAAGGAATGAAAGAGCTGAAAAAAAAGAAAAAAGAGAAAAGCCATATAAAGTATAAGCCCATATTTTAAAAAATAGAGGTTTTATTTTGGAATAATTGTAAATTTATAGAAAAGTTGCAAAGAGAGTAGAGCGAGTTGCTGTATAGTCCTCACCCAACTTCCCCAACGCTAACATCTTAGATAACTGAAGGATATTTGTGAAAACTAACAAATTAACATCGTACCATTAACTAAACTATGGACTCTCTTTGGAGTTCAGCAGTTTTCCTGCTAATGTCCTCTTTCTGTTTCAGGATCCAATCTGGGATACCACACTGCATTTAGTGCACTTTTTATTATTAGGTTCCAATGACATATAATTATTCTGTCAAATTGATATAAAAGTTTCTAAGCACCTAATCTCTGAACTGTCTCTTCGTGGACCGGTAACAATCTGTGGCCTGGCCCTGGGGTGCCGGCCACACCTCGAGTAGCACTGGAATAAGGAACAGTTGCCATATTTATTGTGACACATCAGGAGTGTGAGAAGGGTGGACGTGGCCGGCATGAACAACCAAGGCACAGGGTACAGAGGAAGGAAAGATGGTACCAGATGGTTGGGCCTTGGCCATGGCCTGTGTGGAACAAATAGGACTGGGAAACTTTAGGGAAAGAAGTCCCAAAAGATACCCAGCGAGGCTGTGGTCCTGCATTTGTGTGCACTGTACTGAACTTCGGTGTGATGTCAGCAACCGCCCCCAGGTCCTGATGAGTATTTATGAGCTCACTGAGCTATGCAGGTGTCTGGGTGGTGAACTTAGGACTTGAAAAGACAATATCGTGTATGGGCTCGGAGATTCCAAACTCTGACCTGGGCCCCTGCCAGTCCGAGGACTCTGGTGAGTCAGCATAGTCTTAGGACGACTTAGGTCTAGGATTGCACGACAGGACACCAGGAAGCACAGAGGTTCAGGGACGGCAAAGTTCCCCTGGGGAAGGAGAAGGAGACCAGGAGAAGGACACGTGCGCTCCAGGGCCTCCCTTCATCCTGACCATGTTGTGACCCGAGCCCCCAGCAAGTGGGTAACGTGAACATTCCAGGCCTTAGTCTCCCATGTATGCAGTGGGGTAAATAATTCGTAACCTCAAGGAGGAGTCTGAGAATGAAAGAAGAATCATATGGAAGTATCACCATGACACCATGACAGGAGCTCTCCTTTCCTGCTCACGACAGCCCAGCTAGAATCTTCGGTTTCTCCACCTTCACCTCTTTCTTTTCCTCTAGGAAGCTGGAATCAAGGTTCTAGTAGGGGTTGTCTGGCCCATGTCCCCTCACATCACAGATTCTCCAGCCTCCTCCTCTTTGCACTCATCCCTCAGGTGTCAAAAGGAAGCCTCCGGGCCCTTCCCTCCATCACTTCCAAGACGCACAGCTTGCTGCTCAACACTTCCCATTCTTGATCATCATTGCTTATTTGATCACAAGTAAGTAATGGTGGAAACTGAGCCTGTCTTATTTCCAACACCAACAAGTGCCTGGCCCATAGTCGATATTTCATAAATATTTGTTGAATGAATTACTGGGAGGAAAATATGTGATTTTTTTCCTTTAAACAATTTTGAGTATAGTTAACACAGAGTAATACAGAATGTACAGTCAAGTGTCAAAATAATCGTTGCTTGGAACTGAAGAGGTTGCCTGGCAAAAAAGATGGCCCTGATGGACATGAATTCAATATACCATAAAGTTGGAATCAGAAATTTATTGGTAAAGGAAGAAATTTATTCCATACATGGGCTGGGAAAACTGGCTAGCATAAAAGAAAAATAATCTGTCTTTTCCTCACATTGTATACCAAGAACTTTCCAGATGGGCTAAAGAGCTTTAGAAACCTCGGAAACACTAACCTATTTATCAAATATCTGGAAGGAAGGAATTTTCCATCTTAGAAGCAACAGAAGCAGTCACAAGGGAAAAGGTTAACTGATGACTATATAAGTATTTTAAACTTTTGCGTGTTAAAAAAAAAGAAAGGTAACCCAAATAAAAAGGCAAACAAACTGGGGAAATATTTGCAGTCAGCTGCAGCAAGAACTTTCATAAACTGATTTCAAAAGAATACACGGAGGCCCCAGTGAATAAATAGAGTATGTGACCAGATGTTTTCCCAAAAAGGAAAGACATGGAACGGTGCTTAATCATGATAATGAAAGATAACTCCAGGAGGAAGAGGTCCATCGTGGCCTAAAGAGTCAGGGGAGATTTCACAGGTGACGGGGAGTGTGAGCTTACCTGAAGACAGGCACTTTATGGAGATGGAGGGAGGAGATGTCACACACTTGGGTGGCATTTCCTGCTCACTCGCCTCTCCTGGCTCCCCTCTGACTCTGCAGGCCTTTTGAGGCCGAGAGCTGGACTCTCTCCTTAGTGTCTCTTTGGCCACCATTATCCATCAGTAAGGGAAAGGACTTTATTCACGGAAACAAACCACCACGGAACCTCAGGCAGGCCTAGCAGAGGGATGTTCTGGAGCGAGAATTCTGTGGCTGTAGGCTTTGGGAGCTGGCTGAAGACCCTGACTTTCCCTGTCTCACCTATCCCAGCAATCTTGGAGTTTTCTGACTTAAAAACCAGCTGCCAGCCCACCTTTGCCCCCAACGCTTAATCTGAGTTAAACTGTTCCTTTTTTACAACGCTCTTGGGAATGCGAACAAAACTGTCATTAATTTCTCTGAAACACAGCTCAAACTAGCATTTTCACTTTAAAGTCTTTTCTTTTTATGACTTCTAATAGCAACATTCCATAAAAAAATTAAGCAAGCAGTACATATTCATCGGAGGAAATACACATATAGCTGGCATTTCTGAAAGTTTTTCTGAAGAACTGAGAGGAAGAAGAAAATAGAAAATATAAATAGTTCACCAACAGTCACGTTTCCAAGCAGAGCATGAAGATACCACGATAAGGAGACCCTGCCCCACCGCTGGACTTTCTGAGCCTGTGGGCAGGCTTCCTCTCCAAGTTCCCGACCTGACTAGGTCTGGGCACCTCGACTCCTTCCCCGTTGGAGAGGTCTCCTGACATCCTTGTTGCCTCCAGGCTGCAAAAGCCAGATTCGTGCTTGCAGCTCCCTCCGGCTCAGCCTCCCACTCAGCTCTCTTTCTGGTCTAAGAATGTGACTCACACTCAGCCGCATGCAACAGCCGTCCTCAGTCGTTTCTCCACCCACCATGTGGGATGGATGACATCCATATTCAGACACACTCTCAAAGGTTAAACACAATTTAATCTAAACCCAGGAAGGATTTGGGCAGGAAATGAAAGCCAATGGTAAAAATAACCATTACGTCTCAATGCAGTATGATGACTTGAAATTGGCACGGCCGTTGGTGTGTTAGCAGTCTGCCCACTCTAGTCTGCTGCACACGTAGCACAGGCTTTGGAGATGCAATTCCTGGGTACTGGCTGTGATGTTACCTCTTCCTCTCCCAAATTAGTGAGGGTGACGTTACTATAGGGATAACCTCAATAGTGGGTCACCACTAAGTCTCACGCATATATTTTTAGAGCAATTATTGCGTTTAGTTGTATGTCTATTTTCCCAACTAAACTTACGTGTTAGTGGCTGTATCCCTAGTGCCCAGCACAGTGCCTGACGTTGACCAGTGGACAAGGATTGAATGAACGACTGAATGAACCCATTTTGCTGTAAAGCCTGTCTGCATCTTGCTCTGATTCTAAGAAACCCCACTCTCCTTCTAGTCCTGTCTCCCAGGTCGGTGCCACCAGCAGCCCTTTGCTGCTACATTTTCTAAACTGTTTGCTTTCTCGGTGGCCTGTTTGTGTTTGTCTAGCCTCCCAGTTTTGACATCTTGGCCCTGTTTCCTGGGCTCCTTTTTTTTTTTATAGATTTATTTATTTTTATTTATTTATTTTTGGCTGCGTTGGGTCTTTGTTTCTGCTTGCAGGGTTTCTCTAGTTGCGGCAAGCAGGGGCTACTCTTCGTTGCAGTGGCTTCTCTTGTTGCAGACCACGGGCTCTAGGCGTGCAGGCTTCAGTAGTTGTGGCTCATGGGCTCTAGAGCGCAGGCTCAGTAGCTGTGGTGCACGGGCTTAGTTGCTCCACGGCATGTGGGATCTTCCCGGATCAGGAATTGAACCTGTGTCCCCTGCATTGGCAGGAGGATTCTTAACCACTGCACCACCAGGGAAGTCCCTCCTGGGCTCCTCTATCTAAGTCTCACCTTTTCCAGTCATCAAGAGTCTTTGAGATACCCTTGAGAGCTTTATTTATTTATTTTTATAAATTTATTTGTTTATTTTTGGCTGCGTTGGGTCTTCGTTGCTGAGCGCGGGCTTTCTCTAGTTGTGGCGAGCGGGGGCTACTCTTCGTTGCGGTGCATGGGCTTCTCATTGCGGTGGCTTCTCTTTTTGCGGAGCACGGGCTCTAGGCGCACGGGCTTCAGCATTTGTAGCTCGTGGGCTCTAGAGCGCAGGCTCAGTAGTTGTGGTGCACGGGCTCAGGTGCTCCGCGGCGTGTAGGATCCTCCTGGACCAGGGATTGAAGCCATGTCCCCTGCATTGGCAGGCAGATTCTTAACCACTGCGCCACCAGGGAAGTCCCTTGAGAGCTTTATTCAGAGTGAGAGATTTCTCCATCTTTCTCCTCCCCTCAGCTGGAGTTCTAAGTTGGCTCTTCATCTAGATTTTGACTCTTTGACAGTATATTTATGTCTTATCCACTTTTATGTCATTCAGAACATGAAGTACAGGCATGTAGTACAGGCCTAGGTACATGTTAGGCCCACCTCCTTTGCAGCATGTACTATGATTTTTATTAAATAAGTAACCATGTAGTTTGTCTAACATCTGTATCTCCCATTTGGAGGTAAATTCCACAAGGTCAGGGACTCTATTTAATTCACTTCTGAATCCCCAGCATGTAGCATAGGACCCAATACACAGTACATCTCAATATAGATAAAAATGATAAGAATGAATGAATGAATGAATGAATACAGGAATTAGTAGACTGAATGAATGACCAATTATGACTTTGATAAATAGAGTATGGTTTTGTTTCTCTGGAAGGAAGCCTTAGACGCTGAAGGCTCTATTTGTGAAAGGGAAAAACAGGCCTTGGGGCAATTGGAGGCCAAAAGCAGTGGTTAATGCTTAAAGCGACCCATGGGCAACCTGTTTAAGTGCAGGGCAGCCCAGCTTGGGCCAAAATAGAGGGAACAAATGGCTCGGGGAGGGCTAAAAATGGGAGTGGGAATTTGGGTCACAATTTCCTACACCCTACCCACCAATTTCTCCCATAATTGTATTTACTTTGGACCCTGAACCACGTTCTCAGAGGATTTGGGGTAAAAGTGGAAGTTGGTTTGTTTGTCTGTTATACCATTCATGTGGATTAGTGTGTGGCAGCAACATTTCAAAGAGGATTATTGCTAATCTCTCCCAATGCAGGTGGGCTGGGGCGGAGGTGGCCAAAGCGGACCTTTTGGGGGACAATCCCTGGGACTGCACCAATTAGCCCAGCAGGCTCACACTTCCTCCTGAGATCTGGGCTCAGCTGTGGCCCCTGTCTGGACAAGGGGCCCAGGGACAAGGCAGGAGGCAGACGTCCTGGAGGCAACAGGCTTTGGCAGCTTCTCCGGGGACCAGAGGGAAGCAGAAGGTGGACGGGTGACCTGAAGGGACCCACTGAGCTCTTGTTATGTCACTAGACCTTAATTAAAGCCCTTTGGTCACGAAGCCCTGAGCGGTGGGCACTGGGCCCCCAAGGGAGTGGGGCTGGATCCAGAATGTTAAAGGTCTAAACATATTAAAGATTATGATTGGTCTCCATATGTCATTCAAAGTAAAAACAGTTAAACCACAAAATAAGTGCAAAGAAGTTCAATACAGTTCAGGTTTATCTCATGAAGGTCACATTGATGCTTTTCTGCAAACGTTGACTTCTTTAAAAGAAACTTTTTTTCCATTTTGTTTTGGTGTTTCCACTTTAGTAATGCCGGAAGGTCTTTCTTGGCGGCCTCTTGAGGAATCTGTCCTGACAATGTGTCTGAGGGAGGGGCCCTGGCTCACTGAGGGGCTGAGGGAGGGGCCCTGGCTGCTAAAGGAATGGAGGCAAGATCTCCGATAACCGAGGTATCTCTGTGAGGATCCTGGTCACTGAGGACCTGAGGAAAGGTCCCCATCACTGAAGCATCTGAGTCAGTGGCCCTGTTTACTGAGGGGTTTGGGGGAGGCATCTGGTCACCAAAGCCTGAAGAAGAGGCTCTGGTCGCAAATTCTTGAGTGTGGTCAACGGTTCCCAAGTGAAAAGCTCTACTCCTTGAGAAGACCAAGGAGGGTGTTTGGATTCCAGAGTTAAGGTCACTGAGTGTGGAGTTCCCAGCTTTGAGGTTTGAAGAAAGGGCTGACCACCAAGACATGTCTGAGGGTTTTTGGTCAATGGAAAATATAAATAAGAGGCTCCCTCTATCAAGTCTGGGCTCACGGACTTCCCTGGTGGCGCAGTGGTTAAGAATCCGCCTGCCAATGCAGGGGACACGGGTTCGAGCCCTGGTCCGGGAAGATCCCACATACCGCGGAGCAACTAAGCCCGTGCACCACAACTAGTGAGCCTGCGAGCCACAACTACTGGAGCCCGCGCGCCTAGAGCCCGTGCTCCGCAACAAGAGAAGCCACCACAATGAGAAGCCCATGCACCTCAACGAAGAGTAGCCTCCGCTCGCAGCAACTAGAGAAAGCCTGCGTGCAGCAACGAAGACCCAACGCAGCCAAAGATAAATAAATAAAATTTAGAAAAAAGAAAAAAAAAGTATGGGCTCACATAGGTGGGAAAAACTGCCCAGTGTGGGGTGCAATAGCTGAGATTCCACAGCCAGATTAAAGCGCAGTGGCCTTTAATTCCTTCTCCTTCCTCCTTCAGCCTGACCTGCAGATCTTCCAGTCACCAGTAGATGGCACTGCAGCTTCACACGAAGAGGGGGCTGCTGGCTTGGAACCCAAGGTGGGGCCCAGGTGCAAGCAGGTGACACGTGGGAGATAGAAGAAATTAGTTGCCCCTCCCCCCTCCCCAGACTCCCTGGAGGAAGGGAGGAACTAGGCTTTGATGGACAAGGGAGAGCCCCTAAACACAGGCCACCTAGAGGCTGAGTCCTGTTAGCACCAGACCAACTAGTTCCAAATGCAGAGTGACTTTTTAGTGTTCATTTGCTCAGCAAGTGTAGGTCCAATACATAAAGAATTTGTGCTAGGCACTGAGGGTACAAGGGTGATTAAACAAGGTCACTGTTGTTGAGAAGTCCATAGTCTTGGAGGCGAAAAATTAATATAAACATATTAAATTAATTTAAATGTGATAAAGACTGTAACATAGGGATGTAGACAATGCTGTGGGAGTCCAGGGAAGGAATGAATATAGAACACGGGGAAGAAAGAGGTGGCATTGAGCAGAGTCTCAAAATAGGGGCTGGGATTTTGTTTGTGTGGCACAAATGAGGGAAGGTGTCTGGGGTGGAAGCAAAGGTATGAGTAAAGATATGGGTGAGTGAAAGAGGCCGGGTGTTGAGGGACCTTTGTGCAGCCCCAGGTGTCTAGGGTATAGGGAACAGGGTGGGAGTGGGCTGGCAGGACGGTGAGGAGTAGGAATGACAGGTACATATGGGTAAGATCATTAGGAACCTTGTAACCCATATTTAGGGATTTGTTCATGGTCCTTTAATGGATGAAGAATCAGGAGGGTTTTCAAGTAGGCAGGTGACATATTCAGGTTTCTGTTTAATTACTCTGGTAGCCAAGGTATGGGGTGGATTAGAGGAGGAACAGACTGTATGCAGGAACCCAGTTTGGCAACCAAATTAGAATTGATGAGGGTTAAGTTAAGAAGGGATATAGGGAGAAGAAAACAGACTTGAGGGGTATTTTAGGAGGGAAGATGAATAGGATTTTGTGCCAAAGTAGATGTGAAAGATAAAGAGAATAAAGAATTTAGGGAAACAATAAATGTTGACATTTACTAAGAATTTAACATTTATCATTTTTAACATTTTATATTTAACATTTATGATTATCACTAATCATAACAGAATTCTATAAGGTCAGAATTATTACCCCCATTTCCAGCTGAAGAAACTGGAGCTCAGGGAGGCTACGTGACATGTCAAAGGCCACACAGCTAGTTCTGTTCCCCACCTGGTTTTCCTATCTTCAGCCTTATCCCCCACAGGTCACCCTCCACACAGCCACCAGATTGAGCTTCAGAAAATCCTTCCTTAAAACCTTCCAATGGCTCTCTAATATGTATAAGATAAAACAAAGCCCAAGCATTTCACAGCTGTGCCCAAAGTTCTCGGCCATCTAGTCTCTGCCGCCCTCAGTTTTTCTCCAGCCCTTTCTAAAGATGAGGGAGACAGGGCTGCTGGCAGCTCCCTAAAGGGCATCCCTTTCTTGCCCGTATGCACTTGTATATGTGGCGCGCTGCTGCTGTACACCCCACCCGGAGACCTTCACATGCACTGCACCTACCACATGTACTATCTGACCAACTCCTACTCATCCTTCAAGTCTCAGCCTAAATGTCACTTCCTTAGGGCGGCACTTTGTGACTCACCCTCAACCCCAGGAGCTAAGGCCTTCATATAATGTATCGTCACAGCATCTAGTACTTTTGTTTCATAGCATTTATCACAATTATAATTAATTATTTGCATAATTAGTGACTTAATATCAGTCTCTTCCACTGGACTACAAGCTCCTTGACAGGAGGGCCCTACCTAAGGATATTCATCATAGCTTTTTTGTAAAAACAAAAGTACCAGGAATGGAGGATTGGTTCAAGAAAATGTGATGGAATAGTCCTTATAATGGAATATTATGCAGTCATTAAAATGAATAAAATTCATGCCACCCTCCCTCAAGTCCCACCCAGGACCTGTTGGCAGAGGATGAGAAGACTCAAGGCTGATTTGCAGAAAGCTCTGCACAGGACGCAGCCATCAGGCAGAAGTGGGCAGGAGGAAGGAAAAGCCATCCTTCCCACTGCCTGGAAGATGGGAATGTCATTACTCATCATTATACTTTAATAATCATTCCCCAAATGTTGGCTTCCTGACACCAAGATTCTTTCACTATCCAAGTCAAGGCCATTTTCACTAGATTGGAAAATGGTCGTTTCACATTTCTCATAACACACAGCAGAAGGAAGACAAAAAGGTGTCCTGGTGTCATTTAGGATGATTAATCGTGACTGCTATTGAAGAAAAGTGCTTTCCCCCCACTCTCTACAGTTTATTTATATGGCAGGAGCTTCTCCAGAGTAATACTCTTGGCCTCTCTCCCCAGAAGAGGAGTTAATAACTTAGTGGAATGACAAATTTGAGAAGAACAAACTGAGCATATTAGTTCAGCACCTCCATTTCTCTTTTTGGGAGGCAGGCCGACCACAGAAGCATGCATACTGTAGGATGTTTTAAATGGACTTGCCCCAACAGGGAGACCTCCGTTTTCTAGCATGATCTATGACTGGGTAAGACTCTATTTCTGGGGTTCACTATTGGAAAGCTCATTTATCCAATGATACGAGCCACCTTCTCCAATATTAACTTTATCACAGTAATAAAAGTAATATATTGACTTCTACTTTTTAATTGGTTTTGAACTCAGGAGAGGAAAAGAGGGACCTATTTATTGAGGATCCACAGAACATCAACATCTGATTCACTGGACCAGGAGCCTTAAGAAATAAACAGGGGGTAGAATTTGGGGACCCAACTAACATGTGAAGAGGCTTTTGGTGAGGCTGGGGTCTGTAGCTTTAGGTCTGGACTTTAGTAAGCATGTGCTTGTGGCTGCAGTGGTTTGTGGAAGCTTACACTGAGCCATGTGGAGGGTTTTGTTTTTGCACAGAGTTGGTTTTTTTTTTTTTTTTTTTTTTTTTTAGTTTTATTATTTGGCTGCGTTGGGTCTTAGATAGGAGACCTGTTTTTGGTCTGTTTTTGGAATCAGAATCCAAATAAGACGTAATCATTAATATTAGTTCATAGGTTTCTTAGATGTTTTTTAATCTATATATTTCCCTTCTATCATTCTTTTTTTTCTTTGAAACTTACTGGTTGAGGAACCTGGGTTATTTGTCCTGTAGAATGTCCCACAGTACGCATGAATTGCTATGTTATCATTGAAGATGTTTCTCTGTCTCACATATTGCTGGTGAATTGGTAATTATATCTGGAGACTTGATCAGATTCAGATTTGATTTTTGATTCGACCCCTCTGGGGCAAAGGGGTCACTTCTCTGGTAAATTTGGGACAAATGAGTCGGGCATGCTCAACACTCTGACTCTCTTTAGCCAGGTTCCCCAGGATACACACACTCTGCTTTCCTCTTCCATGAAGTAAAATTGAAAGGGGTCCATCCTGAATGGGCTAGGGGATGGGGTGGGGAAGGGGGAGAGCTATAGTTTTCTTGCCCAGAGTGGGTGGGTTAGTTTCCCTAATCCTGGGGGTCGGGATCAAGAAGCCCGTTTACTAAATGATGCGGCCACCCTTGCCAATATCAACTTCATCAGTAGCACGGTTGTTTTTTTGATCTCTCATTTGCCTTATTCTTTTGAATTATTTCTCAACTGATTCAGAACTTTGGAAGGGAATGGAGGGGTATTATTTATTGGTGTCCCTAAACTCTACAACAACCATCAAGGATACATAGTCTAGCTACTTCTATTAGACAAGCTTCTGTGCCTGCCTAGCCCACAGATCCTGTAAGAGCTGGCCCTGTGTACCATGTTCATCTCATTCCCGAATTGCTGGGCAACAGCTGGTTGTATCTGACCCAAGGCTACCAGTTAGATGCTCATTCTCTTTATCTCTCAGGACATTCAACTAAGACACAATGACTAATATTTGACAGAAGGCACTTGAGCTGGGTTGAGATGGCTACTTTCTCTCCCTGTGCATTGCTGATAAGAAGGCACAGAGAGTGAGCTTCAGGGGAAGCAGCGTGGAGGAGGCATGTGGAGAGGAGTGGAGCTGAGAGATCAGGAGGCCTTTGAGAATGAGAGGGAGAAACCTGGCCCCCTGACTCCCTTGTTCTAGTCCTCCAGGCTTTTCTTGTCCTTAGATGCTGTGAGATGGTCACTTGATCCTACGTTTATGAGATGGAGGGAGTTATACTCACCAGACTTGCTGAAGAGAGAGCACTGTAATTTTTTTGGAAGAACTTTCATATCAGGCTCATTTGAGGTAGAAGCTGAGAAACCAAGGGGTCTGAGTATGGGCAACACATCTGCAGGGAACAGGAAAAGCCTTTGTTGGTCACTTTCGAGAGGGAGGGAAGAACGAGAGGAGAAGTGTAGGAGGCACAGTCTATGACACTGATGTGACACTTCCCAGGACTGACCCTCCAAAACTTCAGAGCTCCTATCTCTTGAAATAAGAAATTTTCAGTTTTCTTAGTGAAAGCTGATGAAGGGGCTCTGCTTGACACCCAGATTCAAGTGAAAGAATCGAGCCAGCCAGAGGGAGTGTGGGACCCTGGGAGAGTGAGTGTGGTAGGAGTGTATTAGAGTGTGTAGAACTTTGGACTTGAAACAGGAGTTTAGAACTCATTGTAACTAGACGATATTCGGTCACTTTGAATGCCCAGCCTCCCTCACTTCGTCTTTTAGAGGGCAGCATCCTCTGATCTATACAAAGACCCCAAAGCTTCAGTCTTATGGCCCCTCGAATTTGTCACCTCTGCAGTGCTATCCTGTCATCAAGGGTATTTGCTCCCTGCTCTCAGTTTGGCCTGTCGCTGCTGGGAGCTCCGCGTTATGCCCCATTTGATGTCTCCCTCCCATAAATCAAAGAAGATGGCTGGGCAGATCTTTCTCCCCCTCTAGTCTCTCCAAAGTTACCAGCAGCCTAAGTGTATATGCAGGTTTCTTCACTGAAGAGTTGAAGCAATTTCAGAAGGGAGAGTCAATGTCAAAGAGGGAAGGATAAAACACTCCTAATGTAGACCTTCTATTTACTTCTCAAAGGGAGGGATGGTACATACAAATCCAGGTCCTTCACAGACTCCCTGGCTTTTAGTTTTTATTTTTTAATTTTTTTGGTGGCACCGCATGGCATGCAGGGTCCCCAACCAGGGTTTGAACCCATGTCCCCTACAGTGGAAGTATGGAATCTTAATCACTGGACTGCCAGGGCAGTCCTGTTCCCTGGCTTTTAGATGCACAAAATTCCCTTCTCCATGGGCCTCCTTTTAACATTTTCTCCATTTGAAACCACCAGCTTCCACACCTATCACAGGAAGGGATCTCACTTCTTGTGTTACCAGCTTGGGTCCTTGGATTCTTTAATCAATAGAAATTGATAAGAGGCCAGACAAGGAACACAAGCAAGGCATTATTGGGCTCGTGCTGCAGCACGAAGGAGTGAAAACAAATAACAGGTGCCCTTGCTCACTCCCTGAGTGGGGGCTGGTTCCTTGCATGGGGTGAGGGTAGGGGTGGATCGGTAGGTTGGGCCTCAGGGTTGGCTTAGGTGGTCTGCCCACCCTTGGTGGTGCTGTGTGCAGGGATCATGGGCAGTGCCCTGCTTCTGCTCCCAGCACTTCAGATGTGGCAGTTGGGTTTTGGCCTTTTTGTATTTCCTTATTCATAATTTGCCCCAACTGCACATGCATGCAGTTATTTTTAGTCCCTTATGATTCTTTGTATTTTGTTGTTGGAGGAGACGTTTGTCCAGGTGCAAGCACTGCAGCAAAGGGTCCCAGGTCCCAGGTCCCAGCCTGTCTCACTTGGATCTCTCTGTCTCCAAATTCACCACTCTTATCCTACCCCAACGTCCCAAATCTGAGTATGCCAGTTGGAGGCAGGTCCCCAGAACTTTAGGCAGTTCAAAATGACGCCTATTGTCACCCAAGTCTTGCAGAATTGTGTGTATAGGGTGGAGGTGGGAGTGGGAGAGGAAGATGAAGAGCCCCCGGGTCTGTGTTAGTTGTGGGTTTAGCTCTTCCTGGCCAGATTTCCTTTTCAATATTCTTACACATGTGAGTGGGAATCACATCAGTTCATTTGATTAATAGAGTTGTTATACAAGCTCATCCACTGCTCCCAGGAACAGACATTAATTTTTAGAGAGTACAATCTAAACCCATATTGAAAAAGGATATATTTCCTCAATTAGAAGGGCATCTCGCCTTTTTCCCAGAGTTAGTGGGCCCCATTATTGTGCACAAAAGAGGTCTGGTTTCTTTCCTGCTTCGCCTGAGAAGCTATTGAAATAATAAATAAGCTATATTATCCTTTAATGGCTCCTCCTTTTTGTTAATTCAGGAAGGGCTCCAGACAATAAATTATTTCAACAGTCTGCTTTGGGGGCTGGGGTAGCTGCCAATTCTTTTACAACAAACCCACCTTCACTTAAGTTAACCGAGATACTTTCTGTTCCGTGTCACCAACTGATCCTTGTCTAGAAGAGAAATGGATGCTGGCAGGTAGGTTTGCAAGCAATAGAGCCTTAGACGAATGTGGATGCTGTTTCCAGTATTGCTGTATGATGCTGAGTGGTGAAGATTTTCTCATCCTGGGAAAGCAGTTTGGTGAGGCCTAGCCAGCTTGAGGGGGCTTCTGTTTGTTGCAAAAAAGGGATGCCTGAGTAGGATCCACTATAACCGAGGCCTGGAGAAATATGGGTAGAATGTGAGGAACCCCTGGCAAGACTCCTTATTCTGCCATGTCTGGTGGTAAAGTTAATGAACACATTGGCACAATTCTAGGCTAATTCACCATGGGTTCAGACTCCTCTGCTATGAAAGTTTGGGTCAGCTCACCAGGTAAATCCTGACCAGGGTAGGTATTGGTTAAAAGCATGGGCAACACGACATGCATTACAGAGGACAGAAAAAATAAAGAGCAGCTTTACTTCTTAAACTCAACTGTCAGTTTCTTATCCATTTGGCATCGGATTTTTATTTGAGTTTAAATTTAGCTTAATTTTATTTTATTTTGCATGTTTAACGCAGTCTGTTTTCTGCGATTTTACCTCTAGTCTTAACTTACTTCTCTCTCCCTCTCTCCCTCCCTGCCTCTCTCTCTTCCTCTTTCTCGTAATATTTGCCATTTAAAATCTTCTCTGTTTATTTTCGCCTCTCATTCTAATGGTCCCAGATTGACAAAAAGGATGGGAGGAGTCCCTGACTTGGAGAACACAAGGACTAGGTAGCAGGGGCTACTTTCTAAGAGACAGCCCACGTGAGAGAGTCAAGAGGTCTTTCTGCACATCCCTTCCCCAAGATCCAGGTCCAGCAAGGTTTGTGCACTATGTAGGTAAGCTGCCACAGACTTTCCCTAAAGCAATTGCTTTCAGTTTCAACCAAGACACTACGGCTTCAGCCTCTTGGGGCATCTTATAGAGGCTTAAGTCCTAGATCTAGCCTAAGATCACAGGCAGGCTTAAATAGTTCAGCCATAGAAAAAGCTTATTTTTGCCTCCCCTTACTCACTTGTATAGATAAAACAAATCAAGGCCTGTGAGGAAACTTAACGTTGGGTTATCTACAGAAGATGAAATAGTCACAAAGCAAAGCTGCGCATTCGTTCCTGTCATTTCTCAACCTTTGTTGCCAGGATATCCCCAAAGTCTGAAGACTCCTTAAGGGTGGGTACGTCTGGCAGTGAATGTGATGGTGACTTCTGTTGGACCTGTTGTGCTGGCTTCACGGAAAGCCAAGGAGCATCAATTAAACAAGCCCAGCAGGGTTCAGCGCTCCAAGCACTGTAGCCCCGGCCTGTGACCAGGCTCAGTACACTTACCATGTTTCCCCCACTGCCGCCCTTGATTCTCACTGGTCTCTCTCTCCCCAGGTTGCTACCTCAGAAGCAGAGTCTTAACTCTTACTAACGTGTTTACTCCTAAGGTTATCATTGCAAACGTGATCCACTTCTTACTGGTGTTCTACTTTGCTTAGCAAAGTAAACTTTCTTTTTTTTCAATCAACAAATTTGTATTGGGCCCTTTCATGTTTCTAGGCTCTTCTGTATGGGACACTTGTTATTAAAGCTAAGAACTAAGGTATATGTTGAAGGTAAGTGCAAGGTTATGTTTACTTTTTTATTCAAAATTGCATGTTACAAAGTAAACATCTTCATCTTTCTCACAGTCTATACATCCTCTTTCCAGGGTGAGGCAGGTTTACAGTGAACATCCTGGTCATTTTCACCACACAGACAGAAGGGACTCTTGTTACTTTGGCAGACACAATTGTTGCAATTCTTCCCCCCAAAGGATAAAATCAATAACCATAATTCCCATAATCAAGGTAAACCATGTTGGAAGGTATATATTTTTGAGAGTGCTGGTCCAGGTCCTGAAGCATGGGACCATTTCAGAAACTACTCTCCTGTAGCCTTATCTACCAATTTTAAATGGTCCCAGTGCTATTGGAAGAAATCAATTCTCCATGAATTGCTCTGTAATTTCATTCATACTGATAATTTCTCGTTCAAGATGTGCCTTTCAGGAGAAATGGGAGATTTCTTTGTCTCATCTCTCAGATAAACCTGTGGGATTGTTATTGGTAACATTTAGGGGCACGCTCACCCCATGGGCTAATATTAACTTAGAGGCATGGAGTCCAATGTGGTAGCCACTTGCTAATAGTGGCTGTTAAGCTCTTGAAATGTGGGTTGTGTGACCGAGGGCTGAATTTTTAATTTTATTTAATTTTAATTAATTAAACTTAAAATTTAAACAGTCACATGTGGCTAGTGGCTATCATGCTGTACAGTGCAGGGCTAGAGACATCCTTAGACAAATTTAGGAAATCGGGTTTTCGGTCACACTGCTTGTACCAGGCTTTCTCAGGTGATGCTCTAATCTGATTTCCTGAGGATGCTGCACTTCCTAACTTAAGTGTGAAGAACAGTTTCCATTCTTCCTTTGAGAATTCACATTGTAATTTTACAACCTTCATAAGTACAGCAGGCATCTGCAAATTACACTTTCTGTTCTCATAAATGTTCCCATTCTACTTGGAACCATGTGAGATATGGTCTCTTTAATATCTTGTACACATTTTCCAGTGGTGGAAGTATAAATATGTAGGTATTTACCTTTATTCTCTTTCTTTCTTATTCTTTCTTCTTCTTTTTTTTTTTTTTTGACATAAATCTTTGGCCTGCATCAATAGAATGGCTCTGGCCCCCTCCTATAGTCCCCTCTCCTACATTAGCTTCCTAAGCAAACTGACTTTGACCGAATCTACTTTGTAGGGGACATGATTCCAAGATCAACTCTTCTTCCTCCTTCCTGGTCTCCTTCCCCTGGTGCAGGTCCTGAAGCAATCCTCTCGTTCTTATGGGGCAGCAGTGCCTTGCTCATTGCTCTCTGGCCCAGTGTGTGGCTTAGACACAACTTGGTGAAAGAAAAAGATACCTAAACCGTATACTCTGCCTATGTGAATTAATATTTCCTCCATCCAGCTCCCCACAAGAAGGAGGTGTCATGGTTAAGCTGCAGCTCTGTCAAACAGCAAGTTGAATAGCTGGTAGTAGATTGATTTTGCATCGTATATTACCTCCAGAGGACTCAGTGGGTTACCATGATACCATCACACTTAACTTGATGGGATTTGATACCAAAAAGCTGGGGTACCAGCCTCAAGGACCATTCTACCAGTCTCAGGGATCGTACTACCTCTCGGATTAAATGGGTAAGCTTGCAGACCTATTAAAACATTTTTTTTTTTTTCCTTTTCAAAGCCTCTCAGTTGTCATACCAGCCTGGCTTAGTGAATGGATTATTATACATATGGTCTGGTTCTGAGAGCCTTCTCTTCTAAGATCCACTGAATCCAAATAAGATAAAAAATATTCAATAGGGTACTTTGTGTTGTGCAACATTCCTAAACCATGCCATTTGCCTTCAAGTGGAATGAGATGGATGAACCAATGCTATTCTTTGCCCAGGGTAGGCTCGCTTCTTCCACTTCTGTAGTTGAATTGATTAGCAGCTATCTCTTTTTTTTTTTTTTTGGTTTGCAGGATCTTAATTCCCCGACCAGGGATCGAACCCCGGGCCCCTGGACTGCCAGGGAATTCCTAACTCTCTCTCCTTTCGACACCATACAAATGATAGTTATTCTTCAAACAAAATCTCATAAGTAAACACCATTCAACTAATGCAATGCTAAATTTTATGAGTCAAATTATTTCCTAGCTGTGGTAGATACTGGGTGGCTCCTAATGACTTCTCCTACTTTGGACCCAGCCCCAGAGACACAGGGGAATGCTTGTACGAAGATGAAAATAGCTGCAGGACTCCAGCTGTATACAATTTTCTGTAAGTCACCACCAGTCCGGATTTGCTGCCCACAGCATCTTGGTCAAACCCGTCTTCAATGCCTCATTCTACCTCTCACTCCACGAGCCTGCCTATGAGAGGTAGGGCACACCAGTCCCTAATGATCTGCCCTGTCCCTTATTATGTGGGTGGTAAAATAACTTCCGGCGTCAGAGGAATGCCATATTAGCTCAAGATAGAGGCCTGCGGGGGCTTTGATGGTGGTTTCTGAGTGATTTGCCAAGGAATGCAAGCTCAAATCCAGGCCAGGCCTCCCTGTGTCAGGGCCCACTGAATTCCTCAGATTACAGAAAGAGGTTCAATAGAGTCTATTCAGTCACTTCCAGGCTTTTTGCCTTTTGAATGTCCCAGGACATTTTTGCAGGAGGAGCTCAAATCCCACACCCTGACAACTGGCTCCAGCAGCAATGACAGATTCCAAAGTTCTGGGTTCCTCAGCTTCATCTCAGGTGCAGGATGCTCTGATTCCATTCATGGCATATTGGCTGATTTACTTGGTTGTTAAAACTGCTTTTTGTGTCCCTAATCCTTCTGGTGGGTGTTCATATGTGTAATAATTTCCTAGGGCTGCTGTAACAAATTGCCACAAATTTAGTGGCTTAAAACAACAGAAATATACTCCCTCACAGTTCTGGAGGGCAAAAGTACAAAATCAATGTTGGTAGGGTCACGCACCCTCAGGAGGTTCAGGAGGGAGAATCCATTCCATGCCTCTCTCCTACCTTCTGGTGGCTGCTGGCGATCTTTGGTGTTCCTAGGTTTGGGGTTGCCCTCCAATTTCTGTCTCGATCTTCACATGGCCTTCTTTTCTGTGTCTCTGTTTTCTCCTCTTCTTATAAGGGCTCTAGCCACTGGATTTAGGGCCCACCCCAAACCTAGGATGATCTCATTTCAATATCCTTAATCATATCTGCAAAGACCCTATTTCTAAATAAGGTCACGTTCATAGGTACTGGTGTTAGGACTTGGACATATCTTTTTCGGGACACTACTCAACCTTCTAAAATATGAGATACAAAAAATAGTGGTTTGGGCTTCCCTGGTGGCGCAGTGGTTGAGAATCTGCCTGCCAATGCAGGGGACACGGGTTCGCGCTCTGGTCTGGGAAGATCCCACATGCCGCGGAGCAACTAGGCCCGTGAGCCACAACTACTGAGCCTGCGCGTCTGGAGCCTGTGCTCCGCAACGAGAGGCCGCGATAGTGAGAGGCCCGTGCACCGCGATGAAGAGTGGCCCCCACTTGCCGCAACTGGAGAAAGCCCTCGCACAGAAACGAAGACCCAACACAGCCATAAATAAATAAATAAATAAATAAATAAATAAAAAAAATAGTGGTTTGAGGGAATAATATGCCTGATTCTTGTCATAAAAGCCATCCCCAAACCTATTGGCCATAATGTATAATTCCAGGATCTTCCATCCATTTGGTTATTTTGATTTCTGGAGTTTGAACCGATTCTCACTTCCTGTTGCTCCAAACTTATAGCCCTTTTCACTGCCAGAGGCACAGAGCTCCCTCATTGTGTGGAATGGCCTTACCCTTTCCGTAGGCAGGATGTCTGTGACAAAGGGTGGAAGGTAATGCCTGTCCACTGAGGCTCGTAACCTGTTGAATGGGTGGCTCTGCTTGTGCTGCACGTTGTTACTTTATTTTTTAATTGAAGTATAGTTGATTTACAACATTGTGTTAGTTTCAGGTGTACAGCAAAGCAATTCAGTTATATATATATTTTTCAGATTATTTTCCATTATAGGTTATTGTAAGATATTGAGTATAATTCCCTGTGCTATACAGTAATTACTTGTTGCTTACCAGATACAAACTACTATGCATGTTGCTACTTTTAATTCAAAGCTTAAGTCCTTGGAAGATGTCCCTGTTTGGCAGCTGAAAGTGAGGCTCAGGGTCAAGGGTGTTTCTTGTACAATTAACTCACACAGCCATTTCTCATTTTTTTTTTAGATTTTTTTCCATTGCATAATCAAAGACTGTTAGGCTGCATTGCTATGCGAGACAATGAACAAAACAATCCAGCAACCTCTGGTGAATCTCTCCACTAGCATCTACTAGTAAGCCAGCAATTATCTTTCAAAAGCAGTATAATTCTCAGATGCCGGAAGCATTGCCTAAATGTTTCTGTTACATTTTTCCTTTTAGGTCCTGCCGTCTCTCTCCCTCTCCCCAAATCGTCTTGGTGGGAGAGGCAGAAATCACACACAGACCTCAAGTCTCATCTTTCTTATAGGGCCCAAGGGGTAGGAGCTGACTTGTAACTTGGCCAGGATCAGTCACTGAGGCGCCTCTGAACTCTATTCAAAGTATGTGGCCTTTTGGATAACCCAAGATGTGGAATGTATAAGAATTCCAAGGTGGAGCAAATTTGGACACTAAAGCCCAAACACTCCCATTAGTTGATGTTCTTTGTTGCAGTGGGAGATATCACACACATTTCACTACCTGTCATGGGCTTAAGTACTACTACTCCAGGAGGCCCCCATCTGCTGCATCCCTCATGGCTGGTCCCCGGACCTGACTGAACATCCTCTTCCCCTCAAGTATGAGGTTAAGAGCTGCAGTGCCTCTGTCACTTTTGTTTCAGGGCACCTTTGCAACATCATACAGTGGGGCACCTGACCACTGAGGAAAGAAAGAAAATAAGGATGCTGAATGATATCATCTAAGGCACCGTAACCTGATCCATCTCTTTCAGAGGTTTCCTTGAGTTTCTTTTCACTTAAAGTAACCAGAGCAGATACAGGCAGAGGCAGGGGGCCACCGTCAAGTCAATCTTTGTTAGGCAGATATATTCCAGGCAGGTCCAGCCCTCATGAAAGCTGTAGTGATTTCTTTTAAAATAAAGACAACTCTGCCTCATAGTATGTATGTTCTGGGAAGGGGACAGGCCAATGTATGAAAAGAAGCCTTGAGAAGCAGGGCGGGCAATACCTTTGTTTCAATTTTTTAAAGAATTTGGTAGGGCCACGCTCCCTTCAAAGCTTCTAGGGGAGGATCCTTCCTTACCTCTTTCAGCTCCTGGACACTTCAGGCTTTCCTGGGCTTGTGGCAGCATGATTCCACTCTCTGTCTCCATTGTCACATGGTGTTCTCCTTGTGTGATTCTCTTCTTCTTGTAAGGTCACCAGTCATATAGGATTAAGGGCCCACCCTACTCTAGCATGATCTCATCTAACTTGATTACATCTGCAAAGATCCTATTTCCAAATAAGAACGTATTCACAGGTATCAAAGGTTAGGATTTGAACATATATTTTTGGGGTGACACGATAAACCCACACCAATTGGTTTCCATTTTTCAAACCCATACCAAGGAGTTTGAGGGGGTGGGTCCCAGTCACATCCCTGATGGGGAAAATAAGATCTTTAAACAAGATCAGGTTGCACTGCCTTAGAGGGTATCATTCTGCATCTTTGCTCTCTTTTCTTCTTTCCATCCTTATTGGAAGCTGTAATATGGCCTTTTCTTGGATACTTTGTGATCAAGGTCATACTACTATAATTTCCATCAATCTGGGCTTTTTTGACTCAGGGCATTCTTCTGGGTTGCCCCCAGTTATTTTTATGCAGCTCATGGGCTTCTATTTTCCAATATCTGCTAGTTTCTATGGCTTTTATAGTTGAAGTTTTGGGAAGATCAGTGGAATCATCAGTGGCTTTGTTGCTAAATTTTAAGGTCATCCTTGTTCTGCATATCCAGAGAGGAATTCAGCAGGTCTTTGAAAAATATCTATCCACATAGTTCTTGTTTCCAAGTGCATTGGGCTTCTTTAGTACCAATCCTCAAGGCTAGTGATTCTTTCATAGGCTTCCTGTAGCAGATATTTTTGATTGACTATCTATCCTTAGCAGTACTCAGATTTTATACATAGATAACCACTTTTCCGCCCAAACCACCCATGTGCACCTAGGCAAGCTGACCCTACCCTGCTCTAGAAGTGGGCCTACTTTGTCAAAAGGTAATTATCAGCTCTCTTGTCAGTGATGGGTTAAGGAACTCATGCTTAAGCCCACCAACGCAGAGCCATAGAATTTGGTTCTGGCATGGCCATTTAATTCAGTGGAAGGCAACTGGAAAAATTCTTGGGGGCCTCTGGGAAATAAATGTTCTAAATTTTAAGATGGTCCCCTCTTTTCTCTTGATCTTGTGCAGAGATGTGAGGCCTGGAACTGCTGTAACCACCCTGTTCCCCGTCTGGAAATGAAGCTGACACCTGTAGAGGGCATAGCTGAGAGAGCTGTGACTGACCCACACTTAAGCATCACTCTACCATGGTCTTTTTCAATTATGTTTGGATTGGATTTCCTGTGTTTAAGAACTGTTTAAATTGGGTTCTCTGTTCCCTTAGTTTGAAAGTATTTTAACTGGCACATCCTGATAGGTCTCTCTGAGCAAATATAGATCCACTGGAGGAGATGGTGATTCCCATTAGGCTCCCAAGGGGCAGAGGGGGTCAGGCTGCATGAACTTGTATTTGTAGAATTTGGTCATTAACTTAGCATCACCAGATTTCTGGCAATAACTGCTCATCCTCTGCTGTACTTCTTTGTAAATCGGACCTCAGGTCTTTTCAGGCCCACGTAACTATCCCCTGAATGACAGTTTCTTCCATAGTCATCAAGCGGCCCTCAGAGATTGGGTGAGGAGAAGCAGAAGGAGAGACGTCATCATGATCAATGGATTGCTTGGATTTCTGTGCCTACCATCAGTTTACCAAGTACTGCTAGAGACAAGGCGTGGGGTTTTCCAAACTGATGACATAATGAATCCATGACCCACATCATTAACTGGATCCTCTATGTTCACTCTCTCCCCCTCCAGGCAGCAATTTTAAATCTTCTTCACTCTCAGTAGATATTCTCACCTATTTCCAAAGAAAATTTAAAAAACATCAGGTGGGAGCCACAACTAGCCTCCAGGAGAACAAAGACATACCAGAACCTACTCTAACACTTTTAAAGGTTTCACAGGAAGAGGTGTCCTGCCTGCTCTCCAAGCTTGGGGTGCAGGACCTAGGCTCTGATGGGCTTAAAGAAAGAGAGGGAAAGGACTAGAAGAAAGAAAACAGGGTAATGCTACACAACAGTAGGAACTAGAGAAGCAGGAAATGAGGCCTGTGGCCAAACCCTGGTGATGACTATTAGGAAAATACCAGAGGATGCCTCCTCACTCCCTCCGCCCCTCCTCTGTCCACATTGCGGGGCCTGCTGGGTCCCAAAGCGAGGCCTCAGGCTTAAACAGTCTTAGGTTTGTAGCGGAACATCCAAGAACCTCCCTGTCTACAGCGCCCAGCCTGGGGCGCAAACGCAACCCTTTGAAGCTTGGGAGGCCAGGGCAGGAGGCTGAGGAGGCCCTTTGGTTACCCCTTTGCTTTGCTAACATAGTTTCTCTGCCCACTCGATGCAAACAGCAAAATTTTCCATGGCTCGCCCTCTGCAGTGGGGAGAGTACTTTCCAGAAAGAGGCACACCAGGGAATTGGAGTGGGGGAGGGAACTCACACTCAGAGCGAGAGAGTTTGCCGGGCTGGGTGGGGCGGATCCCGGGCCAACCTGCTTCCCCGCGGGCCTCCGGGGCGGGGCGGCAGAAAGGGGGAGCGCTTCCGAAGGACCCCACCACCAACATCCCGTCCCCCCGCCTTCCCTCCCGCCGCCCGGGAAGGCCAACCCCGCCTGCCTGAGTCACGGCCGGAGCTGGGGAGGAGCCGGGGAAGGCGGCCCCAGCCCAGAGCGCAGCCGGCGGCTTCAGGGAGAGCCAGGGCAGGGCAGTCGGGGAGCATGGGGGAGAGCGCGCTGGATCCGGGGCCTGTTCCCGGAGCGCCGGCTGGGGGCCCGGTGCACGCCGTCACGGTGGTGACCCTGCTGGAGAAGCTGGCCACCATGCTGGAGGCGCTGCGCGAGCGGCAGGGGGGCCTGGCTCAGAGGCAGGGCGGCCTGGCGGGCTCCGTGCGTCGCATCCAGAGCCGCCTGGGCGCGCTGAGTCGCAGCCACGACACCACGAGCAACGCGCTGGCGCAACTGCTCGCCAAGGCGGAGCGCGTGGGCTCGCACGCCGATGCCGCCCAGGAGCGCGCCGTGCGCCGAGCCGCCCAGGTGCAGCGGCTGGAGGCCAACCACGGGCTGCTGGTGGCGCGCGGGAAGCTCCACGTTCTGCTCTTCAAGGTCAGTGACCTCAGGCGTCCCCTGATCGGGGCCTTTCCTGAGGGCCACCACCTGGGGGCTCCCCCTCCCATCCGCCTACCACACCCACATACCTGACCCTACCCTCCTCCCATCTCGTGGAACCCACTTCCAGGGCCTCGCGCCCTTCCCACCACCGAGCCCCAGCCTTCCCTCACACCCCTGAACCCAGCCAATCAAAGCCCGCCCAGGCCACGTCCACAGCAGTTGCTCCAAGTCCCAGCCCATCCCCAGATGAAAAGAACGGTGGTGGCAGTGCATCCCGAGACAGTTCGCCCCCTCCTCCTGTTCTTGCCCCTGCGGCTACCATCCTGTCTCATGTCCCTAACCGGGTTCCACAGACTTCTACAGTTCCCCTGCCCTAGCTCTCCCCACCTCCCTCCAACCCACGCCCTCCTTTCCCACGCCTGCCTTTTCTTTCCCATCCGGGCTGCGGAGACTAAGGGTGGGGTGGGTTCCCCTGGTGTCATTGAGGAGGGAGGCTCAGGCTGGTGCGGGATAGGGGGCTGCCAGGGCCAGTGCTGTGTCCATCACTTGCAGGAGGAGGCTGAAATCCCGGCCAAGGCCTTCCAGAAGGCGCCGGAGCCCTTAGGCCCGGCGGACCAGGCCGAACCTGGCCCACAGCAGCCAGAGGGCGAAGGTGGGGAGAGCTCAGACGAGGAGGAGCCCGTGGAGTCCAGGGCGCTGCGGCTGCGGCGCGCCGGGTTGGTACATAGCTTGCGAAGGGCCTTTTCGGGCCGGAAAGGGCCTGCAGCGCCAACCCCCACGCCTGTTAAGCCTCCTCGCCTTGGGCCTGGCCGCAGCCCTGAGGGCCAGCCGGAAGCCCAGCCTGAGTCGGAGTCTAAGCAGGAGCCAGAACCTCCGCAGGATACCGAGGAAGATCCCGGGAGACCTGGGGCTGCCGAAGCAGCAGCGGCTGTGCTCCAAATAGAGAGTGCGGCCTGATGGCCGGTGCTGCCTGCCTCCCCCGTGCCGATGCCTAGCCCCGAAATAAATCTTCCTCTCAGAATGCAGCGTTCCGGCCCAAATAAGGAGTGAATCCTGCATCCACAGCCCAGCGCTGGCCCTCCCTTCCTGGCTTCTTAAGCCCAGCACCCTGTGTCCTTTAAAAGAGCAGCCACTCACACCTGCTTACACTCACCGTCAATAAAAGTCATGGCACCTAATCCGGACTCCATGTGAAGGGGTGGGGGAAAGGCGATGCAAGGAATAAGACAGACGTTGGAACCTGGAGTGTGGCTTCCATTTCAAACAGATCATTGTGTGATCTCTCCAGTTTCCACTGAATCCTGGGCTCTCCCCCAGTGGCACATAGACATATCCTTCTGGCTACTTGCTCCTTCAGCACTTTCCTCCTCAGGACACACAATCATAATTCTTTCCCAGCATCTAGTACAGTCCCTTGCTGTAGGTGCTCAATAAATGTCAACTTGTGGTTTTCCCCTTAGTCTCTTCTTCCTCTACCACCTCTTAAAAGTTGGGTTTTCCGAGATTCTGTTCTTAGCCCTCTTCTCATTCTGGGTATTCTTCCATTAACTCCCACTGCTGGGGCTCTCCTATGGGCCACATACCCCCTAGACCACTGTCTTGAGTTGTATTTGAAAAGGAATCCAAACTCCAAATGCGTCCAAAAGAAGCAGCGTGTCTTCTACCTTTTAATTAAGTTCAATTCAACAGCTATTTATTGAGCACTTACTATGTATCATTCAAAACTGCTCCTCCTCCTGTGTTTTCTTTGCCAGTGAATGGCACCATCATCCATCCAGAAACCTGGGAGTCTTCACTGGCTCCTCCTCTCTCTCCTTCCCCTACCATGTGGAGACAGTTATCCTGCTGATAACTCTGATCTCTTCTCTTTTCTTAATACCCATTGCTGCTGCTCTGTTTCAGGCTTCGTCTTTCATCTGACTGTTATTTGAACTGCCAATCTGATCACATCACCCTCCTGATCCAGACCCTTCAACAGTTCCCCATCACCTTCAGAATAAAGTCAAAGTTCTTGAATGTTACCTTCAAGGCCCTTCATGAGCTGGTACCTGCCCATTTTTGTAGCCTTACCTCTTGCCACTTCCCCTCATTCTACTACTGAATCACGATGAGCCGTGTGCGCCCACTCTCATCTGTACTGTCCTACAAAAGTCAGCAAGGTACCCCCGTTTTAGGGCCAGATGCTTCTCTTCCTTGCTCCCAAAGCACCACTTGCACGCTTCAGTGCTAACTGCACTAATGGTGATTGTTTGCCATTACTCTCCCGCCACCACCCCAGCTCCACTAGACTGTGGCTCCTTTGCAGTAGAGACTGTTTTATTCATTTCTGTATTTCCCATACCTAATACTATGCCTGGTGCACAGTAGGCCCTCATGAGCATCACAGGAAAAAGGAGAAGTGGGAGGGGGTTGGCTCGGGGTAGGACTGTGGTCATCCACCCATTCATTCAGTCATCGTTGTATGAAAATACTTTGAGTACCTATTGTGTTCCAGGCCCTATAGTAGCTCTCGTGAACACCAAGATGACAATCCCTTCGGAGACACTCAAGGACCTCAGAGTGCAGGGAGATACAAACATATAATGACTGATGTAAGTGCAGTGATAGTTATACGTAGGTTATTTTGAGAGGAAAGGGGAAAGGGACACAACCTAACCTGAAGGAGGAAAGGGGGGGAATGTTCTTGGAAAAGGTAAATAGAGGGATGGGAAACAGGAATGGTGAGGGGCAGTAGAGTTCAGTGGTTAATGATTTGGGTGCTTAGTTCCCTCAGCTGTTCAAAGGGATAGTGATAGCCCCTACTGAGCTGATACGAGGTTACGTGATGTTAAGTGCCTAGCACAGTACGTGGAACATAGTTTGTTTCAGGTACATAATCCATTTGTCCACTCATCTGACAAATATTTCCTGAATTCCGAGCGTCTGCCAGGCACTATTTTAAGACCTGGGGATACAGTGACACACAAGAATGACAAGATCCCTGCCTCCGTGGACTTAAATTCTAGTAAGGGGAAGACAGGCAATAAAGAAGTAAACTTATAAGCCAGATAAAAACAAGTAAATGTATGAACTAGAAGGGCCTTCTGGTTATGGGCTCTGAGGAAAACACTAAGGATACAGATAATTACTGGGGAGGATGAGTGCTTTAAATGAGGACGTTGGAGACTTAAAGTGGGACCAGAGTTCAACGGTGACGTTTTAAATAAATTTCTATGGATTCAATTAGAAGAGTCCAAGCCCCTACCTGCTACAATTGGTAGGAAGTCTGTTTCCAGTCACTTTAGGGCTCTTCCACTTCCTTCGATTGTGCAATTATACCAGGGGGTTCACACCATCTCAGTTGTCTCTCAGACTGTGTATCTCTGCTGCTATTGCTTCTTATGACCACACGATGCCACTGTTGGGGTACCAGTGTCCTGGTTGGTGCCTCATCCTACAACCCAGAGGTCCGCCTGTCAAGCTCTGTGCCCTGAACCAGAAGTCTTTCCATGGAGGGTGGCTCTGCAGTAGCTCCATTTCCTCTGGAGAAATTCAGGGCTCCGCCTCCAGGCTTCCAAACCTTAGTGCACAGACCATGTCAGCTTCCCGGCAGCCACTCATTTCAAGGTTTTGCCATCACTGAGGGGCTGGTCTGAACAGGCTCAGTTCTCTATCCCCAAAGAAGAATAAATCCTTGTTCCATTTCAAATCCTTGGAAATCCAATTTCCCCCTTTCAACCCCCGCACAAAATTGAGAGCTCAAATGCACGTTTCTCACATAAAATAGCTTGATAGCTCATTGGGAAGCACACAAAGGCTCAGAGACCCTGGACCCTGACCCCTAGGAATCCAAAGGCTTGGCTAACTTTGGTGGGGGATGTTACTTTTTATTCCTTCCTGATGCTTCTACCGCACCAAGTAATAAAAATCAAGTTAAAACAAAAGCGACTTAATTTTTTAATAGTTCTCTTCGTGACATTGCATTCTTCATCGTCACTGCTATCATTATTATTACTATTACTATAAACTAAAGGGAATGGAGACACTGACACAGAGATCCAACTTGGCATCCAGCATATGTGACATTTAGGTGGCTGCTTTAACCAGGGGGGAGGCACACTGGTGGATTACCAAAATTCAGAGACTCGTTCTCAGTTTTTAAGATCAGAAATGCAAATTTATTATGTGTTCCACCATGATTAGGCTGAAAGGGATTAATCAGCAATAACCGAATTCAGAAAACACTGATTAACTTGAATCATTAATTTCCCTGAGAAGTCTAACTGGTAAGTGAACTAGAACAATCTAGCTAGCTAGTCAGAACAGTTTCCATTCTGCAAGAAAGTCTACATGGGAAACTGAAGTAAGATCTTAAAGTGTAAAGAAACAGAATAGGGCTTCCCTGGTGGCTCAGTGGTTAAGAGTCTGCCTGCCAATGCAGGGGACACGGGTTTGAGCCCTGGTCCGGGAAGATCCCACATGCCGTGGAGCAACTAAGCCCGTGTGCCACAACTACTGAGTCTGCGCTCTACAGCCCACGAGCCACAACTACTGAGCCCGCGTGCCACAACTACTGAAGCCCGTGGGCCTAGAGCCCGTGCTCTGCAACAAGAGAAGCCACCGCAGTGAGAAGCCCGTGCACCACAACGAAGAGTAACCCCCGCTCACCGCAACTAGAGAAAGCCGCGCACAGCAACGAAGAACCAAAGCAGAAAAAAAAAAAAAAAAAAAAGGAATAGTGAAAACAGGATGAAGATAATGGGCAGGATTATCCAACCTGCCTGCATTTTTTCTGCTGTGATATTCCTCCTGCATGGGTAAGACTACATTCCTGGTAGGAAGTGTCTTCCTCTGTTAAGTACTGGAGATCCTTTTGACTTCCCTTTACTGAGAGTTGAATCATATAACTTCAGCATTGAAGAGAACTAGAAAGCCATTGAATCCACCTGCATTTCCAACACTTAAACATCCTTTACCATTTTACAGCCTATCCTTAGCTAGCTTATATTTGAAAAAGTCCAGTGACAAGGAACTCACTGCCTCTTAGGCAACTCTATTTTTGAACAACTTTAACTGATAGGAAACTTTATAAGATCACAGTATGTCTTTATGGTTTCCCATATGTGGCAGTTGGCCTCACTTCTGCAACATCTGTACACCAAAATTCCTTTATTTTTATGATGTGCGTGTCCTTGGAGTCCAGCTCCAGCAGGGCACACAGGACTGACTTAGGTAGGATTTCTCCCACCATCTCTTCCTTAGGCTAAACATTGCTGCTTTTATTCAGTCATTCCTTGTGATATGTTCCTTCCAATCTTGGCCTTTCTTTGGTGAATTGTTTTAGTTCATTTGTATCCATGTTAAATAGAGAGGTGGCAAAGTACATGGAAAAAACATCATCTTCACAGCTGAACTTTACTGCTGGTGAATGGGAATTCTCTTTTTTTCAGGTCTGTTAGGAAGATTAAATAAGGTTTTTCATGTATTCATTCATTCACTTGATATTTGCTGTGCTAGGTGATGGGGATGGATGGTGTATTACACAGAGAAGAGTGCTGCCCTCATGGAACTTATATTAAACTGGAACTTATATTAAGCTGGAAATTGTAATAAAATTTTAAATAGGTGCTATAATGAGAGAAATATAAGGTCCTATAAGAGCCCCAGAAATGGGACCTTTTATCCAGTAGGGTGGCAGTAATTACAGAGGAGTCATTCCCTCCAACCTGATTTCCTCTTTTATTTTTTTTCTATCCTGTTGTATTATTTCTTATTATGTAAGTTTCTTAAGTGACTTTTTGGAATGACCTGATATATAATAAAAAATCGTCATCTGAGTATCTGATTGACACACTAAATTGAACACATCTAAAACTGTGCTCCTCTTTTCTCAAAAGTCATGATTCTCCTCCGTTAATCACCTTAGAAAGTGTTACAATCAAAGACATGAATTTCACCACCCGCCGAAATCCCTGCATCCAATGAGTCACCAAGTCCTGCATATTCTTTCTTAGTAATTCCTGTGAATTTTTCTCTCATAAATAACTAATACATTTGGGTCCACTAGGAGGATTTGAGAAGAAACCCTACAGTCTGGAAGGCAGAATAGAGAACCGGAGAGAAGTTGAATATTGCACTTTTCTCCTGGGCAAAATGGAGCTAATCATACTACCTACCTTGTAGGTTTGTTGTGAGTTAAATGGGTGGATACGTGTAAAAGGCTCAGAATTGTGCCAGGCATATGAGAGCTTAACTTTCACTGTTGTTTGGTTACGGTCACTTGATCCCTAAACTCAGTCAATCCCGAAACCAGGTATACCATGGACGTTTTCATTTATGTGAACTAATAAATATGCTATTTGTTTAACCCTAGTTTTAGTTTTTTGGATGTATTTGATTTACCCCCGCAGCTGAAAGATTCCTAATAGATACAGTCTCATTGGCGCTGAAACCAACATGAAGGGCGAGGGCAGCATCTCATCCTTGTATCCTCAGCACTTAGTGCAGGACCTGTCACAGAGTAGGTACTGAATATTTGGAGAATAAGCAAATTTATTCCATTGAGGTGCTAGGGACACGGGAACGAACAAGAACCTGCCCTCGAGGAGCTGGCTCACAGCTGAGCCTTGTTTGTTGTCCTTCGTTGGAGCTCTGTTGCATCCTCCCAGGCAGACTAAGGCTTAGTAGAGACAGTACGTAGGGCCCACAATCCTTTCTGGGCCCGTGACAATGCTTTACTTTTTTTAAAATCAGAAGAAAAAAAAGAACTTTTAGGTAAAAGAAACATTTTAATATATGATGTTAATATATTGATTACACAACACAGTTGTAAAATGTAATTAAAAATGTGGTTACCAGAGGCAAGGGGGTGGGGGGCATGGGAATTGGATGGAGGTGGTCAAAAGGTACAAACTTCCGGTTATAAGTTAAATAAGTACTAGGGATGTAGTGTACAACATGATCAATATAATTGACACTGCTGTGTGTTATAGATGAAAGTTGTTGAGAGAGAAAATCTTAAGAGGTCTCATCACAAAGAAAAATATTTTTTTTCTACTTCTTTAATGTTGCCTCTCTATGAGACGAGGGATGTTCACTAAACTTACTGTGATCATCATCTCATGACACATGCAAGTCAAATCATTATGCTAAACGTATACAGTGCTATATGTTAATCATGTCTCCATAAAACTGGAAGAAAAACAATTTTTTAATGGAGGAAGGAGCTTGTCATCTGCCATTTAATTTTCTAGTTTCTTTCCTCCTTTTTTTAGGGTAACTTTAAGTTCTGTTCAATTTTTTTTTTTTTTACATCTTTATTGGAGTATAATTGCTTTACAATGGTGTGTTAGTTTCTGCTGTACAACAAAGTGAATCAGCTATACATATACATATATCCCCTCCCTCTTGAGCCTCCCTGCCACCCTCCCCATCACAGGAGCACAGAGCCGATCTCCTTGTGCTATACAGCAGCTCCCCACTAGCTATCTATTTTACACATGGTAGTGTATATCTGTCAATGCTACTCTCTCAATTCGTCCCGGCCTCCCCTTCCCCCCGCCGTGTCCACAAGTCCGTTCTCTACGTCTGCGTCTCTATTCCTGCCCTGCCACTAGGTTCATCAGTACCATTTTTCTAGATTCCATATATATGTGTGGTATTTGTTTTTCTCTTTCTGACTTCACTCTGTATGATAGTCTCTAGGTCCATCCATGTCTCTACAAATGACTCAATTTCGTTCCTTTTTATGGCTGAGTAATATTCCATTGTATATATGCACCACATCTTCTTCAACCATTCACTGAGTTCAGTACAATTTTTAAAACTATTGCTTATCATTGAAAGAGGTGATTTCTTCTGGACTGTATTTGGAGGAGATTCACTGTATGGTGAATGAGCCAGGGCAGTGATCCAGGCTAGCAGGAATTCTCCGTATGACACAGAGTTTTCAGTGTGGCTTTTTCTCTTTTCTTTAGCAATTAACAAGGCAGAGTTTTCCTTCTGCTCCTTGAAATTACTTGCTGCAGGGTGGTGGTCTGTTTGATTTCTTGGTCAGCTCTGCAAGTTCTACTTGTGTAAGCATCAGACTCATTTCAAGGAAGCTCAGGCCTGCAGCCCATGGACTCTGTTCTCATTGCTGCAAACTAAATTATGTTTCTTCTGCACTTCTGGATGTGCCCATTCACTGTGTGTTCTGCCAGCTCTGTGCGTGTGTCTTTGTGGTTTGCAGCTGTGATCATCCTTGCTTTGATCCTCACTGCTATTGGCAGCGCTTCCTATTTGTGGTTGGGGCTTTCAGATGTTTCCTAGTTTCATCAAAGATGCACAGAGTTTGCATTTATGTTTATCTTTCCTACTTTAGGATTTTTTCCAAAATGATAAGATGAGGAGAAAAATACGCAGTGCAGATATGGGGCATCATGTAACAAATATGCACCATTTCCCTCCCCCATGAAGGTTTAAGAAATTTCAAATTGATTTTATAGAGTATAGATCCAAACAGGGTGTTCAAGTCATCTGAATGTAATACAAATATCTCTGAAAATTAAAGAAAAACATAACCTCATCCAGGGAAGCACTAAGGATCATGAACCCAGAGCGTTTAGCTCCTCAGATGGCATTCTCATGCAACTAACAGAGAATAGTAACTCATAGATAAAACAGACAAACTCTTATTAATGGAATTTTACCTTAAATTCTCCAGCTTTTACAATTTTGGGGGATTAAAGTATAGACAACTTTTCCTTAGAGTCATAACTTGATCCTGCTTACTTTTTTCACACACACACACACACACACACACAGATTTTAAAACATTTTAATATTTACCTTAGTTGAATTCCAGTTTCTAGGGAGACCTTTGGAGAACTCTCTATTGATGTCTATACACACATATATATATACATCTACATATGGATGAACACACACACATACGCACACGTATATATATATACACACGTATATATATATATACACATATATATATGTACACGTACACAAACTTACACATGTATTTCTACCTCAATATTATATTTCATACATTTCCAAAAACCAGTTAGGAATGTCAAGTTAGAACTAAATTAATATAACATTAAAACACAATCAAATCATACTAAAATTATTAGAGAAAGAAATAAAATTACATTTCTGAAAACTTAAATGAGCAAGTTTGTGTAGAACAATATCTACAAATCCAGCTGATCTTCACAAAATCGCCTCTCAAAAGATATTTCCGTTATTATCTTGTGTTATCATTTACATTTAGTTCTCCAAATATCAAGCCAGACATAATAGCTTTTTTGTTTAAAAGCAAATAGAGAAGATTTAGAAAACTTTATCCATAAGAAATTTAAGTCATTTCAGCTTTAGTTTAATAGCTGACTCTTTAGGGATTCCCTGGCGGTCCAGTGGTTAAGACTCAGCGCTTCCATTGCAGGGGGCACAGATTCGATCTCTGGTTGGGGAATTAAGATCCCACGTGCCGCGTGGCGTGGCCAAGAGGAAAAAAAAAAAAAAAAAAGAAAGAACTGACTCTTTGCATGGATTAAAACATGCCTTTTCCATATCCCCCAAATGCATCTTCTGTAATAATTTTCTTGATTTTGACAGATATAAAACATATGGCCATCTTTAAGAATTAAGGCTCATAAATGACTTATTTCACCAATAAACATTTTTCTATTTTAATTAGCAACAGCAAATAAGGAAATGCCCAAATTGAGAGATAATACATCTTGCAGTTCTATTATATTATATACTTTTACCACTATACTTTTAGATTTAAAACAAAACATTTAGAATAAAAGTTGCCAAACTTGGAATTGTACAAATTAATTCAAGATACCTCATATAGGAATTTGACTGAAATGGGAGCTGTGATAGATTCCCTCTCCTTCCTGATTCTGAAGCATCAGTTTCTAGGTAGAATTTTTGACTGGCTGAAAAGACCCCATCCATCCTTGTCTCTCCCTCTAGAATTTATATGTAGGAGAAATTTCTTTTTCTTTTTTTAGGTCATGTTGTGCAGCATGTGGTATCTTAGTTCCCTGACCAGGGATTGAACCTGTGCCCCCTGCACTGGGAGCATGGAGTCTTAACCACTGGACCACCAGGGAAGTCCCATGTGGGAGAAACTTCTTGATAATTATTTGGGTATATTTTGTTTTAAGTATCTTTATTTTTCTCCCTGATATGTTGCTTGATTCAGTTTATCAAGATCATACTTATCCCTGAAAGAGAAAATTCATGAAAAAACTATTCTGAAAAAAAGTCACGACTTTAGACATGATTTAACTCAGGATGGCATTTTACTTTCCTTGAATGGTGTCCATATTACTTCAGTATACTTGAGAACTATAGTTCATTTTGGGATACACAAAGCTGATAGTAAAAAAATGTTTTCACAGGCAAATCACACATTTAACCAGAACTGATAATATTTACAATTTCTCAGCCTTTCACACATATAACTCACACATTTGTTCTGGTCAAAATGCACTCTTCAAGAAATAAGTTTCAAAAAGGAGTGTCTCATATTTATGAATGGAAATTTCATGTTCGCAACTAACTATTTTCTTAAAAAAAATTTTTTTTAAGTCTTTAATTTGTTACGATATTGCTTCTGTTTTTTTATGTTTTGGTTTTTTGGCTGCAAGGCATGTGGGATCTTAGCTCCCCGACCGGGGATCAAACCCTCACCCCCTGCATTGGAAGGTGAAGTCTTAACCACTGGACCGCCAGGGAAGTCCCTATTTTCAAACATTTGCTTAGAAGGCATCTTTTAGAGCAAACACATTTTGGAAATGTTGTCACATTATTTCAAGATCAGAATACCCTCTCCTGCCCCCAACTCCTGGAAGACATTTCTTTCCTCCATGGACAGAAAGATTAAAAATATGCATTTCAAACAGAATAATTCAAAGCTAAAAGCATCGGTTTATAATTGGGCAGGTATAAGTGCTTACAACTTCAATATTTTAGTTTGTTTCCAGTTTCCACTGTCACCACTCTCACATCTATTGACTTCTATTCAATTTCCTTTTGCTAAGTTAAGAGTCTTCATTATTTTAGATCCTCTCTATTTTAAGTTGACACGTGGAGGGACATTTTACATAAAGTAGGAATTATTATTTCTTTGATTTGATAGACTTTGCCTTTAAAATTTGCAGAACATTGTGTGGATCTCAGGTTGTTGATGTACCCAGGGATATATGCTAAGGGATCAGAGAATAGAGACAACATCAGCAAAAGGAAAAAAATCACAAATGGTATCCATTAGGGAAGTCCTTAACAGATCATGTCACCACCTGCAATATCATGGGAGAACAGGTTTTGGCACTGAGAACTTGCTGATCCCTAGATGATGGTATAGACTCAGCAGAGGCTATGGTGGAAACTGTGGCAGGCATGAGATACATTTGTGGGAGAGTGAAAAACTGTTCTCCACTACCAAAGTATCCTCCTTTCTGCACAGTAAACAGGTGATAATATATTGAGCATACTAGTGCAAAAGGCCCTTTATGTGTCTAGACAAAGAAGTTCACTATAATTGTTATTATTCAGTATTATTCTGGGAGTTCTACTTAATATAATAAAATGAGAAAAAATATCTGAAATATTGAATATGTAAATATATGGGAAGGTGTCATTAATATTAACTTAGCAAATGTAGAACACTACGAATTGTGTAATTCCCTTAAAAGATACAAGTACATGAAGTGTACAACATATATGCCATAGAAAACTATTTACTTTTTGGTAGTGGGATGGAAAAAGATACACTTATATTTTTTATATTCTATATTTCTCCAATTATTTGCACTTATAAATATGTATTAATTTTGTTAATAAAAAGGGAAACTCTACCTAACTCAGAAGCCCTTAAGTGATAAGTAAAATAGCTCTCTATTTCTTTCCTTTAAACATACATAAATACTTCACATAATCATTGTCAAAATAAAATTTTATATTTCTTAATCAAACTATATATATGTTCCACAGCAGAAGTATAAGCAGAAATCTTGAACTAAGAATTATGTAATTTTTTCTTTTGTGTAAATTTTAGCCTTTTTTCTTTCCTTTTTTTCTTGTGACTATAGGCATATATATACATAGCCCAGGAAATTTTTGTTATAAAGAGTTAAGCAATCAATGTAGGAGTTATACACAAAGAAAAATATAACATCTACGATTATGAAATTTCATGCAGCTATCAAAAGTAAGATAATTTTAATTATATAAGAAAATTCTCAAACTATAATAGTTAAAAGTATCAGAAAACTATACCGTTTACACAGTAGGATCCCAGCTATGTTTTAAAATTAAAATGTAGGGCTTCCCTGGTGGTGCAGTGGTTGAGAATCCGCCTGCCAATGCAGGGGACACGGGTTCGAGCCCTGGTCTGGGAAGATCCCACATGCCGCGGAGCAACTGGGCCCGTGAGCCACAACGACTGAGCCTACGCATCTGGGGCCTGTGCTCCGCAACAAGAGAGGCTACGATAGTGAGAGGCCCGCGCACCGCGATGAAGAGTGGCCCCCGCTCGCCGCAACTAGAGAAAGCCCTCGCACAGAAACGAAGACCCAACACAGCCAAAAATAAAAAAAATTAAAAAAAAAATGTGCATAAGAGGAAAAAGACTAGGCTAAAATGGTAACATTGATGAGAGGACAGGTCATACATTTTCTTCTTTAACCTTTTCTCTTAGTTTCCAAATCAAGTAATTTTTGCAATGAGTACATATTACTTTTGTGAATAGAAAAAAGTAAATTAAAAAAATGTTAAACAACAATACATTATAGTTTCAAGTAAATAAAACCTGTCAGAAATGAGACTGAAGTTTATGAGTGCAAAGTCGAGGTAGGAAGATTGAGGCAATTCTATGCTGACATGTGGAGAATTCAGAGAAGAGCTGAAGAGACTCAATTTAGTAAGAGTGCCTCATTTGATTTATAGGGAATGGTGTCTTGAACCTGTAAATTTATTTTTCCAGCATCTAAATCAGGTACTTTCAGATTGTGCTGAGAAGACAAAAAAAAAAAAAAAAGATGACAATCTTTGGTAGGAGCTCAAGTGTCTGCAGGCAGCCCTTCCTCCCTCGACAGAGCTTTAATAATGGAGTACTCCTACATTCCAGCTGGGCAAGCTCATCTCCATCTCGTCAGCACGTAGAGGAAAATGAAACTGCAGGTGTCCGAGTTACTCATAGGGAGCTAAAGCTAAATAAAGAGGTGACATGGTGGAGGTGGGCGGTGATGGCTTGAATCCTAAGAACTGGCTTTCAAAGCATAAGTACTTACGTTGCACAGAGTGTCTACAAACCAGACATATGACTGAACAGACAGAATGAAAAGACAGGAGTCTTCACTGGGGAAAAATAAGACAAGATGGCCTCATCCTATGTAATCACCAACCTCTTGTATACTGTTTTTTTTTTTTTTTGGCCGTGCCACGCAGCTTGCGGGATTTTAGTTCCCCTGACCAGGGATCGAACCTGTGCTCCCTGCAGTGGAAGCTCGGAGTCTTAACCACTGGACAGCCAGGGAATTCCCTTGTATGCTGTATTTAAAGCAGCATCTCAGAAAGTAAGCTTGCCATCTTCCACCTCATTTTGTTTCCCCCCCTTACTTCTGTGAACTATATTTCCATTCTTAATGCTCAAACATTTTGTTTCCTCCCTTTCAATCATCTCCCATATGTGCATTAGTTAACAAATCTTGAAGAAGCTAGCTATGCAACATTTCATAAATCTAGTCCCTCATTTCTGTTTTATTGCTATTACCCTCATTCAGAGTCTCATTGCCTCTGATTTGAGCTCCTGAAATCATCTCTGAAATATCCCTATTCCAATCTACCTGATATACTCAGTTGGTTAAAACACTATTCTTGATTTTCTCAAAACCCCGTGACCTCCTCTTCCTCTTAGCCAAGGTTGCATTCTTGTATATTTGCTATAGTCTATTCGTGTAATTGTTCCATTCCCCACTACACTGTAAGCTCCTTGAGAGCAAGGATATATTGAATTTATCTTTCAGTCCTTCACAATGCTACATGTTTATTTAGAAGTCATAAAAATGCTTGGGGCCTTGGTATATAATTATTAACTTAGCTTCCCTCTCTTCCTACCCTGGTGCCAAGAAGCTCTTTCCAAAAACGTGCTTTAGGTAAGAGAAATGGAACTGATATGTCCTCTCTGAACCGTAAAACCTGCCTCCTGAGCACCTGTTTCCCCCCCATATCACCAATCAGTGACGGAAATACATTAATGCAAGTCCATTCAAAACAGACGGGGGTTATCATCCCCTTTTCATAACTGCCTGTTTGCTGGTAGGTGTCTGTGCCTCCACCTTTGTTGGGGATTGATGCCCATGATGTGTTTTCTACTAGGCACAAGTAGATGCAGCTTCTGCATTTTGAGAGACACCAGCTCTCAACTGCACACAACTCTGCGATGACTGCCGTTATACTGTCACCACCACACAGTTTCCTCTGCTTACTTTCCTGGGAGCTCTTTGTTCTGTCACTGGGAAGCTCTTCTCCTCAAGCCTTCTTCTACCCTACCATTGCCAGTACTCTGATATTCTGTTATACCTCCCTGCCCTTGCTCCGACCAGGGTAAGTTTTCCCAAAGAGGGAATCTTATTGCTCTCACCATGCCCCTGGAAGTGCAGATCTTTCAACTATTATTGTTTCAGAAGGAAGATACTGTTTATACGATTTCTCTTCTGTCTTACCAATAACTCAGTGCAATCTATCTCTCAAAGGAAGGGGTGGGATCTTGATCTTTTCTCCAGGTTAGTGGGTTGAGGGACTTAACAGAATGCTTCAAACAGACTCATGGTCCTTTGACTTTCAAGTATATTACCTAGACAGACTGTTAAATATACTAAACCTTATGATAGTGAAGGGGGAGGGTTGCTCCTCTAAGTCTTTGTTATTTAGCCACTAATATGGCCCTAGACTTCCAGGATATATAAGCAAGTGAGCATAAGGTATTTGGTTATGATCATGGCCTCCCACACTTTTTTCCCTAAAGGACAGACACAATAAGACCCACACGTTTGCCTAGGAGTTTTCAGGTTATACTAATAAGAGGGAATTGAATAGGAAAAATGGAGCTCTGATCTAGATTAAACAAAAATGAACTTAAGGCTTATTTGAAGATGGCAGAAAACTGTAAGGCTAACAGAAACACCTGAAAACAGAAGACATGCTTCCAAAATAAGACAAGAAATCTCAATACCAACAGACAAAAGTAAAAAAGAAAAAAAAATAAACAGTTTAACATCATCAACAAAGAGCAAAGCTATAGAAGCCAAACTGTAGAGAGAATCTCTGCAATGCGTTAGACTCTTAGTGGATGGATTTCCCAGAACCCCTTAAAGGAACAGCAACATAGATTTAGCTAGAGTTATGTCCTAATTTCCTGATTCCTGTCCCCTGGTCACAGTTGACTGGACAGGACAAAGCATTCCATCCAAATTAGTCAATCACAATCTTTTCTCTACACCAGTGGTTCTCAACTGGAGATACTTTTGCCCCCAGGGGACATTTGGCAATGTCTGGAGACATTTTTGAGTATCAGGAGTGGCATCTAGTATTTACAGCTCAGTGATACTGCTAAACATCTTACAAAGCACAGGACAGTGCCCCCAACAAGAATTAACTTGTCCAAAATGTTGATAGTGCTGAGGTTGCTGAACCTCATAGTTGATTGATCCCTGCTGTGAACCTTACGCAGGCTGTTCCTTACTCGGATATCTGCAATTAAGAAGTGAATGAAAAATATTCTCCTGGCATGCAATGAAGGAAAAAGATGCAACATTAATTTAGGGTAACCCCTTTGCCTCACCAAAGACATTACATTAAAACAAAACAAAACAAAACCAAGAACAAAAAACCCAAAAAACCAAAAAATGCAGGTGTGTGTGGAAGTATTCTCATAGGGACTTGGGGGGAAATTTTGTTCTTTTTCTTTTCAGAAATACTAGCACCCATTACCAGGACACCTACTTGTGCCTTTGTTATAATGCAACAGGGTTCTTGGATGTGTCAACAGAAAGGCACCACAATCAAACAATACCAGAGCCACCAGCAGAGTGAAATAAAAGCAAGCAAAACTATGTAAGATTATTTGCCAGAAGTGATTTTTAGGGCAAGATACAAAAGGGCATCTTTATTCCTGTCCTGCCCCTAGGTTCTTCAGAACCTTTTTTTTTTTTTTTTTTAGATTCCATATATGTGTGTTAGCATACGGTATTTGTTTTTCTCTTTCTGACGCACAGGGAGATCAGCTAGGAGCTTTGTGACCACCTAGAGGGGTGGGATAGGGAGGGTGGGAGGGAGACGCAAGAGGGAGGAGATATGGGGATATATGTGTATGTATAGCTGATTCACTTTGTTATACAGCAGACACTAACACACCATTGTAAAGCAATTATACTCCAATAAAGATGTTTAAAAAAAAGATACAAAAGGGCAAGTATATGTCTATGTGTGTGCATTTTTCAGAGGCATTTAACAGTTATTTTTAAATACTATTTTCTGATTGTGATTTAGGTGTGATTACACAGAAAGTGAAAAGAGATGCTGTGTGAATCCAGTGAAGATAAATGTCATCATCACAGCAGGAAGTTAAAATGGGACTTGATGATGCAGAAAAGGGCATTCAAGTCAGTGGATACTGACCAGGCCTGTCAGCAGTCTGCCTGAAAATAACAAGGAGGATTTTTTTTTAATAACTTCATTTATTTAATTTATTTATTTGGCTGCGTTGGGTCTTCGTTGAGGTGCGCGGGCTTCTCATTGCGGTGGCCTCTCTTGTTGTGGAGCACGGGCTCTAGGCGCGTGGGCTTCAGTAGTTGTGGCTCGTGGGCTCTAGAGCGCAGGCTCAGTAGTTGTGGCGCACGGGCTTGGTTGCTCCACGGCATATGGGATCTTCCCAGACCAGGGCTCAAACCCGTGTCCCCTGCATTGGCAGGCGGATTCTTAACCACTGTGCCACCAGGGAAGCCCAACAAGGAAGATTTTAAGACAGAGCTGTGAGCCCCCTTGAGAGCTATGCCTCCCACAACCATAGTTGCTGTGCCAAGGCCACCTGTACAGCCTGTGATGGCAGCCAAGTCACTGTCGATTGTGCTGGCTTGTCCAGTTCAGCCAGGACCCAGCGGAGGGAGCGCAGAGGGCTTCCGAGATAGGAAAATAGGGAAATGCTTAGGGGAAGCTCAGAGGTAACTGGGACCCCAAAGAATGATGTCTGGGGGTAGATACATTTCTGGAAAGCGCTATGCACTGGAAAAGGCTTGTGGATCATATTGGGACTGCTGAATATCTCCATGGATTTTGTTTTTGTGTAACATCCCAGAAAATGGCCAAAGGGGTACCCAGAGATTCTAAATAAAACCTGAAGTAAATGTATCCTGAATATTACATTCAGCTCTGGCAGCTTGGAGAGGGGTCAAACAAGTCATTGTTCTGTGGTGGAGATGGCAACTGAACTTACCCAGAACATCAAACATGTTAGAGTAATTCAAAGCTTGCTGCAGATGTGTTGTCAACGTTAATAGGGACTGTTAGAAAAAATGGGGTGAACAGAGGATAAATAAAACATTCTTCTGGTCAGGTAATGAACCCAAACACATCCTGTGGACTTCGGTTGTCCGGGGTTGGGGGTGAGAGGTGGCTAACATGTGACCTAGGGTGGAAAGCTGTTGAACATATAGGGCAAAACCTTAATCAGCCACTTTCTGGATTCTTTAACCTTCCCAGAAGCTGCCAGAAGCCAGGGCCTTTCTGGTGAATGAATAGTGGGGTCCTGCTCACAGTTTTTAACATGGTTCTGAGTCAGTATATGTGAGTCCTGGGCCAGCTGTCAACAAGACAGCCCCAAGCAGATGAGGAGAATAAAATAAGACACCGACTCCTTTCAGTGGTTATGCTGATGTCCATAAGTTTTGGCTCTGTATAAGCTTTACTTCTCACCAGAAAAAGAGCTGTCTCTATCACCCCCTTCATTGCTGCTCTTTTTCATCCAAAGATTGTGCTATTTGGCTCAAAGATGAGGGGTTATCTAACATGCCATATCTTCCTGGGGGGCAAGGGTCTTGTCAGGCACCACTTCCTGGATGGTTTCGCCCTGATCAAGAAACTAGGGTGGTCTTTGTGCTCAATGGTTGTTCTCCCCCACCCTGCTATGGCTGTGAGGGACCACAACCCTGTGAAACATCACCTTTGGGCAACATCACAACGGAACTTTGGTCAGATCTCACCATGTGGACAGCTTCAGGTTTCCAGTATGTGGTTCATTTGGGTGGCCCAGTTACAAAAGAGAAGGACAAGAAATAACCAAGAAGGGACATCTCCAACTTTGGGTCTTTTTTGGGTATGCTCTTATGTTGGAGGGTGGTTATAAATATGCATGCAGCTAACCTACACTTTGTTTCACAGTCTGGGGAGAGGGTGCAATACCCTCATATCTTCACAAGTCTGTATCGTTTTGTGAACAAGACCAAGCACTACTGTGTTGGGTACTGAAAATTGATCAGCAATGGTGGTGATTTTAAGCAATGTTATTCAGGACTGAGAAAAGTATATGTGTACCCCCACTCTGGGGCTGTTTCATCTTGTCCTGCTTTCTAGGGTCCATAGAAAGCTGATGTTCATGTGCTACTGCCCGTTTACAATATCGTAGAGAAAAGGAACAGTCCTTTACAGGTGCCCAGTGGAACTGAGGTGACCAACCCATCTTGGTCTGCTCAGGACTGTCCCTGTTTTAATACCAAAAGTCTTCTGTACCAAGAAAACCTTCAGTCTCAGGCAAACTGGGTTGGTTGGTCACCCTAAGTAGAACTGAATATGGCTCTGGTCAAAGTGTATGGGACTAACAAGATTTATGAGGTCTGGCATTTTAAAGAAACTTCCACATGACTCTTGGTGAATATGTTCATCCACATCCATGTTATAAAAATAAGGTTTCCAATTTCTAAGCCATGAAGGCCAATATAGTGGAGGAATGATTGTTAAACATAGGATATTGGGTTAAACCACTGTAAAATTCATTAAACAAATATTGAGTATTTACTATGTTCCAATCGCCTTTCTAAGTATTAGAGATAGAGAAATGAGCAAAATAAAGTCCTTAATTTCGGAGGACAAATTCTCAGGAATATAATCAGCAAGGTTTGCATGCTTTTTCTGAATGAATTGTGGGATAAATGTGCACAATGGTCAAACCTTCCCAATACCAATTTGGTGAGTCTACTTGGGAAACGCAGTAGCAAGATGTTTTCATGATATATCCAATTTTCTAATCTTGATTGCACATCCTATGAGAAAAAAGTTGGACATGCAACCTCAATATATGTGTATTTACAAATTATATGCATGTACTACTAATATATTAAACACATACACAAACATGAAAATTAAGAAAGGCTGTCCTGAGTTACCGTTCCTGAGATGTGTGCATCCAACTTTAGAGATGGCTAATACATCCCAGGTCAGTTCATAGATGATAACATGATAATCCCTTGCTAGAAGAATGCAAAGGATGTCTGTGCAGCAGCTCAGACCACCTGCATCTTCACACACCGATTTTACCACAGGCTGTGCCCTCCTGGGTCATGACTTGCTTGACCACGTGGTGTCCTCCTGGAGGAAAATATGAGCCCCCCCGACCCCAGTCTACCTGCCATCTAGATACAAGCATGAAGCTTCACATGGCTTTAAACAAGCTTATGAAACCCCATGTGGCAGTGCTTCAACACTATCTCACTCTTGTCTGTGAGAGTTAGATTATGAGGGTCTTAAATGTGTATTTTTCTCCTGAAGTGTACTTTTGGGGTGTACACAGCCTTTAAGAGGAGCCAGGACAATGTCAGCCAAGAAGTCTTAGGCCACCTCAAACTGTAGGGCTGCCACCATAAAGCTTCTAGGAAGTTCCTGTGCTAGGTTGTTTGGAAGGTCACCAAACTGGGTTGCCTCAAAAGTCTCTTTGATGGTGTTGTCTGAAAGTCTCTAAGGCCCCCTGGGGCTGAGGCAAAGACTCAGGGCACACGTGACCAGCCATTAAAGGGTGGTTTAGTTCCAAGCAGGCATTAAAAGATGATTTTAGAAAGCAGGTAAAATCATGACTCTCATACAGATATAAGAATAAACACAAGTTGAAGATTTTATTTAATTCATTCATAGAAAACAAGTGAAGTGATACAACCAGGTCAAAGGATATTATCAATAACAGACACAGTTATAGGTCAGGAATATGGAAAAGAATGTACAAATAGAGCCAAAATTGGTTTTTTGACTATTTCTCCCCATATAGAATTTGTTTGCATGTCTATAGACAAGAATTATTTGGCATTCCTGTCAGTTATCTACAGTTTACAGAATCAGAATCAGACAACCCAGGTTTGCTTTAAAATAAACAATTATTTTTCCATTTAAGCACAAATTTTCCCCTACAGTTTCCCTACTTTTGATCAAAAAGAATCTCAAAGATTCCTGATCACAAAATGAATGTGGCCTCATTAGATTTGGCCTGATTATTTACATAGGTGCAGCAAGAATGTTAGTTTACCACAAAGGCCTTCTTTAAGTTTACTCCGCTGGAGGTTTCCATAAGGAATCTCAGGTTGGACTTCTAAAATCCTCTATTACTTGTTGTCCTGAGGCTAGGAAGCCACGCCTAAGAAACTTGATCCACCAGATTTCATCTGCAGTACTTATACGCTTTGGGTGACTTCCTCTCTTCTCAAAGTCCTCAAAACATCTCTAACTTCCTGGCCGGTAATGGAAGTGAGCTTCCTTACCAGCTGGACCCTGTAAGCCAGGTACCAGGAGGGCTTTGTCAGCACTGTTTCAATAAAGTCAACCTTAGTTCCCTAAAAGTGACTGGTCAGGCACCAGCCACAGCTTCCCCAGGTGGGCAGGGAGCCTCTTCCCTTGTTCCTGTGGTCACGTCCACCTGGAGGGGCCTGGTGATGAGGTCACTGCTGGTATGGGCAGCCTGTCCTCCGCAAAGCAGCTGCCTGGCGGCTGCAGATACCAAAGACCATGAACTTGAAGCAGCTGGGAGTCAGAGGGTGTTATTCTCTCCCTCCTCTTCCAGAGAGCCCTTCTACCTGCCCCTGGTTGTCTGAAACCTTTTCCAAAAAGGACAAAAGGAGCTCAGATCAGTTGTCCACGGTGTTCCTTGTTGGAAATTATTTGATAAAGTCCCTCCCAGAGAGAATCTTCAGAAAATCCAAAAACCATTCAGCAGAAAAAAAGCATGAACAGGGAGGACCTATAAATCACCGTTTCAGTCATTAAGACATAAGAATTTTGAATTTGAGCCACCTTCTACCACCTTTCTGATTCTTGAGTATGGGCCATCATATGATTGACGATTGCTTTTGTGTCCTGTTGAAATCTTTGCCTACTCCAAGAAAATCTTCCTGCCAGATCTGTGGAAGAAGCTTTTAACCTCAGTGACAAGAACACGAGACCTTTGAGCTGAGTCTTAAAATTGAGAAATTAAAGCAGTACATTAAAAAAAAATTAAGAAGAAAATATTGCAAATGCAATGGTAATTTGGACCAGTGAAATACTGCCCAGCTGGGAAGAAATTCATAGTAGGAAAAAGGTTGGAGAATTGAGGTGCAGGGATTGCCCCCTAGTGTTCATGGTAAAGCTTGGAGTCTAGCTGTAGTAAGTGAACTAAATAAATATCACTCCTGAACTTTATGCAGTATTCCTCCCCAGAGGAAAGAAATGGTGGGAAAGCTTCAGTAAAACAACTTCTATCTAAACATATCATTCTCTATAATGCTGGTCCAGAATGATGATTCTCCAGGTGCTGGTCTGGAATTAAGCTGGACATATCCTATGCCTTTCCATCTCTCTACATCTTTCAGAAGGATGGTCCATATCAGGATGTTTTATACAGTATCTCAGGAGCATATTCATGTTACAGACCTGATGTTGGTTATGTCCAAGGGATGTCTTTCATTGTGGCATTGTTCATTCTCAGTTTGGAAGAGGCAGTTGCCTTCATTGCATTTGGAAATCTCGTGAATAAGCCATCCCAGTTGGCCTCTTACTGTGTGGATTGCAGCAAGATGTTGAAATATTTTGGAACATCTGAAGTATCCTTTGAGGGCAGTCTCTTTACACATTTTCTTCATATCAAGTAGTCTTACGGTTTCACACTAGTATATACTTGATAGACTGGATATTCACATAGCATCACAAGTCACTATTCTACTTGATCCAGACAGTACAGGCTGGGATGTATTTTGCAGAGATGGGGAGGAATTTTTATTTAGAACTGGGACAGGAATCCTCCAGTTATATGAAGACATTTTCCTTCAGGTAGACTTTATTCACATAGCACAGTTTCTAAATAAATTGGCAGAGGATCTCACACCAGAAAAGCTGTTCAGCTGTGTTGCAGCCATTCAGATACAGAAAAGCACCAGCTAAGGGACTTAGGTCTTTGTGTCAGTAATGAAGGATACAAGAAGGAGACAAGAATAACAGTACTGCTTTGGACAGCTAATCTTCATAACTAACAGACTAATTGAAACATAAAAAAAGCATTTTTTTATAACAGTATTTTGTTTCCTATGTAAGCACATGGAAGAAAGTTGGAGCAATCCAAAACAATCAAGAGGTGGAAAACAGCTGATTTTGAATTTTGTGTCTGAAGTAACAGAAATGAGCAACCTATTGACAATATTATTTTAAAAAAGCATTGCCATTTTACAAAAGAAAAAGTGTAAATGGCTAGTTCATACTCCATAATCTGGGGTGAACGTTTGAATGCAAACACATTTAAAAATAGTTTTAGGGAAAAAAAGTCAGTGGCTGGTTGAACCCAATTAAATAAGCATCATTTTCAAATATGACATTCCAGACAAGGCCTTGGTTACATAACCATTTTCCCAATTATATTTAGTAAAAAGGAGGGTAGATTCTTATTGAACCTATGCAAATAACTAAGTTACCATTTAAAAGTAAGAATATTTAATAAAAATTTCTGAATTTGGAAGGGGAATCAAGTAGGGAGAATAAAACATCATCTAAAGATGTTTCATTTCAGTTTACAAAATCAGAATCTACTAAATTGTTATGGCTTATAAATAAGTTAACAAGAAAGAAAAAGGGCTTCCTTATGTATCCAGAAAATGGAACATTAAAACAATATCAACAATATTCCAAACAAGTAAAACAATATCAACAATATTCCAAACAAGTAAAACAATATCAACAATATTCCAAACAAGTAGCTACAATCCTCTCTCATTAGTTCATCCATTCTATGTAATCAATTCTTGTTCTGCTGGATCTTGGGTTAGCAGCATCATGAACCCATCTGCTTCTTACTAAAAAGAGTTCTGGAAATCCTGATCTAGCCCAACAGTACGGTCTTTTTTTTTTTTTTTTTCCCCTTCAGTACGGTCTTAAAATTGCTTAAGTGATGACATCAGAAGCCTGTACCCAAGATCTATTCATTGAAGTGTCAGTAGTTTGAAGTACCTGGTACAGTCCTTTTCCTTGGGCTCTGGGGACCATGTATCTTTGTCAAGGACGTGATCTGGCCTCTGCAGCTGATTGCAGAGCCTTCAGGGAAGCTTCCAAGCAATACAAAAAACTATCTGTAGGGACTTTCCTGGTGGCACAGTGGTTAAGAATCCGCCCGCCAATGCAGGGGACACGGGTTCGATTTCTGGTCTGGGAAGATCCCACATGCCGCGGAGCGACTAAGCCCGTGCGCCACAACTACTGAAACTGCGCTCTAGAGCCTGCGAGCCACAACTACTGAGCCCGCGTGCCACAACTACTGAAGCCCGTGTGCCTAGAGCCCGTGCTCTGCAATAAGAGAAGCCACCGCAATGAGAAGCCTGTGCACCACAACAAAGAGTAGCCCCCGCTCGTCGCAACTAGAGAAAGCCCGTGTGCAGCAACGAAGACCCAAAGCAGCCAAAAATAAATAAAATAAAATAAAAAAATTTATATACATAAAAAAAAAAGCTATCTGTAGATGCCAGAGACTTAAAATAACTATGGTAATTACTGGAGAGAGTTCATAACAAGCATGATGCAACTGACAAGGAAATTTAGTTGTTTCTGTCATGCAAAACAGTGCTAATCCAAATAAATAAATAAACACATAAAGCTATGACAAAATGTCTATGCACATAATGATTAAGGCTATTTTCAAAGAAGATACTGAATTTTACATCTGGCTTATAAAAATGGATGAACATACTTGTTACAGAGGAAAAATTCTTGAGATATGCAAAATTCCTGAGTCTTAATATATATATGTAATACACTAAAAATATACCAAGAATGTATCAAGAATATCAAGTAACGAGATTTGGAGTAGGTCCTAAACATCTGTATTTTAATTAAAACTCTACAGATAAGTCAGATATTTATCCCCAAATGAAAATCACTGGCCTAGAAGACGCTAGAGTCAAATTAAAGAAGAAAGATTCCAACCAAATAAACGTTTTAAATAATAACTAAAAATATGACTAACAACACTATTTTGCTGTTGCCTAACATCAGGCAAAGCATCATCAGGATACAGATAAACAGAAACACTGATAAATCTCCAGGGACTTCCCATGAATCATTCAAGTTCTAAAATAGTTACAGCAATAATATTTTACCTATACAAATTTAACCTAGGGAAGGCTAAGCATCTTTTCTGATTTGACAAATCTTTCCATGAAACTCATCAATAACAACATAAATAAAACCTAATTATTTAGAAATAACTCCTCTCTTTCATAAGGTAAAAGAACAGATCTTTTGGGGTTTGAGAGACCCACTGGGAAATCTCAAAGATAGGTTTAGGGAGGCAAAAATCAAGAGTTGTTAGGAGATTTGAACTCTTGAGATAGGATCATGGGTGCCTCAGAAACAACAGTTGTTGTTTTTCAAATGTTGTCATTTGAAAGTGACAATAAAACATCTAAAGATAAGCACAGAATGTAACATGATTGTAAAGAATCTTAGTTCTTTTCTAAGTGAGGAAACTTTGTTTGCTTTTTAAAGATAATCAAGAACATAATACAATCAACATATTATAAGACACAGAATCTTTTGCTATATAGGCAAAGTACACACACAAAAAGAACTTTCCATATTGGAGGTGAAGACAATAAGCAGTAAACCAGGGAAACATGGCCATCAAAATCAAGCAAACTTTGGTGAAATTTTAACACATTTCATAGCTTTTCAGACTCAGGTATTATAAACCAAGGCAAATAAAATTTATTTCCAGAAAGAAAGTAGAATGGTGGTTGCCAGGGGTTGGAGGGAGGGTAGAATGGGGAGTTAATTGTTTAACAGGTGCGAAGTTTCAGTTTGGGAAGTTGAAGAACTTCTGGGGATGGATGGTGGTGACAGTGGCACAACAATGTAGACATACTAAAGTACACTTAAAAATGGTTAAAATGGTAGATTATTTCCAAATTTTGCCCTTCATCGTGTTCTTTTATATTCTGGAACAAACTGACACTTTATTTTAGGACCCATCTCAGGGCGTCTACAATGTCAGAATGAATTTCATAATATGAAGATGTTATTAATATGCAATGCAGTCATTGTTGCTATCTTCAAATAACTCAATAAATAAGAATTATAAACGTTTCTCAATTCAGTTTCCAATATGTTGTGTTGATAATTAAACGCACCATCCCTAGCCCCCTTCTCCCTTTAAGGCCCTCAATATGCTTGAAGAGTGCAAAGGGGGCTTTGGAGACAAAACAAAACATATAGACAAAACCTTGAGAACCATTGCTTTAGGACAAAACTACTCTTTTTTTCTCGAAAAACAGGAGCACGCACACAGTTGTATTTCTCTGTGCTCCTCAATACAGTCTCAACCACTAACATAAATTCTAAGTTTCAACCAAAGTAACTTCCGTTTCAGAGAAAATTAGGGTGGGGGGAGGGAGGAGGTGGATAGTTGTGAACTATGTCACATACCTGCTCTTTATTTTATTTTATTTTATTTTGGCCGTGCCTCATGCGGAAACTATGTCACATACCAGCCTTTTATTTTTATTTTTTATTTTTTGGCAGTGCAGAATGTAGGATCTTAGTTTCCTGATCAGGGATCGAACCCATGTCCCCTGCAGTGGAAGCGTGGAGTCTTAACCACTGGATCACCAGAGAAGTCCCAGATACCAGCTTTTTAGCTTTTTAACAGACCAGCAGGGTTCATAGCTACACATAACAAAACTTTCCATAGACACTTATATCCCTTATAGTACAACTTATCAAAGTGGCAAAAATGAACATATTCATTAACAGACCCAAAGACACAGTCTCTTACAGCATATAAGATGCAAAAGTATATAAACTTAAAATTATGCTTAGTAATCAATGTCCAGTATTCTGTCTTACTTAGGAATGATCTTGGTATCCAATGATTATCCATTAATTAACTTAATTTTAATATCAGTCCAAGGTTTTAAGTTACCAAAAACTCTTGAAAATTATATTCAAGCTGACATATTGCAAAACAAAATTACTGTTGAAATAAAAGTTTTTCTGAATAATGATTCGATTAGTGAAAAACAAATTTTCATTTTTCATAATCTTTAACATTATGAATAATGTTAACTTATTTGATCAATAAACTTGTATAAATTTAGAAAAAACATATCTAAGTAGAATACTGTTGGGAATTACACTTAACATTAATAAATTAGAGAAAATATAGCTGTTTTTCTTAAACCCCAAATACTAAACTACTCATTTTCCAAAGATTTACTTAAATTTATAAGCTGGAATTTTTAACATGTTATTGAATGGTTTCTGTAAGAACATTTTATTAGTGTAACACATTTAAAGATTTAGGAGTTCATTTTCACTACTTTCTGGGAATTTTAGGAATATTTGCTTTATTTAAGCACTTATTTATCTCTATCAGTCAATCAGAAAAGAACTCAATTAACATGACACTTTATAATCAAATTTATTAATATCCTCTGGAAATAAGAAAATATTACACATTTACACAATGAGGGATAAAGGCCTTTCTAAACTACAGACACACAGACATACAGAGACAGATAAAGAGGGCTTATAGCTTGGATTCTAAAATTTCAGTCACAGGCCAAGAGTAAATGCAGAAACCCCAAATCTCACCAGTCCTGGTATGAAAGAGTTGTTTTCCCTCCCAATGGGCACAGGACTCAATTGATTTGGGCTCAAAATTGACAAACTAACAAAAATGACTAACAATCCAAATTCTCCATCATCTCTCACCCAACAGAGAATAGATCTATATAATCCATTAGTCCATTTACAGAGATCACTAAATGGTCAGACCATAAAACAAAATTCTCAGTCATTGCTGCCACTAATGAGTATTGGCTATACATGAATCAAAAGCCAAAACTAAAACCAAGAGTAAAAAATTAGTAGAGAGGAAAATTAAATTAGAAAAACAGCAAAGATGCCTTGTCACTTTGGATTCACCTCTGGGAGCCAAGAAGAGATGGGCCTGGTCTTAAGCACATCTCTGGTGATGAAGTTTACCTGGCTCATCAGATGAATGCATCTTGGTGGCAGACCTCCAAAACTGTTTTTTTAAAAAAATTTATTTATTTATTTATTTTTGGCTGCACTGGGTCTTCGTTGCTCTGCCCAGGCATTCTCTAGTTGTGGCAAGCGGGGGCTACTCTTCATTGCGGTGTGTGGGCTTCTCATTGCGGTGGCTTCTCTTGTTGTGGAGCACGGGCTCTAGTCGCGTGGGCTTCAACATTTGTGGCACGCAGGCTCAGTAGTTGTGGCGAACAGGCTTAGCTGCTCCGCGGCATGTGGGATCTTCCCCGACCAGGGCTCGAACCCGTGTCCCCTGCATTGGCAGGCAGATTCTTAACCACTGCGCCACCAGGGAAACCCCCTCCAAAACTGTTAAAAGGCCATTTTCAAAATTTAAGAAGTATGATTCTAATACACGTATAAACATGTATTAAAAGATTTTATTTAACTCATTAGTGAGAATCCAAAGAACAGACACATTTACAGATTAGAAATATTAAAATGCATGTGCAAATGGAACACAAACTGAGTGTTTTTGGGGGTGGGGTTTGGGGTGAGGGAGGTGTTTTGCATTGCTGTTTTCTGCAACTTGAGTAGTAAGACAGCTCCAAGAAGATCAGAATCAGATAATGGGAAGGGTGTACATAGACAATACATAGTTCTATTGAAGCTCAACTTTTCCTACATAGGTTATCATTAAGATTCAGATGCAGATGTCACTCCCTACAATGCCAGAAAGATAGGGTCCTACTGGACCTGCCTGTAATCTAGTCACTCCCAGGCTCCACCTTATTGCTCTGGCATTATATTTACAACCCTTCCCCAAGCCCAGACATCCCACGGCTTTCATCCAATCCGGCCAGACACTCCCACATAGCACTCATAATATCACCACCCAGGCCACACACACAGTGGGAAAAAAAAAAATTCCACCTTCCTCTCATGTTTCTGAAACCCTGATGTGAAAAGCTAAAGGTTAAAAAATTTTTTTTGTTTAACTTTAATTTGTTTAAAACCTCCCTAACTTCAGTTGCCAATGTAAAAAGAAAACATCCAGAAATCTAAAAGCAATTGCCTTAAACTGCTTTCAACAAGAAAAACAGCGAGCGGGGTTCCCCTACTTCTCTGTAAAAATTCTTTTTGACTCAGTCACGGTGAATTGCCCAATTTCATTTCTAAATGGTTAAAAAAAAAGAGAAAAAAAATATACACAAAAATATACTGTAATAAACTGTTAATAAGGACAGAAAGGAAAAAAAAAGCAGGCAGTCTGTCACTCATACGTCTAGAATAGTGCTCAAAAAAAGGCAGAGATGCCTCCTTCTCCGAGGGTGCCAAATGAAACTTCACAGTTGCATATGGAGCTAGAAAGCAGGACGTGATGTTAAAATGGGCTCTCCTCTGTTTCCGATGCAGCTGAGGTCCCAAAGCAAAGAAAAAAGCAGTAGGTGGCAAGTCCCCTTACTTCAAAGTGGGTTTTGAGACCACCTTCGTAAGACAGGCAAAGAAGGAGCTAGTTGGAGATAGTTTTGTGACCCTTGGATGAACACCCACCCCTCAACCCCTCAAGGTTTGAAGTCAAAGAAATTGAAAAGGGACTTTGGAAGAAACAGCTGAAGGCCTGTAGCATTTTCCCTCCTACCTCTTCCTGTTACCCGAGGCCGAGCACCTCCTTATCTCAAATCTCGTGAGAAAGGGCTTTGAAAGATCAGTTCCCTTAGAACTGAGAGGACCAAAGCAACTGGTGTCTGACCCATGCCGGAGAGGATTAATAGGCCAATGGCTGTGGCTGGAGTCAGGCGCTAGGACGAGGAGGAATGCATACACCATTAAACGCAGAACAGAAAAGTATGTTTCCTGTGGGCCAAATGGGGGAAGGGAGAGAAGGGTCGTTTCCAAGGAGCCCCCGCCTAAGTGGGCTTGCTGCTAGCGGCTGCTAGCAACAGGGGGTTGGAATCAAATGCAGAAGCCAGTGGAACACGTGGCCAGCACAGAAGGTGTTGTAGTCCAGTGTTTTCAGTGGAGCCATTTCCAAGGGCCCCGTGAAAGCACGCCGTGAGAGGAGTCCATAGTGAATGTCCGTTAAAATCCTGGACCACCACCTCTAAGTGTTACAGTTCCCCTAAACTAAGGTCTTTCCTCCTCTCACTCCTCCCTCCTCCCACCTCCACCCCCTGTTGGACCCAAGCCCTAGAGGGAGTGGATTTGGAGGAGTAGAAGCATTAAGTGGGAAAACAAAGAAGACAGTTATGCCTCCCCTGCCCCCTTGGGCCCCTACTTCCCTCTCCTCACTTCAGGCTTCCAGCCTGAATCAGCCTGGGCTAGGGAAGCAGAGAAAGGAGAAATACTTGCCTTAAACAAAGTTCAGAGTTTTAACTATTACATGGGACTGGACATTTCAACAACTGAAACGAGGCTATTTTGTGACTAAAATCGACCGGAGGACTTTAAAATTTTTCTATGAGTGTCTGGAAAAGCTACAGACCCACTTGAGATTTCATCCATGGGCAAGGAAGAAACTAGCCCCCAAGCAGAGGGAGCAGGAAAAAAAATAAAGTTGCTTTTGGAGCACATCCTATCAGATGCTACCCTTTTCACATAATGGCTGCACAAGTTTGCTCCAAAAAAGACAGCCTATTTCCCAACCTCTAGTAAGCCAACCGCTATACCCCTAAAATGGTTCTACAGGACTTTGGAAATTTCCATCCCCAGGATATCCTAGCCAGAAAAAGACCCTGCAGGCTCTGAGAAACTTGTCAACCACAAAGGACACAGCAGCCAAACAGGAAAATAATAGCAAGATAACATGTTTTTTTTTGAAGGTCTTCTAGCATTGGCTTCTTATATTGAATATTCTGTGGGATTCATCAGACAGAAAGTTCTAGAGCTAAAGGTTATTTTTATCAGAGGAGGAAAAAAGAATCAGTGGTGGCTCATTCAGCTGGTCAAAACCATGGAGAAATCAAACCATAAGGAAGATGTAGTGAATTCTAAAAACTCACACATAAGGCAGTTCTTTGTATTTTGTGTGACTTCCATCCCAGGAAGTGTGCCAAGGAAGCTTTGGGTGAATTCTAGAGACCCTCTACCTTGGAGTGGACACCACACTAGCTAGAGCCCTTTTCAACCTCTCTGCTGAGAGCAGTAATGTCCTCAAACCGATCTCTGATACAAGTTATGGGCTGAGGAGAGAATTTTCTTCAAGGATCATCTGCATGTACGATTTCAACGTAATCTGTGCTGTTTATTTCTAAGTACAGTGAATGTGTGCATTTGCTAACAAAGTAGGTGCATCATAATCATTTCCCCCTCCATAATGTATTGAAATATCTTAAAACAGAGGGTATATGGAGTTACAGGTGCGGATGACTTCAACATTCCTTCAAAATCTACCATTTATCTCTATATGATAACCTATCATACTGGGTTGGGTTATTTATTTATTTTTAATTATTAGGGAGTCTACAGTGAACAGATGTGAGGCTGCTTAAGTGCAATCCCTACAGAACTACTGTGGTAGATACTATGGGCCGACCAGCTCAGCAGCTAAGGAATGCCTGTACAGTCAACTGGGTATGCAAAAAGGAAGAAATAGACCTATGGGGGCTAAAAATGAACATGGATATAAATAAATCGTGCAGGAGAATTCAAAAATTCTGCCCATATATCAGAATTTCTCAAACTTTAATGTGTATAGTCATTACCTGGGTATCTTTTTAAAACGCAGGTTCTGATTTAGAAGGTCTGGGGAATGGGCCTGAGATTCTTCATTTCTAACAATCTCCTGGGGGACGTTGACCCTGCTGAATCATACCTTAAGAAGGGAATAAATTGAAGAATATAGAGTAAAGAGGGCAAAATGGAATGAAGGTAGAATGGAGGATTGTAAGCCCAATAATCTCCCCAGGTCATGCTCTGGGACCATTTCCTCAGAGGAGTCCATTGCAGAATCCATTTATGAGAATGGTACCATCTTACTCATCTTGAATCTGTGTGACACAGAGTCGGGAGTTGGGTGTCCTCCCCACAACTGGAGGAAAACATCATGGCTCCTGGGAGGTGAAACCCTGGCAGCAGCCGACAACAGGGTGCTAGGACAGTGGAAGTGCTCCAGTGAAGAAAACAATGGCAGGAGCCACACGGGAGTTCATGGAGAGCATGCATGAGATGTCACTGGTGATCCCCAGAAATATATTTCTGGTGAGGGGGGTTTTAAGGGGCATGAAAAGAGGTAGAGAAATCTGTGTCCTCCAAAGAACCAGATGTGTGCTCCACAAGAACCAGTGCTCACGGGGGCATCATGCCAGGCTGTGTCAGCCAGAGAAACAGAAACCTCCCACAGAGAAGGTGACGTGGCATCACCCCGTCAAGGAAAGAGGCACTTGCCTTTTGGCTTTTCCTTCTTTCCCGACGCTAGAGGGAAAAACTGTAAGAGGGAAGATGTGAGAGGTATCTGAGAGCCAGACTGTGCCCCTTTCTCTCCTTCTCTCCACTCTGATAATATATATTAAAAATTTTGGAACTTTTTTTGTGAATTGGCATGTTTATAACCTTCACCCATTTTTCTATTTCCTTGTTGAGTTATAAGATCCTTTATATATATTAATGAGAATGTATTTATTTTATAAGATCTCTTTATAGATATTAATAAAAGGAGAACTTTCTTATGGAAAAAAACCCAATAGCTTGAATCTTGGAGATGATTAGTTACTAGCAACAACAAAAATGGTAGCTAATCTTTATCAATCACTATTTTCCAGGTAACTCTGTTAGATGTTTTACATGGATTCTTTCATAATCCTCCTCACAACCCTATATGGTAGGAATTGTGATCATCTCAGTTTTTTAGGAAAAGGAAACTGAGATTTAAACAGTATAGACAGTTTAAACAGTGAACCACAGCTAGTGAATATTGACATCAGGATTTGAACCCAGGCACAAGCTCTGGAGAAGACAGGAAAGGCATTAGGGTCTTGAGAATGCAGAGGATCTTGGAGAATCGGGTGTGCCAAGGCCTCAGGCTAATAGTTATTAAGGTCACAATCCCCTTCTCTCCCTCTTTTTTTAAGCAAATATTAATGGTGAAATATTGCCCAGGGCTAGGTACCAAGCCAAGAGTGGTGAGGGAAACAGACGGGGTTCATGAAGTTTATTGTGTGAAGGAAGAGAGCCACAAACACAAATACGTATGTAATCTGAAATATTTGTAGGTGCTATGAAGAAAAATTCAAAGGGTGTGTAAGAGATAATGGGTGGAGAACAATTTAGACTAAGTAGGAAAAGGCTTGTCTGAGTGACAACTATTTAAACAGAGACCTGACAAATGAATACAAGTTAATCAAATGAAGAGGAGGAGGAAAACATTTTGGGGCAGAGGAAATTGCTGATAAAAAGAAGAAAGTGGTCCTGATGCAAGAACAAGCAGAACTTTTGAACAAATGAAAGATGCTAGATAGGTAGGCAGGGATCAGAGCAGGCAGGGAAGTATTCAAAGTCTCAGGAGGGAATCTCAGGGTCTCGACCCATTATGGGGGTAGATTAGTGAGAGTTTTGTCATTTGGGGGCTAAAGTTTCAGGATCTGCCAGTCAGTTATGGAGTCAGAAAGTGATCCCTGAAGGTGTGGGATTTAGGAGTCCTGAGGCAGGACCTGATCTTGGGCTTTCTCTGTCTCATTGGCTCCTAGCCTCACTGTAGATCTTTAAGGTTTCTGCTTTCTCTTCTAACCCATTCTGTCCCCTAATCTGGTCAGATCTTCTGCATCTTCAAACTGTCCACTCACTTCCACCTGGTCCTTTCTACATCCCACCGTTGAGCACAGGCATTCCCTTGAAGGTATGGAAGGAATACCTCAGTTTTCTTTTTCTTTTTTAATTTTTAAATTTTATTTTATTTTTTTATACAGCAGGTTCTTATTAGTTATCCATTTTATACATATTAGTGTATATATGTCAATCCCAATCTCCCAATTCATCACACCCCCCCACCCCCCCGGCCACTTCCCCCCTTGGTGACCATACATTTGTTCTGTACATATGTGTCTCTATTTCTGCCCTGCAAAGCGGTTCATCTGTACCATTTTTCTAGGTTCCACATATATGCGTTAATATATGATATTCGTTTTTCTCTTTCTGACTTACTTCACTCTGTATGACAGTCTCTAGATCCATCCACATCCCTACAAATGACCCAATTTCATTCCTTTTTATGGCTGAGTAATATTCCATTGTATATATGTACCACATCTTCTTTATCCATTTGTCTGTTGATGGGCATTTAGGTTGCTTCCATGACCTGGCTATTGTAAATAGTGCTGCAATGAACATTGGGGTACATGTGTCTTTTTGAATTATGGTTTTCTCTGGGTATATGCCCAGTAGTGGGATTGGTAGGTCAAATGGTAATTCTATTTTTAGTTTTTAAAGGAACCTCCGTACTGTTCTCCATAGTGGCTGTATCAATTTACATTCCCACCAACAGTGCAAGAGGTTTCCCTTTTCTCCACACCCTCTCCAGCATTTGTTGAGCATTCTTTCATGTGTTTGTTGGCAATCTGTATATCTTCTTTGGAGAAATGTCTATTTAGGTCTTCTGCCCATTTTTTGACTGGGTTGTTTGTTTTTTTAATATTGAGCTGCATGAGTTGTTTATATATTTTGGAGATTAATCCTTTGTCCATTGCTTCATTTGCCAATATTTTCTCCCATTCTGAGGGTGTCTTTTCGTCTTGTTTGTAGTTTCCTTTGCTTTGCAAAAGGTTTTAAGTTTCATTAGGTCCCATTTGTTTATTTTTGTTTCTATTTCCATTTCTCTAGGAGGTGGATCAAAAAATATCTTGCTGTGATTTATGTCAAAGAGTGTTCTTCCTATGTTTTCTTCTAAGAGTTTTATAGTGTCCAGTCTTACATTTAGGTCTCTAATCCATTTTGAGTTTATTTTTGTGTATGGTGTTAGGAAGTGTTCTAATTTCATTCTTTTACTTGCAGCTGTCCAGTTTTCCCAGCACCACTTATTGAAGAGACTGTCTTTTCTCCATTGTATATCCTTGCCTCCTTTGTCATAGATTAGTTGACCATAGGTGCGTGGGTTTATCTCTGGGCTTTCTATCCTGTTCCATTGATCTATATGTCTGTTTTTGTGCCAGTACCATATTGTCTTGATTACTGTAGCTTTGTAGTATAGTCTGAAGTCAGGGAGTCTGATTCCTCCAGCTCCGTTTTTTCCCCTCAAGACTGCTTTGGCTATTCAGTGTCTTTTGGGTCTCCATACAAATTTTAAGATTTTTTGTTCTAGTTCTGTAAAAAATGCCACTGGTAATTTGATAGGAATTGCATTGAATTTGTAGATTTCTTTTGGTAGTATAGTCATTTTCACAATGTTGATTCTTCCAATCCAAGAACATGGTATATCTCTCCATCTGTTTGTGTCATCTTTTATTTCTTTCATCAGTGTCTTATAGTTTTCTGAGTACACATCTTTTACCTCCTTAGGTAGGTTTATTCCTAGGTATTTTATTCTTTTTGTTGCAATGGTGAATGGGAGTGTTTCCTTAATTTCTCTTTCTGATCTTTTGTCATTAGTGTATAGGAATGCAAGAGACTTCTGTGCATTAATTTTGTATCCTGCAACTTTACCAAATTCATAGATTAGCTCTAGTAGTTTTCTGATATCATCTTTAGGGTCCTCTATGTCACATCATCTGCAAACAGTGACAGTTTTACTTCTTTCCTTTTTTTTTTTTCCTCTCTGATTGCCGTGGCTAGGACTTCCAAAACTATGTTGAATAATATTGGTGAGAGTGGACATCCTTGTCTTGTTCTTGATCTTAGAGGAAATGCTTTCAGTTTTTCACCATTGAGAATGATGTTTGCTGTGGGTTTGTCATATATGGCCTTTATTATGTTGAGGGAGGTTCCCTCTATGCCCACTTTCTGGAGAGTTTTTACCCTAAATGGGTGTTGAATTTTGTCAAAAGCTTTTTCTGCATCTATTGAGATGATCATATGATTTTTCTTCTTCAATTTGTTAACATGGTGTATCACATTGATTGATTTGCATATGAAGAATCCTTGCATCCCTGGGATAAATCCCACTTGATCATGGTGTATGATCCTTTTAATGTGTTGTTGGATTCTGTTTGCTAGTATTTTGTTGAGGATTTTTGCATCATATTCATCCATGATATTGGTCTGTAATTTTCTTTTTTTATAGTATCTTTGTCTGGTTGTGGTATCAGGGCGATGGTGGCCTCATTGAATGAGTTTGGGAGTGTTCTTTCCTCTGCAATTTTTTGGAAGAGTTTGAGAAGGATGGGTGTTAGCTCTTCTCTAAATGTTTGATAGAATTCACCTGTGAAGCCATCTGGTCCTGGACTTTTGTTTATTGGAAGATTTTTAATCACAGTTTCAATTTCATTGCTTGTGATTGGTCTGTTCATATTTTCTGTTTCTTCCTGGTTCAGTCTTGGAAGGTTATACCTTTCTAAGAATTTGTCTATTTCTTCCAGGTTGTCCATTTTATTGGCATAGAGTCGCTTGTAGTAGTCTCTTAGAATGCTTTGTATTTCTGCAGTGTCTGCTGTGACTTCTCCTTTTTCATTTCTAATTTTATTGATTTTAGTCCTCTCCCTCTTTTTTTTGATGAGTCTGGCTAAAGGTTTATCAATTTTGTTTATCTTCTCAAAGAACCAGCTTTTAGTTTTATTGATCTTTGCTATTGTTTTCTTTGTTTCTATTTCATTTATTTTTGCTCTGATATTTATGATTTCTTTCCTTCTACTAACTTTGGGTTTTGTTTTTTCTTCTTTCTGTAGTTCCTTTAGGTGTAAGGTTAGATTGTTTATTTGAGATTTTTGTTGTTTCTTGAGGTAGGCTTGTATTGCTATAAACTTCCCTCTTAGAACTGCTTTTGCTGCATCCCATAGGTTTTGGATCGTCGTGTTTTCATTGCAATTTGCCTCTAGGTATTTTTTGATTGCCTCTTTGATTTCTTCAGTGATCTCTTTGTTACTGTTTAGCTTCCAGGTGTTTGCGTTTTTGACTGCTTTATCAATTCCCTGTACTTGATTTCTAATCTCATAGCATTGTGGTCAGAAAAGACGCTTGATATGATTTCAGTTTTCTTAAATTTCCTGAGGTTTGATTTGTGACCCAAGATGTGATCTATCCTGGAGAATGTTCCATGAGCACTTGAGAAGAAAGTGTAATCTGCTGTTTTTGGATGGAATGTCCTATAAATATCAATTAAATCTATCTGGTCTATTGTGTCATTTAAAGCTTGTGTTTCCTTATTAATTTTCTCTCTGGATGATCTGTCCATTGGTGTAAGTGAGGTGTTAAAGTCCCCCACTATTATTGTGTTACTGTCGATTTCCTCTTTTATAGCTGTTAGCAGTTGCCTTATGTATTGAGGTGCTCCTATGTTGCGTGCATATATATTTATAATTGTTATATCTTCTTCTTGGATTGATCCCTTGATCATTATGTAGTGTCCTTCCTTGTGTCTTGTAACATTCTTTATTTTAAAGTCTGTTTTATCTGATATGAGTATTGCTACTCCAGCTTTCTTTTGATTTCCATTTGCATGGAATATCTTTTTCCACCCCCCACTTTCAGTCTGTATATGTCCCTAGGTCTGAAGTGGGTCTCTTGTAGACGGCATATATATGGGTCTTCTTTTTGTATCCATTCAGCAAGCCTGTGTCTTTTGGTTGGAGCATTTAATCCATTCACGTTTAAGGTAATTATCGATATGTATGTTCCTATGACCATTTTCTTAATTGTTATGGGTTTGTTTGTGTAGGTCCTTTTCTTCTCTTGTATTTCCCACTTAGAGAAGTTCCTTTAGCATTTGTTGTAGAGCTGGTTTGGTGGTGCTGAATTCTCTTAGCTTTTGCTTGTCTGTAAAACTTTTGATTTCTCTGTCGAATCTTAATGAGATCCTTGCTGGGTAGAGTAATCTTGTTTGTAGTTTCTTCCCTTTCATCACTTTAAATATATCGTGCCACTCCCTTCTGGCTTGTAGAGTTTCTGCTGAGAAATTAGCTCTTAACCTTATGGGAGTTCCCTTGTATGTTATTTGTCGTTTTTCCCTTGTTGCTTTCAATAATTTTTCTTTGTCTTTAATTTTTGTCAGTTTGCTTACTATGTGTCTCAGCCTGCTTCTTCTTGGGTGTATCCTGCCTGGGACTCTCTGCGCTTCCTGGACTTGGGTGGCTATTCTCTTTCCCGTGTTAAGGAAGTTTTCAACTATAATCTCTTCAAATATTTTCTCGGGTCCTTTCTCTCTCTCTTCTCCTTCTGGGACCCCTATAATGTGAATGTTATTGCATTTAATGTTGTCCCAGAGTTCTCTTAGGCTTTCTTCATTTCTTTTCATTCTTTTTTCTTTATTCTGTTCCATGACAGTTAATTCCACCATTCTATCTTCCAGGTCACTTATCCATTCTTTTGCCTCAGTTATTCTGCTATTGATTCCTTCTAGTGTATTTTTCATTTCAGTTATTGTATTGTTCATCTCTGGTTTTTTGTTCTTTAATTCTTCTAGGTCTTTGTTAAACATTTCTTGCATCTTCTCGATCTTTGCCCTCCATTCTTTTTCCGAGGTCCTGGATCATCTTCACTATCATTATTCTGAATTCTTTTTCTGGAAGGTTGCCTATCTCCACTTCATTTAGTTGTTTCTCTGGGGTGTTATCTTGTTCCTTCATCTGGTACAAAGTCCTCTGCCTTTTCATTTTGTCTGTCTTCCTGCGAATGTGGTTTCCATTCCACAGGCTGCAGAATTGTAGTTTTTGTTGCTTCTGCTGTCTGCCCTCTGGTGGATGAGGCTATCTAAGAGGCTTGTGCAAGCTTCCTGATGGGAGGGACTGGTGGTGGGTAAAGCTGGGTGTTGCTCTGGTGGGCAGAGCTCAGTAAAATTTTAATCCGCTTGTCTGCTGATGGGTGGGGCTGGGTTCCCTCCCTGGTGGTTGTTTGGCCTGAGGCAACCCAGCACTGGAGCCTACCCAGCTCTTTGGTGGGGCTAATGGCAGACTCTGGGAGAGCTCATGCCAAGGAGTACTTCCCAGAACTTCTGCTGCCAGTGTTCTTGTGCCCACGGTGAGCCACAGCCACCCCCCACTTCTGTAGGAGACCCTCCAACACTAGCAGGTAGGTCTGGTTCAGTTTCCTATGGGGTCACTGCTCCTTCCCCTGGGTCCCAATGCGCACACTACTTTGTGTGTGCCTTCCAAGAGTGGAGTCTCTGTTTCTCCCAGTCCTGTCAAAGTCCTGCAATCGAATCCCACTAGCCTTCAAAGTCTGATTCTCCAGGAATTCCTCCTCCCATTGCTGGACCCCCAGGTTGGGAAGCCTGACGTGGGGCTCAGAACCTTCACTCCAGTGGGTGGACTTCTGTGGTATAAGTGTTCTCCAGTTTGTGAGTCACCCACCCAGCAGTTATGGGATTTGATTTTATTGTGATTGCGCCCCTCATACTGTCTCATTGCAGCTTCTCCTTTGTCTTTGGATGTGGGGTATCTTTTTTGGTGAGTTCCAGTGTCTTCCTGTCGATGATCGTTCAGCAGTTAGTTGTGATTCTGGTGCTCTCGCAAGAGGGAGTGAGCGTACGTTCTTCTACTCTGCCATCTTGAACCAATCTCTCAGTTTTCTTGCTTTTACTAGAACCAACATGGGAATTTTCTACCTTTCTTACTTTGCTTAAAACTATTTTTCTTCCCTGGAATTCCTTTTTACGTTCACCTGAAAAAACTCTAGAGCTCTAGAGAGTAGGCTAACTCAGAGTGTACTTCCTTCACAAAGCTTTCCCAAGTCCTTACAATCAAAAGCCCTATTTTGTCCATTATCACGCATTCAATGGGAGTGTAGTCTGTTTGCCGTAAGGTATTTTATGTACACCTATGTCTTCCAAAAGTTGGTGAACCTGTCCAGACATGGGTCATGTTGCATTCACCTTCACAGATCCAGCCTCTTGTTTATATTTTTCATCTCTCCTTTCCTATAGCAGGAAATATTTGTTCACTCACATTAATCAGTGGTTTGGCCAATATTGTAATCCTCATCTCCTAGACATAGTCCCACTGTTCCATGAAGGTTAGAGTCACCTGGGTGCTTGTTCAAAAGTCAGATTCCTGGGTTTTACCTTAAACCTAAAGAATCATAGAGTTCAAGCAAAGAGAACAAAAAATTGTAGTACTAACAACTGCCCCAGGTGATTCTTATCATGACTGAAATTCAGAAAATACCATGGAGGGACTTCCCTGGTGGCACAGTGGATAAGAATCCCCCTGCCAATGCAGGGGACACGGGTTCAATCCCTGGCCCGGGAAGATCCCACATGCCGTGGAGCAACTAAGTCCGTGAGCCACAACTACTGAGCCTGCACTCTAGAGCCACCAGCCACAACTACTGAGCCTGCGTGCCACAACTACTGAGCCTGTGATCTAGAGCCTGTGAGCCACGACTACTGAGCCCGCGTGCCTAGAGCCCGTGCTCCACAACAAGGGAAGCCACTGCAATGAGAAGCCCGTGCACCGCAGCGAAGAGTAGCCCCCACTCGCCGTAACTAGAGAAAGCCCACGCGCAGCAATGAAGACCCAATGCAGCCATAAATAAATAATAAATAAATAATTAAAAAAAAAAAAAAGAAAATACCATGGAGTATAATTTAGGTCAGGGAATTAGCAGGTACACCCTAAGCTAGATGTTTGCTCATTCACCTATTTTTTTTCCCCCTGTGGCTGAATAGGTGTTACTGCAGGAGGACTTGTTTTTCTCCAGCACTTTAAAAGGGAAGGAAGGAAATGTGTTTTAGATATAGAATTATTTCAAGATGGATGTTTGGAACTGCGAAGAAAACCTGAACTGGAGATCTGGATTAAAGAGTAAATTTTCATAGAACAGACCCGAAACCCAAATTTGAGAGAGAATCAGCCTAGAACAAGCGCACCTAGTATACTCTAGGAGTCGTTAGGTGTTCTATGTATAACTCAATATGAACTTAATCCTGACGATTTTCCCTATAAAGTAGGTTTTGTTATCTACATTTTGCGGGTTAGGAGACTGAGTTTCAAAGAGGTTAAGTGACATAGGTCATAGAGCTAGTAAGCAAAAAAGCTCCCAAATATAGCGTGATTGTTACTCATTTAACAAATGTTTATTATGTCTCCCATGTACCATGTACCTTTCTAAAACATAATTTATCCTTTCCTCTAGCAGATTTTCAGCTTTTCTCCTTTTCTTTGGTTTTTAAATAATTTCATTATGATGACTCTAGGTGTTGATTCTTTCTGTGTTTATTGCAATTCATAGGGTTTCTTGAATCTGTGGCTTTAATTTCTTGCTAGAAGCTGCCCTAAGCTCCTTGTCATGTGTCTACTCACAAGACCAAGACTTTTATAACATAACAATCATGAGAGTAACATCCTATCACTTTGCCATATTCTCTTGGTTAGACTAAAGTCATATAGGTCCCTTCTCCTACACTTAGGGGGCTGGGGGATCCCTTAGTGCCTGTTTACCAGAGTCTCCTATCAGGATCCCTATTTTGCAAGCCCCTGGCTTTGATTTCTGTGCACTGGGACCCTCGACACTAACATTCTAATTTGGGGAATATGCAAGTACCTTCAGGGTGAAAGCGGCTCCCATGACTTCTTACCCTTCTTAAGTCCACTTCACATTTTAGCTTGATTATTCCTTACTGTTTCATCATCTCTTCATTGACCTTAAGAAAATTGTTTCTTAACGTTTTGTTCAGTTTTCCTCTTTCAAGTTACTTTCAGCCAGAGGGTTGATCCAAATAACCTAGCCCACCATTACTGGGAAAAAGAAGTCCTGATTTAGTGTTTAGAAGATTCACTCTGATTACTGTTTGAGAAACAGCCTGTAAGGATACAAGCATGGAAGCAGAAAGATAAACTAGTTCGTTATTGCAATAATCCAGGTAAGAGATGACAGTGGCTTTGTGAAGGGTGGCGACAATATAGAAACTCCAGACAGAAGGGGCAAATAATTTAAAAATAAGCCCTTTAAAAATAGACTTTTAAGGGTTATATATCATCATTTTCTCCCAAGTAAAATAGTTAAGACTAGGGTTGAATAGAAGCTCATTAGGACTCTGAAATCTACTGGGTGGTGTTACATTCCAGTATTTTTTACACTTTAGTGGAACCTTATGGTTCCATTGCCTCCATACCCACCATCAGACATTGGTTAAAACTGTATATATATATATATATATATATACACACACACACACACACACACACACACACACACACACACACACATATATATCAGTCTAGCTATACATTTTTAGCAGACAAGCCCTGAGCTAGTGAGTAATAAACTTCCATGTACTGCCATCGACTGTATAAAAGATTTCCCATTGTTCTGCAGACAAGGGAATGGGAAGGTGCATCCCCATCCTCAGAGGAAGTCACTTAGGAGACTCTGCAGCTTTGAATTGGGCTTGTGGTCTAAATATCCTCTCAAATTCTCCTGATTTTCTGGGTTTGAGTGGTTGGTGTGGCTCTTGGTGAGGGTCTTTAGGTCACTGGCATTCTGTGTTGCAAACTATTGGTTTTTGTGTTTCCTCCCGTTCATGCCATGCCATCTTCATGCAGGAGGCTCAGCCAGGTTGGCCTGGGTTGCCTTGCTGCACCTCCTCTGCTGTTCTGCAGTATTAAATTGGGGCCTCTAAGGGAACATTTCTATCTCTTCGGGCAGCCCAGCCCTGCCCAGATTTTATCCCTAGCCTGCAAGTCCCTCCAACCACTCCTATGATTGTGGTTGGACCGCTGCCTTTCTCTTTAACTGCATTTCATGCCACTTTCCCCAGCCTCGTGGGACCTCTGTTTCCTGAACTCAGCAAGGTTATTCCTGCCCTAGAGTCTTTCCTTCCCTATTCCATCTGCCTGGAAAGCTCTTCCTCTAGACCTTCTGGTAGCTGGCTCCTACTCACCATTCCAAAGTCCCTGAATCTTCCCTTGGGTTCAGCATCAATAAATTAAATGAACACCTAAGCTATATGGGTCCTGCACACCAATCAGAAGAAAGGCTAAACTCCTTCTAAAACAATAAGGGAGGGCAGGCAAGCCAGCCTAAAAGACAAGAGAGAAGTCTGTAGCGCCGTCTCACTCCTGAAGAACAAAGGAGCAATAGTTTCACCTGAGCATATTTGATACCTCCTAAGCTGTGAGTCCTTTATGGCTCTGTTATGGTCTGAATGTTTGTGTTCCCCCAAAATTCATATGCTGAAACCTAACCCCCAAGGTGATGGTATTAGGTGATGAGGCCTTTGGGGGTGATTAGATCATCTGAGCAGAGCCCTCATAAATGGGATTAGTGCCCTTATAAAAGAAGCCCAAGGAAGCTCCCTTGTCCCTTATACCATGTGAGGTTACAGCAAAAAAATGGCCATCTAGGAAGCAGGCTCTCACCAGACACCAAACCTGACAGCACCTTGGTCTTGGACTTCCCAGCCTCCAGAAAAATAAATTTCTGGTTCATAAGCCACCCAGTCTATGACATTCTCTTAGAGCAGCCCAAACAGACTAAGAAAGGCTCCCAATTTCTAAACTATTACTCTGAGTAAAAGCATGCCTGATAGAGAGAGGGCTCCACACTGAGGACTCTCAGAGATGCTGTAATGGGACCAGGAGACCTGAGGTCCAGGGTGAGGAGCATCTGCTTTTCTGGAGAGGATGATTTTTGAGTCTGGAGACATTTTTTTGTGGTCTCAGCAAGTCATCAGTTCTGTGTTACCTCTTGTCACTGAGTCACATCCTACTAGAGTTATCTTTATTCCAGACTGGCCGATATTGGCTTCAATAATATCGCAACCAATCTGTTGTTTCTACTGAGTCATTTACCTGATCTGTGACTCTGAGCAAGTCATTTCTGTTTTAACTTCTTTGCCTGTAAAGATGGGGATAATGTAACCATCTCAAGACATTACTGGTGTTGCTGCAGTGACCAGGTTCGAACAAGAGGAAGTACTTTGAAAGGGTTAATTAAGCATTACATGACTAGGAGGTAGGATTATTAATTACTTGCATTTTGTCAGATCACAACAATTACAACCCAACCCAATAGTTAACAGCAGTGTCTGCCAAGTCCCGCTGAGTGGGAGGCCTGCCAGTCATCAAAACATATTAGAATCAAGGCTTACCCAGGCAGCTACTTCTGGGCTCCATAACAGCACGTGTTTTTCCTGTACTTGGTGAGGGCCCGTCCTTGCTGGAGTAAGTGAGTACACTGGCTCTCCTCCTAAGTCCTGCCTTTCCCCAAATAACTTTCCATCCTCTATTTCACTTTCCTTTCTTCTTCTTGCCCATCTGTTTCCCTTCCCTATTGATCACTCACTCAAGCAGCCCCGCCCATCATCCTGATCCCTTCCGTTCATTACCTCCTCCTCTCATTAGTCTCCCCAGCCGCTCACCCTCCTCCCGACCCAGCCACTTTTCTTTGCACGTCTTTTCTGTCGCGTCCCTGTCCAGAAAGCTCATTTCACCCAGCGGCACCCTCTGTGCACCAGCCTTTCTCCCTCCTCTCATCCCAGCCGTTCCTGACAGCCGTTTCCGGTGCGTCGCTCAGGTTCCCAACAGCAGACGTTGCAAGTTCAAAGCTGGCAGGAGCGCACGGGCTTCATGTGCGCCCACGGGTGGGGGCCCAAGGGGCGGGGCGTCGGGAGGGCGGCGCCGCAGCCCCTGAGAAACAGACAGATCCGATTTCCCTGGGGCTCAGCCAAGCAAGGTGACCTATCAGTCGGTACCAGCTGGAGCCCGAAGTTTTGCGTGTTGCGTGTGGCAGGGCCTGGCGCTGAACCACCCCTCCCTTGGGCACACCTCACATGTCTACATCTCCTCCAGAACTGGCCTGGGTCAGTCTCTCCTTCAGAACCTGCCCTTGAGAGGATTTACTGGAAGGCAGTGTGACAAGGCAAAGACCACGCAAGCCGGACCCAGTGCCCATTCATGGGAACGTCCTCCTTGTTCATGCTCTCTCCATAAAATAACTAATTTTATAATTGTTTTTATAATTGTTAAATTATACTTGTTACAATTAAAGTGATTATTTAAGGAATGCACTGAATATGCTGATAGTGGAATTGTATTTCCACAAGCACCAGCAGAATTTGCTCTCTTAAAGGCCAAAATTTATCTCCTAAAGCAGCCCATCAGGTGCTGGATAATTCAAGAGAAAACTCAGCAGAGGCCTAGGGCACTTCCCAGGAAAGATTACACTTTGAACACAGTCATAAAATTTTGCTCTCTTTTAAAACCCCACTAAAAGTACAGGAAAGGGATTTTCCCCCCTAAGGTACTATTTGCAATATGGGTGAAAGTGAGAGAAAGTTAGGAAATAGGATTTCCTCATCTATCCTGGGCCAAAATGTATAATATGCCCCCATCTCTTATGCTCTGTTGCCCCTCTGGCACCATGCTGAGGATTTCCTGATCCCTTAACTGAGTTTCAAGGGATTTTTTTTTTAAGGTGTAAATCCTCAGAGATGGTGAGAAAAAAGAGGTGATGACAAAATTTTGGAAACTAAAAAATAGATGGACAGGTGTTTTATGACTTAGGAGACCTAAGTAAGCAGAAACCTAACCCTTCAGGGTAAACAAAGAACTGCCATGACTAAATGGCAGAACCCTCAAAAGGCCTAGGAATTGGTGGTTCAAGATATCTCTGGAAGTGGGAGGGGGAGGGAAAATAAAAGAAGATTGGTTGACAGCTGTTGAGAAAAAGATTTCTAGATCCCTTCCCTAACTCTCTACTGCTCTTCTCACTGGGCAGAAGACAAGAGATTTGTCTGGTGAAGGAAAATTGAGGGTTCTTCAGGCACACTTGAAAGCAGGCATACCATAAAACAACCGGAAGCTTAAGTGCCCATATGCACAGTAAATGCCTGGTCAGCCTACCCCCACCCCAAGGTCTTCTCCCACTGGCTCCCCAAATGCCGCAACCCTGGCCTTTGTTCTCTCCAGGGAATTGGAGAAGTTCTCTAGGACATCTCACCAGCCAATAAGGAAAGAACTGAAAGTCTTGACATCTGGAGTTCCCAACAAACAGCCTAACGAGATCAACCTACAATAAAGCTCCCAGCTGCCAAGCTCTATCCACTGCTCAGAACTTCTGATCAGCTGTTAGTCCTTTAACAGTGGACCTGTTAGTCTGCTGTTAAACTAAGTCCTGTCCTACTGTGAATAGGACTGACCTGTACAACCAACCAAATTCCAAAATCGACAGCCACTACATAAAGTAAAGGATCAGAAGTCAAATGACTTTCGTCTTCAAAAGAACATCTTCAAAATATTGATTAAAAAATTCCCAACCTAGAATTCTATATCTGGCCAAACTAGGAATCCAGTGTGAGGGTAGAATTACACATATATAGACATAAAGATATCAAAAGTTTACTTTCCATTCATCCTTTCTCAAGAAGCTATTGGGATATGTTAAGGCCAAGACTAAGGTAAAGTGAGGTGCTTTCTTGCTTTGGTTGCAAAATTTAAAAGAGCATCAAAAAATGTAGTCATCAAGATAAAAAATATTTTAGTGCAATATTAAAAAAAATAAAATTAATGCAAAAAAAATCCATGATGAACAAAAACATCAAAATGTTGAATAAAGACAGAATCCAGCAGGGCTGGGATTAAGATGAGGTGAGTGAGGCCAAGTCATGCAAGTGCAGGATGGGAGCCCATCTTCATTAAACATTTTGATATTTCGTTGGTTATATACATCAGCCCTACTTAAAGTGAGACAGGACTACATAGGGTCATGAATACAAGGAGGTGAATATCATTGGGGATCACCTTGGAGCCTGGATATCACAATAACAAGAATTATGCTATTATTTTATTAGGTGAAAAGGGGGTATAGGATTGTGTGTGTCTGGTTGGTGGAAATGAGAGTTAAACCCTCATCTTCCTTGGAGGGTAGTCAACAGGTAATACTGCCAAACAGAAGAACCCAGAAGTAATATTAGCATGTTATTAAAAGACATGGTGTTAAATACTGGAGAAAATGGTTAAAAGATTTGAAAATCATTCCTTCTGGGGAAGGGGAAATGAGAGCAAGGCAGGGAGGGGCCCGGGGACTGCTATTTGTCTTAATGTTGTAGAATAGTTGACTCTTTATGTGCATATATGACTAATAAAAATATTAAAATAAGTAAATCAGTGTTCGAGATTTCAAAAAAAATAGACTCCACAGTACTCATCATGGGGGACTTCCCTGGTGGCACAGTGGTTAAGAATCTGCCTGCTAATGCAGGGGACATGGGTTCGAGCCCTGGTCCAGGAAGATCCCACATGCCGTGGAGCAACTAAGCCCAGGCGCCACAACTACTGAGCCTGCGCTCTAGATCCCGTGAGCCACAACTGCTGAGCCCATGCACTGCAACTACTGAAGCCCACATGCCTAGAGCCCGTGCTCCACAACAAGAGAAGCCACCGCAATGAGAAGCCCACGCACTGCAACGAAGAGCAGCCCCCGCTCACTGCAACTAGAGAAAGCCCATGCGCAGCAATGAAGACCCAATGCAGCCAAAAATAAATAAATTTAAAAAAATAAAGTGCTCATCATGGGAAAGGCAGAAGTCTATTGGACTTCATTACATGATGTCATGATTCAGTATTAGTTTTACTTTGGATTACATATAGAGGTGGCGGCCAGCGTTGTCTCAATGCTAGGGCGTCTAATAATTTTCCTTAGCTTGTATTTCACAGGGGAGATAGCTGCTCTATCTCATGTAACCCTCACAACTACATAGCAAGACATACAATATCCCCAGGTGAGGGATACTGACAGATGAGGGGAACTGAGGCTCAGAAAGAGAAAGTAACCAGTCAGAGCTAATCACTCCATAGTTAATGGCATTTGGGTAGACTGGGTACCAGATCTTTTCAGTGAGACCAGTTTTTTTTTTTTCTTTGGCCATTGGGAGCACAGGGTCTTAACCACTGGACCGCCAGGGGAGGTCCCTGACCAGGAAACTGGTGTTAGCTCTTTACCCTGTAGCTGCATATTGGTCTCCTCTGGCCAGATCCCCACTTTTGCTGCCTAGTTCTGGTTTGATTTGCGTCACCATTCCAAGTTCGTGGAGGCAGCTGCTCCCTGACAATGTGAGGGTCCTCCATCTCTCTGGCTGCACTTAAAGCCAGACTTCCTGCCTCAACTACGCTACGCTCTTGCTCTTGCCTTTTCTGGGCTGAACTACAGATCCCCACATCTAGGCAGCCTGGGGGCTGCCCTTTAAGTTCCCTGAAGTGCTCATTACTTCGTGGAGGGCTAATACAGCTAAATTTAGAAGGATCAAGGGATTGTCTGATTTGAGGCAAAAAAGGGATTTTTTTCCCCTGCCCACAAACTGAGTTCTACCTGGAAGGCTCTGCCCCTGTCCAGGTGGGGCCTTTGCACCCGCCTTTCCTTGTCCACGTGCAGTGTGGTAGCTCTGTTTCTTGACACATAGATGGGATCTTGTATCTTGGCTGGGAATGTCTTGTGTTCTGCCTTTCCCTTGTTGCTCAAAGCCCGTTTGTTTCACCCTGGGAAATTCACTCAAACCAGCCTTATTGTTCAAATAAATATACATTCCTCAAGAGCCCTTTCATGTCTTATCTCTCACTACTTACATGCCAGGTTAGTATTCTGGAGCCCCAGACTGTTTGATTAAGACAAAGTGCCTAATTTGATTAAGACAATGTGCCTGTTTGATTAAGAAAAAGCGCCTAAGACAATGAGCCTAATTGCTTAACTATTTCCTTTCTCAAGATGTGGATACATGGCTGGGTTAGAATTCTGTTTTGAAAAGACTGGGTCCTACCAAAAGGGAGGGGCTAATCTTTGTGATGGACTAAGCATCTGGCTGACCAAGTGGCCCCTAAAGTTGGGGGACAGTTAATGTGGCTCAGAGAATAGGAAGCAACCAGTGAACCATGGTTAGAATCTGTGACAAGGACTGTCACTTCCAGGATGGCCCCACCTCCAGGCATTATATCCCAGCAACAAAGCTTTTACCTCAGATGGGGCCTGCTTTCTTCCCCACCCTTTCCATTTGCTTTTCTTCCCAGAGATAACCTGAAGGAACAAAGTCTGTCCATAAAACACCCCTTGCTCCCCACTAGTCATACCTGAGTAATCAGAGTGTATAGTCCTCCAAAGGTCTGGATTGAGTTGTCTAGGAGAGGGGCCAGCTTCTGGCAGAAGGGCCCCCATACCCCCATGCATGTTCACTGTGATACCGCCCCTTCTCTGGTTTGTCCCCATATCTGGGACTTAGCTAGAAACCTGCTTTCTTGGAAGGTTTGAGGGGGGTTAGATTTCCAGGACAACTGCCATCCTCATTTTTTGCGGACCTGGCTTCCCTTTCTCCAGGGGCTTCCCTCCAGGCATGGAGATACTAGAACTGGGGCTTGCTGAAGGATCCAGGTCTGTAGAGATAGACTTACCTGTGCTTCTACTTTGAGCCCTGAGAAGTGTCCTGAGTGGTTCCATTTGCTCCCAACTCCCCAGCCCTGAATGTCCCCTCTTGGAGGTCAAAGTCAGGATGCATAGTGAAAAGAGCATGGGCTTTGGAGTCAGGTAGACCTGGGTTCAAATTCTGACTCCACCACTTTCTAACATCATCTCCTAGCAGACTCTGAGCCTCCCCTTGGACTCAGGGCTCTGTCCCCCTCAGTTAGGGGTGGACTTCTCTCTGCAGAGGGCTTTGTTTCCTGGTGCGGTTCCTTCATCCTGGTCTTAAAGCAATCTCAAATCTAACCCTTCTTATGATATGTGCTTGTACAATGGTACAATGATAAGCACTTTTTTTTTTTTTGGCTGTGCTGCGCGGCTTGTAGGATCTTAGTTCCCCGACCAGGGGGATTGAAACTGGGCCCTCGGCAGTGAAAGCACGGAGTCCTAAACACTGGACCAGCAGGGAGTTCCCAAATAAGCATTTTTGAGCATTGTTTTACCTAATTCTCAAAATGGCAGTGTGAATTATGATTCTGATACCAATTACAATACCAATTACAATATTTTTTCCTACACCACCAAGCAGTGCGCTGACACCAGCTGGGTGTCTTATAATTCAACCCAGTTCAGACATTATCTATCTGGAGATAGTGTCGGATCCCACAGATTAAGAGCTCAGTCCTACAAGACTGGCCCCCCCTCCCCACGCCCCTGCCCCAGATGCTGTTGGGAGTCCAGGTTGCCACTTGTGCTTCTCACCAGCCAGTTATAAATTCCCACAACCCCTGCCTTTGGTTTGATTCATTTGCTAGAGCAGTTCCCAGAACTCAGAGAAACATTTTACTTACTAGTTGCTGGTTTATTATAAAATGATATAACTCAGGAACAGCCAGATGGAAGAGATGCAGAGGGCAAGATATGTGCGTAGGGGCGCAGAGCTTCCATGTCCTCTCCAAGCGAGACACTCTCCCCAAATCTTCATGCGTTAACCAACCTGTCAGCCCCTGTCCTTCTGAGGTTTTATGGAGGCTTCATTACATAGGCACAATTGATTAAATCATTGGCCATTAGTGATTGATCTCAATCTCCAGGCCCTCTCCCCTCCTCCCCTCCTTGGAGGTCAGGGAGTGGGGCTGAAATTGACAACCCTCTAATCACTTGGTTGGTTCCTCTGACAAACCAGCTCCCCCATCCTTAGGTGACCTAGGGGCGGTCCAAAAGTCACCTCATTAATATAACAAAAGATACCTTTATGGCTCTCATCACTTAGGAAATTCCAAAGAGCTCTGTGCCAGGAACAGGACAAAGACTGAATGTATATTTCTTTCTTTTTTGTTTTTAAATCTTTATTGGAGTAGAGTTGCTTTACAATGTTGTGTTACTTTCTACTGTACGGCAAAGTGAATTAGCTATACATATACATATGTCTCCTCTTTTTTGGATTTCCTTCCCATTTAGTCACCAGCATTGAGGAGAGTTCCCTGTGCTATACAGTAAGTTCTCATAAATTATCCATTTTATACATGGTATCAATAGGGTATATATGTCAATCCTAATCTCCCAATTCATCCCACTACCCACACCCCCTTCCCCTTTGGTATCCATACGTTTGTTCTCTAAGTCTGTGTCTCTATTTCTGCTTTGTAAATAAGATTGTCTATACCAGTTTTTTTCAGGTTCCACATATATGCGTTGATATATGATACTTGTTTTTCTCTTTTTGACTTACTTCACTCTGTATGACAGTCTCTTGGTCCATCCACATCTCTACAAATGGCACTATTCCATTCCTTTTTATGGCTGAGTAATATTCCATTGTATATATGTGCCACATCTTCTTTATCCATTCCTCTGTTGATAGACATTTAGATTGCTTCCATATCCTGGCTATTGTAAATGGTGCTGCAATGAACAATGGGGTGCATGTGTCTTTTTGAATTATGGTTTTCTCTGGGTACATACCCAGTAGTGGGATTGCTGGGTCACATGGTAGTTCTATTTTTAGTTTTTTAAGGAACCTCCTTCCTGTTCTCCATAGTGGCTGTATCAATTTACATTCCCACCAACAGTGCAAGAGGGTTCCCTTTTCTCCACACCCTCTCCAGCATTTATTGTTTGTAGATTTTTGTGGTGATGGCCATTCTGACTGGTGTGAGGTGATATCTCATTGTAGTTTTGATTTGCATTTCTCTGATAATTAGTGATGTTGAGCATCTTTTCATGTGTTTGTTGGCCATCTGTATGTCCTCTTTGGAGAAATGTCTGTTTAGGTCTTGCACCTATTTTTTGATTGGGTTGTTTGTTTTTTTGATATTAAGCTGCATGAGCTGTTTGTATATTTTGGAGATTAATCCTTTGTCAGTTGCTTTTTTTGCAAATATTTTCTCCCCTTTTGAGGGTTGTTTTTCGTCTTATTTATGGTTTCCTTTGCTGTGCAAACACTTTTAAGTTTAACTAGGTCCCATTTGGTTATTTTTGTTTTATTCTCATTACTCTAGGAGGTGGGTCAAAACAGATCTTCCTGCAATTTATGTCAAAGAATGTTCTGCCTATGTTTTCCTCTAAAAGTTTTATAGTGTCTGGCCTTTTTAGGTCTTTAATCCTTTGTGAGTTTATTTTTGTGTATGGTGTTAGGGAGTGTTCTAATTTCATTCTTTTACATGTAGCTGTCCAGTTTTCCCAGTACCACTTATAGAAGAGGCTGTCTTTGCTCCATTGTATATTCTGGCCTCCTTTGTCATAGATTAGGTGACCATAGGTGCATGGGTTTATCTCTGGACTTTCAATCCTGTTCCATTGATCTATATCTCTGTTTTTGTGCCAGTACCATATTGTCTTGATTACTGTAGCCCTGTAGTATAGTCTGAAGTCAAGGAGTCTGATTCCTCCAGCTCCATTTTTCCCCTCAAGATTGATTTTGCTTATTATGAATCACAACATCACAGAAGTTAATGTAATTATTCCCATTTTACAGGTGAGACTGAGAACTCACTAAGATAACTTGTGCAGAATCACACAACTTTTAAAAGGCAAGACCACTGGTACCCAGATCTTCAAGGCTTGAAAGAAGGCAAAACAGCATAATGGAAAGAAATAAAGCTTTGGAGGCAGATACTTGAGCTCAGTTCCTGCCTCCATTCTAGCTGTAGTGCTTGTGTAACTTCCCTAAGCTTTCTCAGCTTCACTTTCCTCTTCTGTCAAATGAAATTGTTCTGGAGAAGAGTTTTGAGAATGAAATGAACTGGTATATACAAACTCCTGTCACACAGCACCAAGAAGCATTAGATTTCACCCCCACCCCCTCCATCACCCCACCTTCTAGGCCCAGGCTCAGTCATCTTCCCATGACATCATGCTGTTCCCTGCCCAGGATGGGAAATCAGGCAGGAATACAAATAAGTATGACAGAAGAGAGAAAGCAGTAAGTACTCTACAAGCAGACAAGCTTTGCGAGGATGACCAAGCAGGACTTCATGGAGACAGTGGTATTACATCTGGACCTGAAATGTTTTGTCAGATTTCAAGAGATGGTAAGAAGATGGGAGGATCCCAAGATTCCACATCTGGTAACTAGATAGGGAGTGGAGTGATGGATGTGTAAGTATTCTGTCGATGAAAGGGCTGCACAGGGTGTGAAATGGCGTTATATAGGCCGTGCCTATGCACTAGGTTCTAGGCTAGCCCTGGGCCACTGTACTTGAGTTCATACTCCAGGCTGAGAGGCTGGACTGATCGCTCCCCCACTGAGCTCCCCACCTCCATCTGATGGTCAGCAGGAGCCCAGGCCCCAGCTGGAGGGGCTGACAGTGGGGCAGCCTCAACAAGGCGGTCTCTCCTTCAGAAGGGATAGTGGGGATGGGGGCTGGGGAATGCTGCAAGGGCAATGGGCAACCTTATTTCCACCCCCTGGAAAGCTGGCATGAGAGAAGAAGGTCCAATATCTTACTTTCCACAACTCCGACCAGCTGGGATTCTATTTTTAACCAGTGCTGTCTTAGTTGACAGCTTGGAACGCCTTCTCCACCCTTTTCTTCCTTCCTCCTGCCTCTTGCAGCCCAGAGCCCTGTAGAAAGGATGGATGGGGGCAGCTTAGCATTGGTAAAGAGAAGACCACTCTCCTTTCTCACTGCCCTTCACTCCATCCAGCCTTTGTCCAGCATAGTGGGGGGATTTTAGAGATATTATTGGCTGAGAAGCTAATGAGGCTTAAATTTCAGGGCTCCTCATTGCACAGGTCTCTTCCAAAGGCCCTGGTCAGTGTCCTAGCAATTTTGTATCTGTAATTTCATTTTTTAATTTTTTCTTAAAAAAGGGCACCCAGTTTTATAAGCTCCAGGCCCCACAGAACTTGGGTCTGCCCCTTGATGGGTATGGCGTCTCTCCAACCTCCAGCTCAGTGCCTACTTCAATAGGATTATTTCTGTCTTGGTCCAATTTATTGTATTACCTTGAGCAGCTTTCTTTCTTGCTCTGGGTCTCAGTTTCCCCATCTATTACAAGATGAAGTGTCAAGGAGCCCTCTCCCAGCATACCATGCCTCTGTTTATTTATGTATGTCCCCTTGGTCAGGTCATCTGTTCTTCCTGTTTGTCATTATGTGTGTGGAGGGCTGGCGTTGCTGTCTCTGCCCCTCTCTGGGGCTGGATCAGTCTTATAGTCAAGAGGGAGGCTGGGCTCTGGGACTCCTATTCAGGTCCAGGCCCCTGTCTCCCCACGCTACCTCTCCTCCTTGCTGCTGGCCAGTAAGGGTGTTTCCATGGGGAAGAGTGCATTAAAAAGGCCCTACTCTTTAATTAATTCTGTATGCCTGTCATGTTCTGACCCATGGTGTTTCAAATACACATGGAATAAACTGAGTCTTGTCATACACTGCTTCCTCTTTTCATTAAAATTTTAATAAGCATCTATTAATACAGTACCTTAACAATGGTACCACTTTAGGACAATGTGCTCAGGAATCATTATGGGTCATGGATGTCCCACCTCCCAGTCCCACCCCCATTCCCAGCTACTGCATACGACTGTGGTGTGAGGTGGGTCCAGGGTGACCGCTCGGAGAGAATTCACACAGCCTCATCTAGACTCAGACCATGGGCTTTTTGGCAGGGGGTCACGCACAGGAGTGAGCAGCAGGCGGGGGGGGGGGGGACCTGACGGAGAGGACTCTACAAAATCCTGCGCCTCCACGCGTGCCCCAAAAAAGTCCAAAAAGGAAATTAAGGGGGAAGCCAAGTCATTTATTATTTCTTGAAAAAGTTGGGTAAGGGAGGAGGGGCAGGCCTATAGTATTTAACTGGAAAGGAATGAAAGGACTTTTCAGTGCAAAGCAGCTTGTTGGTCTGGGAAGTGTGAGATTAGGCAGGTTGGTGTTTGCAGCGCTGATTGGGGAAGGGCACGGTGAGGTCAAACTGGGGGCAGCCTGGATCATCTCAGGAGTCATTCCTGTGCCAGGCTCCAGAGCCCTAAAAGATTCAATGCCATTACTATATGTGTGAGAGGCAAGTCAGCCCCTGTCAGAGTTTCCACAGTGTAGAGATAGCCCACAGCTAGGGACGCTGTGTCTGTATGTCCAAGGTCAGTGCCATGTCTCTGTGTGTACCAGGCTCAGTCCCACATCAAGTGCCTTCTTTCCTGTGTGGGGTAAGCCACCTTTTCCTGTGCGTTGGGGTTAGTCAGTCTCTTGTGTCAGTTGGTCTGTGTCTCTTGTGCGTCTGGATGGGGCCAGTCCGTCTGTCCTGCCTCGGCTCCCACTCCCGCTCCACCCCTCAGCCAGGTCCCAGCGTGCTGATGGTGGTGTAGCTCAGCCTGGAGAGTGAGGCGATGGAGGGGGTGGGAGGATCCTCGTCCGGTAGAGGTCTGGGGCGAGCTCGCGGAGGCCGAGGACAGCAGCGGGCGCAGGTGTCGAGGCAGGCCTGGCGAAAGCGACGGTGCATGAAGCAGTAGACCAGGGGGTTGACACAGGCAGAGGCGTAGCTTAGCAAGTGGATGAAGGAGATGGGCGCACCCGAAAGGGCGCGATGTGCACCAGGGCCGTCGAAGGCGCGCCACGTGTTGGCGCTGTACACTGGCAACCAACACAGGAAAAAAAGCACAACGATCACCAGTAACATCCGCACCACGCGCTTCTTAGCTAACAGCTTGGCTTGGGCCGGCCGGGTGCCGGATCCTGGCCCAGGCGTGGGTCCGGTCAGCGCGGACAGCTCCAGTACAGGCCGGGAGCGCGGAAGCTGCACGTAACAGCCATCGCCGTCCTCACCAGCCAGCCGGGTCTCCGACCCGCAACGCCCGTTCGGGTGGGCAGGACCTGAGCACAGGCAGTGGGCGGTCAGAACAGAAGGCTGAGCTCTCCAAATCTCCAGCGGTCTCCCCCCAACCCGCCCCATTTCCAGTCTCTCTTCCTACTCACACACCTTTCCGCCCCACCCACTTTATGTCCCGCCTCTTCCCAAAGTCCAGCCCCTCCTGGATTTCACCCACCTCGTCCGGTCCCACCGGGCAGTCCTCCTTGACTTCCGACCCGGCTCTGGCTCTCGCTGTCACTGTCACCGTCAAAGCGAAGCCCTAAGTAGAGCTCGCGGGAGATAAGCCCGTAGGCCACCGCCATAACCACCCCGGGCACGAAAAACAACAGCAGGAGCAGCAGTACCGACCTAGAGACAGAGCACAGACCAATCACGCGGGTCTCCGTCCAGCTCTAATCACAGATGCAGGAAGACCCAAGGGTTGATGTTTCTAGGGCTGGTGACCAGGCCCCAGAGGTGGAAGTAGGATTTGGGTATGCGGCCGGGAAGGGTTAGAGACCTGGGGAGAAGCCCCGAATGGGAATCCCAGGGTGGTGGGAAAGGGAATTGTAGTGGTAATTGTTAGAGCAGCTGGAGGGAGATTCTGGGTAATACTCGTGAGTATCTGATGGAGATGGAGAAGGGAATTCCCAGGAATGGGTACTAGGGACCCTCACCAGGTTTGGCGAACTCGCGCGCTGGGCCACCGATGCATGCATTGCAGCACACGAGGTCCCGCTGGCTGCACGGCAGTGTACACCGGGTAGGGCACCATGAGCAGTCCGGACAGCATCCACGTGGCTACGATCACTCGAGCCGCGTGTGAGCGCGTCTGCCACACACGCGCCTGCAGTGGTCGGCAGATGGCGCTGTACCGCTCCAGGGCGATGGCCACGAGGCTTAGCGTGGACACGCTCACAGACACGCCTAGCAAGGGAAGAGGAAGGGGTCACCTAGGAAACTTGTACGACACACTCACCAGTGTGACTTCCATACCCGCTGACGGAGAAAGACCCCCTACATCCGGCAAGGACTTTAGAAGAGGAGAGGGGCAAGGGAGGCAGGTCAGTTGTTCACCTACCCATGAAGTAGGAAACCGCCTTGCAGACGACTGTGCCAAAGATAAATGTGCCCATGAGATTGGGCAGGAGGGTGAAGGGCATGCAAGCCACGGCCAGCAGGAGGTCGCTGACTGCCAGTGAGAGCAGGAAGGCGTTGGTGACGGTCCTCAGACGGCGGCTGAGTCCCAGGACCACGATGATGAGCACATTTCCTCCAACACTCATCAGAAAGATCACAGCGTAGAGGGTGACCCTAATGGCCAGCTCCAATTCTGGGTAGGAAAAAGGGGAGGTGGCAGTAGGGGTCCTGGCCCCCACTCAGCCCAGCTCTCCAATTTCACTTATCCCCAGTCCTCCAACCGCCACTACCCAGCCAGATCCCCTGCTTTCCAAATCCCCGCCCCCGCCCCCAACCCCTAGGACCCACTCAGTAAATGGTGAACTTGAATCCTTTACCTTTCTAACCCCTGGAGGCCTAGTTAAAGTGGTCTAACTCTACCTTTCCTTAAGAAAGCCTGTCACTTCTCAAGCTTTGTTCCAAATCCTTCCTTCTCTTTGCAGCCAAACTTCTTGAAAAGATTATTTCCATCTTTTCAATTCACCCCTCAAACTGTTACAATCCAGTGACCTGTTCCCCCATTACTGTTTGGACACTTCTCAAGGTTACTGAGCTTTAACTGCTAAATCCACAGGTCTCTTCTCAGCTTATTCTACTTGACCTCCCGGCAGCATTTGACCCAGTTGACCACCCACTATCTTTTGAAACGCAGGTCCGAACACGTCTTTATTGTCTTAAAAAACAACAATGACAACAAAACAAACAAACAAAAAGACCCTTCACCTACTCTCACCTGTCTGCAACCCTTTAGCTTGTCATCCAGATTCTCCCAGAACTGCCCTCTTCCTCCCCCCACTTCCTCCCTGCAATGCACCCAACTTAAGTCACCGGATGACTCAGTTTCTGGAAGGCATCATGTGCATTCATGATTCTCTCCTTTGCTCATGTCAGTTTCTCAGCCTAAAATGCTTTCGCTGCCCCCGCCCCCCGACTATTAATACCTCCCCCCCATTAATGACTTTCAATAACAAACTTGTTTTCTGTTATCTGGTAAATTTCTATTCACCATTGTCTTTCAAGGCTCAGACAGACTGCCCCCTCCTCTGTTAGGCCTTTCTGGACACCTTATTTGGAGCTAATCTCCCCTTCCTCTGACCATGCATGTTCCCTACACATCTGTTAGAACCGTTTACTTTCTGCCTTATATTTTAATTATCTATAAACATTCATTCTCACTCCACAAGCATTTACAGAGGACTCCGTTTATACCAGGCCCTGGGGACAAAGAGGACATGGCAAATGCTCTGTGAGCTCTCATCTGAGAGCTCACAGTCTAGAGGGAAACTCAGATGTATAAACAGATAATTGTCACATGGTGTGATAAGGAGTGAGGTTGAGGAATACACAGAGTGCTCTGGGAGCTCACAGGAGGGACATGTAGTGTTGCTGGGCTAGACAAAGGGCTGACCCCATTCATTTTTGTCATTGTCTATTGGGAGAAGGATTCATCATTGGGCTTCCATATCACAGCCAAGCAAACCCAGACAAAATTGAATTGAATTAAATTAAACTGGACCTAGTCACCCATACCCATGGCCTCAGCATGAGGGAGACTGGAGCTTGGAGGGAGAGAGGGCAGGGACAGAGCCTGCCAAGTTGGGGGGAGGGAAGGGCCCAGAGCTGCAGGGCCCTTTTTCATAGCCCCATACATTGCCTGACTTTGGCCTGAGCTCCCAAATTAAACTGTTTTCTCATAACAATAGTTCGTACTTATTCAGAAGTTGTTGTAGACTTCGAGTAAGTGCTACTTACAAGAGATCCCTTAACTGAACTCAGCAGTGATATTACTTGTTCAGAGCACCCAGTAAGTTAGGAGTCGATTCAGAATAGAAGCCAGTCTCTAGATCTCTAAAATGCTTTGCCTTCTACCGCTTCCTCCCTTCTCTGTCATTCATGATGCTGTCCCCCTCTATACTCTACCATGGCATTTCTCACTGTATTATTCTGTTCATTTTCTATCTCCACCACTAGACTATGAGCTCTTGAGCACAAGGGCAATGCCCGTCACGTTCTCCAGCATGTCCCTAGCATTTGGCATAATGTCCTCTGCACAGGAGCTGTTAACACCTGCTTGCTGATGAATCTTAAATGGATCTTGGTCACTCTCCACATAAATGCACCTGCTCTGTCCCTCCTCATCCATCTTTCACCTCTGTGCTTCTAAAGCTCCAGCATGCACTCTCCTTGCTGCCTCTGTCTCTTTAGAGACCCATGTTGGAGGATTTTGTTGGTGGAAGGGAGGGGGCAAATGACAGGCTGTGATTTTGGATGTGTTACTTTTACTATTATATACAAACCACCTGTGTCTCATGTAGAAGCTGGGCCCCTCTCTGCAGGGAAGGCTTATGGCAGGTTTATGTGTGACAATTTGAGGTGTATGTGTGTGTGTGTGTGTGCGTGTGTGTGTGTAGGGGGAAATAAAGAACTTTGGGAGGGGGATCTCTGTCAGAGAGGTCCTTGGACCCAGAAAAATAGAGCAGGTGGTCTATCTTGCACTCTATGTCTCCTCCCAGTCCATTGCCCCTCTCCGCCTCTCTCCCCCTACCTCTTAATGTCTCTAGTTCTATCTTCTCTATCACTTTCTCCTCTGTCCTCTGAATGTTTCTCTTCAACTAGTTTGTGTGTGTGTGTTTTTTTTTTTTTTTTGGCCGCACCACGGGGCTTGAAGGATCTTAGTTCCCGACCAGGGATCGAACCCGGGCCCTGGCAGTGATGGCGCTGAGTCCTAACCACTGGACCACGAGGGAAGTCCCTCTCTTCAACTAGTTCTTGATTCAACAAACACACCTCAAGTTTGTACGGCATTCTAATCTGTGAAAAGCACATTTCTCATTCATTCATCTGGCTAATGGATCCCGTGTGTATCCCTGAACTTGGCTAATTGTGGTGCAGGTGAAAGATGGGGCTAGGCCCTCTATTATGAAGTTCCCAATCTGTGTGGGGACCTCTGAAAACTAGAGGACAAAGTCCCAGTAAAAATGACCAACAACTGTACAATGCTTTGCTGTTTAACTGGGCACTTCCAGCTGTTACTTTATTTCCAGCCATCACCATCTCTCTAAGTCTTTGCTGTTGAACAGTTAGGAGGTGTGAAAAGGCTAAGTAAAAGCAATCTTAGAGCTAGGTATCTTGGGAAAGGCAGGGAAGGATAAATAGGTGGAGCACAGGGGACTTTTAGGGCAGTGAGACTATTCTATATGGTACTGTAATGGTGCATAACTGTCATTATACATTTCTGAAAACCCACAGAACATACAACACAAAGAGTGAACCCTAATGTAAACTATGGAACTTAGTTAATAATGTATCAATATTGGCTCATCAATTATAACAAATGTACTACACTAATGCAGGATGTTAAGAACAGGGGAAACTCTGTGTGTGTGTGTGTGTGTATGCATCCATGTATGTTTGTGTGGTGGCATATGAATGACCACAGTGGCTTCAGGGGTGGCAGAATGGGAGATGCACCTCCTGGGGTACAGCCACTAGTGCCTTGACAGTCTATCTGTGGGCTTCATTCTGCTGGGGATGAGAGGAGAGCAGAAATCAGACCAGGGGACTCAGAAGACTGGGACAGTTCAGTTCTGCTTCTGGGGTCTAGAGGATCTGCATTTCTTCTGTCCAGATGATGGCAGAGAGGTGTGGGTAGAAAAATCCAGATGACGTGACATGAAACAAAAACAGGCTTTTCTAAGAAAGGATTCCACAGAACACTGAAGCTGCTGATGCTTTAAATCCTGCCATTCACGGGGTGTGTTGGATCTGGTCACCCATCACTCAGGCATCAAAGTAGTACCCATGCCTCTGTGGTGAGCATGGATAGCATCGAGCTGATTGTAGGTAACAGCTGGGTGATGGGGACATCCACATGTTAATGGATTCTAACTGAGGGGGCAGAAATAATATGCAGGGTGTGTATGTAGGTAAGATCAGAGTGAGCATTGGGTAATACTTTAGTCTTGGAGCTGATATCTGGGTGGGTGAGAGTAACACATATTCCTGTAGGCAATATCTGGAGAAGGGTAACAGCTACGTGTCTATAGGTAATATCTGATTGAGTGTGGGTTGCCTGTAAGCTTAGGTAATATCTGAGTAAGTGTTGTAACATTTGAATGAGCCAGGGTCTGCAGATAACATCTCATTTTGTAAGTAACATCTTCAGGAAGCATGGGTTACATTCAGAGGTCTGTATGTGAATGGGGGAATATCCAGCTGATGGTGATCATAGCTGACTGAGCAGAAGTAATATGCAAGTATATGTGGGCAATATTTAAGTGAGTGTGAATATGAGATATTAACAGATTAAGATGTTAATCTTATTGAGTAAAATAACTGAGCGCCTGAGCGAACATAGGTAGTATTTGAGTCTTTGCGGGTAATATCTGAATATGTAAGAGTAATATCTATGACTTTATGGGTAATATCTGGAGGAGGGTTACTTAAGTGAGCATGGGTACTCTTTGATTGTACGTGGATAATAATAAAACAAAAGCGAGTGTGTTTAATGGACGAGTAATATCTGAATGACAGCGGGCAATATTAAAGTGAGTGTGGGTGACATCTGCTTTCCTGTGGGTAGCGTCTGAGTGAACATGGGTAACATTCAAGTCTATGTGGATTATATCAGAATAATGTGAGTAACATCCATATGTCTATCGGTAACACTGGAGTGAGCCTGGGTAAGATGCGTCTTTCGGGGTAACAGCTGAGTGAGTGTGGCTAACAGAGTCTCTGTGGGTAGCTTCTGACTGCCAGCTGTCACATCCAAATGTGTGTGAGCAGCAACGTTTAGATGACTTGTGCTCTGAATCACTTCACATTCTGCTTTCTCAAGGTCCCTTACTCTATTAGCTAGCCCTGCTATCTTCTGCACTTCAACCTTCCTCTCTCGGCCCAATCCCCATCAACATTTTTAAAATGGCCTTATCTCTACAACACATACACACTCAAAAGACAAACCATGCATGAGCGTGCGCTCACACACACACACACCCTTCCTCAATCCCATGTTATCCTCCTCAGCCCCATGTTATTTCTAGCACTATCCTGTTTTCCCTTTGTCTCTCTCTCTCTCCCTACCAAACTTCTGGCAAGTTTTATCTGCACACCTTGGTTCACTTCTTATAACCCCTCCCCTGTGGCCCAAACTTCTACCAACTGTGGCCACCCCCTAACACCCACAGCTTCTCCTAAGACTTCCTTGTTATTGAATCGGAAGGATGCTGCTATGACCTTATCTGACTTATATGGGCAGCATTTGACATCACTTCTCCCACGCTGCTTGAAACTTTCTTTTTTCCTTGCCTTCTTGTCTCTCTGATGGTCTCATCTAGATCTACTTCATGGACTCTCCTTCCTCTGCTTGGCTTTTAAAAATTGGTCTTCCCATACAGATGGCCAAGAGACACATGAAAATATGCTCAACATCACTAATTATCAGAGAAATGCAAATCAAAACTACAATGAGGTATCACCTCACACCGATTAGAATGGGCATCATCAGAGAATCTACAAACAACAAATGCTGGAGAGGGTGTGGAGAAAAGGGAACCCTCTTGCACTGTTGGTGGGAATGTAAATTGATACAGCCACTATGGAGAACAGTATAGAGGTTCCTTAAAAAACTAAAAATAGAACTAACCATATGACCCAGCAATCCCACTACTGGGCATATACCCTGAGAAAACCATAATTCAAAAAGAGTCATGTACCACAATGTTCATAGCAGCACTATTTACAATAGTCAGGACATGGAAGCAACCTAAATGCCCATTGACAGATGAATGGATAAAGAACATGTGGTATATATATACAATGGAATATTACTCAGCCATAAAAAGGAACAAAATTGGGTCATTTGTAGAGACGTGGATGGACATAGAGACTGTCATACAGAGTGAAGTAAGTCAGAAAGAGAAAAACAAGTATCATATATCAACGTGGAATCTAGAAAAATGGTACAGATGAACCAGTTTGCAAGGCAGAAATAGAGACACAGATGTAGAGAACAAATGTATGGACACAAAAGGGGGAAAGCGGGGCGGGTGGTGGTGGGATGAACTGGGAGATTGGGATTGACATATATATGCTAATATGTATAAAATAGATAACTAATAAGAACCTGCTGTATAAAAATAAATAGATAAATAAAATTTTTTAAAAAACTGGTCTTCCTCAGGGTCCTGTCTCAGGACCTCTTTCTTTTTTTTTTTTCCATCTGACACAATCTCTGTATGATTTAATCTAGTCTCGTGGCTTCCGTTACCACCTTTAGACAAACACCTTTCAAATTTGTATTTCTAACTCATACCTCTCCCCTATGTTCCAGACCCTTGGATTCAACAGCTTACTGGGTAACTCCACCTGGATATTTTACCAGCATTTAAACTCAGTGGGTTCCAGATTGAATGTATAATCTCCTTCAAACCTGTTTCTGTTCCTTTTTTATCCTTCTCATTATACAGCACCAACATCCATCCAATTGTCTAAGCCAGAAACCTATATGTCATCCCTTGACCTCTTCCTCCCTCTCCGTTTCCAATAAATCATCAAGTTCTGTTGATTTCACTTCCAGAAGTGCCTGTCAAATCCACCCAATTCTCTCCATCCCCATTGCCAGTAGCTTGGTCTATGCCAGCATCATCTTTCATCAGGACCAATGTAATATAATAGCCTTCTAAAGGATGCTCCTCTCTCCATTGGATTGTCCTCCAATCCATCCTCTTTAATACAGAGCTAATCCTGGCAGTACTACTGAAACTTTCAGTAGTTCCCATTACCCGCAGGATAAAATCCATACTCCTTAGACAAGGTCCATAAGGCTCTCTGGAAACCCTTTCGGCTGGTCTTCATCTTGAGTGTTCATTATTCCTCTCTTATGGTACATGTCTCAGGCACACAGAAACTATGACACACTGAACGAAAGGGCCATGGACTTAAACTCTGGCTGTTTACACATACTGTTCCTCCGCTTGAGATGCTTTTTGCTTTTTCTGCCCCTTCACTTGGCTGGTTTTCCCTCAGCTTTTTAATTTTTATTTCAATTTAGCCTTCACCTCCTCAGGAGGCCAACTCTGATTCCCAAGCCTAGGCTAGGCTAGATAGAGGTGCTCCGCTTCTGTGTTCCCACATCCCTCTCAAGGCACTTCCCACTCTGTACGGCAATTCTCTGCTTACTTGTCCTTCTCCCCCACTGAACTGTGAGCTCCATGAAGTAGGAGCTGTGTCAGTTTTGTGCTACTCCTGTCCTTAGTGCTTAGCACAATCTCTGGCTCCATAAATATTTGTTGAGTGAAAGAATCTGGGTGTAACAACGAGAGAGTGCGTGACAACTGGTCTGAGAATGCATGCAATATTTTATGGGGGTAAATAAATACTTGAATTGCAATTTATTCCCATTTTCCCTTCTAGAGCTTGGAATAATTTCCTTCTGCTTAACACTGTTCCCTCTCCTGGAATCCCTCTTCTTCCTTTTCTGCCTAATGAACTCCAACTTCAAGGTTCCCTCTGTGAAGTTTTCAGACCCTATCTCCTTTGGGTGCCCAGAGTTTGGTCCCTCTTGTGGGAATTCCAATGCTGACTGTGATTTTCCCATTGGTTTTTGTCTCCCGCTTGCACTGGAGATGACAGTGCAGACTGGGTCTAGTTCAGCCCAGTGTACCCGGCACCTAGCCCAGAGACTATAATAGCAGGTGTCCAGTAACCATCTAAGGAAAGAAAAGGTATAGGAAGGGGAAAAATAAGACTTGAGCTGGGTCATTGAGAAAATGTGGATGTTGGCTGATGGGAGGAATGAAAGTCACTTTGGGGACTGGGTGAGTGGAAGCAGCCTGGTGGGGGGGGGGGGGAAGGTGGCACAAAGGGATGGGATGATGAGTGGGGCAGCCAGGCTCTAGGAGGCTGAAACCTAAGGAGAGGCAGGTTGGAGAAGGGGCTTGGAAGGGACCTGGAGACATTACTTGGAGACAGCGAAAGAGAGAGGGTATAGACCCTTGAGAAAAACTCCAACTTGGGAGGCAAGGGGATCTGAGGAAATGGACACAGGCAGCTCTAGAGAGCAGCCCCTCAGTCCAATGTCCAGCCTAATTCAGGTTAGAGGATCTCTTTTGGGAAGGCAGGGGGTTGGGTGGGGGACACAGGAGATTATAACGCTAACTTCCCATTCAGGTCTTCCAGAGTGCCCCTTCCCCAACCAGCCCCCTTCTTTCCCCCAATCTTGCTTTCCTTCCTTTCTTTCCTTCCCCATTGTGGCTCCGTGAACTGGCTGCAAAAGGAAAGGAGAGACCTGGGAGGGTTGGCCAGAGGAGGGCCTTGTCTTCCCACCGTCTCTGTCTAGGAGGGGGCTGTGTGTTGGGGGTGACCAGGAGCTCTGGGGGTGGTCAGGGGACCAGGGTGTGAAGGGGCTCTGACCAGGTAGTGTGAAGCTGCAATGGAGTTTTATGGGCTGTGGGGGACAAACGTGTCAGGGGAGCTGTTTGGGGACAGACGGAGTACTATGAAGGGACAGTGTGGGCGTTTGGGGAAGCAGTGGGGGGCCTCTGAGTGTTGCGGGGTGCACTGAGAAGGAGCTCGTGGACGGGGCTCAGGGAGGCACCCACCTCGTGTCCCGGCTCCGCGGATGCGCGGGGGCTCACAGCTGAGGTTGCCGGTGCCGCTGCCGTTGAGGAGGGGGCCCCCCGGGCGGCACAGGGAAGCCGCCGGCCCGGGTCCGTATCCCGGCACGCTCCGGTTCGGCTTCAGCAGCTCCATGGCCCCGGCCCATCCGCCGCCTCCCTGCGCTCAGCCGGGCCGGCTCCCGCAGCGGCTCCACCTGCTCCAGCGGAGATTCCGGCTGAGGCTCCCGCCCCGCCTGGTTCCCGCCCCCACCCCCGGCCCCCGCCCCTCCGCCCCTCCTCTCCTCCTCTCCTCCTCTCCTCCTCTCCTCCTCTCCTCCTCTCCTCCTCTCCTTCTCTCCTCCTCTCCTCGCCCCGCCTCGGCTCGCCTCCCTCCCAGGCTCGGGTCCGCCTCTGTCCTGCCAGGTGACTCTCCGCCCCCCTCTCCTGCTCCGGACTTACTCGTCCTCCCACCCCCGACCCCCGTGACTGTCCTCGCCCCCTCCCTAGATCTCTCTGGTCTTCTCTTAGAGATTTCCTTCCCGCCCACTCCCCTTCGCCAGCGTCCCGGTTCCGGAGAATTCTCGGGAGCCTGTGTGTTTGTGTGTGTGTGTGTGTGTGTGTGTGTGTGTGTGTGTGTGTGTGTGTGTTGGCGAGGGTTGGGGAGAGGTTAGGAGTGGATGGAGAGGTTGTGAGGAGGGAGGTTGGGCAAGGAGGGAGCGTAAGAGGGACGGGGTAGAGCCCGGCTGCCGCGGGGTCTAGCATCTTTCCCTGGTGGGTCGGGGAACGTGGAGGTGGCAGCCGAGACGGGGCCGCATGCTGGGATCCCTGGCTGCAGCGCAGATGCCTTAGCCCGCGCGGAGCGCCACGGGTTCCCTACTTTGCCGCAGTGGCCTCAGTGACCGCGACACCATCGCTGGTAGTTCCCTGCAGCTCCTCGCCTCGGGGCTGGGGTAGTTCCCGCATCCTCACCTCTTACCTCAGGCCCAGCACCCACGCTTCCACCCGAAGCGCTCAAGGAACCCTCCTCAGCGGGCAAGGATGGGGAAGGGGCAGCATTTTCCCCCGGGGAACCCTGGCAGGGGAAAAGGGCTGCCTGGACGAAGAGTGACTTGGGGGTTGAGGGGCGGTCGGGGTAGCGGTGAGAACTGCCTGGGATAAACAGGAGTGGGTATGGTTCTGTTCCCAGACCAGCACAGGCATAACCCGGGAGGAGGCGGCTGGCTTTCTCTGCGGTCTCCAGGCAGCGCCCACTCTCACTCGACACACTGACGCTCCCTGTTTGTTCTCAGCGCAGGTGGAGCAGCCTGTGTAGGGCGTCAGGTTCCCACGGGAGGGGGCTGGAAGGGGGCTGGAGCACCCGCGTGCAGCGGGAACAAAACCGAAGGGGGCATGCGCAGGCTTGCGCTGGGTTCCTTGGGCAGGACTTGCCTCCTCTAATGGTTCAGCCCTGCTTGATGTCATTCTTCTCCATTCCAAAGAAACTCTGATATGACCTGGAATTCCATTCTCTGGCCTCCAGCAGTAGCTGTCAGAGGTGGGAGTTATCGGTCAAAGAGAACATTAGACTGGGGATGAGGTCTGAGTTTATGGGGAATTCAGAGACTCTTAGCCAATCGGTCTTTTGGAGAGAACCTGGTCCAGCTAGCACTGAGTTTATAAGGGATGAGACATTGAAGGAGGATTTAAGCCTGAGGTCAGTGGGAATGTTGTCAACCGCCCCCCTCCCCCCTTCTCCTGGCACTACCTGCCTTCCCCACCATAGCAGCCTGATTTGCTGTTTGTTCAGCTCCAGCACAGGTGAGGCCTCAGATAACCTGCTGGACTTTTCCCACACTGGATGAGGGTAAGGTGTGGGAGCAGGGAAGCAAAGGAAATGTAGGGGAAAGGGGAGTGGAAATAGAAGTAGACGGGCATTCACTTATTCAGCAAAGTATGTGCCAGGTATAGGGCTGTACACTAGCTGTCCGATACAGTCTGTGCCTGAGTAGCTCCCAAGCGAGTGGGGGAAAATGACAGGTAAGCCAATGATGACAACATACGGTCATAAGTGCATCCATCAAGATGCACAAATCGGAAATTTACAAATCATCCTGAATGCCTTACTCCCTTATGCTCCTGCACCCCTGTGGTGGAGGCTGTGACGAAAAGCCCAGACTCCTGCCGAAAAATGAAGGATTTACTCTCTTTCTTCACTGAGAATGCTGCTGGAAGATAGCCCACAACTGTCAGCCCCTTTGGGAGTTGCCTAAGCTGAAGAAAGCTGGCTCATTTAAGGTCATGTTCCCTTTCTGGGGCATCCTGCATACAATGACTGATCAGCAGAGAGGTATAAAGGTTCAGCTCCCTCACCCTGACAGAGGACAACTCTGAAACATGTTCACAGCTCCTTGTGGGGTTGACTGAGGTCGTTGTTGGGCTGCTCAGCTTCTCCCTTTGCCCCATCCCACTTTCATCCTCTGTCTTACACAGGTGTTGACTCTGAGAGCACTCCTTAGTAAACATCCTCCACAGTAATCTCTGTCTTAGAGTTTGCTTCCTGGGGAAAATAACAGCCTCCCTCCCATGTTCAATCCATCATGAAGTGCTGTTGATTTTAGCTACTGAGTGTTCCTTGAATCAGCCTGCTTGTATCTCCACTGACGTTGCCCCACTGTTTCTTGTACTCCTCTCCCAGCCTCCTAAGTGGTCCACGTTTTACTGATGCCTCCTTACATCCACCCTCCACCATATAGCCAGAGTGATATGTTTAGAATGCAAATCTGATTATGCCACTATTCTGACCTTTGCTTTGGGGATAGAGAAAGCTTTTTAACAGAGTCTATGAAGCCTGCATGTCCTGACTCCTACTGATCTCTCTAACCACCTTGTTTTGAGTCACTGTTGTTCTTGTTCTCTCCACTGAAGACACTGGCCTTCCTTTAGTCCAGTTTTTGGATGTATGTCCTCTAGTTACATGGTTTCTGTGCATTCTCTCTGGAAGTTTTCCTTCCTTATTTAATTAACTCCTACTCATCCTTCTGATCTCAGCTCAAGGTCTCAGCATTTCTCAGGGGTGTTTCTCCTGGCTTTCCCTCCTGGGTAGGCAGAATCACAAGATAATCCCTAATGATTCTCACTCTTGTATGATCTCCTTCCCTCAGGTGTGGGTGGAACCTGTGAATGTGATGAGACTCTACTCCTAAGATTATGGTACATGGCAAAAGGGATTTTGTGGATGTAATTAATGATGCTAATCAGTTGACCTCAAGATAGAGAGATTATCCATCTAGTCCTAACTAAATAATATGAATCCTTTAAAAGCCACGAATTTTCTCTGGTTGGCAGCAGAAGGGGAAGTCAAAGAGATTTGAGGAACAAGATTTGATACACTGTAGCTGGCTTGAAGATGGAGGGGGCCATGAGGCAAGGAATGGGGGTGGCTGTGGTTGGCTTGAGGATGGAGGAGGGCATAGAACAAGTACCTGAGAGTGGCCTCTAGCTGAGAGCCATCTCTGGCTGACAGCCAGCAAGAAACTAGGGACCACAGTCCTACAACCACAGGAATTGGATCCTCCTAATGACAAGAATGAGCCTGAAAGCAGATTTTCCCCCAGAGCTTCCAGAAGAGAACTTAGTCTGGCTGGCATCCTGACTTCTGCTTGGTGATATCCTCCCTGAGCAAAGAACCCAGCCATACTGCCTGTGAGCTAATAAATGGATGTTTTTAAGCTACCAAATTCATGATAATTTGTTACCATAGCAATAGACAATAACACACCTCTCATCTCAGGAGGTAGCAAATGCAGACCCTTGCAAGCCGTGCAAGGAAGAAGTGAGGGCATTGGAAATTTGTTAAAATTTAGAAAGACTTGGAAATATTGTAGTGGCAGCTGGTGTGGAGAGCAACTTAAGGAACGGGACCAACTGGGAACTGCATAGGAACTGTTTGATAATCACCTACTAGGTTCCTAGCATATTATCTTTAATCCTCACAAAGAACTACAAATTTGGGCACAATATTATTGATCACTATTTTAAATAAACAAACTGGCTCAGAGAGAGTATTAGTAACTTGCCCAAAGCCACAAAGCTACTAGTTGAAAAAAGCCACAATTCAAAGCCAGGGATTTGGGAAGTCAGAATTCAGGTGCTCCTAGTACGCTGCTTCCCAGTATAAGTTTTATTGTTTCTCTGGTCACCTTCTTTTTCTCATTTTACAAAATATTTTTTTCAAATTTTCTTGACTTACAAAATCTCTTATTTCATCTCTTACCCTGATGACAGCCCATATGTACAAGCACACACACACACACACACACACACACACACACATACCATCCTTCAGTCACAACAAGTAACACGGCCTCCCACTTCATAGAGAAAATAGTAGCTATCAGACAGCAGCTCCCACCAGGGAATCTGGTCCATTTTGGATAAGTAAAGTTTCAGATGCCTATTAGACATCTAAGCAGGAATTCCAGTAGGAAGCTGAATAACCAGGTTGTATAGGAAGTAAAATCAACCATAGAATTAATGAGAGTATGTTGAATAAGGAGAAATGAGGAACCAGGTCAGAAGTCTGGAAAAGACCATTATTTAAAGGCTGGCTAGAGAAAGACCAGTCTGCAAAAGAGACCAAGAAGGAGCATATAGAGGGGTGAAAGGAGAACAAGGGGAGCAAGGCATCATGAAAGTAAAAAGAGACATGCTGAATGGAATCGAATACTGCTCCTGGACCAAGAAAACAAGGATGAGAAATGTTCTGAGAATTCAGGGACTTGGAGGTCCTTAGCCACAGAAAGAGCCATTTTGGTGAGGTCCTAGAGACAGAAGACAGGTCAGATGTACTGAACACTGAATGTCACGGGAGAAAGTGGAGCAAGTGACTTTAGACAAGGGTTTTTTTTTGAATTTTGTTTTATTTATTTTTTTATACAGCAGGTTCTTATTAGTTATCCATTTTATACATATTAGTGTATACATGTCAATCACAATCTCCCAATTCATCACAGCAAACCCCCCCCCCCCACTTTCCCCCCTTGGTTAGACAAGTCTTTTTAAAGAATAGTTATTAAGGAAAGGAAAGAGGGTAGTAACTAGAGGGGGATGTGGAATGAAAGATTTTAAGATGGAAGAACTAGAACATTTTTAGGGGCAGATGGAATTACTGCAATGTGTAGAAAAGACTGAAGATACAAGAGAGAGACAGAGACAGAGACGGAGACACTAATGCAAGGTTCCTGAGAAAAGGTAGGGAAGTATGGAACCCAGTGCATGTGTGGAGGGTTCTAGCTTTTGATGGGAGTACAGATTCAATTGTAAGAAGTTAGTAGAAGAGAATAATTACAGATGAAAATGTCATGGCAACCAGATAACAAGTATATAGATGAAAATGTCATGGCAACCAGATAACAAGTATATTTCCTAGACTTTTTTTTTGCAGCTAAGTGTGGCTTAATGACTACATTCTAGACAGTGGCTGTGGATGGAAGTCATAAGTGCAGCTTCCAGATCAAGTCCTTAAAGGAAAAGAGTGAACTCTCTCTTCCTCGTTGACTTTTCTTGCAGGTTGACTGTGGATGTGGATAAGCCACTTTCAGTCATGCAGTGAAGTGTGCATCCCTCACACATTAGGGATGGCAGGGTGACAAGATGGAAGGGGCCTGGGTCTCCTACATGCTCAAGTCATTTTGCCACCTCTGGTTCTCTTGTACGAAAAAGAAAGAAACTACAATCTTAAGGCTCTACAATTTTTTCTCTCTTTTATCATAGCACCTTGATCTGTAGCTTAAGACAGTAGGTGTTAGATTTGGTGGAGAGATGTTTTCTGATAGTTTCTGGTTTCTCTATGAAATTGGAGGTCTGTTTACAGTGAGTGGTGTGTATATGTATGTGTGTGTGTGTATAGGACTGAAATTTTAGGAGTCAAGATGGTTTAAGAAAACTGTATATAATGGGAAAGGGAAAGTGGACATCTGAGGAATGTAGTAAGATAATCAGGAAAGTTTTGAGGACCCACTTAAGAGTTGGTGACTGTGAATTTCTAGTGGTATCAGTTTCTCCAGCAGAGCCCAGACAGTTGGATGCAAGCATGGAGAATGTTGATGGTTCAGTTCCTCCTAAGTTGAGATTTTACCAGATGGGTGGGATGATCAACAAAGGGACAAGCGTGAAATGATGGGCCACAAAATCTCAGCTGGACATGGAGAAGACAGAACTATGAGGTAGGTGACAAAGTTTAAATGAGTAATAAGTAGGCTTTAGAAGGTTGGGGGTCATCAGCAATAAGGAAGGGAAGAGGGTAGCACAATGAACATACAAGTGTCAAAGAGCAGAGGTCTATTGAGAGTAAAGAAGCAGCATTGGTGAGGGCAGAGGATTCCCAAATCTGTGTACATGGATTAT